>NC_143135.1:19842307-20464230 GCF_059928025.1 Delphinapterus leucas
CATCACGATAGTGCTAGTGGTAGCAGAGTTGCTCCTGTTAGCAGACGTGGTAGCACATTAGAAAAAGGAGTGGGAGCTCTGTGGTCCCTGTGTCGGCTCTAGTGACAGCTTTGGCAGTGCATCGTCAGTGCAGGCATGCACCTCTGGACAGGGGTCACTGCCCTTCACCTCAGACACTGACTGTTCCACTGGCTATGTCAGTGTCTTTGTTGGGCATTGGTAGCACCTCTGTCATATTTCACCCTATCAAACAATGGAAAACTCATGGGCATAAATGATCTGAACAAATAAGGAAGAACTGCTGATTATCAAAATAATGAGTTTGAATGGGCTCATCAGAAACCACTTAAAGACTCCTTAATATACCTGAGAGTGTAAGAAAGAGATACAGTCACATACATGCTCTTGTGTGGCTGTAATGCTTCATTTATTATCCCTAGGTTTCCGGGTTCAGAGAAAAGCAAGTCATAGGTTGAAACTTCCAAACTTTTTGGTTGTTCCCATCTCTACTGACAAAAGACCTAAAAGAGATAGATATATTTAACTGAAAGGGCTTTGGACCATACAATTGTGAATATTTGAATTTGACTTTTTTTTTTAATTACTTATCTATTTTATATGTATTAGTGTATATACATCAATCCCAATCTCCCAATTCATCTCACCACCACCCTGCTTCCCCACTTTCCCCGCTTGGTGTCCATACATTTGTTCTCTACATCTGTGTCTCTATTTCTGCCTTGCAAACCAGTTCATCTGTACCATTTTTCTAAATTAAACATATATGTGTTAATATACGATATTTGTTTTTCTCTTTCTGACTTACTTCACTCTGTATGACAGTCTCTACGTCCATCTGTGTCCCTACAAATGACCCAATTTTGTTCCTTTTTATGGCTGAGTAATATTCCATTGTATACATGTACCACATCTTCTCTATCTATTCGTCTGTGGATGGGCATTTAGGTTGCTTCCATGACCTTGCTATTGTAGTGCTGCAATGAACATTGGGGTGCATGGGTCTTTCTGAATTATGGTTTTCTCTGAGTATATGCCCAGTAGTGGGATTGTTGGGTCATATGGTAATTCTGTTTTTAGTTTTTTAAGGAACCTCCATACTGTTCTCCATAGTGGCTGTATCAATTTACATTCCCACCAACAGTGAAAGACGGTTCCCTTTTCTGTACACCCTCTCCAGCATTTGTTGCTTGTAGATTTTCTGATGATGCCCATTCTAACCAGAGTGAAATGATACTTCATTGTAGTTTTGATTTGCATTTCTCTAATAATTAGTGATGTTGAGCAGCTTTTCAAGTGTCTCTTGGCCATCTGTATGTCTTCTTTGGAGAAATGTCTAGGTAGGTCTTCTACCCATTTTTTGATTGGGTTGTTTGTTTTTTTACTGTTGAGCTGCATGGGCTGTTTATATATTTTGGAGATTAATCCTTTGTCCATTGATTCATTTGCAAATATTTTCTCCCATTTTGAGGGTTGTCTTTTCATCTTGTTTATAGGTTCCTTTGCTGTGCAAAAGCTTTGACGTTTCATTAGGTCCCATTTGTTTATTTTGTTTTTATTTCCATTACTCTATGAGGTGGGTCAAAAAAGATCTTGCTGTGACATGTCAAAAAGTGTTCTACCTATGTTCTCCTCTAAGAGTTCCATAGTGTCTGGTCTTAAATTTAGGTCTTTAATCCATCCTGAGCCTAATTTTGTGTATGGTATTAGGGAGTGTTCTAATTTCATTCTTTTACATGTAGCTGTCCAGCTTTCCCAGCACCATGTATTGAAGAGACTGTCTTTTCTACATTGTATATCCTTGCCTCCATTGTCATAGATTAGTTGACCATAGGTGTGTGGGTTTATCTCTGGGCTCTCCATCCCGTTCCATTGATCTATATTTCTGTTTTGTGCCAGCACCATATTGTCTTGACCACTGCAATCCTGTAGTATAGTCTGAAGTCAGGGAGTCTCTTTCCTCCAGCTCCATTTTTTTCCCTCAAGATTGCTTTGGCTATTTGGGGTCTTTCGTGTCTCCACACAAATTTTAAGATTTTTTTGTTCTAATTCTGTAAAAAATGCCATTGGTAATTTGATAGGGATTGCAGTGAATCTATAGATTGCTTTGGGTAGTATAGTCATTTTCACAATATCAATTCTTCCAATCCAAGAACATGGTACATCTCTCCATTTGTTTGTGTAATCTTTGATTTCTTTCATCAGTGTCTTATCGTTGTCTGAGTACAGGTCTTTTACCTTCTTAGGTAGGTTTACTCCTAGGTATTTTATTCTTTTTGTTGCAATGGTGAATGGAATTGTTACCTTAATTTTTCTTTCTGATATTTTGTTGTTAGTGTATAGGAATGAAAGAGATTTCTGTTCATTAATTTTGTATCCTACAACTTTAGCAAATTCATTGATTAGCTCTAGTAGTTTTCTGGTGGCATCTTTAGGATTCTCTATGTATAGTATCATGTCATCTGCAAACAGGAACAGTTTTACTTCTTCTTTTCCAATTTGTATACATTTTATTTCTTTTTTCTTCTCTGATTGCTGTGCCTGGGACTTCTAAAACTATGTTGAACAATAGTGGTGAGACTGGACATCTTTGTCTTGTTCCTGACCTGAGAGGAAATGCTTTCAGTTTTTCACCATTGAGAATGTTTGTGGTGGCTTTGTCATATATGGCCTTTATTATGTTGAGGTAATTTCCCTCTATGCCTACTTTCTGGGGGGTTTTATCATAAATGGTGTTGAATTTTGTCAAAAGCTTTTTCTGCATCTATTAAGATGATCATATGATTTTTCTCTTTCAATTTGTTAATATGGTGTACCACATTGATTGATTTGCATATATCGAAGAATCCTTGCATCCCTGGGATAAATCCTACTTGGTCATGGTATATGATCCTTTTAATGTTTTGTTGGATTCTGTTTGCAGCTATTTTGTTGACGATTTTTGCATGTATATTCATCAGTGGTATTGGTCTGTAATTTTCTTTTTTTATAGTAGCTTTGTCTGGTTTTGGTAGCAGGGTGTTGGTGAGCTCATAGAATGAGTTTGGGAGTGTTCCTCCATCAGCAATTTTTTGGAAGAGTTTAAGAAGGATGGGTGTTAGCTCTTCTCTAAATGTTTGATAGAATTCACCTCTGAAGCCCTCCACCCTGGACTTCTGTTTGATGGAAGATTTTTAATAACAGTTTCAATTTCATTACATGTGATTGGTTTGTTCACAGTTTCAATTTCATTACATGTGATTGGTTTGTTCATATTATCTATTTCTTCCTGGTTCAGTCTTGGAAGGTTATACCTTTCTAAGAATTGGTCCATTTCTTCCATGTTGTCCATTTTATTGGCATAGAGTTGCTTGTAGTAGTCTCTTATGATGCTTTGTATTTCTGTGGTGTCCATTGTAACTTCTCCTTTTTCATTTCTAATTTTATTGATTTGACTCCTCTCCCTCTTTTTCTTGATGACTCTGGCTAATGGTTTATCAATTTTGTTTATCTTCTCAAAGAAGCAGCTTTTAGTTTTATTGTTCTTTGCTATTGTTTTCCTTGTTTCTATTTCATTTATTTCTGCTCGGATCTTTATGATTTCTTTCCTTCTGCTAACTTTGGGTTTTGTTTGTTCTTCTTTCTCTAGGGTTCCTTTAGGTGTAGAGTAAGATTGTGTATTTGAGATTTTTCTTGTTTCTTGAGGTAGGATTGCATTGCTATAAACTTCCTCTTAGACATGCTTTTGCTGCATCCCTTAGATTTTGGTTCATTGTGTTTTCATTGTCATTTGTCTCTAGGTATTTTTTGATTTCCTCTTTGATTTCTTCAGTGGTCTCTTAGTTATTTAGTAATGTATTGTTTAGCCTCCATGTGTTTGTGTTTTTTACATTTTTTTCCTGTAATTTACTTCTAATCTCACAGCATTGTGGTCGGAAAAGATGCTTGGTATGATTTCAACTTTCTTAAATTTACCGAGGCTTGATTTGTGACCCAAGATATGATCTATCCTGGAGAATGTTCCCTGTGCACTTGAGAAGAAAGTGTAATCTGCTGTTTTTGGATAGAATGTCATATATATATCAATTAAATCTATCTGGTCTATTGTGCCATTTAAAGTTTGTGTTTCCTTACTAATTTTCTGTATGGATGATCTGTCCATTGGTGTAAGTGAGGTGTTAAAGTCCCCCACTATTATTGTGTTACTGTCGATTTCCTCTTTTATAGCTGTTAGCATTTGCCTTATGTATTGAGGTGCTCCTATGTTGGGTGCATATATGTTTATAATTGTTATATCTTCTTGGATTGATCCTTTGATCACTATGTAGTGTCCTTCCTTGTCTTTTGTAACATTCTTTATTTTAAAGTCTATTTTATCTGATATGAGTATTGCTACTCCAGCTTTCTTTTGATTTCCATTTACATGGAATATCTTTTTCCATCCCCTCACTTTCAGTCTGCATGTGTCCCTTGGTCTGATGTGGGTCTTTTGTAGACTGCTTATGTATGTGTCTTGTTTTTGTATCCATTCAGTGAGCCTATGTCTTTTGGTTGGAGCATTTAATCCATTTACATTTAAGGTAATCATCAATAGGTATGTTCCTATTACCATTTTCTTAATTGTTTTGGGCTTGTTTTTGTAGGTCCTTTTTTTCACTTGTGTTTCCCACTTAGAGAAGTTCCTTTAGCATTTGTTGTAGAACCGGCATGGTGGTGCTCAGTTCTCTTAGCTTTTGCTGGGTAGAGTAATCTTGGTTGTAGGTTCTTCCCTTTCATCACTTTAAATATATTGTGCCACTCCCTTCTGGCTTGTAGAGTTTCTGCTATGAAATCAGCTGTTAACCTTATGGAAGTTCCCTTGTATATTATTTGTCATTTTTCCTTTTGCTTTTAATAATTTTTCTTTGTCTTTAATTTTTGTCAATTTGATTACTATGTGTCTTGGCGTGTTTCTCCTTGGGTTTATCCTACTTGGGACTCTCTATACTTCTGGGACCTGGGTGGCTATGTCCTTTCCCATGTTAGGGAAATTTTTGACTATAGTCTCTTCAAATATTTTCTCTGGTCCTTTCTCTCTCTATTCTCCTTCTGGGACCCCTATAATGTTAATGTTGGTGTGTTTAATGTTGTCCCAGATTTCTCTTAGGCTGTCTTCATTTCTTTTCATTCTTTTTTCTTTATTCTGTTCTGTGGCAGTGTGTTCCAACATTCTTCTTCCAGGTCACTTCTCCATTCTTCTGCCTCAGTTTTTCTGCTATTGATTCCTTCTAGTGTAGTTTTCGTTTCAGTTATTGTATTGTTCATCTCTGTTTGTTCTTTAATTCTTCTAGATGTTTGTTCTTTAATTCTTCTATGTCTTTGTTAAACATTTCTTGCATCTTCTCGATCTTTGACTCCATTCTTTTTCCGAGGTCTTGGATCATCTTCACTATCATTCTGTATTCTTTTTCTGGAAGGTTGCCTATCTCCACTGCATTTAGTTGTTTTTCTGGGGTTTTATCTTGTTCCTTCATCTCGTACATAGTCCTCTGCCTTTTCATATTGTCTATCTTTCTGTGAATGTGGTTTTCGTTCCACAGGCTGCAGGATTTTAGTTCTTCTTGCTTCTGTTGTCTGCCCTCTGGTGGATGAGGCTATCTAAGATGTTTGTGCAAGCTTCCTAATGGGAGGGACTGGTGGTGGGTAGAGCTGGGTGTTTCTCTGGTGGGCAGAGCTCAGTAAAACTTTAATCCACTTGTCTGTTGATGGGTGGGGCTGAGTTCCCTCCCTGTTGGTTGTTTGGCCTGAGGTGACTTAGCACTGGAGCCTACAGGCTCTTTGCTGTGGCTAATGGCAGACTCAGGGAAGGCTCATGCCAAGGAGTACTTCCCAGAACTTCTGCTGCCAGTGTCCTTGTCCCTGCAGTGAGACACAGCCACCCCCCACCTCTGCAGGAGACCCTCCAACACTAGCATGTAGGTCTGGTTCAGTCTCCTATGGGGTCACTGTTCTTTCCCCTTTCATCCTAATACACAGATTACTTTGTGGGTGTCCTCCAAGCGTTTCCCCCAGTCCTGTCAAAGTCCTGCAATCAAATCTCACTAGCCTTCAAATTCTGATTCTCTGGGAATTCCTCCTCCTATTGCCGGACTTCCTGGTTGGGAAACCAGACGTGGGGCTCAGAACCTTCACTCCAGTGGGTGGACTTCTATGATATAATTGTTCTCCAGTTTGTGAGTCACCCATCCAACAGTTATAGGATTTGATTTTATTGTGATTGCGCCCTTCTTACTGTCTCACTGTGGCTTCTCCTTTGTCTTCCGTTGTGGGGTATCTTTTTTGGTGAGTTCCAGTGTCTTCCTGTCAATGACTGTTCAGCAGTTAGTTGTGATTCCTGTGCTCTTACAAGGGGGAGTGAGCGCACATCCTTCTCCACCATCTTGAACCAGTCTCCAAATTTGACTTTAAAACAGGATAAATACTACACACATGCACACCTGTGTGTGTGTACACAGGCCCAGCAGAGGCTAGAATTCAAAGAATTTATAGTATTTAGAATTGAAGAAAAATGATTGTACAATAATATCCTGTTAGATGTTCACTAAAAAACTGAAGTTTCTTTTTTTTAATGATATTTAGAAGTAAATATTCATAGAAAAGAAAAACCTTAAAAGAAGATTGAATCTAATGAATACAGGCCTCCCTTAGGCATTTTTGCACAATCCCAGTTAGAGAGAATGAACGTAAATAACACAGTCAACTTTAGGTTTTCTGTCTTATTTTTAAAAAGTAAAAATTCTTCTCAATGCCTCATTTGGCTAATAATATGTAGAATCTGAACCTCTAAAATTATCTGATTCGATGATTTGAAAAGATCTAACAATTAGTTGGAATATGGTGAAAATGGCAATTCCTGAATTAAATAGATAGTTGATAGAGTTAGATAGATAGATAGATAGATAGATAGATGATAGATAGTAAGAAGTTAATAGATAAGTCTATAAATAAAGCCATGCAGTGTTTTATCCCATTATTTTAAATACATCATAAGAATGCGAAATACTAGAGATGACAAACTTAGCCAAGTAACAACTGTATGAATATTTCTAAAGTATAGAAGCAACAACTTGAAAAGATGTTTCTCAGTGTTGTGCAAATGCTCAGGATGTGCACATTGAAAACTTAAGACATCATACCAATGCTGCTAATAACTGTGAGGAAAAGATCTTGGCTTTTTATTATAGTTCGGGGATGGGGTCTTGAGACCCCTCTTAAACCTCAGTTTCCTAATCTGATCAGTGGGGCAGATAACCTCACGACTTTTGTGAGAATTAATTCAGATCATGTGAGGAAAGCCCAATGACAAGACAAAGGCATGTAATGTAATAAACACTCAACAAAGCATAGCTAGTGAAATACACCAAAATATGAATTTGGGTGCCCTGCCTTTCAACTCCTCTCTCCATAAGCTTAGTTCTATAAAATCAAGAGATCAAACTAAGGCTCTTAGAATACTAACTGCCGTTCCTTGTAATTATTAAATACTGTTTTTTTTTTATTAGAATATTCTTGGGCAAAAGGCTATTGTGTATATGTGTATGTATGCCTGTGTGTATGTCTCTCAAGTAAGCAATAGAGGGTGAAAAAGGGGGCCTGGATCTTGGAAAGAAATTCATAGGACATAAGCTGAGCAAATATTGCTTACTCTATTGATCCACACGTACTGCTGTTTATAATTGTGATAGGGCTTATTTTACCTCTGTTGTTGCAAGTTAAAATTTATAAGTGAAAGTTGGGCCAGAAAAAACTGAATGTATTAATGATGTGTGTGGAGTAAAGATTTTATTGTTTTACTTTTGATTACAAATGAACCGAGATGATGTATCACAGAATCTTTGAGTTGCAAAGAATCTTAGCAACTGTTTTCAACCCAATTGCCTATTCCCTACTTTTCTATTTAAAATATTTTTTGTGAATACTCCTTACCCTATAATGGCCAGGTATTAATAAGTGATGAATGCACTAAATAGTGATATCCTTAAGTAGATTACATAAGAAAGAACAGCATTGTAGATAAGCAAAATAGAGGAAGAAAATTTTCAAAAGAGGGCTTTATTGCTGGAATGAGGATTGTTAAAATCCACAGCTCAAGAAACATATAGTTTTGTTCGTTTTTTATAGTTAGCAGCTTTATCTTGGGATTTCTGAAAAATGATACATATTAAACATAAGCTGGGATTTTCAATATCCAATTAACTTTGAATACAAGTTGGCCTATGAAAAACAGAGCCTATTTAGCCTAGCTTTAAATATATCCTATTTTTTAGTATAGAATTAAAGAATTCTGACATTTCTTAGTCAATGATGACCCTCACTTGACAATGTTATTATCTGTACATGAATGTGGCTATTAAGTCTGAATTATCTCAAACTTTTCAACGGACTATGTGTAGAATATTCTGTTAGCTTTCTGTTAGAGATGCATATATTAAGAGAAACTGAAAAAAATACAAAGAAATAAATTGCTTTTCCTATGACCTGCCTGGTACCCAAGCATAAAAAGAACCATCCATTTCAATTCAGTTCAGTTCAATACAATTCAGCTTGATTCAATTTGATTCTATTCAAAGTGACTTGATTTATTCAACAAATATTTCTAGAAAGGTGTAAAAGAGTTAAAAAAAGAAATCTCTTGGCTTCTCGAGAGTTATAGTTAAATACCACTAGGACTCGAAGAAGTTTACCTTCCATCTAACCCAATTTGGGAAGACCTCCTAGAATAGGTGACATTTAAAATGAGTTTTGAAGAAAGGGTAGTGCTGACAGAGGTAAATATGGGAGACAAATCATTGTTGGCAAACAATCAGTTAAAGTAAAGCCCTAATTCTAGAAGAGTTGGGAAGTTCAGAGATGGAACTTAGACCTCTAGGTATGGGAAAGAGGAGCGTGCCTGAGGAAAGAAAATTCATGAGACCTCAATTTTGGTGGGTCAAGGTCCAGATAAGTAGTTATACTTAGTTCTGGAGACTGTCATGAGAAGAAGAGGGATGTGAAATTGCTGTGAAAAAAGAAAATAATGCTAGAGATAGAGGAATGATTAAGTGGAAGTGTCCACGAGACAGTATGTGAGCTTAAAACATTGGTCCAGGCTAGACGATGAAAGGCCTGGCATTGACCCTTCACAACTTTTTGCACATTGGATCTCTGGACTGTTTTCCTTCCAAGCATTCATTTGTGCTGCTTCTCCATCCTGCCAAACCTACAATCAACCAATCTTTCAAATCCCAACATTTCCACCTCTGCCACATTTACTCGTTATTACTATCTTGTATGGCACACAGTTACATATCAGGTATTCAATAAATATGTTTGATTAATAATTTAAATTCCTCCTCAAAATGTTTCAGCATCCACAGCTTGTGCTGCACAACTTCCAATGAACTTTGATTGTTTTATTTGTGCTTGCTTTAGATCTCAGAAAGTTATCCAAGTTTAAGTTGGTGCTATGGACTCAATTGTGACCCCCAAATGTCATATATTGAAAACATAATCCCCAATGTGATGGCATCTGGAGATAGGGCCTTTGGAAGGTAATTAGGTTGATATGAGGTCATGAAGTCATGGGGTCCTTATGATGGGATCAATGGGATTCAGTATCTTTATAAGAAGAACTAGAGACCGGGTCAGTATGTCTCTCTCTCTCTCTCTCTCCCCCTCCCACCCTCCCTCTCTCTCTCTTTCTTTGACAAATGAGTATATAACAAGAAGGTAGCCTTCTGTTTCTCTTCACTATATGAAGATACAGCAAGAAGCCAGGAAGATGACTTTCACCAAAACACATGCTGGCATCACGATCTTGGACTTCTCAGACTCCAGAACTGTGGAAAGTAAATATCCTTTGTGTAAAGCCAAGTAGTGTATACTATTTTGTTATAGCAGCCTGAGATAAGACAGGTGGAGATTATGTTTTCTGCCTCTAACTATTGTCCTTCCTTTCCATGTCCTTTCAGAGTTTTGGACAGGTAATGCTGAGGTAATCAGCCCATAGAGAAATCTATACTATACTGGATAATATTCTTTAGGGATTGTTTTGAATTGATAATATGATATAGTAGCTTTAAAACTTTTTGAAACATGAAAAATCAAAACAAATTAACCACAACCTTACGATTGACATACTGTTGCAAATACCTGTTTTAATTAATTTGTGTTGCCTAATACTGTTCTATGACATGGATATACAATATTTATTCATTCTAGCAACTCTGAACCTTCGATTTTTTTCTAGTAATATTTTTGCCATTATTAACATTGTTGCTATAAAAGATCTTAAAAATCTCTACCGTAGAACATATGCAAGGTTTTCCTTAGAGTATATATTTTAAAATAAAATTGTTAGGACATTATGTATGGTTATTCAACTTTACTAGAAAATTGCACATTTTTACCCTCATGGTTTCGGCAATTAAATTTCCACATCAGTGAAAGGATATTCTAGGTGCTTGGATCAACATTGTACTACTAGACTTATTTTGACAAACTGATGAGTGTAAAATGATATCTCATTGTGGTTATAAGTTGCAATTTCCTCATTGATGAGGTTGTCAATATTTTTTATGTATATTGGTTGTTTAGGTTTCCTCCTCTGTGGATTGTTTTCTCGAGTACCTTGTTTTAATTTTTCTTAATGTCACAAAGCAATTGTTTTTACACTTTGGGTCCTATTTATTGTCCATTCATGTGTGTTCTGAATACCTTCTTCCATATCATGGATTGCCTTTTCACACTATTTTTGGTGCCTCTGTATCCACATGTAATTTTAATTTGTAGAATTTGACAAATTTTGTGGTTCATAATTTTTGTGTGTAACACAAACAACAGGAAATCCCTTATTTCAATCACAGAATTCAAATGGAGACTGCCATTATTTTCATAACCTAAATGAGAAGTCTTCTTGTCTTACATAGAGATAAGAGTAATTAGTCCCAAATGATTAATATAAGTAATATACTACATCCTGATTGAGATCTGTGGAAAAATTATTTCCATGGTAGAGGGAAGTAGTTTTCTATGTTCAATGACTTTAGCTATAGAGCTATGATAAACTTGGTATATTAGTTACCTATGATTACATAGCAAATTGCCGTAAAACCTAGGAGCTTAAAAAAATGTATTTTCTCATGATTTCCCTGGGTCAGAAACCAGGCATGGCTTAGTAGGGTGTCTCTGTCTTCAGGTGTCTTAGAAGTAGCAGTTAAACTGTCGACTGAGGTTGTGATTCCATGTGAAAGCTATTCCAGTCATAATCCATTTTTAAGTTCACTCATGGTGTTGTTGGCAAGATTTAGTTCTTCCCTGATTATGTGACTAAAAGCCTCAGTTTCTCCTGGACTGTTGGCTGAAGGCTCCCTCAGTTCCTTCCCCGCTGGGCCTTTCCATAAAGCAACTCACACCATGGCAGCTGGTTTCCTTAGGGCAAGCAAGTGAGTAAGAACATCTAAAATGGAAGCCACCGTCTTTTGCTAACCTCATTTCAGAAGTAGCATCTCATCACTTTCACAGTGTTACATGTGTTAGAGTGAATTACTAGGTCCAGCCCACGCTTAACAGGAAGAGATTATACAAAGGCATGAATACCAGGAGGTACAGATCACTGGGAACCATCTCAGAGGCTATCTGCAATACCTGGCTTGGACCTACATGCTTAATCATGGGCCTAATCATGCCTAAATCTGAATCTGAATCTTGGGTTGTACCATATTTTGGTTGGTTATGTGTTACAAGTAATCAAAGCAGTAATGATAGTCTCTGGATTAAACTGAGGGCAGCTCCATGGAGAAAGAAATTCATTTTTTTTTTAAAGGTAGAAAAGACCTTTGTATTGCAATGTTTGAGGGAAAAAATGGGAAGTCTTTTAACACAGTGGCTCTTCCTACTAGTAGATGCGGTCTCTTCCAACTGGTTAGTCAGATTCAATTATTCAAATCCTCCCTTAATGGAAAGAGGCAGGAAGAGAGAGTTGGGGAAGAGGAACAGTGCAGTGTAAGCAGTTCCTCTTGTACAAGTTAGCATTTCCAAAATGCTAGGAAGTGTCATACTAAAGTACATGTATGAGTGTGGACGGGGAGGATAATTGATGTTGCTTATGTAATGTGTTTTAAGAAATTTAGAAACTGGCTCATTTAAAATATCTTACTCACTAGGCCTAACCTATGCAAGGACTTCAGCTTCAACTTGTATCAGAGCCTCTGTGGAAAAAGTATTACCCTGTTTATATTGACTTTCAGAACAAAGTTTCCACATTAGTGGAAAACAAGTATCCCAGAGAACTTTCAGCTGGAAAGAGATAAAAGCAGTGTTTTCAAAAGGAAAAAAGAAGGACAGAAAGAGTTATGGCAGATGTTAGGGTGCAGACGGTTATGGCTGTGATTAGAAATGAAAAAAGGGATGTTAAAAAGGATATTCATGGTTGTGAACAAAAATATCTTTCCTATGGTTATATACTACAGATAATGTTGACAACATTTTCTCATTCTTATGTTCATGCCCCTTTGTTATTTGATTTTGTAGCTTTCAGACAAAAAGGCAGAGTTTATTTCTTCACCCCTTGAATGTGAGTGGGTCTCACTTAAAACAACAGGTGTGCAGAAAGTGAAAGTGTGCATTTTGGCCTTGCCTCAAGAAGCCCTATAGCATTTGTTCATATTCCCATGAAACCTGCCACTTCCATGTGAATAAGTCTGGGTTAACCTGCTATATGAAGACAGACACATGGGCCAGTCAACACTTTCCCCAGTCAAACAGATTTCCAACCACCAGATAAGTGAGTGAGGTCTTCCTGGATCGTCCAACCACCGGTAGACCTACCAGCTCCCTGCAAACATGTGAGTAAACCTAGTAGAGTTTAGCTGAATCACTCCAGACTTTAAAAAAATCCTAGCCTATTCACAGAATTGTGAGTTACACAGAGTTATTGTTTTAACCCACACCTTTTTTGGAGTAGTTTCTATGCAGTAGAGGCTAATTGGACTTATATACTATTTTACTTATTGGCTGCTATTTTACCATTGGCTGGTCTTAGTTTTGTATCCTAACTCTTGTAATAGTCCCTTCCTGCATGCTACAGGTATATATTCTAAGTACTATAGAAATGCCCTTAGTCAAGATTATTCACAATTATGAGCCTCATTTCCTTGAGAAGTAAGGAAGATAGAATAAGCCACTTTTTGTTTCTCCATCTTAGACTCAGAGTATGTTGAGTTCCTTGCCCAAGGTAATTTATTCATATGGAGTCCTGCCAAAATATGGGATTTGCAGAATGTTAATATCCTTCAAGGTCTTAGTGGCATAAACATTACCTGCCCTTTGATTAATTTTACATTTCTAAATAGCTATCATTTTTATTTGCAGGAACCCATAGTTCTGTAGAGCCTAATAATACACCCATGATTACTCAGATTCTCATCTTTACCTCACTGGGTCCCAAATGTTGCAGTACATTGGAATCAACTGGGCATCTTTAATAAAAAATACTGACGTCTGTGTCCCAACCCTAGACGTTCAGATTTAAATGGCATGGAGTTCAGTCTGGGGATTGGAAGTCTTTAAATCTCCTCATGTGTTTCTAATGTACACCAAAGCTTAGACTCCACTGCCTTTAGCTCAGTCTTGACCTCTGCAACCCAACTGTATCATCAGACCATTGACAAGGGAAAGAGATGGCTTTAGAGTTATAAATATGTATATGTTTCACTCTTAGGATAAATTACCCCTATGTTTTTAAAAATTTACTACCTCATTTGAATATTCTTGGGTATTTAGATTACAATAGATTGCAAAGGAAGCAGCTATCTACACCATAATGCTCTCTCTCTTCTGTAAAACATTTAATTAATGACCACCCTTTTCATCTATCACGGAATGCTACAGTCTCACCCACATGGAAAGGTGGGTCACCTCCCTTAGCCACCAGAACTTGACATAGCATTCGCAATTAATGGCACCAAAGAAACTGAAGGAAATATATCTTTCTGCTTAATAAAGAGTTCCTGCTGTTCTATCCATTTGTTTGCCTAAATATTTTTCAGTCCAAAGCCATCTCTAGCAATGAACCTCTAGTTGACATCCAGCATTTCAACAATTGCTACTGGATTTTTGATGCTTTTTAATTTGTACAGCTACATTAGTCAGTGGGAAGCTTTTTGATTTTAACTGTTTCTGAAAGATACATCGTGTCCTTTTCCTTTAATTGGATTAAAACTTTTTTTTGGCTAAAAGGTGTGTATAATAGTACCAAAAATATAAAATATTATCATGAAACTGATGTTTAATAGTTCTGTGCACAGATACCATTCTTTAGGAATATTTGTGTACCACATCTCCTTATATGCCTGTGAACTAAAGGGTGTAGGTGCCTCCTTTCCAAATATTTGTCAATCAAACCACAGTAAAGTAGTGTGCCCCAATATGAAATAACATGAATGTATATATAAGTCCATGCCACTGTATAGTTGATTCACTTTGTTATAAAGCAGAAACTAACATACCATTGTAAAGCAATTATACTCCAATAAAGACGTTAAAAAATGATAACATGAATGTATTCTTGTTTTCAATGGATCTGGTTATAAGAATAAAATTTAGCTATTTTTACTTCTCTAGTTATTCTGAACTTCAGTTAGCTTGGACTATATTAATCAGACTGACCCAAGGAGCCAAAGAAGGATTCAATTCCACCAGAAGATGAACAAATTATAGATAAGGGCAATTATTGTATGTAAAAGCTACTAAGGAAGCTGATAAAAACGTGGCATCTTTTCTTTCTTCATAGACTTTTGCAAATTGAGTAGGATATTCCTCACTCTTCTGCTCCAATTTCTGTTTGAGAAGCTCTACTATATGGATTTGATTAGACAAAAAGGTAGCAAAATTATATGGCAGGTGGAAAGACAGTCCTTTTATAGAATTCTTTTTCTTTGCTGACTTTCCATGTTGTCCCAGAGACTTCAAGATATCTTGCCCTTTTAGTTTAAAGTTTATAGCAATTTCTAGTACTATGCACATGACATTTTATAGAAGATAACTCCTCAATGTCTTCCCACTGAAAACATGAATTGTCTTCATATTACTTCAGCTTCTGGTTCCCCATTATTAGAGTCTGCTCTCATCTCTCAATGTGCCAGAGCCTCTCTCACAGACTTACCCCTGCTCCCATAGCACCGTGTGCAATTCTCTGCTGTAGATGGCATTTATCACTCAATGGGTATGTTGTAGGTAGAATTTTGACCCCCATGATCTTTGACCCTTGGTGTAAGCCCACGAACATTTCACATTACATGAAAAAGGAATTTGCCAACATAATTAAGGTTACAACCATTAAGATCTTAAAATTATCCTGAATTTTCTACATTAGCTCAGTCTAATCACACGAACCCTTAAAAACAGAAGTTTCTCTGGAGTCAGAGAGATGCAATAGAGGAGGAATCAGGAAGAATCAAGCAAGAGAAGGATGATGTGAACCATTGATAGCTTGAAGGCAGAGAAGGCAACAGAATGAGGAACATATGTTGCCTAAGAAGCTGAGAGGTCTCTGACCTAACAGGCAGCAAGGACATAGGGACCATAGTCCTACAACCACCAGGAACTTAATTTCATCAACAACCTAAAGGAGCTTGGAAGCAGAATCTCCCTCAGAGCCTCCAGATAAGAGCACAGGCCAGCTAGCTGACACCTTGATTTTGGCTTTGTGAGACTCTATGCAGGGTACCCAGTCAAGCCCACCAGATTTCCGACACACAGAGATTTTAGAAAATAAATTTGTGGTGTTTTAAAATGCTAATATTGTGCCAACTTTTCACAGCAGAAATAGAAATTAACACTAAATGAGATGTGACTTTCTGTGGATCCCAGTAAGCCAGGCATCTTACACTTATGGTCTTATAATAATTACATATATTCATATATTTCTCCTGTTATACAGTGCCAGCTCTGTGTTATTATTAATGCTTCCTTAGAAGATCATTTTATTATTATTATGTTTTAATGCTTACTATCTATTTACTGAATGAGAGCCAGATCCAAGTCTTTTATTTGACTTCTGTGATCAAAATCCTTTCCTTTTTTTATTAGTAGAAAGGTTTCCTGTTGACCTGTGTGAAATATAAAGGGAAAATGATGTGGGACTACACTGTGGAGAATAAAAATACGTCAACACCAAGGAAAGCAGAGAGAAGAGAACACATATCCTTGGTGACATAGTTTGAGCTGATGGATTAAGCCACAACATCTAGACTTTTTGGCCACTTGCACCAAAAATTGTTCCTTTATTTTCAAGATCATTTGCATTAGTTTTCCTGTGCCATACAATACAAATTTTTAATTGTGACATGTATATATATATAATTCATTTTAAATAGGACTAAGTAAACTTGCAGCACACAATCACCAAATCACCTTTACACTAAGTATTACTGTGGTCCACATGTGTGTTATGTTGATTATGTCTTTGCTTTTCTGGTACATCATAAATGCCTTGAAGTCAGAAACCATGTCTAATGCACATCATGAATGTTATTGAGACTGCACTTGAATAAATCATTGAGAACAGTTAGAGAAGTAAAATAAAGTAATAATTTAAGGGACTGTTTTCCTCCCATGAAGACATCAAGCCCTTTATATCATTTTTAGTTGCAGTATTAGATAGAAAGTAAGACCTAATATTCACACAAATTTGATGATACAAATAGAAACAAAATGAAGTTAGCTTTATTGTGTGTTTGTAAATTTTAGTTCCCTTTTTGCTTGTGTTTAGTGTTTTGAAGTTGATGAATAAAATGCTACTTGGTTAGTGGTTTTCTATATCAAGCAAAACATCACCATGTTAGTCCTCATGGATAATTTAATGTAATCACATGTATCTGGATACCAGATTAATTTTTTTCAGAATCTATTTCAAAGCATTCAGAATACCACCTTGAAAAGAATAGTCAGTGCTACCTTTCACTTGAATTCATGGGCCAGATGTGTATTGGGCCTAAAATTTATTGAAGAATATACTTGAATAATTCAACCTATACAGAAAATTGAAAGACCTGAATCCATTTTTACATAAGCATTTTGAAACTGTATCATTTTCATGAAAATAAAGATGTGACTAACTCTTTTCAGGAAACTGGGTTTGAGGACAAACCTATCTAGCCTATTTTTATATACTGCCTGCATTTGCCATTTGTTTTTACTTCAGCTGTTGCTTGGTTGTAGAGAATAAGGTGGATCCAATGTACGCTGTTCTAGTGGATTTGGTAAAAATACATCAATACCTATTTATTGAAATGCTCAGAGCCATACTATGATTTAACATACAGCTGTATTGATTCTTGAGAAGGTTTCCAGGGAGTAATTTGGATCCTCACTCACTAACAACAAAGTTTAAACAATCAGAGAAAAGCACCAAGAGGTATACTGTACAGTGTTAAATATCCTATCCCTGCAAAGGAATGAACTCCATTGCTTCTTGGGTTCTAAATAACTGGGTGGTGATGTATGAAGTTTTTGTAATGGAATAACTAAATTTTTGTTGGCTAGGATATCAAGTGATTGTCCATTCTTTTTGAAAAAATCCTTAGTGTTTTTTTAAACATAAAGTAGAATATATTTTACTCTTTCACACGTATAACAAGCATAAGTTTTAAACATTTAGATAAATGCAATTTACTCTGCCAGTAATATTGAGCATTTTCCACTTCTGAGCAGATGATCTTATTTGAAAGAATGCTTTTCTCCTAGGCATAATTTCTTTTCTCTCCTGAATTCTACCAATCTGTCAATGATTCTTTGTTTAAAACATCATAGCTCATGACCATAGCCATGGCTGTCACAGATAGAGGTCTGTGACCAATTAGATTTCACTAAACCATGCCTTTAGATATATGACTCAATTCTGTTTTTTGAGGCAATGGTTCTTTTGACTATATTGATAATGTCATCTTCATCTTTGAATTGTAAAGCCAGTAGATGTTATGCAAGTTAATTTTCCTCCTCCTGCTCTTAGGCAGGTAAAATTCTAAGCGCTTCATCTGGAAAATGTTCTATTCTCCTTTTAAATATTTTAAAGAAACAGGCCTCACAACTTTAACTTATATGTGATTTAAGTATTTTTCACTAGTGGTGATCAATAGATTCTTTCATATATCTTACCAAAATCTCTTCCATGACTGTTTCTTTTCTTTGACATTTTGGAAATAAAACATAATAAAAAGGTTTTGCTTCAAGTCGCCATTCAGAACTTTATATTTTAGGTGAAATTATGTTTCTCTTTTTCATTTTCCGGGTGTAAAGCCATATTTTCTAATGCCTATAAATGTGTCATATTGATTTTATAAAAGTTAAACATAGAAGTGTCAGCAGAAAATAAGTTTGAGTATTTAGTTTCTGTCTATAAGGAATAAAATTATTATCATAAATAAGACTCTATCACTTTTATTATAGTGCCTTAAAGTCTAAAACGGGATTTCTTTTCAAATGAGCTCACCTAGATCTTTCCTACTATTCTCTCACAGTTATTATTATTACATTTTTTAATAAGGAAAGGATAGTGGGGAATATAATAGCAGAAGTAATAGCTGAATTAAGAAAGATTTTATATCCTTAGGAGTAAATTTAAGATTTAATCCAATCTAACCATTCATTCATCCAAGGGATTAGTAGAGAAGGGGGAAAATTAAACATTTATTTTAATCTGATCAAAAGAAAATAGGGCTTCCCTGGTGGCGCAGTGGTTGAGAGTTCGCCTGCCGATGCAGGGGACACGGGTTCCTGCCCCGGTCCGGGAAGATCCCACATGCCGCGGAGCGGCTGGGCCTGTGAGCCATGGCCACTGGGCCTGCGCGTCCGGAGCCTGTGCTCCGCAACAGGAGAGGCCGCAACAGTGAGAGGGCCGCGTACCGCAAAAAAAATAAATAAAAAAGAAAAAAAAAAGAAAATAGATAGTTAAATGGGGTTTGGGCTGAATAGAGACATCTTGCTTTATTTTAGTTTTAAACATTTAAAATTGAGAAAGAGTCATCTTCCCATTAATGACTGGAGTTGATGAAGTAAGTCTGATTGCAGAGGGGTTTTTTTCCCTACCTTTGTTTGCCTCAGTTACATTTGCCTCTTTCTAGAACCTGTGAATAGATGAAGGAAGGGAAGATGACTCTACAGAGAGAATAGAATCCTTTAAAGCTTTCAAGATTAATTTATGGAAGTATACAAATTTAATATTTTGCTGAGTAATGTTTAACAGAAAATATAATAAGGAGCTTTTTTCAATTGAATAATATAAATTCTGTTCCATTATTTGCTCTTACAACTTACTCATTTATTTTGTAGCCAGTGTGTCTTCTCTTTCTTCCATAGTTTCTCCCAGTTGCTATATTTGGCAAGATTTTCCTTATCTCTTTTAAAACTTTCTTTCTTTCTTTTTTCTTTCTTTCTTTCTCTCCTTTCTTTCTCTTTCTCCCTTTCACTCTTTGTAATTCAGGAGGTTACTGCCTTCAGTTTTCCTGTTTAAATCTCAATCTGTTTTGTTTTCCAGTTTGTCAGGACTATCTAGTGCTGGGTGTGTGACATAATAGATGAAGAGGTGAATCTTAGGAGAAAAAAGAAGAACTAGAAGACTCTTGATAGGAGACTAGACTTAGTCCATACAGGCTACTATGACAAAAATATCAGAGACTGGGTGGCTTAAATAATGAACACATATTTCTCCCAGTCCTGGAGTCTAAGCAGTCTAAGATCAAAATGCCAGTAGATTCAATGCCTAGGGAGGGCCCCTTTCCTGGTTCATAAATGGCTGTCTTCTTGTTTGACTCCACATGGTGGAAAGGGCAAGGGAGCTTTCTGGAGTCCCTTAATAAAGGCACTAATCCCATATATGAGGGCTCCATTCTCATAACCTAATTGGCTTCCAAAGGCCCTGCCTCCAAATACCATCACATTGATGGTTGGATTTCAAAATATAAATTTTGGGGTAAACAAACATTCAACCTACTGCATAAGGATAGAAATTTATCCTAGTAGGACAAACCCAGAAATATACTTTGTACTGACAGTTTTAGCACGCAAAAAGCCATCATCATTATTATTATTGTTGTTGTTGTCATTGGCATTGCTGTGATCATGGTATTTATTATTTTAATGGACAAAAATTACTTACATAATGTTGCTCATTGAATTTTAACAACTCAGGACAGTCAAGGGGAAGGAGGCCATAATTATTTTCCTGCAGCTGAGAAAACCATAGTTCAGAGGGTTTAACAAATGGCAATTTCAGAAATGAATGTTATGTAGATACAAATAAGTCAGATCCAGGAAGTATGCTATATATAGGCACATCTTAGGAATGTGGAGAAAGCCAACCTCTTTTAAGGTATATCATTAAGCATGAGGTACAAAAATCTCCCAGAAAAAGATAAGATTTTGAATCAGGGACAAGGCAGAGAGTAAAGGGGAATAAGGTTATGGCCCTGAGAGCAAAATTCTAAGATAGATGTATATTTAGGACAAAGGTCAATTCTAGCTAGTCCAATATTTTAGCATAGAGTTGGTGCTACATATTTATTTTAGGCATTTAGTTAAGTATCCTGTAACTCCATAGAAGGGAATAATGTGGGTAAGGAATTTGGGTAGATCCTAACTATGTCCTTGAAAGCAGATCTTTATCCCTCTAACTTCTGTGGAGTAATTATCATTTTCCTATGTTGCTGATGTGACTGTAATTTGAAAAGGTACCTTCCTGAAATTGAGATGGGTTACAACTCTCACTGTTTTCTGTCTGTCATTCATTTCTTTTCTCATAAGATGTCAACATGAATTACTGCTCTTCGGCTGAGTCAACACTGTTGACTTTACAGAGTGTTGTCAAACTTTCCTGTGCCTCTTAATCACTTTGAGGGGGGGCTGTAAAAATACATTATGAGAGGCCCGTCTCCAAGAGTTTTAGATTTAGCAAATGGAGGCTAAAAACGTGCATTTCTAACAGTTCCAGAGTGACACTGATGCTGCTGATCTTAGGCTACATTTCGAGAACTACCACTCAAAGAAACTAGCGTCGTCAGTTGCATTTATATTATATGAAATTAGTACTTCAATGCAAAAGTAATGGTATTTCTAGTCATTCTGTGGCTTTGAATACAGTAGTATGCAAAGCAAGTGGAAAATTTCTGTACTTTTTTCCCAAACTAGCTTTACTAGAAAGGATCTTCTAGATAGTCACTAAATATATTCACTTGGAAATATATGACAAAAAATTAAGCTTTAATGAATGAAAACTACATTTTTCCAAGCATTTCATGGCTCAGCTGTTGATAACTTATTTGTTAATGCTTAATAATTCATCTCTGAAATATTCATGAGATCCATAGTTTCCTAAAGAGATATGGTGATTATTATTCAAAGGTATCATAGTGATGAATAATATCTTATAAAAGCCAATTACATAATAAGTCAAAGAACGTTGGCCATTTATATTAGGGCATATATTTCATGTCCCTTAAACTATCTTAATTATCATTTTTCTCAGCTGGACATTTGATAAGAACTGAGGAGTACATAATTGGAGATTAAATTCTATCTGGTATCTGAAGAACAGATTTTCTGTTACTGCTGATTAAAGATGAAACACTCTATCTTCAAAACTGGTAGCAGAGTTGATAGTCTGTTGTTAAACCCTACAAAGCATATCTAGTATTCTTATTATACTAACATAATTCAGAAATATTATGTGATAATATAATTTTAAAAATTGATCTGTGTTTTGTTGTGTCTTAAAGATGGGACAGAGGAATAATATTTTTTCCGAGACTGGTAGCAACTTGCATCTATAATTCTTTTCTTTTTTTAACTTTTTTTTTTAAGAATCAATTTTATTTATTTATGGTTTCATGGGTTATTGGTTCATTCCATCTCTGAGTTTGTATTGCCACCAAGGCGATCCATTACCATAAGACAGTCGTATCACTTTGTAGCCATCCACATTGATGTCTCAGTCAGACTCCTCAGTCGTGACTCTGCAGAGCTTTCCCTATGAAAATACATTGGTTAGGGGCTTCCCTGGTGGCACAGTGGTTAAGAATCTGCCTGCCAATGCAGGGGACATGGGTTCCAGCCCTGGTCCAGGAAGATCCCATATGCCGCGGAGCAACTAAGCCCATGAGCCACAACTACTGAGCCTGCGTACCGCAACTACTGAAGGCCACACACCTAGAGCCGGTGCTCTGTAACAAGAGAAACCACCACAATGAGAAGCCAATTCACTGCAACAAAGAGTAGCTCCCGCTCTCCACAACTAGAGAAAAGCCCTTGTGCAACAATGAAGACCCAATGCAGCCAATAAATAAATAGATAGATAGATACATAAATAAAATACATTGGTTAAATACAGCCTTTCATCCAGACTAGGTGTATGATTTCAGGTTATACGACAAATTTGGAAAGCATTAATTATACTTTTCTAATCGCTGAGGATTAATATCTAGGTAGTTCACTTTAGATACAGAGCGCTGAATGAGAGGCAACCTCCTGAAATAAGAATGTGTAGCTCTCAGTGTGGACTGCCTGACACATCTCACAGCAACAGCATCACCAGCCATAATCACATCACCCAGATCATTTTAATGATACCAAACTTTAAGTCAGGAAAAGGAGCCATGCACAGCATGATTCTGGAAATTGCTGTCTTTTTAATCAAAAGAAATTATAACTCCATAGAGACTTTTATCTCTAGAATTAAATGTGCTGCTGAAGTTTTATATCTCTGTAATACTACAAAGAAATATTCTTGCCATCTTAATGATAGATTTGCAGTAGCTAAGTCAGATAAACAAATAGCTGTCATTAACTCCAAGAAGATGATTTGGCCTCAAATATATGTGTATCCTCTTTAATTTATATACCTTAAACCCTCACTAGTCCAACCCCTCATAAAAGGCCAAAGTAATTCGCACGAAAGATATCTGCTTATCTTACCAAAGAGGTTTTTTATTCATCTTCTTCTTGATTATGTTTCTAAAGCCATAGTGGCCTTCCCTTTTCTATAAGGAACTATCTCTAGTGCTTCCTTAGTGCCTTGGTGCTTTCTGTAGCTTATGCCTGGACAGATCCCAAATGCCTTCATGGCTGACACCTTTTTGTCCTTTTTTCTCAGTTCAAATGTCCCTTTGATGTCCCTTCTTTGGTTTATGTATCTAACATCCATATTCTCTCCCAGGCATTTCCATCCGTATCAGTTATCTATTGATGTGTGATAGGCCACTTTAAAATTTAGAAGATTAAGCCAGCAGCTATTCATTACTTCCCGCAAATCTATGGACAATTCTATGGATTTGGGGATGAGTAATTCTAATCATCAAGGCCAGGCAGATTCAGCTGATCTCAGCTAGGTTCTTTCCTGCATCAAGTGGTGAATTGGTTGGGGACTGACTATTCTAGGATGACTTCACTCACATATCTGGTGGTTCACTGGCTGATGCATGGGTTAATGCTGGTGTCAGGCTCATATATTCCTCATTATCCAGCAGGTTATGCCAGGCTTGTTTTAAAAGAGCTAGTGGAAGCACATGAGAGGTTCTGAGACCCATTCACAGAAGTGGCACACTGTCACTTCCATCACAGCCTCCTGCCAAAACAAGTCACAAAGCCAACCCAGAGTCAAAAGGTGACAAAACGACCATACTTGTTGATGGGAGGAACTACAAAGTCATAACACAAAGAGTGTTGATATATGGAGAGCTAGAGAATTGGGACAATTTTTGTATAAAATCTATCACATTACCTTATGGTATTTTCCTCATAACTTTTAACATCTCTGAAGTTATGGCTTTTGTCTTTTAATTTGTTAATTATTTTCTTCTTCACACGAATTTGAGCTCCATGAGGAGATGAACCTTAATTGACGTTTTTATTATCCTTGTATATACAGGGTCTAAAATATTGTTTACTAAGTGATTATTCAAATTTGTAATGATAAAATAGATGAATGAGTTCACTGGCATTATATATCTCAAATCCTTCTCAATGTCTATTGTTCTTTGATCAATAAGTTAAAGGATACTCAGGCCTGCCTCAAAAAAGAAATTCTCCACACACTAGAGTCTTATAGAAACTGATGAAATATACTCAGAAAGGAAATGCAAATATATATGCTTCACATTACCTTCCTAAGAAGATTGCTGTTGGCATCTTACCTTATTTTTATTATGTGTCTGAGCAAAAGTTTCTTTTTTGCCTCATATAACTGCCACCTTTCAGAATTCAAGAAAACTAGGGAAAAATCTCAGCGGATGAAGAGGTCCCCAGGTCATGAACAGCAATATGTAACCTAGACATGGCAGCCAGGAAAAATCTTCAAAGCTTTGTCTGCCAAGGAGGCAGCAGTTCAGGATGAGCCAGCAATGTGAGAAACTTAGACATTATCTCTTTTTCTGCATCTGTGTGGGAAAAGAGAAAAGACACTGCCATATTTGAGAGCCAACCGTGTGCAAAGTACTTTTTTAGGTGCTTTACAGAGTTCATTTCCCCCTCACAATAAAAATCTGTTCCTATACCAACTTTGAAGATATGGCACTAAGAAAAGTTAAGTAATTTGCCAAAGACTATTTAGCTTGAAAGGAGTCGAAGGGGAATGGAATCCCAAGACCTCCTCTTCCACCATGTTCCAGAACTATTAAAAATAGAAATAGCAAACTATATAAATAGAATATTGTTTCTTTTCAGAGAAGAATAATCTTTTAATGGAATTAACTAAAAAGGCTAGACACAGATAGATAACAGCCTGTCCTAAGATACACAGAGTCAAATGAGTTTTAAAAGTATAGGTATCTGAAACAATAGGATCAGGATGAAACATGATTGTTACCGAAAGTGGGGTCCAGCTTCTCACCACTCAAAAGCCAATAAAGAGGCAAGTTGGTGGAAAGGAAAGTTTGCTTTATTTTGGAGGCCAGCATCCTGGGGATGGGGGGCAAATGGCAGACTCCTGGCCGAAGGCCGACTTCCTGCAACTGACAGTCAGTGGGCAACAGCTTTTATGGGTGGCAGGAGGAGGTTACATGTAGAAACAGCATAGTGAGCTCTGACAGTCATCTTGAAATTGGTCATCGGTGGTCTGATCAGCATCATCTTGATTGTTTTAATCACAGTGAATCTTCAGTTCCAGGGTCGGTTTGTTCCCATTTCCTTGAGGCCAATTCTCGGAATTGTGGCAGCTTATGTCATGGCTACAGTCTGGTCATCATGTAGTTAACTTCTTCCACCCGGTGGGGTTTCAGTATCTATGAGACAGCTCACAGGATATGGCTCAGAATATTATCTGTAGCCCTTGAGGAGGAACTAAAAGTCCCTGACTTAGCTTAATGACTAAACTATTATTATTTAGTCTTTCCTTTTCTTTGCTTCTGCATTTTCTAACTTCCCAGATTCAACTTATTCTTTGGCTAAAGATTTCCCACACACAAAAGGCAGGAAGAGAACATGGGAGGGAGGGGGACAAGAGCCATAGGGTCCTGCTCTGTTTCATGATTAGTGATAGAATTAACCAAAATACCTGGTAATCATAATACAGGGTATTCAAAATCTGAAACCCCATGTTATAAGGTAAAGTGCCCAAGAAAAAATACTGTTTTTGACAGTGATAATGAAAACAAGATAAATAAGGAATAAAGGGGTCACTGAGAACTTAGACATCACAGTCTAAAGGAAACACAGACATGACAATATATTATGATGTTGTTCAAAATGAAAGAGAGGGCTTCCCTGGTGGTGCAGTGGTTGAGAGTCTGCCTGCCAATGTAGGGGACGCAGGTTCGTGTCCCGGTCCGGGAAGATCCCACATGCCAAGGAGCGGCTGGGCCCGTGAGCCATGGCCACTGAGCCTGCACGTCCAGAGCCTGTGCTCCGCAACGGGAGAGGCCCCAACAGTGAGAGGCCCACGTACCGCAAAATAAATAAATAAGTAAATAAAAATAAAATAAAATGCCTGGTACAATATCCAGCACAAAAGAGGTATTCAAAATATATTAATCAATTAAGCCCTGCCCTGCCCTAGGAATGGAAGACACATAGGTTATGAGGAATGAGTTCATGACAGCTTTGGCCAGCTGGGTCAAGTGTTAAAGATCTGGCTGTGCCTTTATCTACAGACAATACAAAGATGTCCTGACTGGGCCAGATGACCCTTCCTCCCTCTTGGCTGGGCTTTCTTACATAAGAAAGTGTGCATGGTTTAACCAGTTAGAAAAGCATTTCCCTCCAACAGGAAAATGAGTTATCCTCATTGTCTGCTTGGCTTCTTGCATGACAACTTTAAATGACAATTTTTATCCTCTTAAGTGTCAGTAAAATCATAAAAAGAAAAAAATAAAACCTGGGGAAAGCCTAAAATCTTAAAAGAAGAATTCTGGTCAAACGAAATTGCTACAAATTTAAAGAGGACAATCATAAATGTGGAGAGCATACCGAGGTAAAAGCCATATTAATTGTGTCATCCTGTCTGAAGGTTTTCAGAAATGCAAAGTACTGTCTTAGGTTTATCACCTACTGAAGGGATGTTAACTAGTATATCCTATCCTGAGTGGAGGTTTTAAACTACTCTTATAAGGTGACTTTTTTTTAAAAAACTTCATATTCTCAATCAAAAGAATAAAAATTAGATAATTATTAAGGTTCAAGGGCATACTTCAATTTGTAAATATAAGAATTTTTAGCTTCCCAGATTCTCTATTAAAACAATTCATTGTTTCCTCCCAAGTGATTATCAATAAAACCTTTGAAATTAATAAATAAATAAATTAGAAAAAAGCATACTGTGCTTACTTTAGAGACAGGAAGAAACAGGAATTAAGTAATTCGTCCTGATTTCTGAGATGCTAAAATGTAGGCAAAACATTAGAATTAGTGAAATAGGGCATATGAAAATCACCAGACTCCCTGTTTGGTACACAGTACACTCTGCATTACTTGATGAAACTGAATTATACTTCATAGGGTTTTTGGAGGAAGTAGAAGTCTTCAGCTGCAGTTTTCAAAGAGAAAAATGAAAGCAGACTGAGTTACTAGCATTAGAATCAAGGAAACTGACACCTTGACTCTAGGCATCTACCTAAAGCTTGACTGCTTAACTACAGAGAGAGCAGAATAATACAATTTCTCTCAACCTGTTACCAATCCCTCACAAACATCTATGAAAGAGAATATATGTGTGTGTGTGTGTATACATATATATGTATACACACACACACACACACACACACACACACATATACACATATTTCAAGGGCAGACTCACTACAGTTCCAAGGACCTAGTATAAGGCTCAATAAGGATTTATTGTTTGAAAGCATAAGGGTCACATTCAAAGAGTTAGGCCTAGATTTTGGGTGGGGCTTGATAGAGATTTTGGTAGGCCATGACAAGTTTTAAAGCAACGAAACCTTGGTGGCATGCATGATTTTATTTTACTTAGTTTTGCCTTGATAGGGTAGCTATGGATGTGACTACCTGGAAAACCCTAAGAGTGGACAACTGAGGATAGTAGCTCTAGATTAGATCTCACTCTATTTCTTAAGACTGAGATCAATACAAGAAGAGTCTTTGAGATTCATCACATGTCTTGAGTAAGAATGTAAATTCCACTCGAAGAACAAGTGAAAGCAGCCTGCATTAAAGTAGACACGCTGTTATTTTATCCTCCCAGGAGCTCATTTTTAACTGAAAGAAAGACTGCTGCCATCAGAAATTTATTGAAATATACAAAATGTTTAATATAAAATTTAGAAAACCCAGGGATTCCTGGAAGCATATGTTAATTGTTAATGCAAGAGGAGAAAGATATATTGCATTACCTGGAAAGATAATGTACAGTACACTCAAGTATCAAAAATTGTCTTGTATTGGCAAAAATCCTCAAATGTATACCGCCAGGCAAGGGAGAGAGAGAGAAAGAGAGAGAGAGATCGATCCTTGGTGCTGAACAGTTAGGCAGGAAGATGAATGAGTGCCGGACATCAACACATTTCTGTCCTGCCACTTGAGACTTGTACAGTGTACTAGGACTGTTATTTTAAAAATGTGTTGATACAATTCTCGTTGTCTTAAAACTTGATTAAGTTGGATACTTACAAATATCTTCTGGAAGAAATTTAAGCAGAGGAGATAGGTTTCACTTCTGTGTTTTTACAGAAGAGGGAAAGAAAATAACCATGCATTAGTGGTTGAAATTTAACCAGAACAAGAACTCTAAACAACAACAATAACATGAAAATATAAGCTTCTTGAAATTTTGGAAATCTTGCTGAGAGATTTTCACTTTCCACCAGAATTGAGATAGGCAATTGAGATGATTTATATTAATTACAAAACACAAGATGATACCAGTACCATCTAGATTTACACAGGATGAATTTTTGGCTCTCCTTCTACAAATAACTAAAGATAGATGACAGATAGATAGATAGATGATAGATAGATAGATAGATAGATAGATAGATATAGATGATAGATAACTGTTGCTTTACAGCTACACTGGATCTTAGATACAGGGTTCTTAAATACTGATGAAGTTTAACGATAATACTTGGATGGCTTCAATTTTCTTTTATAAATATGTAGCCTTCCTCATGTAATTTAGAGACAGAAGGGCTAGATAGTTGACTTTTACATTCTACCAGTTTTGATATAGTTAAATAAGAGAAATCATCAATAATGTAAATTAAATCATTCAACATGAAGGAAACAAACACATATTAAACCCTACATTATGCCAGGCCATTTACTAATCCTAGACATAGCATGGTGAACCAAACAAACAGGGCCCTTGACTTCATGAAGCTTGCAGTGTAGTGAGGAAGAAATAATTAACTACATTCATTTTTCTTTAAGTTGTAAGAAAAAAAAATGCAGTGTATAATTATACAGTGTATATTTAGCTTATATGATATTGAAATCTAATCTGGGATGGGCTGATGTGTATTTTGCCTAAGGAATGCTGAGATAAGTAGAAAAAATTGAGGTGTGGTGGGTGCCCAGCAGCCCTGCCCAGATTCCCCTTAAAAATGAAGAACTTATTTCCCAAGCTGTTGGAAGTGCTGCCAGAAGTCAGATCTCATGTCTCATCCTTCTTTGGAAATTATATCAGCTGAAGAACACTGCTTCACTCAAGTGCACACCTCCTCCCAGGGGCAGCCCACTCTGATGAATGATCAGCTTAGGACTATAAAGACCCAGCAGCTCACCCCAACATGGCACAGACCTGAAGGGCCATTCCAGCTCCAAATATTCCCTTGGGGTTGGCTGAGGCCTTTTCCTATCTATAAAAGGTGGAACCAATGGTAACATTTACATATATTATTCATAAGATTATTGGTATTGCAACTAAGGACAGAAGTGTCCAGCTTCTATAATGAAGGAAAAACTAAAATTTTATTATCATAACTCTTGCTATTAATCTACCTAAATCTTCTAAAACTTATTTACATACATTGAGTTTCCCTGCCCTAATATGATAGCCACATCTGAACACTTGATTTTGATTAGTCCAAATTGAAATGAACTTGTCCACTAGGTTTCTCAGGGGAAATAGCTCAATAATTTTTATATTGTTTATATGTTGAAATTATAATATTTTGAAAAACTTAATTAAATATATAATTAATTTCATCTTTTTTCTTTTAATTTTTAAAATAATGAATACTAGAAAATTTAAAGTTATGTATGTTTTAGCATTATATTTCTATTGGAGAGCACAGGTCTATACAAAGACTCGATTTTAATGTCTTGAAGTCAGCAAGTCTAGAGAATTTAAGGAACAACAATCAAAAGTAGGTGGTAGGCTGTTTGAAATTGAGTTTTATAAGAGGTCTGTGAAATAAAACTTGTGAACATTAGAGTAAGTTTTTGAGATAGATTAAGAAAAATGGTAATTCTATATAAGGCGGTCAGTGAATGAGGATGTTGGATGATTTAACTATTTAAAATCTGGAGTCTTGAAAAATTATGATTTACATAGAAATGTCAGGATTTAAAATGCTTCATAAATATGGAGAGAGAGACAACATCAGCAAATGACAGCAACAAATAGGACTTGTGGGTTGTCACGTGCACATACATACACACACACCATGTCTATTTATAAGGAGCGAGAGGGATGTCCTTCTTCAGTTTTGGAATAGACTATAGAGGTGAAGTTTTTATACAAGGGGGAATAATGTTTTGAAAGTGACACAAACCCAATCTTCTATCTCTTCTATCTCTGAGGTACAGAGTTGAAGAAATACAAACAAGCCTCATCTTGAGGGAGAATAGGAAAAGGAGTGTCTTTACAGACCAGCCATATTTCAGTAAAGGGGTAAAAGGCACAAATTCTCAGAAACTATTAACACAATTGCTATCCTGAGTAGATGATCACAAAGTCCTGGTAGAAAGATTTGAGATGGTAGAGAACTGGATCTGAGTAGGAGATGCATAGAGTAGTATGAGGATAAGCAACTGAGTTTGATAACGGGGAGACTCTGGCTTCTGACAATGACTAATATAAACAAGAATGTGAGAATGGAATTAATCCAGGGAGTCTCTAAGTAGAAAGTGAGCCACAAGACCTCATGCTGTGGTTCAATCAACTTTCCTTAGTGGTATGATATACTGTATGACAGTATATCTCAAATTGTAAGTTTTAAGAAGGCAGCTCCTGGGGTTTTAGTATCATATAAGAGCACTAACTGACATGTAGTATAGCTATACATTTACTAGTCAGCATTTTGATTTCTCAGGAGGAAATATCTCTTAGTGTTTATAAGTTGTAGACTCAGACATAATTGGTTTCAGATCATGATTTCTTGTACTATTTCTGTTTTAGTTACCAGCTATGTGGGCTTGAGCAAGTTGCTTGAACTCTCCAAGTCTTTTTCCTTAATAAAATGGAGATATGAATAGTATGTCTTTCATCAATTCTTGTGAAGGTTAAATAAGCTAATTTATAAAAAGCAGCATTTAACAAAGTGTCTGCCACAGTGCAAGAAAACAATAGTAGTAGAACTATTATAACTGTCTCTTTAAACTCAAAAGAGCAAATTCTAACTTACCTTATCCATTTCGACCTTGTCATTCCAGACTTGAAAAATGCATTTATTTTTTTTCTATTAGGCAGGAATGTTATGGAGAAAGTAATTTAGTCTCTCCATTGGCCCCCAGGAGGTCTAACCTTAATATAAGTATTTGTGCAACAGAAAAATTATTCATTCTGAACCTATCTCTTATCATCTTTCCCACAGTTTCCCTGACTACATCTTCCTATTACTTTCAAAACTGTATGAAGACTTGTGAATTTTTCATTATCACGTGTTTTAGCTAAATGTAAATTCTGGATAATCTGTATACCAGAAATGACTTAAGAGTTTTATAAATGAACAAAATCCATTGGACTCAATCATAAGTCAGATATTTAGAGAGAGAAAAATATGTTTAATGGGACCCAATGGTCTGTTGTTTTAAATGGACAGACTTTAAAAATAGTTGATCAGTTATAAGTTTCTTTGTAAAAAAAATCAGTGACTCCAAGTCAATTTCGCATAAATTTGATATTACTGCACATGGTGAATGTTATTTAAATAGGTGATTTCTCTCTACATTATGATTGACTTTATTTTAGTGTAGAATATTGTAGCAAGACACCTTTCATTACAGCTCAGGTTTTTATTGTTTTCACAATTTGAATTCAAGTTTGAGTGATTTAACACTATCATTAACACTCGTCTTTACTTTTTGTTTTGGTGTGTGGTTTTCTTTCTTAACATGCCCTATTCCCACATCACAAAATACTTAATACTTTTACTCTGGCTTTTATGTCTCTTAAAAACCTGATAACAATGCTAGCAGTGTATTGTATATTAATTATTGTGTACTTGCTTAAATATAAAGCAACATATTTTTTAACTTTCAAGCAGTGAACCTTCTAATACCAAAATGCAAAATGTATTTGAATAGCAATTTTAGATCCAAAATTATTCCTGAAAACACTGATAGAAGTGAAATACAGGCACACCTCATTTTATCGCACTTTGCCGATACTGTGAGGATTTTTTTTTTTTTTTCCAGAATGAAGGTCTATGGCAACCCTACATTAAGCAAATCTATCAGGGCCATTTTTCCACTAGCGTTTGCTCTCTTCTTATTTCTGTGCCACATTTTGGTAATTTTCACAATATTTCAAAATGTTTCATTATATTTGTTATGGTGATCTGTGAACAGTGATCTTTGATGTTACTATTGTAATTGTTTTGGGGCATCGCAAACCTGGCCCATACAAGATGGCAAAGTTAACCAATAAATGTGTGTATTCTGACTGCTTCACTGGCTGGCCGTTCCCCCATCTCTCTCCTTCTCCTCAGGCCTCCCTATTCCCAGAGACACAACAATATTGAAATCAGGCCAATTAATAACTCTACAATAGCCTCTAAGTTTTCCAGGGAAAGGACGAGTCACACATCTCTCACTTTAAACCAAAAGCTAGAAATAATTGAACTTAGTGAGGAAGTCATGTCAAAAGCCAAGATAGCTGAAAGCTGGGCCTCTTGCACCAAACAGTTAGCCAAGTAGTGAATGCAAAGGAAACATTCTCAAATGAAATGGAAAGTGCTACTCCAGTGACCACATGAACGATAAGAAAGGGAAACAGACTTACTGCTGATATGGAGAAAGTTTTAGTGGTCTGGATAGAAGATCAAACCAGCCACAGTATTTGCTTAAGCCAAAGACTAACCCAGAGCTAAGGCCCTAACCCTCTTAAATTCTATGAAAGCTGAAGGAGGTAAGGAAGCTGCAGAAGAAAAGTTTCAAGCTAGCAGAGATTGGTTTACATGAGGTTGAAGGAAAGAAGCCATCTCCATAACATAAAAGTACAAGGTGCAGCAGCAAGTGCTGATGCAGAAGCCGTAGCAAGTTATCCAGAAAATCTAGCTCAGATAATATATGGAAGTGGCTACACTAAACAACAGATTTTCAATGTTGATGAAATCACTTTCTATTGGAAGAAGATGCCATCTAGGCTTTCATAGCTGGAGAGGAGAAGTCAATGCTTGATTTCAAAGTTCAAAGGTCAGATAGGCTGTCTCCTATTAGAGGCTCATGGAGCTAGTGACTTGAAGTTGAAGCCAATACTCATTTACCATTCCCAAAATCCTAAGACCTTAAGAATTACACTAAATCTACTCTACCTGTGTCTATAAGTTGAACATCAAAGCCTAGAAGACAGCACATTTGTTTACAACATTGTTTACTGAATATTTTAAACCCATTGTTGAGACCTACTGCTCAGAAAAAAAGATTCAAAGTATTACTTCTCATTGTCACTGCCCCTGGTCAGTCAAGAGCTCTGATGGAGATGTACAATGAGATTAATATTGTTTCCATGCCTGCTAACACAACATCCATTCTGCAGCCCATCAATCAAGGAGGAATTTCCATTTTCAAGTCTTATTATTTAAGAAATACATTTCAGAAGGCTTTAGCTGCCATAAATAGAAATTCCTCTAATGGATCTGGGCAAAGTAAATTGAAAACCTTCAAATAACGACTTATTATTCCAGATGCCTTTAAGAGCACTAGTGATTCATGGGAAGATATCCAAATATCAACATTAACAGGAATTTGGACGAAATGGATTCCAACCTTTATAAATGACTTTAAGGGGTTCAAAACTTCAGTGGAGGAAGTCACTGCAGATATAGTGGAAATAACAAGAGAACTAGAGCCTGAAGATGTGTCTGAATTGCTGCACTCTCATGATAAAACTTTAATGAATGTGGACTTGCTTTCTATGGATGAGCAAAGAAAGTAGTTTCTTGAGATAACGTTTACTCCTGGAAAAGATGTCGTGAAGATTTGAAATGACAACAAAGAATTTAGAATATTACATAAACTTAGTTGATAAAGTAGTCACAAGGTTTGAGAGCATTAACTTTAATTTTTAAAGAAGTTCTATTGTGGGTAAAATGCAATCAAACAACATTGCAAGTGCCAGAGAAATCATCCATGAAAGGAAGAGTCAATCAATGTGGCAAACTTCATTGTTGTCTATTTTAAGAAATTCCCATAGCCACCCTGCCCTTCAGCAACCACCACTCTGATCAGTCAGCAGCCATCAACACTGAGACAAGACCCTCCACCAGCAAAGGATTATGACTTGTTGAAGGGTCAGAAGACGGTTAGCATTTTTTAGCAATAAACTATTTTTTAAATTAAGGTGTGTACATTGTTTTTTTGGATATTATGCTACTGCATACCTAATAGACTACAGTATAGTGTAAACACAATTTTATATATACTGGGAAACTGGCTTTATTGCAATATTTGCTTTATTGTAGTGGTCTGGAAACCAAACCTGCAATGTCTCCAAGATATGCCTGTAAATGGTCTAAAACTACAATCGTTCAGTTCTAGTTTAAATTTTTATTTCAGTTTCTTCCATAAAGCTATTTACTGAATTAATTCAAATAACTTAATAGATATAAGCTTGGCAGCTATGATAGCCTGGGATAAGTATAGGATCTACAGCTGAAAACGCATCGTTTTTTGCTTTTTAGTAGCAAGGTAATCTTGAGTAATGTACATAATTTAATTTGAGTCCAGATTTTTGCCCATTTGTTTATTAATATACCAGATGGGGTAATGGATCATACTTCAAAGAGTTCTTGTGAGAGAAAAAAGAGTCAAATATGAAACTGGTTAGAAATAGATGCCCAGCAAACGGCACTGCCTTTTTCCTTACCTCCTTTGATCTATAGAGTGCCTATTTTAGATTCTGTCTCTTTGACCTATGGAGTGCCTATTGTAAATTTTGTTGTTTTGATACTTGTAATAGTACTGAATCATATTGATTACAATGATCACATTTTTTAACATCTACTATGAGCTGTTGAAAACAATCCAACAGATTCATTTTGTCACCGTACTAGAGAACTATGTGAGGTCACCTGGTCTTTGAAAATTTTAATACTAATTTGTCTGGAGTGGCTCAGGAAGTGTTTTTGCCTAAAATCTAGCTGTGGATTTTGGGAGATAATTCTGGGATTTCTGAACATTTTCTGAACAAAGGGCACTGATCAATCATAGTGTTTACATCTGGGTCAGAGAGCAGATTATTTTATTCCATGATGGTAAAGTCGCCTTTCTTTCTCTAGAGGAGATTTGCTTACATTCCAGCGTAATGAAGGTAATGTCTTCCTCCCATACAAAAGTAAGGCAGGTTTGCTAGTAGCCCTTTCCAAGCTCAGTGTTCCTCACCTGTGAAACAGACACACCTCGAAGAGCAGCATCCACATGCGTCATCTATCACCTCTCAGCAGAAGTTGGGAGGAAAGGGGAAACAATGAAGCTTTTGCTCTGTGTTGTGCTGTGAGAAATAAATGATCAAAATCAACTTTGGCTTATTGTATCTTTACCAACCAAATTTATGGAAGCATGACAAACCAGTATAGTGACTTACAGATTAGGTGACTACTTGATTTCACATGGGTTAGATGACTTAGCTGCTTTTTGAATATTCTCAGCTATTCACATTTTCTCTGAAGGTTGGGGCTGAACATCAAATTCTATTTTTAGAATTTGTGTTCCAAACAACCCTTGGTGTAATGCGTTCAATTTATTGGAAATCTGGAACTATGGATAGTCTACCCTAAAGACAAAATTCACAAAAGTATAGGGAAAAAGTTACAGTCCAATGGGGGAGAGCAAGGAAACAGTCTAAATTACAGTTCCAGTGCTGAGGTTTATAAATTATTTCACCCTGGCCTGGCTTACATCATAAACTTTGGAGACATTATAAGATTAAAGTTTTCAAAGTGCTTTATAAATAAAATTCCATTGGAATAAAAAGTAGTTTTGTTGTTGTCATTACTATTATTATTATTACATTATCATCATTATTATTACATACGTTCATGAATTTTGGGTGGTACTGAGACTTTAGTAAAGTTAGCAAAATTTAAAGTTGAAGATAATGGGCTTGCCAAATCAAGTATTTCTTATTAAGCCAATAACATTATTTGTTTAAATAAAAGTAGAATTTATGATACATGATAACCATAATCAAGGACCTGTACTGATACCCAAAATATTCAGTGATTTCCTAGTCTGTATTGGGTATTACTTATCATTCTCATACACTTTAATAGATAAAATCCAATCAGATTAATAATTATTGAGCATTAACCACCAGTAATCTCCTGGGTTAGACTATGTGAGGGAATTTGAGATAAGTAACTCATAGCTCCTCAAGGAGCTTATTGTATAAGCACCAAATGTATCAAGCACGAAACATATATATCACCAAAAATATCAATCACCAAAAGATAAGAAGGTGTAAGAAAATAAAAACACTGAAGAGCAGTGGAGCTTTTGTAAAGTTTTATTTGCTAATAAAAACTGAACACCTATTGTAAACCAGATTCTGTGGTAAGTTATTTTAACATATTAATTCTAATTTTTACATCAATAATAAAACATAATTATTACTATATATTTCATAAATAAGGAAACTGAGATTCAGACAGGTAAGTCAACAAGAAGTAGTCTGCATTTTAATCCATGTTCATCTGGCTCAGATCCACTATAGTGTATATCTGCACTGCAATCTAGAGTTGTGTGTAGGTTCATGAGAAATGTTGGTTCTGCATGGATGAACTACGGTGATTAAGCATACCTGTGCAAGAAATCCTAAAAGAGTTGAGTATACAATAACATTTTAGGTATGAACCAGCCAAGAAAATAAAACTGATATGTAAAAAGCCATAAGACCAAAGGTAGTAGCTTTCCTTGTTCACCATTGAAGCCCTGGAGAGAGTATATCCATATCTATAGCTACATCTACAACTATATCCACAACTATAACTGTATCTGTATCTATCTATATCTACATCTGCAACTATATCTACAACTATATATACATGTACACCTATGTCTAATTTATGAAAAATTCAATTAAAAAGGCCAACATCAGGTGATGATAGTTTTACTAGAAAAATTTTGTTTTTATTTATGTTTGTCAATGTTCGTTTCTTTTGTCTCTTCATGTTAGATAAGCATATAGCTTTCATTTCACTCACTGTTTTTGTATACCCACAGAATTTTAGTGATCATTTTGTAATGCTAAGATATTGATAGATGTTGAATAAAAAACTATAGTCTTAAAACGAATCATTAGAATTTATTTTTAAAATGAACAAAATAAGCAAATGACTAAATATTATCAAAAGTTGCATGTTGATAAAAGCTACTTTATTTTCCTTCTTTTAGTAAACGTATAAGTAGAACTATTCTTATTAAAAGCAAGAGAGACATTGTTTCCTTCTTTTATTTCTTGCTCTGAGTGATGACAAAGAAATCATTTAATATCTTTTATCTCCACCATTCTTGTCTATAAAATGACCTGTGCTATTTCACTAGATAATTACATGAGTCAGCTTGGAGAGTAGATGAACGTACTTTGTAAATCATAAAGCACTAAAAAAAGTATGGATTCTTACTGTTTTCTCTTTTAAGACCAATTTATGGTTGTAAGGTTACATTTATAGGTATGTAGTAGCTCTAGGCAAGATTAAATTATGATTTCTGATAATTAAAGGTAACTGCTCCAGAATAGAATGAGATGAAAGAAATCTATCAGAACAATCAAGAGAGGTCTGTCTTTCTAAATATGTCATGCTTGATTTTACATGATGATTATTTTACAAACTTCAAAAAATATCATTGACGGTATGTCCCAAGGCCAACTTAACAAAGAAAATATGAACATAAATCAGGTAGTAGGAAAAGTAATTTCTGTTGCAGAGCATAGAATTTGTCAATATAAGACAGGAAATAGGAACTTGTCCAGATCTGGTATAGTTTTGACAAGATATAAAATTTTATATCTTCTTAAATTAACGTCAATATTATCTCTGGAAAGTATAAGCCCTGGGAGCAACTTATATCTTGTAATGTATGTACTCAGTGGAGTACTGTGTATAGTGAGGAGAGTCCAAAAATTGTGTGTAATTCAATATAGTATGTGATATAATCAAATTTATATCTATTTGAGATTTTTTGTTGCTGTTGTTAAGCATTTGCCAGACTTTTTACTAGCAAAAAACAGTCCTGTGGATAAAAGAAATTCAAAATTTTATTTTTTCTGCTAACCATGGTTAGCTCTTTATTTGGGGAATCTTTAGTTGTTTTGTTGCGCTCTTCTAGTACAACTTATATTTTCTCTAGATTTAATATAATTGCATTAAAAAAAAGATTCAGTCAGCATTCCCATCATGTCAAATTTGAAATGTGTTTCATCGATATATTCCATCTTTAGAGAGATACAGAAAAATCTCATATATAATCTCTGAATTGTTCCAAAGGATGTCAACATTACTGGCATAGTTGATGTTCTGTCTCCAGTAAAATATTCAAGTTGTGGGCGATTCATAACCAGAGTTCTTTTGGATTTTAGCCAAAAGTCTTCCTTGTATACCTTTTCATTACCAATCATATTATCACCATTATCATATGTTTGCCCCCAATAATCTGTTAAATTATTTAAAGAAGACTGAAATGTTTTTATTTTTTTAAATGTAATTAAATAATGTTAAATATTTTTATACCAAATAATGGCAATGCTAGTGTTCAGTGACCAGCTAGCTGCTGATGTAGAGAAAGAACTAGAATCACACTTCTCACATATTATGTCTAGACATATTTACACACACACAGACTTTTAAAGGCAGTATGAATTGTTTAATATGGCAAAATATTCTTCAGGCACCATGTGAAGATGGTGTTAATTCTTATGTAACTTTATAACCATGAGTTAGAACCCAAATAGAAGCAACAGTATGGGTGCTCAGTCATGTTAGGAAATGTTACATTACTTGAAATAACCTGTTGTATCCATCGATCTGTGCTGACAGGTTAATCAATTTGGTTTTGACTTAAAAGCTTCTGCTTTTCAAATCCTCACCACATTCTGAAGCATCACTTTTGGACATGAGTAATCTGTAATTTGTGAGACTTTTGAAAGCACAGGGCTTTCCTGTTCAATATCTGTTTCAATATCTACCATGTTCAAAACCCTGAGTGAGATGGACAGATGAAAAATGTGGATCTGTGTATGACTAGTAGTTTTTCTGCAGAGTGACAATTGAACTGAGATTCAGGCTGTATCCAACTTCATTAGTGGTCACACAGAAAATGGTTAGAACATTCCAGCCAGACTAGGATTCCATCTGGCTTTCAATTTCAAGCCTTTACTACTTAGCCTTTTACTACTTAGCCAAGACGATAACATTAATGTTACTTCAATGTAATATCACACAATTACTCCACTTGTTCCTCACAACAATTCTGTAAATTGGCTAGAGTAGAAATTAACATTCACCTTAAACAGAAGGGGAGAGTGTGGTTTAGAAAATTAAGAAATTTGTCCAAGGCAACATGACTAGTAAGTGGCAAAACTGGAATTAAAGCTGAGGACATTTAATATTGAGGCATAGCAGCACTATTTACAATAGCCAAGACATAGAAGCAACCTAAAGGTCCATCGACAGATAAATGGATAAAGATGCGGAACATATATACACAATGGAATATTACTCAGCCATAAAAAAGAATGAGATAATGCCATTTGCAGTAACATAGATGGACTTAGAGATTATCATACTAAGTGAAGTCAGACAGAGAAAGACAAATATCTTATGATATCACTTATATGTGGAATCTAAAAAGAGGATACAAATGAACTTACTTACAAAACAGAAATAGACTCACAGATATAGAAAACAAACTTATGGTTACCAAAGGGGAAAGAGGGGTATAAATTAGGAGTTGGGATCAAAACATACAGACTACTATCTATAAAATAGATAAACAACAAGGATCTACTATATAGCACTGGGAACTCTACTCAATATCTTCTAATAACCTATAATGGTTATATATATATATATAAAACTGAATCACTTTGCTGTACACCTGAAATTAACACATTATAAATCAACTATATTTCAATAAAAATAAGTAAATAAATAAAATTTTAAAATAAAAATAAATAAAACGGAAGCATAACAACAACATTTACTACATTATGTTGTATCCATAACTTATGGCACAAAAAAGCTCAGTTGGGGAAATCAGGAAATGATGAAGACATCTAGTATTTATTTTGAGTCTTGAAAAATAGATAGTATTTCTTCAGTGGAGATATACTTGAGATATATGTTAAAAATACAACAAATAATGCAAGCAAAGCCACTCTACAAGTAAGTAGAACCTGTGGCAGGCAGGGAGAAGTCTGTGTGTGTAGGGAGAAAAAGGTAGAATATGAGGGTTTGAGATAAGCTGGGGTAAACTAAAATTAAAAAATAAGTTCTAAAAATCAAAATAATTGACAAAACTCTCAACTAGAATATTTCACTCTGCAAGAGTGAAAAAAGACCAAATGGCTCAGAAATTCCTTGTGGACGCGTGGGTTGATAAGAAGTCGGTTGTGGTAGTTAATATTTGTGTAAATTTATGAAAATTTCAATACTGTGTGAAGCTTACTCAGTATCATTCTTATAAACATGATTTTAAAAACTCAGTAACTTAAGTGTAGCAAAGTCAAATATATACTCTGACTGAAGACCATGAGGCTATATGCCCTCATTAGTTGCATAGTTAGTGTCCGTGAACAGCTTCACAGAAGTATTCTGATCTGGTAAAAAGAACATTAACTTCGGTTTTTAAGTCACCGCTTTTATAATCATCACATGGAATCGTGAATAAAGTATTTAACCTTCTTTGGCCTCAATTGCTTCTTCTGTAAGACAGGGATTAGTATGCCTTCACTGCAAGGTCTGTGGTCAGGATAGGATGAAGTAATATACTTCCCTTGGCCAGTCCTTGTGATGCATGATCTTCAGATGTATACCATGCTTACCTGTGGTTTGTTTCCATATTACACATTATCTTAGGTGCTGTAGTATGCACCTGAGGATGAATCGACAAAGCTCACAGCATGAATTCCTATCAATAGATGACTCACTATTTCTTTGATTTTTATTTTCAAACTTCTAAAATGGAAAGATTGTATACATTAAAGTGAGAAAAATATAGTCTTTCCAGACAAGAAAGCTTAAGAATTTGAGAAAATCTTCATACTTTCCACTAAGAAATGAGGTATTCATGTAGATCATCTTTCATAAGATTTAACTTCCAAGAAATAGTGATGAATAGCTGTACCTTGGAGAATATAGCCATAAGATAGAATATATGTATATATATTCACTAGAGAGCTACTCAAATATTTATGCACCAAGAGTATAAAATCTTCAAAGAATCTGTCTCTCTTGTAAGCAATCTTGTCTACTGTCTTTTTCTTCATTTTTTATTCCTTACTACAATGATACCTATCTTAATACTGCAAATTTGTTTAATGTCGAAAGACTAATTTTCCCCTGATAATATGGCAAGCTAATGGATTTTTCGAGAAAGATAAATATAAAATGTCAACAATAGATAAATATTGTACATATTCAAAGAGACTGTCTCACCAGAGTTCTGATATATATCTGTTAATATCACACTTTAAATATGAAAACCTGTTTCTTTTAGAAAATCAGGTTATATGTGAGTTCAGATGACAATGTCACTAGCAGTTTTGTGTTGCTATGCATGGAAGTCAATGTTTTCTATTACAATAGTAAAATGTGCATCTATATTATGAATAAAATACATTTAGCTCCAGGCAGGGCTAATATAACTGGAACAATTTCCATTCATTGGCATATGAAATTCCTTTCTTCAAAGCAAATATAAATTAACTCAGTCATTCAGTAGGCGTATATTTGGTGTCTGTTCTATCCTAGGCACAGAAATGGCAATATGAAGGAAACAATCTCTGTCAGTCTTTGAACTGATTCTACCTGTTGCACAGGTAGTGTGATAACGTACTTGCATGGTTAATCCAAGTATATGTTTCATAGCCTGTCAATTTCTAGAAGAAAATGTGAGCACAGCCAACCTGGGTATTATGAACATGGATTCCTACTTCTAAAACTAACACCATCTTGTAAAGAGCAGGGTTGGGAGAGGAACCAGTTTCCTTATTTAGTCCACTCTTTCTGAAATTCTTGAGGCTTCCTAATATTTTCAGTTATCTGAGTTCTTGGAGAGACTAGTTTTATGCCCCCATCTTGTTTCCTTTTCCTTGTTTTTACTGCACAGTAATAAAGGCTCCTAGAGAAGATGACAGTATACATTTTAGCATCTCTCTTCCCACTCCAGAACCTATGCTCCAGAGAAGAGCTCAAGAATTGGGACTTTAGCCATGGAGAGAATTGGATTTGCTACCCATTGAAGGCACTGCCTCAGTTGACCTCTGTTATAACAGATCTCACTGTCTTTCTCCTCTGCATCATCCCTGCTTGGTCCCAGTCTACCTCAACGCTATTATATTTATATTAATCTATCAAAAATGTTGAGGCCATTGTTAAGGTTCTAACCTATTTTGAGAAGGATACAAGATAACCAATATTTTATCTTGTAGAAGCACAAAATACTGTAAAGACTTACTTACTGAAGACTAATTCCATGATGTCCAGGAAATCTTCATTAAAAAAGTGACCTTGGGCTTTAAGTCAATAGGTGTGTCTCAATAACTAGGCCTTATATCCCAATAGGCATTGATCTAAAAAGAGCGCATATTGACATTGCTGTGTAATTTTGGCCAAGGTAAGCATAAAGAACTCTGAAGCTGTCATTCAAGCTAACGAGCTAGCTTGTCATAGTTTCGTGGATATGGGTAGAAGACTCTTGACTCCTGAGTTGAAGATTATTAGCAACTTATTACTCACAGCAATGCTGAGCACAGGATGATCATTTTCACATTAGTTCCCTGAAGCCCATTTCCAACAGAACTGCATTAGAGAAGGGGATCCTGACTTGAGGGAACCTGAATCCTTTATAACAGATAGTGAGCATGTTTGATTTTGCCTGCAGAAAAATATTATCATTCTTATACTGGACAGTTGAGCATGTCTGCCCATTTCTCTGGAGGAAAATATTAACTTTACTTCCTAAAGATGTTTTGCTATGCAAACATATTTGAAAAGATAGCCTCAAACAAAGGAGAAGACTATCTTCTTTGCAAGACATACAGAAATGCAAAAGATTGTAGGGTTCAGAACCACTCCAAAATGTGCCACTTTTGCATGAGAAATAGTTTGAGGTAAAGACAATCGAGACCCTGTTGGTTCAGGAGAAACTCACCTTAACTACCTAGAAAAATTTAAATTGGGGATTTTTCTTCTCAAAAAAGTTATTACTGGAGATAACTTTTATCTCAGTAGCCCCATCAATATAGCATGGCAAACATCTACTCACTTAACATCTTCTCTTCTCCCTTTCATCCTGTGTATGACCTTCCTGTCCTTGGAAGCCCCAAGCCCCTATTCCATTCCTCAGCTTAGGGTAGCATATGTACCTCATTTTACCTTCTTGTCTCTGACCCTCTTACATTTGTGGGGTTCCCGTACATACAAAATTAAATTTTTATTTCTCCTGTTAATCTGTCTCATGTCAATTTAATTCTTAGACCAGCAAGAAGAACTTAGAAGGATAGAGGAAAGTTTTCTTTCTCCCCAACAAGACCAAACAGTAATATACCAAATCTTAAAATATTAGAATAAAACTACTTTCAAAATTAAAACAAGATTTCTTCATGTATTGTTCCTAAAGATTAACATAAAGTCTCCTCTAGAATTCTTTAGGGGGAGGTGACTCAATATTTCATGAGACAGATGATTTCATTGTTGCAATATTTATCAAAATCTAGTTTGCAAAGATTCAATCTTCTGTTGATAACAACAATTACATTTTTAAAACAGTTATGCTATCGTTTTGATTCATATTTAGCTTATAGTCCCCTATATTCTTAAACGATTTTTTTCTTAACATCCACTGCAATTAAACAGCATCTCCTCCATTCTTTTTATATGAAATTCATTTTTTGAGTCGAAGCACAGAATTTGATATTAATTCTTGTTTATTTCATCTCAGAAGGTTAATTTGCTGATCACTAACTTTAGTACTATGAAGGAAGAAAAGTGTCTTTCCTCCTGGATTCAAGAGATTTTGCTAGTTACTGCAATAATGAAAATTTCACCAAGTGTTCACGGGAAGTCATAGGTAGAATTTTCCAGTTCATTTGATTGTCAAAGATGATTCTTGTCTACAACAAAAATTTTTTAAAACTAAAAAGACCTTTCTTTGATGGGAGGTATTACCTTACTTGATAAAAATGAAAACTTGACTTGGAAAATATCTGCTTTTTTTTAAAACTCTGTAGTCAAATAATTGTATTTAGAATATGTTAATATCAGCCATGTCGCATTTACATTCACAAGAATTGTTTCATGCAGAAAAAAATGTTATGTCCTAAATAAAATTCAGGTTGGACAAGACAATCCTTGCTTAAACTACAAAAACAAACAAACAAAAAGGGTATATTTGAAACTTTCCCACCAGATTTACAGTTAAATTATTTTATTTGGACAAATTTTGGTTAAGTAGTTTTCAGAATATTTCACTGAAAATAGTTTGTTTCTTTTTTTCTTAATCTGAGTAATGATATTTAAATCCTTATTAATTACATGGAAATATTTTTCCTCCTCTCTTCCTGCTTTACTGGTTAGCAATTGGAGACTGAGAAGAAAGATAATTACGATTTTAATTTTCAAAATTGCTTTAGAATTCAAACATTTTTGATATTTACCTAGTATGATGAACATGATGATGAAGATTTGCTTTGAATCCACACTTAAAACATGAAAGAGGATTGAATCCACACTATCTTCAGAAAGTCAATGATATTTCTGTTCCATAGATAAGTTCATTTGTGTCAAATTTTAGATTCCACAGATAAGTGATATCATATGGTATTCGTCTTTCTCTTTCTGACTTGCTTCACTTAGTATGACAATCTCTAGGTGCATCCTTGTAGCTGAAGATGGCATGATTTCATTCTTTTTTATGGCTGAGAACTCCACAATTTTTTCTCCCCTTCTAGCTAACTAAGACAGAGACTACCATTAAGGTAGGCGTGTGATGAAATGACAGACCCTCAATCAGACTAAGTCCCTAAATGTACACATGGAGGAGCAACGTTCATACTACCCCTTATCCTGTACTCCTGCTGACCAGGAATATCTAACCTGGAATGCTACATGAGTGCAGAATAAACTTAATTGAGTTTGAGCTATAATATATTTGGAGTTTGTTATTGTTGTTGCCTTCACAGCATAGCATCCCATAACTAGTATCTTGGTTAGGAATAGATTAAAATTGGCCTGTGTGTGAACTTGTAGAATCCATTATGCAATGTCATTTTGTAAGATTTAACACATTCTGATTCCAATACAGAATATACAATGAAAAGGAAAAATAGGGCTCTTAAATTTTAACATAATAAATATTTGCTGTTTAATGTGAACACGGTTTTGTGCTAAATACTACAAGTACAAGTATCTACTATATAAAACAATCACTACCATCAAGATACTGCCCTCAAGAATAAAAGCATGGGGGCTTCCCTGGTGGCGCAGTGGCTGAGAGTCCGCCTGCCGATGCAGGGGACACGGGTTCGTGCCCCGGTCCGGGAAGATCCCACATGCTGCGGAGTGGCTGGGCCCGTGAGCCATGGCCGCTGAGCCTGTGCGTCCGGAGCCTGTACTCCGCAACGGGAGAGGCCACAACAGTGAGAGGCCCGTATACCGCAAAATAAATAAATAAATAAATAAAAATTAAAAAAAGAATAAAAGCACAGTTCATACATGTTCCACTTATATATTAAAAAGAACCTGTCACTTATGGGAGCTAAATTATTGTTATTAATTTTGAACCATTGAATAAAGGCTTCTAGGCAGGAATCAATAGGAAACGAACAATAAATGCTATGGTAGTTCAGAGAGAAGAGATTACCTTCAAGTGGGCAGTAAAAAAGGATTCAAAGAGGAGGTGAGATTTTATTGAGTATGTCAGTTGATAGATAGATGATAGATAGATAAATAGACAGATAGATAGATAGATAGATAGATAAATCGGGATAGGAGATAGATACATAGATGTCACAAAAGCCCACACATTTAGAGAGGTATGGAGAAATACCAGTTTGGATAGTAGGAGAGAAATAGAAATAAGAGTAAACTTAATAAGGCAGCAAAAACACCATCCTGACCAGACTTGTGGGTTCACACAGATAAGTCACTGGAAACTGGGATGAACTGATGCTTAGTGCTACTCAGATGCTAGTGGAGTCGCTTATGCAGTTTGCTACGGATTTTTGCATTTATTGTGTAGGTAATAAGGAAGGTATTAAGATAATCCAAATATATTTAAAAATCGAGGTAAATTATTCCAAAGTGCCTATTTTGAATTAAAAGTTTAGAAATAGAGGTTTTCTTCCTTGAGTCTTTTGAATTTTCAGTGGCTATTGTGTTTTGGTAAATTGCTATCAAAGGGTATTCCATAGACAAGCTTTGAGATTCAATAGAATAAAACCCTCAGAATCAAATGTTCAAGTGCATTCATAAAGAAGTAGAATAGGGCCTTAATCATTTTCAAACTCTTGGAAGCACACTCTACCGCTGTTTTCCTTTTATGCTTTCTGAAAAGTGCACAACAATTTTGCTTTCCTTTAAAAGAGGCGTTAAGAAGAGCATTAAGTTTCTATTTATCTGTCAGTCATGTCCTTTTGTTTAGGTGAATGCTTTCAGACTGCCCAGCAGAAATCTCTTCACAATAGTGACAAATTGATAAGAGCTTTGTTTTGCTTTTTCTCCTTGTTACTTTTCTCCTGTACATGTTCATCCATCAGAACGTCTAATCTCATTCAAAAACTACCAGCTTCACTATCCCTTAATAATTAGTACCACCACCCCTATAATAATGATAATAATATCATTAATAATAATATTAATAGTGGGAGCTTAATTTTCCTTCATAAGTATTTTCAAGCAAATATTATTTTACAAAGCTAATTTTCAACTTGAATTCTGGGGACAAACAAATGGCAATCTATGAAAAGTAGAGTGAAACACTGATAGAATAACAACTGAAATCATGTTAGGTAACATACAATGGTCATGACAGTGGTGGAAGATTTAGATATCTGAAAAGGTGAAAGGAGATAGTAATATCTGAGGTTTCTGATTATAGTAAAAAAATTCCCTCTGTCTTTCTCTTAGAAAAAGAATTAAGGTACTACAAAATTTTCTTACTTCCAAACTGAGTTATGAGAACAGACTCAAAATGACTTTGCAATGATATCAAGCATAAGTGAACTCGACAAGAAAAGAGTAATGTCTCAGGCATGTTTCAAAGTTCACTTACAAAGTGAGCAGGCACTTTAAAAAACACTCACCATTTTTGTGAACAGGATTTTTGTGCCACTGTCAAAAGAAGAAAAAAGGAAATCAAGCAAGATCTACTTTAAAAAGATATACAACAGTTTCTATGGATGTGAAACCTTATGGAGGTTTTTCAACTGTGTTATACTTGTCATTATTAAGTGAGAGTTTGAAAAACAGCCACATAAATATGGCCCATGAAGAATGGCATAAGCAAAGCACACTTCGGTTAACAAAATTCTAGGCTTGTTAGGCTTGTGGAAGATTGGGAAGGTCAGACTACAGGCACAGTGAAAGATTCAGACGGGTTGCAGCAAGTAGAAGCAGAGACTCAATAGATGGCACTCTTCCCCTGCTTTGAGTTCAGTTTGCTCAGATTTCCAGATCTCCAGACCAGGTAAGCTGGATCCTCTTCCTTCCCTCTTCAGCTTTTATCTCCAATCACTCAACTATATTTGACTTGGTGACTCAGCCACAGAAAACTAACAAACTTAAGAATGTCTTAATATGCCATTCTCTCTTTGATCTCTACTCCTTTTTAAAATGTGTTCTCTCAGACTGGGACATACCCTCCCTTCTCTATCTAACCATTTTCTCATCACCTGGAGCAGCATCTCTACTGCCGAGCCTTCTTCTGTACTTCCCCCACATCATCAAGTGCCCTGCCTTTGCATTTTCTCACCCTCCCATAATATCATGCATGTACCAGAGCTCTCAGCTGTGAATATTATGCATACTATTCATTGCGTCTTTCTCCTCCATGGGAAGAGGAACTCCTTAAGGAGGGACCATTGCCACATAATAAGCATTTTAAATATTTGCTGAATGAATGGATGAACCTAAACATTATATCTTTTCTAACTTCTTTTTATATGTTAATCATATTATATAAGAAAACAGTTCTTGATGCTTTATCTGCATGTCCAATACCCAGCTCTGTTTTACTTTCTGGTTTGTTACCTTTAAGGTTTATTTTTCCTGCCCCCTTAATTTTGTTTTGTGGAGATTTTTTTTGCTCCTTCTGTTTGTTCTTTTGTTGCCATTTTAATTCAAAATTGTTGTAAGTCTGAGTGTGTATGACGTTTGTTAGAAATTGGTTTTTTTAACCATTCTTTTAGATTAATTTTTACTCTTAAGGTCAAAATAGAAAGTATAAGAAATATTTAGATATTATACTAAGTTTTACAGGCTATAAAGTTTAACTTTTAGATTCAAACACCTAAGGTTGAATTCTGGCTCCATTCAAACCCTATCATATGACTTGAACATGTGTTATTCAATTCAATTCAACTCAGTTCAACGAACATTTATTGAATGGTTATGTTATCACAGGGCCCTACAGTAAGGCCAGGTACGAAACACGGGACTGGCAATAGCATCTATATTAAATTTACACTTGTTTTATTGCACACAATTAGCACACCCCACAAAGTAGGGAAAATAGAAAAGGGGCTAACCAACCAACCACCCCAAAGAGATGTCCAAGAAGAGGTGTCTCAGCACAAGTGCAATCTCTTGTCTGGCAGCGGGTCTCATGATGAGTGTGTGGTGGGAAGCCGCCTTCTGTTCTAAGAGGGCCTGTGGCATCATCCATCTGGAAGAGCTCTCAGCTGCGGAATGTCAGGTCGTCCAGCAAAGGGCCTTCAAGCCTCTGGACTAAGTGATCTCACTTAAAGGAGTGCGTCAGTAGGGCATTATGCTAATCCCCAGGGTGGGGCGGGGGTCTTGCTCCTATCATTTGCTCCTTCTGTTCCAGTGAAGTCTTTCTACCAATGTTGCCAAACAAATTTCTTATCTAAAGTAACACTCCTAATTTATCACTCTAAAACCCTCCCAATTCTATACCACACACTTCAAAACAACTAATGTGGGTGTTAATCTTGGCCACTGTGACTCCATTTTGAAATATTTAACATAGCTGAAGTCCTATGAGTTTTGCACAAGATGAGTAGGACTCAAAACCCCAAAGAAATCACATCATCACAGGTTATTGTGAACAAAACTGCTAAGTAAGTGGGGTAAAGCTCTGAACAGACGCAGGCTTTGTCCTCATAGAAATAACAGCCTTGCAGGAAACATTCTTTAACCACATACTGCAGGGGGTCTATTCTCTCATCTAAAAGAATGGGGGCCACAAAACTTACCTTACTGAAAAAGATAAGTGGGATGATGTGTATGAAATTTCTCCTCATAGTGCCTGGCAAACTCAAGGTGTTTCGTGAATGATAGGTTCTTTGTCTGATTTCAACTAAAGATAATATAAGGTAGTAGGGTAACCCTATCCTGTGAAGTTGCACCAAACCAGTTTGGTGCTTCAGTGATGCTTTAGAAAATACGTGTACATAAATCAACTAAAATTTAAGTGAAAGTCCTCTGGGCAAATAATTCAAAGCCTGATTTCAGAATCTAATTTTTTTGTTCGATTTCTGGTCACCTTAGATAGCTTAGCTATCCTACTTATTATTCAAGTTTTTATACTAATATTTCAGAGGAAGAAGTTTTTCCCTACTCCTCTTCTAAGTTCTGGCTGGTCTAAGAATTAAACTGACGTGAGGCATATTAGTAGGAGAAAATCAAACAAAAGTTTAATAACATGTATACATGAGAGTGACCCAGGAAAAGTGAGTAGCTCACCCAAATGGCCAAAGCCCTGACCTTGTATACCACCTTCAGCTAAAGACAAAGGAGGATGTTGCTGCAGGTAGTGGTGTGGGACTTCAAAGGTAAGGAAGGTAATTCACATGGAGATGGAAAAACAAATGTTTGCTAAACAGTGTTTGCTGGGACACTGATCTCTAAGCCTTGATGAGTTTCCTCCACCCCTCTTAGCCCATATCCTTTGCAGATATCTCTGGTGACAACTCGAAATCTTTATCTAAATTCCTTAGGCAGCTATGGGGGAGATAAAAAGAAAGATTTCCTGAGTCTTCTATTTCTTAAAAATAATCAGCTTTAATTAATCCTCATGTCAAAGAGACACATTTTGGGGTGACAAATTTCGCTCCGCGACAGTCCTGACTTTGAAACTTCTCCAAGAAGTTTTACTATCAGAAGCTGAATTCCTAATCTAGAAAAATGGTACAGATGAACCAGTTTGCAGGGCAGAAATAGAGACACAGATGTAGAGAACAAATATATGGACACTAAGGGGGGAAAGCTGGGGGGGGTGGTGGTGGTGGGATGAACTGGGAGATTGGGATTGACATGTATACACTAATATGTATAACATAGATAACTAATAAGAACCTGCTGTATAAAAATAAAATAAAATTCAAAAAAAGAAGCTGAATTCCTAGATTGTTCCATCTCATTGAACTAGTCTCTTAGTCCTGACAATACAGCAGTCCAGCTAAATTCATTTTAGGAGGTAGTGATACAGGGGTGTCGAAGTTAGGCTTATAAGGTGCAAGCAATCAGATAATTAATAAGAGGCATTTCTATGGAGACAAAATAAAAACAAAGGTTAAAGTTTAGAACAAATTATAAACTCAGTATCTGAGTCCTGAGAGCTACTATTAGAGAAAATTTCTAGATATCAGGCTCAAAACATTTTCAGATAGAGTGAGGGCAGGCAGTGACCGTCTGACAGATTTTCCTGGTTTGTAAGTTTGAATGACTCTGATGATGTCTTTGGGTATTCAGGTAAACTTTCTGAGTGGCTTACACAGAAGCGGGCATGAAGTTTGTCTAAATACGAGCTGTTTGTGATGATCTGTCTTAAGTTTATAACAAGTTGTTCAGATACATTCCGTAAGTTTTCCTGAGCCATTTTTTTTAATTACGGCCGTTCTTAAAGTTAGTCTTTGTATTTCTTTGCATCTACCTTTTAATTTTGTCTTTCCATAGGCACCAATAAATCAGCTGTTTGTTTGTGATGAGAGTTCTTTAAAAATTTACCAATTTAGAAGTTTTTCCAATTCAAAGGATCCATCCTCTTGGCCACTGACAAGTAGAATCTTACTAGTGACTCAAACCAATAAGCTCTTTTATGGCTTAACCATGGACAAAAGAGGCATCCCACAAAAGACCGCAAAGGATGTAGCCCTCACAAGATCCAGAAGTTTACTCCAAAAAATAGACTAAGAAAGCAAAGACCTTTGTTGCACGGGCAGTAAGGATGGCATAGTGCCAGCACTAACCAAGCAATGAGGATTGAGATGACAAAAGCCCCTTATGGACTGGGACCCCTTAGGACAAACTCCTCTAAGAGCTGGCACAGCGGGACAAAGAGATGCCAGTCACAAGTGCAGGTTGTTCTGTATGCTTCTGACCAACCAGCTACAGCTGCTTGGAATCCTAGTCTATTTGACTAGCTGCCAAATGCACACCAGTAGGTACACCTTCAAGATGGCAGAGCCCAGAGAGAATTTTCTCACTGGTTAAGAAACCAAGCTCTCAGAACATATAAAAATATAGAAGAAAAAAACCTCATCTTTTTTTTTTTTTTCTTCTTATATGCAGTTGGGCTACACCCCACAGGCCTATAAGGCCTGTGCTTGCCCAGCTTCAAGGCCAAAGAAAGAGCCTGAAGTCAGCAACAGAGACATCAATGGTTTAATGACCAGTTGAAGGGCACTGCCTTCACCACCCCTTTGATAAGAACAGTCACTAGCTGGGGCCTGGGGCAAGTATGTAGGAAGGTCAGTCATGTGTGTAAGATACAGGTGAATCGGGCATTGGTCAGGCAGGGGATGTACAGGGAGCAAGAGAACAACCATCTTGAGTGGCCTGACCATACATATGCACTTTAACAGATTTAGCCAAAGTAAATTTTCTTGCAGCCAAATTAATACCTAAGAGGAATGTGCTGCAGGGCTGGAGACTGTGTGATGTTTTACAGAGAACCTCACTGCATGGAAATTTTCTTGAGGTTGGTGGGTGATATAGTGTCAATCTAACCCATTCCATGACTAACTTATCCTTTCATGGGTGCCACCTCGAGGTGGCAATCACCCTAATGTCTGAAATGCTTGAGAGTTACCCACCAATTTTGCGGCTTTGGCTTCCAAGACATCTCGTAACAATAGCTTTTACTTGTGGGTATTAATCCACAGAAAAGTTGGTTTAAAGAGATGTCAGTGTGATGAGACCTGCAAACTCACCAGTTTGCAGAGCTGGCCCAGACAATAGGAATATAGGACCTATGCCTGTGTCTGACCCTATGAAATTTCCTTCTTGCGACAAAAAATACAATAAAGAGACACGAAGAAAAACAGCAACCATCTCTGGGAAGAAATGGATCAATTGCCAAGAGTATACTAGCAAATTTCCCAAGAGTGGCTAAGTCCAAGGAACTAGCTCTGAAACTGAATAAGACCCTGTGGGGCTCCAGGGCATGGAAGCCTTTCTGTGTCTCCTGGTTCCTTTTGTAGGAAATAGGCTTCAGCCTGCATGACCTTCCCTGAATTCCAAAGGGCAGGTTCAAACAATTGCTAATCAGGAAAGGGAAGGTTTGTGGAGATGATGGAGGAGCAGTCAAGAAACAATAGTGCAGCCTTGGGACAGGGTCCTGGTTCCTCCTCAAGGGATACACAAAACAATATCTTTGAGCTTTTCTGCAGAACTAAAACCCCCAACAAATGGAAGATGTTAACTAACTTGATGAGCCATTCTTCATTCCAGAGAGAAGGTCACAGTTTGATAAACTCAAAAGCTCATCAGGAGACCACCTGAGGCCAGATTAGAGGAGTGCCGGCCCTGCACACACCCTGATCCTTATCAGCAACCTCACCCTTGAACCATTGCTATAAAACTCCTCACCAAATGCCCCTGGGTTGGGACACAATGGTTTTGAGGGCACAAGCCCACTGTGTCCCCCTTTGCCTGGCAAAGCAATAAAGCTATTCTTTTCCACTTCACCCAAAACTCTGTCTCGAGATTCGATTCAGCACTGGTGAACAGGGGCCAAGCATTCTGCATCAGCTTTACAAATATTTCTTTTGCTACTTTAATTTTTAAAAAGAGAAAAAGGACTGTTGTTTGCAACAGACCCTGCAGGCAGAATTCCAAGAGACTGACTAACATGGTACAAATTCTCACCTTCTGCCTACTTTTGTCAGTTGTCCCAGGATCACTTAAGCTGCAGCAGCCTTGGGGTGAATAGTATCCAGCCAGTAAAGTTGAATCCTGTCAGCTACACCAACTGTCAGGGAGGAAGACATTTTCCTCTACCCTCTTAAGTTCTTCTGGTTGATCTAAGAATTAAATTGACATGAGACAGATTAACAGGAAAAAAATCAAACATAAATTTAATAGCATATATATATATATATATATATATATATGGGAGAGACTCAGGAAACCTAAGTAACTCACCAAAATGTCCAAAGCCCTCACCTTAAATACCATCTTCAGCTAAAGACAAAAAAAGATGTTGGGGGTAGTGGTGTGGGACTTTAAAGGGGGGGAGGGTAATTCACATGGAGATAGAAAAGCAAATGTTTGGTATACAAGTGTTTGCTGGGCCATGCAGAGACAATGGAACACAGAGTGGACTCTGACCTGTAGGCCCTGCTGAGTTTGCCTCACCACACTTAATTCATATTCTTTTCAGATATCTCTGTTGATAGCTCCATTATGGAAATAGGCCTTCTTTAGGTAGCCAATGGAGAAGTTAAAAAAAAAATTCCCTTGGTCTTCTAGTTCTTAAAAGATAATCAAACTAAATTAATACTCATTTCAAAGAGACACATTTTGGGATGGAAAATTTTGCTCCCCTACACTGTCTACAAGTCAGATAATTAATTACACACAATGGCATTAAAGTGAGAGACTTGAGTAGATTACATGATTCTTCCATGGACTCTTAAATGACTTTGGTTAAAATATTTTCTCATCTTTGATTTCTTTATTTGTAAAATAGACATAGCAATACTTACCTAATAGGGTTGATAAGTATGCACAGTATATGAATAATGTTTCCACATACACAGTGTTTAAGAATAAGTGCTCTTATTATTATTAATACTCTTATTCTTCCCTATCTTCATAAGAATAAATGTGAATTCACATTGAAATATCTAAATTAAAAAAAAAATTCAGCAGGGTTGATATCAAGCATAAGAGTGTAAGGAGATCCTTGGACCCTCTGTCCAGCAAAACTGGTAAAACATGAATATATATATTTATCTCACTCTCTATAAATGGTCCCAAGGGCATACAGGAAATGAATAAGCATTTGCTCAAGAAAATCTGCTAAATCTTCATAAGGACTGTGAGAATATGTTGTGTTTGAACAAACACCCAAACCCTCACTCCTCCCTCCCAGTTCAGTGAGGTAAAGTCTCCAATCCAGACTGGTATAACCAAGAACAAAGAATTCCCTCTTTCAGGGAGAGGACTGTCCTACAAGGAGGGGCAGGATATCAACCTTTCTTACCCTGCCTCTAACTACCTGTTTCTGAGGCTAAGCTCCAGGCAAATGCAACCAACAGGGATGCTTCACACCATGTCTGTGGAGATAAGTGGATGGTAGATTGCACCAAAATAATCCATCCAGTCACTAAACATTTAACAAGCAAATACTATTAATAAGCACTTGAAGGTGGGAGGAGAGTCAGAGTTGCTAAAATATATGTTCTAAAGTGTCCAGTTTCCAATAATCAAATGGGTCAAAGAAGAAATAAAAAGAAAAATTATAAAATAGTTTGAAATAAATGAAAATAAAATCATGTCATACCAAACTTATGGGACACAGTTAAGGCAGGGCTTAGAGAGAAATTTATAGCTAAATGTCTATGTTTTTTGTGTTTTGGTTGTTTTTTAATAAATGTATTTTATTTATTTGTTTTTGGCTGCTTTGGTTCTTTGCTGCTGCACACGGGCTTTCTCTGGTTGTGGCGAGCAGGGGCTACTCTTCGTTGTGGTTCGCGGGCTTCTCATTGCAGTGGCTTCTCTTGTGGAGCATGGGCTCTAGGCACGCAGGCTTCAGTAATTGTGGCTCATGGGCTCTAGAGTGCAGGCTCAGTAGTTGTGGCGCACGGGCTTAGTTGCTCCACGGCATATGGGATCTTCCCGGACCACGGCTCGAACACGTGTCCCCTACATTGGCAGGCAGATTCTTAACCACTGTGCCACCAGGGAAGCCCCCAGCATCTTAAGAAAAGAATAATAAATCTTTGGAGAAGTGAGAAGAGAAAGGAAAAGGGACTTAAGCTTTCAAGAGCAGCAAACTGTGGGAAGGTAAATATACAGGGAAACTAATGGAGTAATGTTGGTTTGTGCAGGTCCATCTTGGCCCAGAGCTTCCATCTTCTTTGTGGCCATAAAGCTCTCCCAGGAGAGGGGATACATGGCAGTGCCCATTTTTCAGACGTTTCTGCTTTAAGTCAGGTGAGGGAGGTTCCAGGAAGGCATCCTTCTGCATTTGTTGATTCTCATCTGCCTCCAGCTCAAAATCATCCTTATGCCAAAGTGGCCTAGTCTGGTCCCATATATAAGTCAGAGGGAAGTTGGAGATGGCCTAATGCCTGATGAACAGGGCTGCGTTCCTCTCTGCAGGATATGGGGGTGAATCTGATTCCAGGTTCATTCAGGTTGTTGGTGGAATTGGCTTCCTTGCAGTTATGGACTGAATCTCTGCTTTCTTGCTGGCTGTCAGCTGGGGCTGCCCTGAGCAACCTGAGGGCTCCCCATCCTTACGCAGGGAGCCTCCATCAGAGCCAACTGCAGTGCATCAGGTCCTTCTCACTCCTGGAATCTCTGTCACATCTCCTGCCTCCAGCCAAAGAAACTAATCTGCTTTTTTTTTTTTTGAAATCTGTTTTAAATTTTATTTATTTTACAATTTAATTTTATTGACTTTTTTATACAGCAGGTTCCTATTAGACATCGATTTTATACACATCAGTGTATACATGTCAATCCCAATCTCCCAATTCATCCCACCCCCACCGCTTTCCCCCCTTAGTGTCCATACATTTTTTTCTCTACTCCTGTGTCTCAGTTTCTGCTTTGCAAACCGGTTCATCTGTACCATTTTCTAGGTTCTACATATATGCATTAATATACGATATCTGTTTTTCTCTTTCTGACTTACTTCACTCTGTATGACAGTCTCTAGATCCATCCACGTCTCTACAAATTACCCAATTCCGTTCCTTTTTATGGCTGAGTAATATTCCATTGTATATATGGACCACTTCTTTATCCATTTGTCTGTTGATGGACATTTAGGTTGCCTCCATGACCTGGCTATTGTAAATAGCACTGCAATGAACATTGGGGTGCATGGGTCTTTTTGAATTATGGTTCCTTCTGGGTATATGCCCAGTAGTGGGATTGCTGGATCATATGGAAATTCTATTTTTCGTTTTTTAAGGAACCTCCATACTGTTCTCCATAGTGGCTCTATCAATTTATATTCCCACCAACAGTGCAAGAGGGCTCCCTTTTCTCCACACCCTCTCCAGCATTAGTTGTTTGTACATTTTCTGATGATGCCCATCTAACTGGTGTGACGTGATCCCTCACTGTAGCTTTGATTTGCACTTATCTAATAATTAGTGATGTTGAGCAGCTTTTATTGTACTCCTTGGCCATATGTATGTCTTCTTTGGAGAAATGTCTTTTTAGGTCTTCTGCCCATTTTTTGATTGGGTTGTTTGTTTTTTTGATATTGAGCTGCATGTGCCATTTATATATTTTGGAGATTAATCCTTTGTCTGATGATTCCTTTGCAAATATTTTCTCCCATTCTGAGGATTGTCTTTTCGTCTTGTTTATGGTTTCCTTTTCTGTGCAAAGGCTTTTAAGTATCATTAGATCCCATTTGTTTATTTTTGCTTTTATTTCCATTACTCTAGGAGGTGAATCAAAAAAGATCTTGCTGTGATTTATGTCAAAGAGTGTTCTTCCCATGTTTTCCTCTAAGAGTTTTATAGTGCCCAGTCTTAATTTAGGTATCTAATCCAGTTTGAGTTTATTTTTGTATATTGTGTTAGGGAGTGTTCTAATTTCATTCTTTTACATGTAGCCGTCCAGTTTTCCCAGCACCACTTATTGAAGAGACTGTCTTTTCTCCATTGTATATCCTTGCCTCCTTTGTCAGATTAGTTGACCATAGGTGCATGGGTTTATCTCTGGGCTTTCTATCTTGTTCCATTGATCTATGTTTCTGTTTTTGTGCCGGTACCATATTGTCTTAATTACTATAGCTTTGTAGTATAGTCTGAAGTCAGGGAGTCTGATTCCTCTGTTTTTTTTCCCTCAAGACTGCTTTGGGGGCTTCCCTGGTGGTGCAGTGGTTGAGAGTCCGCCTGCCGATGCAGGGGACACAGGTTCGTGCCCCAGTCTGGTAATATCCCACATGCCACAGAGCGGCTGGGACCATGAGCCATGGCCGCTGAGCCTGTGCGCCCGGAGCCTGTGCTCCAAAACGGGAGAGGCCACAGCAGTGAGAGGCCTGCGTACCGCAAAAAAAAAAAACTGCTTTGGTTATTCGGGTCTTTTGCGTCTCCATACAAATTTTAAGATTTTTTGTTCTAGTTCCGTAAAAAATGCCATTGGTAATTTGATAGAGATTGCACTGAATCTGCAGATTGCTTTGGGTAGTATAGTCATTTTCACAATTTTGATTCTTCCAATCCAAGAACATGGTATATCTCTCCATCTGTTGGTATCATCTTTAATTTCTTTCATCAGTGTCTTATAGTTTTCTGCATACAGACCTTTTGTCTCCATAGGTAGGTTTATTCCTAGGTATTTTATTCTTTTTGTTGCAATGGTAAATGGGAGTGTTTCTTTAATTTCTGTTTCAGATTTTTCATCATTAGTGTATAGGAATGCAAGAGATTTCTGTGCATTAATTTTGTATCCTGCAACTTTACCAAATTCATTGATTAGCTCTAGTAGTTTTCTGGTGGCATCTTTAGGAATCTGTATATATACTATCATGTCATCTGCCAACAGTGACAGTTTTACTTTTTCTTTTCCAATTTGTATTCCTTTAATTTCTTTTTCTTCTCTGATTGCTCTGGCTAGGACTTCCAAAATTACGTTGAATAATAGTGGCGAGAGAGGACATCCTTGTCTTGTTCCTGATCTTGAGGAAATGCTTTCAGTGTTTCACCATTGAAAATGATGCTTGCCGTGGGTTTGTCATATATGGCCTTTATTTTGTTGAGGTAGGTTCCCGCTATGCTCACTTTCTGGAGAGTTTTAATTATAAATGGGTGTTGAATTTTATCAAAAGCTTTTTCTGCATCTACTGAGATGATCATATGGTTTTTATTCTTCAATTTGTTAATATGGTTTATCACATTGATTGATTTACATATATTGAAGAATCCTTGCATCCCTGGGATAAATCCCACTTGATTGTGGTGTATGATCCTTTTAATGTGTTGTTGGATTCTATTTGCTAGTACTTTGTTGAGGATTTTTGCATCGATATTCATCAGTGATATTGGTCTGTAATTTTCTTTTTTTGTAGTACCTTTGTCTGCTTTTGGTATTAGGGTGATGGTTGCCTCATAGAATTAGTTTGGGAGTGTTCCTTCCTTTCAAATTTTGGAAGAGTTTAAGAAGGATGGGTGTTAGCTCTTCTCTAAATATTTGACAGAATTCACCTGTGAAGCCATCTGGTCCTGGACTTTTGTTTGTTGTAAGATTTTTAATCACAGTTTCAATTTCATTACTTGTGATTGTTCATATTTTCTATTTCTTCCTGGTTCAGTCTTGGAAGGTTATACGTTTCTAAGAATTTGTCCATTTCTTCCAGGTTGTCCATTTTATTGGCATAGAGTTACTTGTAGTAGTCTCTTAGGATGCTTTGTATTTCTGCGGTGTCTGTTGTAACTTCTCCTTTTTCATTTCTAATTTTATTGATTTGAGTCCTCTTCCTCCTTTTCTTGATGAGTCTGGCTAATGGTTTATCAATTTAGTTTATCTTCTCAAAGAACCAGCTTTCAGTTTTATTGATCTTTGCTATTGTTTTCTTTGTTTATATTCTATTTATCTCTGCTTGGATCTTTATGATTTCTTTCCTTCTGCTAACTTTGAGTTTTGTTTGTTCTTCTTTCTCTAGTTATTTTAGGTGTAACATTAGATTGTTTATTTGAGATTTTTCTTGTTCCTTGAGGTAGGCTTCTATAGCTATAAACTTCCCTCTTACAACTGCTTTTGCTGCATCCCATAGGTTTTGGATCGTCCTGTTTTCATTGTCATTTGTCTCTAGGTATTTTTTGATTTCCTCTTTGACTTCTTCAGTGATCTCTTGGTTATTTAGTAACGTATTGTTTAGTCTCCATGTGTTTGAGTTTTTTACATGTTTTTCCCTGTAATTGATTTCTAATCTCATAGTGTTGTGGTCTGAAAAGATGCTTGATATGATTTCAATTTTCCTAAATTTACTGTGGCTTGATTTGTGACCCAAGATGTGATCTATCTTGTAGAATGTTCCATGCGCATTTGAGAAGATAGTGTAATTGCTGTTTTTGGATGGATTGTCCTATAAATATCAATTAAATCTATCTGGTCTCTTGTGTCATTTAAAGCTTCTCTTTCCTAATTTATTTTCATTTTGCATGTTCTGTCCATTGGTGTAAGTGAGGTTTTAAAGTCCCCCACTATTGTGTTACTGCCGATTTCCTCTTTTATAGCTGTTAGCAGTTGCCTTATATATTGAGGTACTCCTATGTTGGGTACATATATATTTATAATTGTTATATCTTCTTCTTGTATTGATCCCTTGATCATTATGTAGTGTCCTTCCTTGTCTCTTGTAATATTCTTTATTTTAAAGTCTATTTTACCTGAAATGAGTATTGCTACTCCAGCTTTCTTTTGATTTCCATTTGCATAGAATATCTTTTTCCATCCCCTCACTTTCAGCCTGTATGTGTCCCTAGGTCGGAAGTGGGTCTCTTATAGACAGCATATAGATGGGTCTTGTTTTTTTATCCTTTCAGCAAGCCTGTGTATTTTGCTTGGAGCATTTAATCCATTCACGTTTAAGGTAATTATCGATATGTATGTTCCTATGACCATTTTCTTAATTGTTTTGGGCTTGTTTTGTAGGTCCTTTTCTTCTCTTGTTTTGTAGGTCCTTTTCTTCTCTTGAGAGAAGAAGTCCTTTTCTTCACTTAGAGAAGTTCCTTTAGCATTTTTTGTAGAGCTGGTTTGGTGATGCTGAATTCTCTTAGCTTTTGCTTCTCTGTAAAGCTTTTGATTTCTCCATCGAATCTGAATGAAATCCTTGCTGGGTAAAGTAATCTTGGTTGTAGGTTCTTCCCTTTCATCACTTTAAGTATATCATGCCACTCCCTTCTTGCTTGTAGAGTTTCTGCTGAGAACTCAGCTGTTAACCTTATGGGAGATCCCTTGTATGTTATTTGTCATTTTTCCCTTGTTGTTTTCAATAATTTTTCTTTGTCTTTAATTTTTGCCAGTTTGATTACTGTGTGTCTCGGAGTGTTTCTCCTTGGTTTTATCCTGTTTGGCACTCTCTGTGCTTCCTGGACTTGGGTGGCTATTTCCTTTCCCATGTTAGGGAAGTTTTTGACTATAGTCTCTTCAAATATTTTCTTGGGTTGTTTCTCTCTTCTCCTTCTGGAACCCCTCTAATGTGAATGTTGTTGCGTTTTATGTTGTCCCAGAGGTCTCTTAGGCTGTCTTCATTTCTTTTCATTGTTTTTTATTTTCTGTTACACAGCAGTGAATTCTACCATTCTGTCTTCTAGGTCACTTATCCATTCTTCTGCCTCAGTTATGCTGCTATTGATTCCTTCTAGTGTAGTTTTCATTTCAGTTAGTGTATTGTTCATCTCTGTTTGTTTGTTCTTTAATTCTTCTAGGTCTTTGTTAAACATTTCTGCATCTTCTTGATCTTTGCCTCCATTCTTTTTCCGAGGTCCTGGATCATCTTCACTATCATTATTCTGAAGTCTTTTTTGGAAGTTTGTCTATCTCCACTTCATTTAGTTGGTTTTCTGGGGTTTTATCTTGTTCCTCCTTCTGGTACATAGTCCCCTGCCTTTTCATCTTGTCTATTTTTCTGTGAATGTGGGTTTTGTTCCACAGGCTGCAGGATTGTAGTTCTTCTTGCTTTTGCTCTCTTCCCTCTGGTGGATGAGGCTATCTAAGAGGCTTGTGCAAGTTTCCTGATGGGAGGGACTGGTGGTGGGTAGAGCTGAGTGTTGCTCTGGTGGGCAGAGCTCAGTAAAACTTTAATCCACTTGACTGCTGATGGGTGCGGCTGGGTTCCCTCCCTGTTGGTTGTTTGGCCTGAAGCCACCCAACAGTGGAGGCTACCCGGGCTCTTTGGTGGGGCTAATGGTGGACTCAGGGAGGGCTCATGCCAAGGAGTGCTTCCCAGAACTTCTGCTGCCAGTGTCCTTGTTCCCATGGTGAGCCACAGCCACCGTGCCCCTCTGCAGGAGACCCTCCAACACTAGCAGGTAGGTCTGGTTCAGTCTCCCCTGGGGTCACTGCTCCTTCCCCTGGGTCCCAATGCACACACTACTTTGTGTGTGCCCTCCAAGAGTGGAGTCTCTGTTTCCCCCAGTCCTGTTGAAGTCCTGCATTCAAATCCCACTAGCCTTCAAAGTCTGATTCTCTAGGAATTCCTCCTCCTATTGCCAGACCCGCAGGTTGGGACCCTGACTTGGGGCTCAGAACCTTCACTCCAGTGGGTGGACTTCTGTGGTATAAGTGTTCTCCAGTCTGAGAGTCACCCACCCAGCAGTTATGGGATTTGATTTTACTGTGATTGAGCCCCTCCTACCGTCTCATTGTGTCTTCTCCTTTGTCTTTGGATGTGGGGTATCATTTTTGGTGAGCCCCAATGTCTTCCTGTCAATGATTGTCCAGCAGCTAGTTGTGATTCTGGTGTTCTCGCAAGAGGGAGTGAGAGCACGTCCTTCTACTCCACCATCTTGGTTCCGCAATGTCTCTGTTAATAAAGAAGAAATATCTCAATCTAACCTTCCACCTTAGGAAAAAGGAGAGAAAACTAAAATTAAAGAAACTGAAAGGAGGAAATAATAAAGATTAGAGCAGAAATTGATGGAATAGATATTATAAAAACAATAAAGAAAATCAATAAAACCAAAAGCTTGTTCTTTGTAAAGTTCAATACAACTGAAAAAACTTTAGCTAGAGTGACCAAGAAAAAAGAAAGACAACTCAAACTACTGGAACCAGAAATGAAAGAGGAGACTTACTATCAACATTACAGAAATACAAAGGATTAAAAGAATATTATGAAAGATTGTATATCAAGATATTAGACAACCTAGATGACACGAGTTCCTGGAAAGCACAAATTATCAAAACTAATATAATAAGAAATAAACAACGTGAATACACCTATAACAATTTAAGGGACTGAATTACTAACCAAAAGCTATCCAAAAAGTAAAGCGCAGGCCCAGATTGTTTCACAGTTGAATTTCATCAATTTCAAAAATGATTAATGTTGTTTCTTCCCAAATAGAATAAGAGGGAACACTGCCCAAATCGTCTTATGAGGTCAGTATTACCCTGGCAAAAATTTGAATAAAAATATTACAAGAAAAGAAAACTACAGGGACTTCCCTGGCAGTCCAGTGTTTAAGACTTTGCCTTCCAGTGCAAGGAGTATGGGTTTGATCCCTGGTGACATAAACTAGGATCCCACATGCCTCACAGCCAAAAAAAAGCCAGAAACATAAAACAAAAAGCAATATTGTAACAAATTCAATAAAGACTTTAAAAAGTATTTTAAAAAACTACAAACTAATAATAATTATTAATATGGACACCAAATCCTAAACAAAATACTAGCTAACTGAATCTAGCAGTGTATCAAAAAAATTATACACCATGACCAAGTGGCCTATCCCAGGAGTGCAAGGTTTGTCTAGTATCAGAAAATCAATTAGTGTAATATACCTTATCAACAGAAAATACACACAAACACACCACATAATCATATCTATAAATGCAGTCGAAAAAAACCATAAAAAATCAGTACCATCTCTTGATTAGAACTCAAAAAAATATGTATACAAAGGAACTGCAATTTGATAAGGGACATCTATGAAAAACTCACAACTAACATCACACACAATGGTGAAAAACTGGAAAGATCAAAAGAAACACAAAAGAATAGAATCTCACCAATTCTATTCCTCATTATACTGGAGCCTTCATGTAGGGCAATTAGACAAGAAAAAGAAATAAAAGGAATCAAGATTGGAAAAAATATGACTATATTTGGATATAGGGCCTTTAAAGAGTTGTTAAGTAAACATGAGGCCTTTAGGATGGGCCCTAACCCAATCTGACTGCCTGGTGTCCTTAGAGGAGATAATTTGGACACACAAAGAGACACTGTAGACACATGTAGAATTATCACCATGACATAAACAACCAGAAGTCTCCCCTACCCCACCTTATAAATGTAGATGGTCTTGATGAAATTGGGGTGGGGGGAGGCAGTTTTTTTATGAAACAATCATGTCTCTTTTTCAGTTATCTAGTATGATTGGCAAACCTGGCTTTGAATAGGATTTTGTGCAAAGTGAATTCAGCTGCTGCTCAGAATTGATTTCATCTGTATCTTTCCAGTGTAGTGCAGTTCTTTTTTTTTAAAAGAAGCTTGCTTTATATTTTGCTCTCTCTTTATTATGATTGCTGTCTGCCCCAGTTCCTTTTTTTAAAGTAAGAGTGTAGCTGGCCAAAGCTTTAGAGCCAAACGCCCTCTCATTTCTTCCTCTGATGTCCCCATTCTGTGTTTGCTGCAGTGGAGTTTCTTATAAAAGGAAAGAGCAATGGGAAGCAGATGCAATCCCATCCTGTGCCTCCCATGTTTAAATGGCTGTTTTATATTCCTTTGAAAACAAATTTCACTTTATGCATTATTTCTTAGTAGTGCAGATGAATCCTTCTCTCACTTTCCTGGACAGTCAATGTCTTGGTTGAACCTAAACCCTAAAAAGTGATATTTACATAGTTGAACATGTATATTTACCTCTTTGAATAACTTTAGGCAAATGGTACTTAACTTGTTCGATTATTAGAAGCTTTCAAGAAAAACAAATTGAGTAGACACATGACATAATTCCTGAACAAAACTCAAAGAATAAGAAAATTCTCTGATAAATCCAGTATGTCTTCATGATTTCATATTGCATTTATTACAACATTTATACACAAATTAAAAGATATATGTAACACATAATCTCTATCCTATTTGTAGACTAGTGCCCACAGGAATTCACAATATTCTCAAACCAATTCTGCCACTCTTATCTCCACTGTTTAGGAACAACTGCTCTGGGCCATTTGATAATGGGGCATAGCTAAGATGAGGTCAGTGCCCTCTAATGGATATACTTCCCTGGGTTTTTTGTTTTTGTTTTCTTCCTGGATTAGAGATCTATATGCTCTGTGCTATGCTGAGTTTCTGAAGGCTTTCATTTGCTTAAGGTACAAAAAATCTGTGAAATTTGGACTGACTCATTCTATTCATCCTTTGGTCCACTTAGGTGTAACTATGGGAGCACAGAAGGAGAGCTAAGTTTCTTGGGATCAAATCTAAGTTGATATTCATATTTGTTAGTGTTGATTCTCCCATAACACCAAGTCCCATATAGGTAGAGTTGTCAGATTTAGCTAACAAAGAGGGTATCCGGCTAAATTTGAATTTCTTGATAAATAATAAAACACTAATTTTTAAATTTTTTTAGTATAGGTCATGTGTCATACAGTATTTGGAATACATTAATATCTAACTTAAGAATCCTTCCTAGGATTGGCAACAGGGGTTGCTGAGAACTTGGGGACATAAGTCACAGTCCAAAGATAAAGGGGAAATTCACATACCAAGTAGATCAGTTTCCAAAACACCATGTTCAAAGGGAACAGGTTCCAAGTTGAAGGTCAATTAGTCTAGAATTGAATATAGATATAGATCAGAATGAAGACAGGAAGAAAATAAAAGTATAGAATTGCTAGATTTCCCTCTTTTTCCTTTTATTTATTTATTTATATTTTGATGTGATCACATTGGGTTCCTGTGTGAATCAAGCTGCAAAAATGGCCAGATGTGGGTTGATTATTAGGGAAGAATTTTATATTATAATAAATTTAGTACAAAGCCAGAGAGTAAAGTATTTCTCATTTTCTGACTCCAAGCACCAGCAGAAATTGGAATAATAGTAAAAATTCTTGGCCATACAATCTTTAATTTGTTTATAAGCATCCTCACTAGATTGATATATTAATGTAACAGTTCCTAGGTGTTCCAACTGATGTCAGAAAAAGTTAAGTACTTTCAAAGGGGCACCCTGAAAGAGAGTGTGGGAGCGTGAACCAAGGTAAAGAAAATCTGCCATCTGTTTAGTTCTCCAACTACTGCTATGGTGGATATCACAAAGAAAACATCTTAGTTGAAGGGAAATTTGAGGTGACACAAAGCAAAGGAGAAATGTGAATATAAACTTCAAGCTCATAGGTACCAGAACACTGTTGCAGCTACCATATATTGAAAATGACATCTCATCCTTTTTGCTGTATTCTATTCTTTGGAAGCAAGACACCAGGTCCAGTCTACACTGAAGGTGAGGGATTACACAAGGGCATGAAACTCAAGGTAATGTAGATCACTGGGAATTATCTTAGAGGCTGCCAACCATGATAGGGCACTGCACAACAGCTTTCAAAAACATCTGAATTATTTTACACTCTAACCAACAGCGTATGAGGGTTCTAGTTGCTCTGCATATTTGTCAATACAGGTCTTTGCTAATATTCGGTAACAATTTTTTTTTAAATGTTAGTCATTCCAGTAATTGTGAAATGTCATCTTATTATGGTTTTCCTTTTCATTTTGCTAATGATTTTGAGGACTTTTTTTTTTTTTTTGGTGCTTAATGGCAATTTATATCTCTTGTTTTGGAAAGTGTTTTTTTTTTAATTTAATTTGCCCCTTTAAAAGCAATATTATGCATTTCTTACATTGATTTCTAAAATATTAGAGTATTTATATATTCTGGACACAAGTCTTTTGTCAGAAATATATATCATGATTCACTTCTCTCAGGCTCTGCCTTTTTCATATTCTTAATGGTTTCCTAGAAGGAATAAATGTTTTATTTTAATGAAATGTATTTCAAAATATTTTTTCTTTTATTACTAGTTTAGTGATTTTTGTATCATAGGAATTATTTGCCTCACCCAAGTTTGCAAGGTCCCCTTTATTTTGTTCTAGAAACTTTGCAGTTTTAGCTTTTATGTGTACATCTCATCTGCTTCAAACAAATTTCTATATATGATATGAATAGTGGATCCAAATTTATTTTATGAATAAATTTATCCAATTTATTCAGCAGCATTTGTTGAAAACGCTTTCTTTTTCCCTTTGTAACTTCATCAAAAATCATTTGTCTTTGTAAGTGTGGTTTTATTTCTGGAATTTCTATTCTGTTCCAGTGACCTATATGTCTATATTTAATGCCAATACCACATGGTCTTAATTAGTGAAACGATATCAGGAAGTGTAAATCCTCAACTTTGCTCTGCTCTTTAAAAATTGCATTGAGTATTTTAGGCCCTTTGATTTTTCAATACCAATTTAGAATCAGTTTTACAATTTCTACCAAAAACAAGTTGAGATATCGATTAGTATTGCATAGACTCCATTCATCAATTTGGCAATGACTAATATCTGGAAAATATTGAATTTTCCAATCAATAAACATGCTATATGTCTCCATTTACTTAGATCTTCTTTAATTCTTATCAACAATATTTTGTAGTTTCTAGTGTGCAGGTCTTACACAATTTTTTTGTTAAAATTATTCCTAAGATTTTATGATTTTTGATGATATTTTACATGTCACTTTTAGAAATATTATTTTCTAATTGATAGCATATAAATACACAATAGATCTTTGTATATTGACTGTATTCTGACTGTAAATTGACTGCTATTTTGCTGAATTTTTTATTAGTTCTAATAATTCTTGGGTAGGTTATTTTTTTATCACCACAATTATATCAACTGAAAATAAAACAGTTTTGTTTCTTCTTTTCCAACAAGTATATTTGTTTCCTGCTTTATTGAACTGGATAAGACATACTATATAGTGTTAACTGGAAGTGTTCAGAGCTGACATGCTTACTTTGCTCCAAATCTTAATAGGAAATTTTTTAATATTTCACCATTAAGTATGATGTTAACTGTAGATTTTTTTGTAGATGCTCTTTGTCAAAAAGAGGATATTTCCTTTTATTTTTAGTTTGTTGACTTTTTATCATTAATGTTGAATTTTGTCAAATGCTTTTTTTTAACGTATTGACATGATCATGTGGATATTTTCTTTTATTCTGTTAGTGTGGTGAATTGCATTGGTTGGTTTGCAAATGTTAAGGATATTGAGTTATTCTGTCTTAATAAAATAAGTTTTGAATATTTCCTCCTTTCTATTTTCTGAAAATATTTATCTATGACTAATATTATTTATTCCATAAATGTGTGATAGAATTCACTAGTTAAATCATGCAGGTCTACAACTTTTATCATGTGAGTGTTTTAAATTATACATTCAATTTCTTCAACCACTATGCGATACTTAGTTTTTCTGTGTTTTCTTGCTTAATTTTCAGTAAATTTTGTTTTCAAGAAATTTTCCAGCTTTTTAATAACTTGAATTTATTGCCATAAAATATTTTACATTGTTTGTTATCTTTGTAACATCCATAGGATTTCTAGGAATATACTCTTTTATTACCATTGTTTTAAGAGCACAGCTAGAGCTCTAAATAAACCTAACCTAAGTTCAAATACTGACTTTACTGGCTGCTAATTGAGTAAATATAACACTGAAGCTCTGTGTCCTCATCTGTTAAATGAGATAATAATACCTAGATATCAGGGTAATTGAGATTATTAAGTAGGTTGGATGTGAAACTATATTGTAATAGCCCACTTATCTTTATAAACGTCTATGGATGTTATACTCTGGTGGACAAATTCCAAAATGCTCCTCAATTTTTTACATCTCCTGGTATTTCCACCTTGTATATTCCTCCCCTGTTGAGTGTGGGCAAGACTTGTGGCTCACTTCTTCCCAACAGAACATGGCAAAGGTGATTGGTGTCACTTTCGTGATTAGGCTATATAAAATTGTGACTTTTGTCTTGCCAGTAGTATCTCTCTCTCACTGGATTTGAGGAAATAAGCAGCTATATTGTGAGTTTCCTTATGAAGGGATCTTTGTGACAATGAACTGTGTGTTATCACTGTCAACAACCAACAAGAAACTGAAGCCCTCAGTCCCGCAGTCTGTGAGGAAGTGAATTTTGTCAATAGTTAAGCCATCTTTTAAGTGGATCCTTTGCCACTGAAGCTTTGAGGGGAGACTCACCACACCTTGGCATCAGCTTTCAGATCAGATCCTGAAGCAGAGCACCAAGAAATGCCATGTCTAGACTCCTTACACACACCCACTGAAATAATAAAACTGTGTTATTTTAGGGAGCTAAGTTTGTGGAATTAATGTGACATAAATAATAGAGAAGTAATACCTACATTAGGAGACTAGATATCTTGATGTATTGCTCATTATTATATCTCTTACATACAGTTCAATTTTGGATAAATGTTGATTCTCAATATTTATTGAATCCATGAAGGAACCAGGTACACAATTTCTTTCTTCCCGCCTATCTATGTGAAGAACATTTGAGAATCACGTGAAGAGATGCCTGTATAAAGAAAACATACTTAAAGGAGCCCCATGTTTTTCAACTTCCTGAATAAGCAGATGGATTCATTAATTCAAATGAGTAATATAAAATGTCAAGTACATGGGGTCAAGTGATATGTTAAAGGATATGTCAGGATTTCATTCTACTGTTTAAAAAGAAAATTGTTAGCAAGCGAATAGCAATGGCATAAAGGAGAGGATATGATGCTGTTATTGGGAGTTGGCATTTTGTGGTAATCAGAGCAAAGTCTTTGGGAAGCTTATACTCCAGTGCTTTGCAAAGCTGATAAATATTAATTTAAGAAAAGCTGAAAATGGCATCAGAGAATTTTCATGGCCAGGAGAGGTCAGAAATTAGTCAGTTCTTACACCTTGAGCAACAGAGAGAGAAATTTAAGTTTTAAAATGAAACTTGTTATAGGCATGTGGGTAATTAGCAGTCAGCTAGAGGGCAAGCAAAGAGAGAAAAGGTGACAATTAAAATCACCCTTATGGTAGCTTCTTAATAGGTTTTTTATGGTAACAGATTTAAAATATGATTTTCTTTGGATTTTAATAACAATATTATCAATACCTATAACGTCTATTCACTGAGTGCCAACCAGGTGCCAGCCCTTTGCACAACTCACTAATCCTCACAAGTTTATGGGTTAAATACTACATTTCTATATATTAAATAAGGAAACTAAGAATTAAAGAAGTTTAATGATTTGCTAAAGATTAGAGTGCCTACATGGCACAGCTGTGGTTTACACTATTCACTCCCAGTGTACTCCCCCTGTCTCTTTACTTTGTGCCCTTCAGAAACTAAAAATTTATTGAAATTGAGTTTATGCAGAACTTCAGTGTATACCATCCTATCCTTCTTGGCTCTATCTGTTCTTTGGAGACACATATCAAAGCCGTATATTTTCAATCTCAGGAAATTTTACTGTTCAATCTGCTAATGCTCTTCTACCATGACACAACTGTTGTTTCATATTTTTCTACATAGATTAGTTGTGGCAAAGGAAACTATTTACATATCATGGTTCTAGTTTATTCCTGACCTACTGGATATTTCCAAGAAAAATTAAGAAAGAGTAAGGGGAAAATTATCACTGAGTCACAATCAGGAATGTTTCTCTGATTAGAATATTCATGTTTCAAAGGATTAGCTTATTTTATGTTTCCTCTTTTAAAGAGGGGTTTACTAACATCATTTGCAATTTTTAAATGTGGAGGCACCTGTTCAAAACAGCTTAAAATACTCTGATTCTATTGAAAGCAATCTATTCTATTTCTTAACTGTATCCGTATGCAAGCAATTTTAGACTTTGATAGGTTAAAAAAATCATCTAGAAGATTCATAATTTTCCACTTTACACATCTATGATATGAATTAAATTTGTATTAAGTGTGAAGTTTAGGTCAAGGTCATGTGTGTGTGTGTGTGTGTGTGAATGGATGTCTAATTGCTCTAGCACCATTTATTGAAAAAGCTATCCCTTGTCCATTAAAATGCCTTTGCATCTTTGTCAAAAATTAATTGGGCATATTTGTGTGGATCTATCTCTGGGTTCTCTATTCTGTTCTATTAATCTCTGTATCTATCCCACCACCAGTACCCACTATCTTCATTACTACAGCTATATTGTAAATCTTAACATTGGGAAGAAAGATTCTTAACACCTGGCTCTTCTTTTTCAAAAATTTTTGGCTATTCTTGGACTTTTCACTTTCCATATAAATTTTAGAATAATAGTTCCTAAGTTTTTATATGTTGACCCTCATGTCATCTGCAAATAGAGGCAATTTTATTTTCTCCTTTCTAAATTGTATTCATTTTTTTCTTTTTTGTGACTTATTGCAGTGGCTATAACTTCTAGTACTATATTGAACAAGAGTTGCATGAGCAGAATTCTTCTCTTTTCCCTGATCTTAAGAGAGAAAACATTTAGTCTTTCACCATTACATAGGATGTTATCAGTAGGTATCCCTTGGATACTCTTTATGAGGTTGAGGAATATGGAGAAAATCTCCAGAGTCTTTGCCTAGACAAAGAATTATTAGACTCAACATCAAAGCATAATCCATAATCCATAAACTAACCATTGATAAATTTGAACTCAACAAAAATAAAAACTTTTCATCTGTGAATCACCTTATGTTAAAAGGATAAAAAAAAAAAACAAGCTACAGACTTGGAGAAATATATTGCAAAGAAAATATTCAACAAAAGTCTTGTATTTAGTATATATAAAGAACTCTCAAAACTCACCAGTAAAAACAAACAAACAAACAAACAAACAAACAAAAAAACTCACCAGTAAAAGAACAATCGAACTATAATATGGGCAAAAGACATGCATAGACATTTCAACAAAGAGGACAGACAGATGGAAAATAAACACAGGAAAAGATGTTGAGCACATTATTCATTAGGAAAATATAAATTAAAGCCACAGTTAGATATCATTATGCACATATCAGAATGGATAAAATAAGAAATTGTGATAACACCAAATGTTGCATCATTCATACATTGCTGGTGAAAATGTAAAATGATATAGCCACTTGGAAATAGTTTGGAAGTTAGTTTTAGGACTAAAAATAATGTTACAGTATGACACAGAAATTTCACTTTTAGGCACATATTCCAGAGAAATGAAGATTATTATTTTCATACAGGTACACATGGATGTATTAGCAGCTTTATTCATAATAGCCCCAAACTGGAAAATACTCAGAGGTACTTCAATGGATGAATGGTTAAACAAATTTTGGTACATCTATACCATGGAGTACTACTCAACTATATTTAGGACCAAACTATTGATATAACAAGTTACACAATCCTAAGGAAATTATGCTGAATAAAAAAGCATATTTCAAAATGATACATACTACATGATTCCATTTTCATAAAACTCATAAATAACAATTATAATGATGGAGAAGATATTACTGGTTGCTAGGAATTAGGCATAGGGGCTAAGGATGAGTGTGACTGAAAGGGGTAAGAGGGAATTCTGTGATGACAGTACCGTTGAATATTTTGATTGTGGTGGTGGTTATACAAGGCTACTCCCATGTTAAAATTTCAAAGAGCTATACAAATACATAAACAGACACAAATGAGTGCATGTAAATATGATGGATCTTGAGCAAAGTCTGGATCTTATCAATGTCAATTTTTTGTTTTTAATATTGTACTATAGTGGTGTGAGATGTTAGCATTGGGGAAGGCTGGGAGAAAGGCACACCAGTCTTCCTTGTATATTTTCTTGCAACCTCCCATGAATCTATAATTATTTTTTTTTTAAGTTGGAAAAAAAATCATTCTTTTCTCTTTCATTTTCACCAGGGGAAAATTTAAAAAAAAAACCAAAAAACCTAAGATGAAGAGTTTGTAAGTTTTTTAAAGGAAATGCATTCTAAGAGTAAATATGAATTCTGGGCAACTGTCTTGGCTCCTTATTGGTGTCTGTTCTACCCAGTGGAGGCAGAAATGTGACCTTCAACCTCGTGATCAGCCTTGTAAGAAGCGAGGTTGAGACCATGATCTCACGAGACTTGGTCCAGAACCATGCGAATCAGGTTGGTGCCATTCTGGGGAGGAGACTGGTTGTGGGGGAGGAAAAAGCAGAAAAAAAAAATTTAGGTTGAGTTCTTGCCTCAAGTCACATCAACTTAATACTCTTGGGAATTTGAAATCATGTCACAGAGACTCTAGTTGACCCATGTCAACCAAATCTGTGATCATGGAGCTCTGGGTGGTGGATGATCATAGCACATCAAAGTAGGAACAGTGGCTCTTCAGAAAGGGAGGGTCAGTAAGGAGAGGCAATAAACTGTTGAAGACCTGCAATAAAGAACTTAATTAATATTTTTGATTCCTCATAAATTTCAGGTATATTTCCTGCCTAATATTAGGTTCTGTGAGATATGAGATGCTTCATCATTTTAGTGACCCACAGTTCCTTTTTTCTTTTTAATATAGTAAACTTTAGAAGTTTCTATTTCTCTCATGTAAACCATTTCTTACTAAGACATATTAGATTCTATTTTTTGTGCAAGGTATGCTAATCTGGTTTCAATTAGGAGGCTCATTATGTTTTTCTTTAATTCAATCTGGCAATTCTCCCTTGACCTTCCCTCTTCTTAATTTTATTCCACCAGTAAGAGACAGGCAAAACCAAGGAAAAACAGGTGTTAGAAAAACCTGTTAGAGGTGATTCAAATTTCTTACAGGCATAGAGATTAGAATTTTTGTTCTGACAGAATTTTCAGATTGTCTACAGATTTTATTTTTGCCTGTGGTTACATTCCAACAATTAGGAAAGGTCATTAATGGGCTGCCACACTTTACTCTGGGATTGGTTCATGTCCTTTAGGAGGCTAAGGGATAGGTTTTTGGTTTTCCAGTACCTTTCACAAAAAGGTTTTAAAGTACTTTTTGTGCAGAGTTAATTATGGTTATATTTTCCTGATTCCTGTAAAATTATTTTCTTACAAATACAGATTTTTCAATTATAGTTTTGATATAATATACATTTTACTACCTAGCATATTCTAGAAAGTAATTGAACTCAGTCCCAGTGGGGTTGTCAGTCATACCAATATTATGAATAGGGTAAACGGTCTTAAAATACACATGTTTTTCATTTAGTCTTTCTACTTGGGAGAATTGGATTCTACAGAATTTGCTAAGAAAATGAAAGAGAAGATTTAGTTCTAAGTATACTTTTTTTTAGGAGTTTTATTCCTAAGCTGTGTAATAAAACTCAGCAAATAATATTTATGTGGTAAATTAAGAAATATACATTATATTGATCTAAATGAAAGCCTATAGTATAACCATGAAGCACACTTGCTTTGACATTAGTCAGAACTGGATTCAAGAGATGGTTCTGTTTCTTATTCATACTGAGATACTTAGTTATACTTTCACCTTCCTGTATTACGGACTTCCTGTTTTACAGACTGTTTGCTGTGTTTCATAAACTTAGTGGCTTAAAACACCAAACATTTTATATCTTGCAGTTTCTGTGGGTCAGGAGTTCATGCACAGCTTAGCTGAGTCTTTTGTATCGTGCCTCAAAAGACTGTGATCTCATCTGAGGATTGAGGTCCTCTTTCAAGCTTATTCAAGGTAGTTGGCAGAATTCAGTTTCTTGTGGTTGTAGGACTGAAGCCCTCTTCAGCTAGAGGCTGTCCATCATTCCCTGCCAGGTGACCCTCTCTACAACATGGCATTTTGTTTCTCTAAAACCAACAAGAGGGCTTCCCTGGTGGTGCAGTGGTTAAGAATCCATCTGCCAATGCAGGGGACATGGGTTCAAGCCCTGGTCCAGGAAGATCCCACATGCCGAGGAGCAACTAAGCCCATGTGCCACAACTACTGAGCCTGTGCTCTACAGCCTGTGAGCCACAACTACTGAGCCCATGTGCCACAACTACTGAAGCCTGCAAATGCAAAACCCATGCTCCACAACAAGAGAAGCCACCACAACAAGGAGACTGTGCACCTCAATGAAGAGTAGCCCCTGCTCACTGCAACTGGAGAAATCCCTCACACAACAACGAAGACCCAACACAGCAAAAAATAAATAAATAAGATAAATAAATTTATTTAAAAATTTTTTTTTAAAAATCAAGAGAGTATCTTAGCTATATATGTTAGGACCACCCAGGGTAATCTACTTTTTGATTAACTCTAAATCAATGTATTTGGAACACTAGTTACATCTGCAAAATTCCTTCACCTTTGCAATATAAAGTAGCTTAATCACAGGAGTGAAACTGCATCATATTTTTGCCCACTGTCAAGGTGAAGGGGTTATAAAGAGGGTGTGAGTTATTGAGAATCATCTTAAAATTCTGCCTAGCAAACACAGTAATGCATAATCTGTTTATCTGTAAAACTGAGCTAATAATTTACCAACTTAATCAGAATTATATAACAAATAAGATAAAGAATTTGAAACATAGTGTCAAAAATCTGATGTTTGAACACGGTTGGGCTCTGGCAGGGAGTCGAAGGAGAGAGCAAGAGCCTGGACTGTCTGCAATGGCCACTCGCTCTCTCATCTCCCAACTCCCACCTCCCACTATGGTATTGCTCAGCACCCTCAGTCCTTCCACCTGCCTCCCCCATCGGCCCTCAGCTGTGTGGCTGGCAGGGTCTTGGTGTTCCAGCCGGGTGTCAGGACAGAGGTTCTGAGGGGGGAGAGCTGAGTTCAGGACACTGGGCCACCAGAGGCCTCCAGCCCCATGTAATATCAATCAGCGAGAGCTCTCCCAGAGATCTACGTCTCAAAGCTAAGACCGAGCTCCAATAAACGACCAGAAAGCTACAGTGCTGGACACCCCATGACAAACAACTAGCAAGACAGGAACACAGCCCCACCCATTAGAAGAGAGGCTGCTTAAAATCATAATAAGGTCACAGACACCCCAAAACACACCACCGGATGCAGTCCTGCCCACCAGAAGGACAAGAGCCAGCCTCATCCACCAGAACACAGGCACCAGTCCCCACCACCAGGAAACCTACACAACTCACTGAACCAGCCTTACCCACTGGGGGCAGACACAAAAACAACGGGAACTACAAACTTGCAGTCTGCACAAAGGAGACCCCAAACACAGTGAGTTAAGCAAAATGAGAAAACAGAGAAATATGCAGCAGATGAAGGAGCAAGGTAAAAACCGTCCACACCAAACAAATGAAGAAGATATAGGCAGTCTACCTGAAAAAGAATTCAGAGTAATGATAGTAAAGGTGATTCAAAATCTTGAAAACAAAATGGACAAAATATAAGAAATGTTTGACAAGAACTAAACGTTTAAAAGAACTAAAGATCAAAAAAATAATGATGAACAACATGATAAATGAAATTTAAAATTCTCCAGAAGGAATACATAGAGAATAACTGAGGCAGAAGAACAGATGGATAAGTGAACTGGAAGATAAAATAGTAGAAATAACTATTGCAGATCAGAATGAAGAAATAATGAAAAGAATTGAGGACAGTCTCAGAGACCTATGGGACAACATTAAAAGCACCAACATCCAAATTATAGGGGTCCCAGAAGAAGAAGAAAAAAAGAAAGGGACTGAGAAAACATTTGAAGAGATTATAGTTGAAAACTTTCCTAATATGGGAAAGAAAATAGTGAATCAAGTCCAGGAAGCACAGAGAGTCCCACAGAGGATAAATCCAAGGAGAAACATGCCAAGACACATATTAATCAAACTATCAAAAATTAAATACAAAGAAAAAATATTAAAAGCAGCAAGGGAAAAGCAACAAATAACATACAAGGGAATCCCCATAACTTCAACAGCTGATCTTTCAGCAGAAACTCTGCAAGCCAGAGGGAGTGGCAGGACATATTTAAAGAGGTGAAAGGGAAAAACCTACAACCAAGATTACTCGACCCAGCAAGGATCTCATTCAGATTCGACAGAGAAATTAAAACCTTTACAGACAAGCGAAAGCTAAGAGAATACAGCACCACCAAACTAGTTTTACAACAAATACTAAAGGAACTTCTCTAGGCAGGAAACAGAGAAGGAAAAGATGTACAATAACAAACTCAAGACAATTTAAAAAATGGTAAAAAGAACATACATATCGATAATTACCTTAAATGGATTAAATGCTCCAACCAAAAGACATAGACTGGCTGAGTGGATACAAAAACAAGACCCGTACATATGCTGTCTACAAGAGACCCACTTCAGACCTAGGGACACATACAGACTGAAAATGAGGGTATGGAAAAAGATATTCCATGAAAATGGAAATAAAAAGAAAGCTGGAGTAGCAATTCACCTATCAGACAAAATAGACTTTAAAATAAAGACTATTACAAGAGACAAAGAAGGACACTACATAATGATCAAGGGATCAATCCAAGAAGAAGATATAACAATTGTAAATATTTATGCACCCAACATAGGAGCACCTCCATACATAAGGCAAATGCTAACAGCCATAAAAGGGGAAATCGACAGTAACACAATAATAGTAGGGGACTTGAACACCCCATTTTCACAAATGGACAGATCATCCAAAATGAAAATAAATAAGGAAACACAAACTTTAAATGATACATTAAGCAAGATGGACTTAATTGATATTTATAGGACTTCCCATACAAAAACAACAGAATATACTTTATTCTCAAGTGCTCATGGAACATTCTCCAGGATAGATCATATCTTGGGTCACAAATCAGGTCTTGGTAAATTTAAGAAATTTGAAATCCCATCAAGTATCTTTTCCAACAAAAAAACTATGAGACTAGGTATCAATTACAGGAAAAGAAAATGGAAAAAGTACAAACACATGGAGGCTAAACAATACATTACTAAATAACCAGGAGGTCACTGAAGAAATCAAAGAGGAAATCAAAAAATACCTAGAGACAAATGACAATGAAAACACGATGACCCAAAACCTATGGGATGAAGCAAAAGGAGTTCTAAGAGGGAATATTATAGCAATACAAACCTACCTCAAGAAACAAGATAAATCTAAAATAAACAACCTAACCTTACACTTAAAGCAAGTAGAGAAAGAAGAACAAAAAACTCCAAGGTTAGCAGAAGGAAAGAAATCATAAAAACCAGATCAGAAATAAATGAAAAAGAAATGAAGGACACAGTAGCAAGATCAATAAAACTAAAAGCTGGTTCTTTGAGAAGATAAACAAAATTGATAAACCATTAGCCAGACTCATCAAGAAAAAAAGGGAGAACACTCAAATCAACAGAATTAGAAATACAAAAGGAGAAGTAACAACTGACAATGCAGAAATACAAAGGATCAGGAGAGATTACTACAAGCAACTATATGCCAATAAAATGGACAACCTGGAAGCAATGGACAAATTCTTAGAAAAGTAAAACCTTCCGAGACTGAACCAGGAAGAAATAGAAAATATAAACAGATGAATCACAAGCACTGAAATTGAATCTATGATTAGAAATCTTCCAACTAACAAAAGCCCAGGACCAGATGGCTTCACAAGTGAATTCTATCAAACATTTAGAGAAGAGCTAACACGTAAATTTATCAAAATACTGCAGAGGGAGGAACACTCCCAAACTCATTCTACGAGGCCACCATCCCTCTGATACCAAAACCAGACAAAGATGTCACAAAGAGAGAAAACTACAGGCCAATATCACTGATGAACATAGATGCAAAATTCCTCAATAAAATACTAGCAAACAGAATCCAACAGCACATTAAAATGATCACGCACCATGATCAAGTGGGGTTTATCCCAGGAATGCAAGGATTCTTCAATATACACAAATCAATCAATTTAATACACTGTATTCACAAATTGAAGGATAAAACCATATAATAATCTCAATAGGTGCAGAAAAACCTTTTGACAAAATTCAAAACCCATTTATGATAAAAACACTCCAGAAGGTAGGCATAGAGGGAACTTACCTCAACATAATAAGGCTATATATGACAAACCCACAGCCAACATTGTTCTCAATGGTGAAAAACTGAAACCATTTCCACTAAGATCAGGAAAAAGACAAGGTTGCCCACTCTCACCACTCTTATTCAACATAGTTTTGGAAGTTTCAGCCACAGCAATCAGAGAAAAAAAAGAAATAAAAGGAATCCAAATTGGAAAAGAAGTAAAACTGTCACTGCTTGCAGATGACATTATACTATGCATAGAGTACCCTAAAGATGCTACCAGAAAACTACTAGAGCTAATCAATGAATTTGGTGAAGTAGCAGGATACAAAATTAATGCACAGAAATCTCTTGCATTCCTATACACTAATGATGAAAAATCTGAAAGAGAAATTAAGGAAACACTCCCATTTACCATTGCAACAAAATGAATAAAATACCTAGGAATAAACCTACCTAAGGAGGCAAAAGACCTCTATGCAGAAAACTATAAGACACTGATGAAAGAAATTAAAGATGATACAAACAGATGTAGAGTTATACCATATTCTTGGATGGGAAGAATCAACATTGTGAAAATGACTATACTACCCAAAGCAATCTACAGATTCAATGCAATCCCTATCAAACTACCAATGGCATTTTTCACAGAACTAGAACAAAAAATTGCACAATTTGTATGGAAACACAAAAGACCCTTAATAGCCAAAGCAATCCTGAGAAAGAAAAACGGAGCTGGAGGAATCAGGCTCTTGGACTTCAGACTATACTACAAAGCTACAGTAATCAAGACAGTATGGTACTGGCATAAAAACAGAAAGGTAGAACAATGGAACAGGATCGAAAGCCCAGACATATACCCATGCACATATGTTCCCCTTATCTTTGATAAAGGAGGCAAGAATATACAATGGAGAAAAGACACCCTCTTCAATAAGTGGTGCTGGGAAAACTGGACAGCTACATGTAAAAGAATGAAATTAGAACCCCCCCTAACACCATACACAAAAATAAACTCAAAATGGATTAAAGACCTAAATGTAAGGCCAGACACTATAAAACTCTTAGAGGAAAACATGGGCAGAACCCTATTTCATAAATCACAGCAAGATCCTTTTAGACCCACCTCCTAGAGAAACGGAAATAAAAACAAAAATAAACAAATGGGACTTAATGAAACTTAAAAGCTTTTGCACAGCAAAGGAAACCATAAACAAGACGAAAAGACAACCCTCAGAATGGGAGAAAATATTTGCAAATGAAGCAACTGACAAAGGATTAATCTCCAAAATATACAAGCAGCTCAGTATTAAAAAAACAAACAACCCAATCCAAAAATGCACAGAAGACTTAAATAGACATGTCTCCAAAGAAGATATACACATTGCCATCAAATACATGAAAGAATGCTCAGCATCACTGATCATTAGAGAAATGCAAATGAAAACTACAATGAGGTATCACCTCACACCAGTCAGAATGGCCATCATCAAAAAATCTACAAATAGTAAATTGTAGAGAGGGTGTGGAGAAAAGGGAACCCTCTTGCACTGTTGGTGGGAATGTAATTTGATACAGCCACTATGGAGAACAGTATGGAGGTTCCTTAAAAAACTAAAAATAGAACTACCATATGACCCAGCAATCCCACTATGGGCATATACCCTGAGAAAACCATAATTCAAAAAAGAGTAATTGTCACAATGTTCATTGCAGCACTATTTACAATAGCCAGGAAATGGAGGCAACCTAAGTGCCCATCAACAGATGAATAGATAAAGAAGATGTGACACATATATACAATGGAATATTACTCAGCCATAAAAAGAAACAAAATTGAGTTATTTGTAGTGAGGTCGGTGGACCTAGAGTCTGTCAAAGAGAATGAAGTAAGTCAGAAAGTAAAACAAACACCATATGCTAACACATATAATGGAATCTAAAAAAGAAACAATGGTTCTGAAGAACCTAGGGCCAGTACCAGAATAAAGATGCAGACATAGAGAATGGACTTGAGGACACAGGGAGGGGGAGGTGTGGGCTGGGACAAGATGAGAGAGTGGTATGGACATATATGCACTACCAAATATATAGAATGGATGGCTGGTGGGAAGCAGCCACATAGCACAGGGAGATCAGCTCGGTGCTTTGTGACCACCTAGAGGGGTGGGATAGGGAGAGTGGGAGGGAGACGCAAGAGGGAGGAGATATGGCGATATATGTATACGTATAGCTGATTCACTTTGTTATACAGCAGAAATTAACACAACATTGTAAAGCAATTATACTCCAGTAAAGATGTTAAAAATATATATATGATGTTTGTGTTATGGTTATAATAAGGTTAGTAATATCAGTATCAGAAAAAAGAACTTTCAAAATATATAAGGTAGCAAAATATGAGTAAAGCAACATACTGAAATTTTACAATGGCTGTCTCTCGTTGGAGGAGACCAGGGATAAGTTTTATTTCCTGCTTATCTCTATTATTGTTTTAATATTATTACCATCTTTTTTGTTTTATGCAATAACTACTACCGCTTACAAAGCATTTAATATATGCCAGGGCTCTGTTATAAATTCTTTTCATAAATTGGCTCATTTAGTCCTCATGTAATCCTGAGTTAGGTACTATTAATATTCTTAATTTACAGCTGAAGAAACTGAGGCCATGTGAGGTTAAATGATATGCTCAAGGTCACCTAGATATTAATGATCACAATCAAAATAGTAATTTAAGCAGACTGGATTTTGGCACTACTCCATTTTGCCTTTTATGAATATTCATTGTTTTAGTAATCATAACAGTGCAAGTAATATTATTTAAATAAAAGCTATGGCAAAAGAAAGGCGCCTCGAGTTTATTAAGAATTAGAAAGAGAAAGTGAGCTTGGAGTTCCCTGAATCTTCCTCCACCTCCACTTTTTTTTTTTTTTTAAATATCGTCTTTTATAGTAGAGCTTCAAACAGTTGGTGAGCTACTGCAGTGCAGTGGGAGCCTGCTGCAGACGGAGAGAGAGAGGCGGGCTATTCCTGGGAGAAAATCTGCACTTTCCCAGCAGCTCAATTCTTGAAAAGGCCTTATCTTTGTTCTGAAGCAGTTTGCCTCTTCTCCAAAGGCTGTCCTTTTCTTTTCTTTTTTTCTCTCTTGTGCAAGATCATTTTGCACCGAACTCCCACATACATGTGTTTCAGCTAAAAAACCTTTTCCCCTAGCGAATGGTTCCCACCCCATCAGACACAGGCAACATCCAACTTTGACTTCCCGCAGCATTTTTAATGTGGTTTTTGGAGTATGTCTGACTCAGGCAGCCCCTGCTGGCACATATTACGGCTCTTGCAATGAGGCATGATTTATTCTCATCCCTTTCTGTGCGTATTTAATGTGTTAAGCCACAAAACAACTTTGGAACTCTCCTCCGAATTGTGGTTCAGATGAATCCCCTTGACAACAGCTGCTCAGCGTTTGTTCATCTTTAGTCACTACTGTCTGAGAGAACCCTATTTTCCCCTATAATTATTATTTTTTTCCAACTGCTTTCTGCATTGTTTGTTTTCTGACCTTTCTTTTGTCCTTTGCAAATACACTTATTAAAACAAAAATACCAAGGCCAAATGCCTCATTCTTGTTCCCGCATGGCACGCTCTAATTTAGAAATTTTTTGGATTGGGCTTGAACTATGTGGGGGTATTGGAGTGGGTGGAGACAGAGAAAGAGAAAAGACAGAGACGGCTTTCTCCTTTTTTATCTTCTGTCTTTCTTCGGTTTGGACCATGGCATATTCACAAAAGCAGAGAAGGATATTCATTAATTCGTTCATTGTTCGTTCATCCACCAGATATTTAGTATGCTAAGCAGTGGAGTTAAAACAATGTGCGAAGGATGAAAAAAAAAAAAACCACCAGAGTTATAATCAGAAAAGTTTGGTTCTCTTTGGCATTTAAACTTAGTATTGTGAAAACTGGAAATTTGTTGAACATTCATCGGCTATTTTTTGATGTCCTGTGCTAATTGCCGGGGATATATTAATGAACAACACAGAGATAATCTCAGTCTTTGGGAAGATTTTTGTCTAGGGAGCTATTTCATCTCTCTGATCCTTACTCAGATCAGGACACTTTGAGGTTATACATTATTTTTCTCTAAAACCCTTCATTATCGTTTTTTACTTAATAAGCTATATTCAACTGCAAATCTATTCAACCCAGCCCCTCCCTTGCAAACAGCTCCATTCATTCTCACTCATTACTCCTCCTGATTACCTCTTTTTATTTCATAACACCAAAGCTCATAGGCCAAGTAGGGATCAGAATAAAGCCATCTGATGCCCACCACACTGTAGAATATACAACCCCTGACTACTCCTGCATTGCCTTTATTTCTAATCAAGAGCACAAGAAATCTCAAATTGTTAGAATTTGAAGCACTATAAAAATTCAAGTAGAAAATGTGCAAGCAGCCAGAGGGAAAATACTTTAGCATACACTGCTAACATATACATCATATGTATCTGCCTTGGGTCAGAGAATTTTGATTTGTGAGGCAGCATTATAAGTCATCTGTTTCCAACTTTCATTCACCTGAAGCACCTTTCATTCCACCTGAATCAGTCACCTGAAGCACAGACTATAGTTAACTAATGGAAGAGAGTGCACTGATGCTAGTGAGCACAAAAGTGGCTTCAATTTATTGAGCACTTACTATCTGGGTGGATTAAAATGTTCTGTGCAGAATTAGGTCATTGAATTATCACACAATTCTGTGAGGTAATAACATAATCTTCACTTTACAGGTGAGAGAACTAAGAATCAGAACGGTCATGTGCATGTCTAAGAGAGAATGGCTAAGTGGTCCAGCGAGCTTTCAAACCTAGGTGTCATTATTTTTTCCGCAAAACATAAAAACACATCCCAATTGTGACCTGTGTCTCTGCCTTTCTCCTTTGTCAGTGTGTCTATCCACCATTCCACATAGTCCATAAACTGTTCCTCATTTGCCCAGGGTTTTTTATTCCTCTTATGTGAGCCCATCAGTTTTCTTTGAGCCATTTTTTTAAAGTCATGAGGCTCTTTCAGCAGTAGTATTTCAAATTAAAAAAAAAAAAAGTAGAAGTAGTCCGTGCAATTCTATACTTCTCTATATTTGGTCTAGAAAACATTAGTGTCGGAGTAAGGAGGCTGGATCTTAATATCAGTGGCTTAAACAAGATAAAGTTTCGTAAGAGAAGCCTAGAGGTAGGCAGTTTGATACAGATGTGAGGTTTGCCTGCTGCACCTTCAGTGGGCTCTGGTCCCCTCCTATCTTCTCTCCCTTCCTTAGTGTCTGACTTCCATCTGTAAGATCACCCCTTGTTTTCAAGAAGGCCCCAATCCCCTGGCCATTGCTTCCACTACATGTCAGCAGGGGCAGGACTTTGAGTTGAGTTACGACTATTTAAAGCGCTTTCTCAGGGTTAATCGTGAGTTCTGGTTCCATCTCATTGCTAGCTATATCTAAAAGGCTGGGAAGAAAATGTAGAATTGAGTTGAACACAGTCCGGATGCCTCCCCTTTCCCAATGTAGGGGTTCCATTAATAAGAAAGAAAGGGTGTGTGTGTGTGTGTGTAATAACATGTGAATCCACACTATGCTGTATAAATAAAGTTATCCAGATAAAATATCGGACAGAAAAATATTTTAACTTAAATATTCCAAAAATCATCAAAATTAGATATGAACAGTGCTTTAGACATTAACAGTTGTTTTCAAAAAGTAATGTGTAGGATCCCACTGATCTGCCTCAGGTGTCTCTTTCATTGGGTGGTGAGGCTTTATGGAAGAATAGGAGGAGGGGAGAAAGGGAGACAGCAGGTAGCACTTCCCTGGATCCTAGCCTAAATAAAGGTATGGTCCTGCATTTTCTGACTCTTACAGCTGAAATGAGTTTGATTTCCTTTGGAAAACAAGAACTACTGTTCCATAACAATCCATGTAAACCATTCGTATATAGCTTCTTTTTCATATTTCTGTTGGAAATGACTTGCCCAAGAAGTCCATGACAGGTGTGAAGCTAAAGAACCCAAGTCTCTTGATACCCAATTTAGTGCTCTTTTTACTACATTTCCTTAGAATTAACCAGAAGAATTCACAGACACCTCCCTAAGCTTTGGAATTTGTGCTATTCTGCTAGCTCATGCTCTGTGGTCCTAATTGATTTTTTGATTTATTCAATAAAGCAGATGCTGCTCATAATGAGCAGTAACTATAAACTCAAATGAAATCAGTGGAGCTAAAGGAGAAACTTGCTCTAATTTAAAGCATTATACATATGTCCACATATTTAAACTTATTCTTGTGTTAATAAACCTTGTGAAGCATATTGAAAGGGATAAGAGGGTATTACTTAGCCTGTGACCTTTAAAGATTTTTTGCATAAGGCTATTTTTATAGAAAACTTTTTAGGACAATTCCATTTTGGTGATGCTTCCAGTGTTTAGACATCCAGATAAATTGTTTCTTGTTTATTATTACCTTCATTTTTACAAGAAGAAAAATCATGCTTAAAACAATTTGCTAATGACCACATACTTCATTGCTAGAGGAGTAGTGGAATCAGGACAAGATGACCTCTGATGTCTGTAAACTCATCCTCACTCTGGAAACACACATGTTTCACGAAAAACTGGTAGTGTTTTTTGGTTTTTATTTTGGTGTCACATATGGTCCTCTCTGCTTGCATACTCTGGTCTGCCATGCCATTTTCAGAAAATCACACACACATTTGTGCCTACACAGAAAAACACTGGGGGTTTCAGTCCCTCCCTTCTTGAGATAACAGAATCCTTGTCTTAGAGCACATAGCTATCCTTCCCAGATCAGCGTCTGCAGTGGGATAGTGCCTTAGCCCCATGGCTCTCATATTCTCATATCTGCCCAATTCAGCTCATGGCTTAAAACTTTTCACAGATGAGCTCAATCTAGTCTATAATAGAGAGGCATCATGGCGATGCAACAAACACACATGGTTTTCCTTGAAGGAAATTGAAGACATCTTAGAGTGTTTTAAACACAGTAGGGGAGAAAAAACCCTTAGAGATTAAGATTATGCTTGTTACCTTGGGTAAGATTTATCTGGTAAACTTTTCTTATAGAAAAATGATCTACCTCACTCAACTGCTTTTTTTTTTTTTTCCCCCAGGTTGGGTCTACTCACTTGGTTTTGTTTAGTTTGTTTTTGGTTTTGGCATCAAAGTGTGGTCCCCTGACAACCTGTATTGGAAACATCATATTCTGAAGCTGGAGACCCAGGAATCTGCATATTCTATATATTTCATATGATGGTTAGGCACATTCAAGTTGGAGAGCCATTGCCTAGCCCTACTTGAAATATCTTTTTAAAATTTTGCACAAGAATTTGTGTTATTAAGGCAAGCATATTGTCATCGTGTGCCCTACATTCTACCTCCACATCACACAGGTGTGAAGATGCTTCACAGTCAATGTAGGTTGGCTTTATCTCCCAGGAATAAAGGTACTAAATGAATTCAGTGTAGATAAAGTAATATTGTATTTGAGGTTTCAAGAAAAATTTTTGTCTCTGAAAATGTGGTTTCTGCTTCCGTTAACTTGAGAAGTCAGTCAACGATGTATCGAGTGTTTATTGTGTAGGGGAACAAAACAGAAATAAAATGTTCCTTTCCATTAAGAATTAGTTTACCATTGGATGAAGGGGTTAAGAAAGAAAGAAAATAATGCAATGACATAAACCAAGTTTATGTAATATTGGAAGCAGGCAAACCGAATACACTTATATGTGGGATAGGCAAGTGATGTATGTAATTGCCTGCATGAATATTTAGGCATGTTTTGTGAAGTGCAATTATTTACACTATTTCTCCTAAGGCTTCTACTTCCTCTAAAGGCCAGAAATTTTCAGTTCAGAGATGTAAGCATCCCTACTTAAGTCAACTTTAATTCAAAACTAAACTAGCTAAACTGTCAATGCTTGGTCATTATCCCTCTTACAAAAGAGTCAACTATTTTAATAATGTTTAAATGTTTTTACCATGTTGTGGTTCCCTCTAATACAAAGATTATAAAAACAATTAGAGTATTTTGAAAAATGTTTGTTTGTTCACTATGTAAAATACTTGCGTTAAAGAAAAAATTATTAAGACCACTGACTGGGGTTTCTATTTTTTTTAATTTATTCTTTTTCTTTAGAAACTATTTTTCCAAAGATAAAGAAATAATAAAGACAGATTAAACTCTATTCCTTTAAGAACTTGCTCTTGATCATTTTCAAAAATAGGCTCTTTTTCTTTCTGATTGTTTGCAGCCAGAAGGACTCTGCTTTTAAGAACTTACGGAATTAAATTGAGCCCATCTGAATAATACAGGATAATCTCTTCATGTCAAGGTTTTAAACGTTGATTATATCTGTAGAGTCTCTTTTGCCTTGGAAGGCAACATATTCACAGGTCCTGAAGATTAGGCTATGGACATTTTGGGGGGTAGGACTGCCAAACCACTGGGGGTAAGTATTAAGATCCCTCCCAAGCACTTTTGATTTGGAATTGCCCAATTTAAACCAGGCTTCTTTAAATAAACTCTTGAAAACTTTAATGTGCTTCAGTTTATCTTTCAACAATTCTGTTGTTGAAAGGAGCCTCTCTATGGTACCTCCTGAGCTCATCGCACCATGCCTGAGGGTTGCAGGTAAGTTTGTCTCACACTGATTTTCTGTTATGAGCTCTCTATATTTATTTGAACATTTCCGAATTGATTCTGAAGTTAGACCGCATCCTACTTAAATTGAGCTGGGTCCAGTATGAGGTCTCAGGCTGGTAAAATTTCGTTTTAAAGAAAGGAAAAAGATAATGGGTTCCTCCAAGTCCAAAGAGTCTGAGACCTCTCCATCTGGGACTCTAGCTAAATATATGTATAAAAACCATAGGTACAGAACATGTGTTTGTCTGAACAAGTGGGTTAACATTACCAAAGATAATCTTGAATTACTGTGACCACTTTGGGGAACTTAAATCTAGATGAGCTTAACCATTTATGAGGTACACAGAGAAATAGGGGTTCCAAACTTCCCCAAAATAATGGGATGTGTTTTTGATTGGTATGCAGAAGCTTCTAAGACTAAAAGAATCAAAAATTGCCTCGATTCTTTAAAAAAGCAAATGAAAACATCTTGAAAGTCTTCTCCACAAATATTAGTGAAAAGCTTTAGTCATGTTAGTGGGAAATTTTAATTTTTATTACCACCACCAGAAACACAATTTGGATTCAAATGTTCTTTCTATAAACCAGTGAGTTTTATAGTATGGTACCTGTCTCATAGCTAAAATTTTAAAACAAAAACTATAAGATTTCTGTTTGTATCTGTCTGTATGTTTCTATATGGCAATATACACGTTACAGATGTGTGATTTTTTTTTTTACCTCCAGATGGTATTGCCAAAATTAATTTGTAAAAGAGCTCTATTTAATTGGCTTAAAGAAAAATAAACACTTACATAAATTACAGATTCTCTCAGAAATACAAAAAGTAACCCCCAAAATTTTCAAGTTCACATGAAAATTTAGTTCTTTCATCTGTTAAAAGGACAGTTTTCTTAGACTATTTTTAAGCTTTTTTTTTTTGTCATTTACAGTTATTTTACTCTGATGCTTTTGCAAAACTGCTTTGTCTTCAAAGAGATTCAAGGAAAGGACTCTGACAAATATAGGTTTCTGATAACTTTACAATCATACCACTGAACTCAGTAAGAATTTCTAAAACTCTAATGGAATAACTGAGTTCATAAATTGCTAACATAAGATTAAGCAGAATAAGAATTAATTATCTGGGATTGAATGAACTGTTGGGGATAATTATAATTTTATGCCTTTTTTTTGAAATATTGCTGTTTTTTTAAAGTTTTGCTTTCCAGACTTAAGGGAAACTTTTTTTAAAGTTATCTATAACTTACAGCAATTTGGTAAGTTATACCTTTGTAAACAAAATTGAAACATTTATTTCTTTCTCCCTACCTAACCCCTCCAGAATTCAGAAAATTCTTAGTATTTTTATTTTCATGGCCATACAGATAGTTATTCACATAATTTCAGTAAGAATCAGCTTGCCCGTAACAGGACACAATTGGGAACATTGGTTGTATTACCAAGGCTTTGACTGGAATGCCATATTTGAGAGAGGTGTGCGCAGAATCAGATATGACTAGACAGTCATAAGGAACTAAGGTTGAATTTATGGAGCCAAAAAAGACCCTTGTAAAAACCATCTGGTACCCTGCTTACAGGATTCCTGGCAGCCTTAAGAGATAAGTAAGGAAGGTTACTTCCTGGCGTGCACAGAAAACTCAGGATATTTTGGGAACATCAGGAAGAGAGCAATTCATTCAAATCTATAGGCATTTTAGATAAAGTCTAATGGTGAGTTCTTTGCTGGCTTCTTAACCTCAAAAGGCTTTTAAAAATCTATTCTGAGATTCCTTATGAAAAGTTCCAGCAAATCAAACTTAAAAAGATCCTATATAGTCAATCATTCTTCTTGCTGTACTTGCTGCCAGGATATGATTTTTGTCTGTGATGGTAACTGTTATAAATATGCATGGTTCAGCCTGTCTCAATGGTTGGCCAATGCAGGCTAACGTGAATTAGGAATTTTAGCAGCACCACTGTCACTACAAAACAAATCAGAAACCCAGCAGTGGTCCATTCCTCTAAACTGGTATTTCTAATCCAAAAGAAGTTTACCAGCAGATGCTAATCCCCTCCGGATGAACATCACGTGTGGACTACCGCTTTCCTCGGCTTGGAGTAAGTGCAAATGAAAACATGATTAGAAACGTGTTCTCGACTCTGGCAACTATTGCTGATTCTACCCGTAAGGCCATAACTGCACAACAAAAGTCCCTATGCTTTCTTTCGAAGGTGGTTTTTAGATAATAGAATTGCTTTGGATTACTTGTTAACAACAAGGAGTCTGTGCCATAGCAAATATCTTCTGGCGCACTGGGACCAACACCTCTGGTATGGTAGCAACTCAAATACAAGAAATTAACAAACAAGCCACTTGGCTAACGCAGGTTGATGCCTCTTTAGGTACATCCTTTGATTTTGTTTTGTTTTGTTTTGACACTAACTGGTTTGGTTAACGGGGGCCCTGGGTAAGGAAGATACTTCAGTCTCTCATCTTGTCCTCCTGCTGGGCATCACTGTAGCCTCCCAGGTGCACTGTGTTTTCTCAGGTGCCTTAAATATGTGTTCAAGGCCATGAGCAGTACATCAGATGTTCTCACTGCACTTGAAGAAACAGAAACAAGATGGACAATGAGATGAACAACAACAAAAAGTCTTTCCATGAATTTGACATCATAACCTATGAGTTTCATAATGAGGTAAGAATAACTTAATCCAGATGATGACTGGAGAATGGCACTAATGCCAACTTTTTGGTCAGCCCCTCATGTATGAGAGGATCACCAAAAAGAGGAATTGTTAAAGTGATTAAACAAGGACGTCATTAGATTGAGGTGGCTCTAATGCCTTCCTTGGTAGCCTACACTAGCAAACTTGAAACCTAAGCCAAGTTGGTTATAAATGCACTTGTATCCAAGAAAATAAAATTTAAGAACAATCAATCACAAACAGCCAACGAGTCTTTCCCAAATAAGGCAACTGCTTAAGCTATAGCCAATCGAATAATGTCTTTGTTTTGTTTCTGTGTCTGCTGTATAAAAGCCTTTCCCTAAGCTTCTGTCCACAGAGCACTCCTAACCACTTTCAGCTTGGCGCTGCCCAATTGGAATCGATGTCTGTTTAAACGGGCTCTTAAAATGTTTAACGTGCCTCAGTTTATCTAATATAGGCCAGTTCAAAATTATTCTTTTTTCTTTCCAAGAAATACTTAAAGGTTAAAATTTCAAACTGAAATATTTAGAATAACAGTGTAGGGAAATAGTTACACCGTTAATCCTCCTACATGCTTGGGTAATTAATAATGCTTCAAGCTCTAGTGTTTAGTGTAGTATATTCAAAGGAGATCTTTATTTACATTCTTATTCCTTTTCATTTATGAAGTCAGCTTTCACCTCTTTCCAATAATGCCTCTTGGAAAGTCACAAGGAAATGTTAGGGTATTAGGATGTACTCATATCCTCAGCTTTATTTTTGTATAGGTTGCATAATAAATTGTAGAAAGACATAGAATTTGAATATTTAAGTAATTTCTATGCCTAGTTCTTAAATCTTTTCTTGTGCTAAAGGCCTTTTTTTTTTTTTTCTTTTTCTCATTTTCTTTACTCCAGATCTTCTTCCCAAGAATAGTTTTACATAAACCAAGGAAATCTGTTAGAAGATAATTCAGGTTTATGATCTTCTGGGCAACTGGTATAAAGTTTTCAAAAGAAAAAAATTCAATACCAGAATTATACATTGTTAGAGAAACTAAAACTAGTCTTGGGAAAACAGATAAGGTGGGAATCTATTTCTAGTACCTCTACCATAAATCACAAGATTTTATGCAAAAGTTCTAGAGAACCCCTCCCTGGAGGCTCTCAGCTTTCATTAGTACATCCAAATTACTTCTGCCATCTCTCCCTTTCTCCTTCCCTATGTCTTTCCTTCTTTCTTTTAACTCCCTTCTGTCTTTACTAACGAAAAAAAAGCAGATGCTGTTTTACTTAAAATACACCAGCATATTTGAAATTACCTTGGAAATTTCAGAGGCATAGGTATATGCTTCTGAAAGTTAAGATTGAAAATGACTATTTATGTCAGTAGTGGGTCCCAAATATTTAGTTAATCTATGCAGACCAAGCTTTTGAAGAATTTTAAGCTCTATGGGGGTCTCTTGTTCTTTCTAGCTGCTGAAATAATAAATAAGGAAAACTTGGAAAAATACTAAGCAAAAATTGTTTAATAATTTCTGTTCTTTCTTCTGATCCACGTTTCTCTTTTCAATAAAAAATATTTTCTTACTAAAATCTCAGGTGCTCAAATACCATGTAAATTGTTTGACTTTTTTAAAATCAGGTTTTTATAAAATTTGACAATTACTTTATATTGATTGATTGAACTGGGATCTTTTTCCCAGAAATAGACCATCATACACTTGAAGATTCTCTAGTTGTATTGAACAAGTGGCTTACTTAATCCAGGAATCCTAGGTTGCTAATAAAAATCTTGACCCAGACATCCCCAGACATCAGTAGATAGACAAAGCGTGATACAACAAGCGAGAGTAATAATAAAAAAATTGCATTAAATTTTTCCTGTTCCACTGAATTATTTCATCCCTTTCCATTCAGTCCAGCAATGGAAATTTGTATAACATTTTCTTTAATTCTTTTCTGAAAATACTTAGTCAAAAATTATTTGGAGAAAAAATATTTTAACATACTTTAATATTCTAAACTATATAAGCATTCTTGCTTATATGAGGTGTGTACAAAAATTAGCATATTGTATGGAGTAATCAGAAAGAAAATCCTGCAAAGACAAAGAAAGAGGATTTTCAAAATAAGTTATTCATTTAAAAAAATTTTTCTGACTCATTTTTTTACACTTACTTATAAAGAAAGCTTATATAGTTTTCCTGTGCCACATCAGGAAAAATGTATATATTTTCATTGAAAAAATAAAGACAGTACATGGTTAAGGGAGAAAACTAGGACTCATCCTTAAAATTCAGTGATTAGCCTTAAATAAAAAATTAAAAAGTCATTTTATTGCACATAAGGTTGTTATCAAGGAACCTCTAATATGTATAATGAATGAACTACACTATTTTGATAAGGCAATTCCAACTTTCTACATCCCTTAAACCTGTTCCAATGTGGAAATTAAGCTGGTTACCAACCCTCCAACTATGGAAAGCCACATAACCACACTTGAGTAAACTCTTTTATTGAAAGTAGTTTACATTTATAATTTTTCCTCTGTAAGATTGGTTGCAATAATCATAAACCAATACACAGTTTAGGTCAGCTTCTCTGAAGTGTGAGGATACTTTAGAAGCGCCTGGAGATGCTTGATAAAAAAGCAGTGTGTGGCCTTAGATAATATCGAGTGTCTATAACAATATTCTAGTTGAACAGTATACTTAGGAGTTGGGAAACTAGACCAGCTAGTAAAGACTACTTTGAACAAGATACAGTAGTGGAACAAATGACAGAGTTTTTCTTCTTTAAAACATTTATTCATGGAATGAAAACTATTAAAAAAACATTTCTAAGAGGAGCTTTTCCCTTGAGGAACCTGTAAATTTGGTGGCATGTTTAAAATTGTGTCTTTCATACATCATTGTTAATAACAACGTGATAAGACTCACTTGTGGATATTTGGTCAATATCCAATGGTAGATTTTGAAGATTGGAAAAATTCTGCCTTGAAAGGAGAATGATTAGAAATATTTTAATATCTTGGAAAGGTGACTTTATCAGGTATTCTAAGCTAACAATTTAAAAAACTAGAATTAGACCTTGAGAGAATGAAAAGAGGATTTTCTAACATGAGATGTAGAAGGTAAAATTTTGTGGAACATGTGCTGTAATACATTGCTAAAATTATTAGCAGAATTAAGAGCGTGTTCATGTAGTCTCAATTCCCAAGGCATCAATGTGGTTGAAGTTCATAACATTTAATAGATCCTATGCTTCCTTTCAAAATCATAAGGGTAAGAAATGAAAAGTTGTTATGTACCTTTGTATCATTCTAGGAAATTATTTTTACATCCTACTCCCAGGAGCCCCAGTGTGGACAATTACAAGTCATCACAATTACAACAAGTACATGTGAAGTTGCTGAGGGTCTGCCGCTGAAGAAAGGAGGTGAGGAACATGAAACATGGCAGGAAAAGGCCCATTTGGGAAGCAACCTGGCCTCCAAATATGTATTTAATCAGAATTTTTCTGTTACTACATTTTGGTAGCATTTGTTTTCTGTGTGAAATTCCATTTGAAGAAAATTTCCTGTAGTTGAACGTGTGTGTGTGTTTGTGTGTACACTTAAATTTTTGCTGAAAGGAGTAAAAAGGATTCTTTCAATGTGGATGGTAAAACAACATTGTTTCTTTTCATATTTTCCTTGGGAATACATGCATAATGATCAGTATGTACCAAAATCAAGTATAAGAAGATTCTGAAATATGAACCCTCCAGTAAAGCCTGTGCTAATGGGATTAATATCTAGAATGTAAAAAATTATCCTAAAGATTTTATAGAAATGTATTCAAGGTGCATTCCTCCAGAAAGTGTGACATATCTATGAAATGAAATTAGCAGAAAGCTGAGCTTTGCACATAGAAACCAGGAATAGAGCAATCATAACTGAGAACTGCTTCTGGCTGATCTCTAAACCAAGAAGCAAAAGAGACCTGATAATCAATTTCTTAAAAAGTGTCTCTGGCTTAAAATCCACCTTTTTCACCCATAAAAAAATGTAATCAGGATTCACTGGTATGCACAGCTGTCTCTTTCCTGTCTTTCGGAGAGTACCAAAATCACTGTCTTCTAAAAAGGCTTTCTCAGGTATATTATCCAAATTAGCTTCTTCCCAGAATTTTACCTCATCTTATGTATTTCCTCTGGAGTTTTATCGCAATCTGTAACTATCTGGTTGGTAAATTGGTTGAATGGCTTGTTTATTTATCGACATTGTTAATTGTCTGCAGTATTTCCATAAAATACAAGCAACATGAGGGCAACTTTAGTAATTGTCTTGTTTGCCAGCCTCATCCACAGAATGGACCCATAACAAACATGCAATATGTAATTGTTGACTAACTGAAGAAATGAGTATCTTTTAAGTCACACGCAATAATCTAATACATGAAGGAGATAAGCTGTATCTCGTCCAAAATAACAATATGGCCTTCTGTTTAGTTGCTTGAAAGGATACTTTCTTTGGCCTGTGTTTCTTAAACTGGGATGTGAGTTAGCAGCCCAGGAGGATGCATGTTACTAAGTGATAAACAATGATCATTTTTTGAGCAGCTATTATTTTTTCTCAAAGATTGGAGGGAAAATTAAGCTAATTATTTAAAACATAATTTTAAAATTATATGTGGATAGAACAGAATGCAAATTCACTTGAATCTTTAAGATACATTTAAAAAAATTTCTCACTAACTGGCCGGATCCCAGGAGGGTTACATATTCCCTTTCTTCTCACGAGCATAGCAGTGGGTAAAACGTTTTGAGAAGTATTTTTAGGGCATTTTGTTTTCTCTGATACATCAATTAGAACTTCTTGTAAGAAATAAAACTTCATTCCCTTGGAAAAGCAACCAAGTTAAATTTTAAGACAACTTATTATAACGCATAGGAATTTCAAATGGCACAAGTTATACTGTTTCTGCTTTTCAAAATAGAAAAATCTAAAAACCAACTGATGAATACATACCAACATGTTATTCATGCATGCTGTCTTAAAGGGGCTACATTTCTCATTGTTACCCTGCACTTTAAATAGCCTTCGCTAGAAATGCAGGAATTGCCCTCAGAGTATTATCAATATAAAAGCATCATTGTGTTTACCGCTGCAGGAAATCTTTTTGTTCCTGTCAGCTTCTAGTTCTCATTTATGTAGGTGCTTGGCCAATTTGAAATGTTTTGCTCAGAGACGACTAGGGTAAGACTTTTTTCTTTTTTTTTTTTTTTCGGTACGCGGGCCTCTCACTGGCGCCGGACGCGCAGGCTCAGCGGCCATGGCTCACGGGCCTAGCCGCTCCGCGGCATGTGGGATCCTCCCGGACCGGGGCACGAACCCGTGTCCCCTGCATCGGCAGGCGGACTCTCAACCACTGCGCCAACAGGGAAGTCCTAGGGTAAGACTTTGAATGCCTTTTTCTCAGGAGAAATCATCAAACACCACTGAAGGCAAATTTTTCTGAATAGAAAATCCTTATTAAGTCATTTTCACTCATATTTCAGTCCTGTTTGTGAAGCTTGGTAATCACAGAGGAGAGGAAGAGCAAAGACAGTTAAGAGTAAAAAAAATGAGAAGAATATATTCATCCTACATAAAGAAGGGAGATAGGGATATGAAGAAAGGGAAGCAGATGAGAAGCAATGAGAAAGGAAAATCAGGTGATTGAAGTAGATGCTTTGAATGAAGACAGGCAAATGAATGCCAAAGCCATTTTTTTAACTCATTTTTTAAAAAGATTGATTATTTTTGAGAGACATTTTTTTTAGCATTAACATTCTGATAAATGCACTTATCACCATGTGATGAAATCACACTTTTGAAATTCTTTTAAAAGCCCTTTGACATTTCAGACTTTCACAACAAGTACAATATAAATAGTTTCATAAAAGTTATTTTAAAGGAATAAGAAACTGGTGTTACATTCTGAATTAAGCACCTTGGCTGTAATTTGAAATTTGGCCAAGCAGAGAGCCTGCCTGCACTCTTAAAATGAATTCTCCCCATAGCTGAGAGTTGAAAAGGACTCTGCTTTACATACCTTATCAGGACTTTAATGCTATGTGGAGGCAGTATTGGTTGATTCAACCTCTGAGCCTATAGGAATATCCATGAATACCCTCTTCCCACCCCTAGCACTAAAACTCTACTTGCAAAAAGCATTCTCCATGTCATATGGAATTATAAGAATGGATTGGATCATTTCAATTGGTCTTTAACAGACCAACTTGTCTGTTAAAGCTCTTAGAATAAGCATGAAATCAATGGTCTTTTCTCCCTGAATTATTTCCAGGCATGCATAGGTAGGAACAACCACTCTCCACAGTTATAGCATGTGGTGACCACTGCTATTACTGGAGTCCATATACTTCTTCATAGATTTTAACTTTACTTAAGATAAAAATTCTCAGGGTAGGATTTGATTGGTTTCTCTAGATCATAGGCTGACAACATCACTAGGGCAGTGCAGGAAGCTTCAGTGTTGGGCCCACCTAGGTTTTCCACAGAGGTACAGCTGGAATTCCCCAAAGGAAATCATAGAGCCCTTTCAAGCAGATGGAGAAATAGGTTCTGGGCCCCCCAAAATCAATGTAATAAGAAAATAATATGCTTCAGTTTGGAGAAAGAGTGGAATCTTAACCATGGAAATCCTCTGGTTTAGAACCAGAGAACCCAAGGTTCAAATTCAGACTGACACGTGGTTGCTATATGACCTGGGGCAAACAAACATGCATTCCTGTGTGAGTCTTCTTTCTTATTAAATTCATTTGAAAATAACTTACAACATTGATGTGAAGAACAAATGAGAAAATTTTGCTTCCATTCATTCTAGAAATATTCAATGAGAAACATTCATATTTTCAAGACTCGTTTTCATATGCCAACGGACAGCTTTTATTTATCACTAAGTTTTGTAATAAAAGTTTTCCTTCACCATAAGGATTAAAGAAGGTTTTCTCTCTTATTTTAGTTACTATCACGCACAGATGGAATTAAGCGCACTCACAAATCACAGTAACTCTTCTTTGGTGTCACACTGTGACACAGCTCAGTGCCAAATTTTAGAATAAAATTCTCTGGGGTTTTTGAACTTTTTGAATATCGTTTTGTGATAAGAACTTATTTGTACCTAAATATTACATAAAATACAGGTTAATTTATATCTCAGTATTTGTCAATAAAAATGAGAGGTAACATGTATGGAGGGTTTATTATGTGCTAGGCAAGAATTACTTTAGGTATATTAACTAATTTAAACTTCTTGAGAACCCTATGATCTAGATACTTTTATTTCCCTTATTTTCAAATGAGAAAACTATGGTCAATTAACTTTCTCAAGGTTACATGTCTAATACATAGACACTTTATTTTTTCTATTTTACAAATGAGGAAAGAAGGCACTGAGAAGCCAGTTTAACTTTTACAAAGTCACAAGGCTAATATTAAGCAGAAATGGGATTTGAACCCAGGATGCAAGATGTTAAAAAAAAATCTATTGCTTGGCCATTAGGCTATCCTATCAATGTTAGAGGAGAAGCCACCACAGAGGCAGATTAAATAAATAAATAAATGTAAGAAACATATAATTTATGCTTATTACCAGGAATTTGGAAAACATAAACAAGCAGATAGAATTAAGAGTTATACGTAATTCCAGAGATGCCACTGTTAATACTTTGTTGTATTTACTCCCTATATTGTTGTTATGCTTTTGTTAAATATTTTTAAAAGGAATTAGTAGTAAATATATAAATGTGTATCTTGCTACATATATAGTTATAAATACATATAGTTATAAAATATATATGTAAACATACATATATATATGTTTTACTATAGCAGATATTCTTTAAGGTAAGAATGGTATTGACTACGTAGGGTTCCATCATCATAATTATCTAGCCCTTCACTACTTCAGTGACCAGATGTGTTTTTTATATGGCTGGAGCTAAATGAATGCACTAAATAAGTTGAATATTTCTAATTTATTTTCAAAGGCAATCTTCTCTTTCTAGTTTCTAGTTTTGTGAAAATTGTAGCCAACCTCTCTCTATTTCTCTTACATCTATCTCTACCTAATTATTTAAGATCAATTTCAGAAGAACAATTGTTGGGTGAAATAGACCTCCTAATTTTGAATAGTTTTGTATAATGCAGCATTTGTATCATGCTCCCTTTAATCTTCTTTGCCATGAGTCCCTATTAAAGAGACCAACGCACAGACAGCCCCAGAATTTGAACTGATCAGAATCATTTCAAGGGTGAAACCAGGACATTACTTGGTATAGGCTGGGCTCAGAGGCAGAAGAGTCAATGTGATATAGTGTTTTCTCTTCTCTTGGTAACTCATGGAAAGGCCTGCTTAGGCCTGGAAAGAGTTGACTGTGTCATGGGCATGGGCTTCAGTAGAAGGGTGCTGCTCTACCTCCCACTTTTCTCCCTTTTTCATAGGTTATGACTGAGAGAAGACTTGTGTGGTATGGGGACACAGAAACAATTTGAATTGAGTAGCTAGACAGTCTGATCTTTGGTTCTAGAGGTTTAGAGGATTGCTTATAGAAGCCCTCTGTATAACCTGATGGCTGCTGAACCAATAGGACATTGAGTTTGGATGAGGCTCCTCCTGTTTAGGGGAAGAAAAGCTGGAGGCAATGGGGGATGTTTTAGGCTCTCCTGCTGGAAGAGAGAGAACCATCTTTCCCAGCCACCTTCTGGCAATCCAGAAAGAACTCCCAGTGTTAGCCCTGATGGCTGTCTTCAGAGTACGTTTCTGGATCTAAAATGACATCTTCCTCCAAAGTTCTTCTACTATCTCCAGGAACCACCAAGTGATGTCTTAAGCTATTCAAGACTTTTTTTTCTCCAGGCCCAAGCATTGCATTAAGAAGAAAGGAATTTATAGGAAACTCTAAATAAACAGGTAGGAGAGAGGGAAAGGAGCTTTGAACTGAGCTCCCAAAAGCCAAGACTATAAGAATTTCAGGGAACAGCACTGGCCTAAGAAACTAAGTTACAAATTCCAGTTCCTCCCTACGTTGAATATCCTTAAGAAATTAAAAAATCCTTCTGAGCCCCACATGCCAGTGCCTGATAAGTTTATGCCAGCGCTGCATAAAATTGTATGGCGGTTCCTTTTCCTTGGGCCCTCTCTCATTCTGGTTGATTTGTGTGTTGTTTAAGGCCTATTGATTCTTCATTCTATTGTTTCTTCCAGGAGTTAATTTTGTGCTTCTCTTCCTCCTCACTTCAAGAGTGTCTATCACCACTTGGAATTCCAGTAAACCTTAGGCAAAACAACTCACATTGGCAAACTAGAAAGTGGACTTCTGCTGGTGAGACTTATGCATGGCAAGACCTACCCTAAGATCTTTATGGGTGGAGGATGATGGAATCCTCTACCATTTATCTTCAGAGAAGGTTGGGTCATCTGGCCTTGCTTGTTTCTATGAGGCTACTTGCTTTCTGCCATTTTCCAGAAGATGCAACTGTGGATCAGAGAGCAATAGGAACCTTGGGAGGGTTTAGTGTGGAGAATGTTTCATAGATGTTCTGATCATTAAATTCTAGCCAAGCAGCATATCCTTGAAAAACCAGGAAGTTACGTCATTTATGGTCAATATCCTTAGAAGCTATCTAGGATAGTGTGTATATATCTACATCTATATCTATATCATCTATATATGTATCTATATGTAATCTATTCTTGTTAGTATTTGATCTGAGTATTGTATTAACACACTAATACTAACTTCAGTTCCAGCATCATCTGTTTTATCTTATATACAACTAGGTCTTTGTATAACGTCAGAATTGACTTGTAATATAAAGCTGAGTCCTATTTATATCTAAAGATTAGGCATTTAGTTCTAATTTTGAAGGTGAGAATCCTTTAAAAGGAAATTCTCAAGTTGTTAAAGGAGTGAAACCACTACGGCTTTTTCATTCTCTTTTGGAGTACTTTGGGAAAGTAGCCAAAATTCTTATTTTCCTAGTTTTCACTGTTCTACAAAATATAATAATTATCACTATGACAATACCTCATGTCTTTTACAAAAGATCCAAAATGACTTGACAATTAAATGCATTTTTATGTTTAATCTGAGCTACTAGTTTAGTTCAGACACTAGTTGAATATGAGATGCTAGTTGAATTTAGAATCTTACTTCCCCACTTAGTTTTTAAATTTAAGAACTAATATAAGCCCTCATTAATTCAGGAGGATTTAGCATTTTGGCTTCATTGATCTAAACTTGGATTTATTTTAGTAGATTAGAAACATGGTCATCTTATGAAGGTTATTGTATTCCATGTAAAAGTTTGAAATATAAAGGAGAGGCTAGCCTGGTGAAACACAACTAAAAGGAATATGGGGAAGGTGTTAATGAAAGAGACATCATTCACTTAGAAATTAGCATGTTAAGAATAATCAATACACAAATCGCTATAAATTGTGCAATCTAACATCTGTTTCCCTTGGCAAACTGTCTCCTATCCAATTGTTAAGTGTGCACTGCTCAAATGTGCTAGATAAATATTAATTATAAGATGTAATTGGTGCTAAGGATTAAGGAATGCTGCTCATGCTGCATGACTTATGCTCATTAAGTCATGGATAAGTTGAAAGGACAAGTCTTCTGAGAGGCTAGACAGCACCCCTCCCCCCAACCCCGGACCCCCAGGATCTTCTAGGCCAAGGGTGAACAAAGCTGACCTCATACACTTTTCACACACCTAGATCTCTATACTACACTGGGGATTCCATGGAATTGACATTTATCTAAAGATGACCAATACTTCTAAGTGCCAAATACTGGCATCAATCCAGGGCTAATTTTAAAATTCTGAATCTGATTAGTGGGCAAAGGTTAGAAGCTAGGGGTTATAACTCAGCATGGCCAAGACATTCATTTGAAGGAAGAGATGAATGTGTTGTTAAAATAGACTCATAAAAAAGAGGAAGAAATGTAACCAAAAACCGCTGTTTCCCTTTTTATTAGTTGTCTTTATTATCTTTTCCTGTCCTGTATCAGTAAAAAAAGCTTTATTTTCTCTACATCATTACTGTGCTTTTGAAAGACATAAAACTGACAAAGAGAAAAGAAAAATTCTCTTTATTCATGGAGAAAAGAGTTGTATAAGCAGCAGCATTTTCTATTTTGTCTTGACAAGGCCCAGCCAATATTGCTTAAACCTGCCCAAGGAAAGCTCTATGGGCATTAAAGGAGGAATTAGACAGGAACCTTATTTCATTTCCTATTCACCATGAGGTCCTGCAACCCCAGGGTAGCAGGGGCTGTAGAGACCTTGGATGAATGATTCATGCCACATCAGTGACCTAATGTCCAGTGAGAGGTGGTACTTTTTGATTGCTATTTACCAAGGCGGTCTCCCACAATGAGACCTTGACTAGGGTGACTCCTCTCTCATCAAAAATCTCTCACTAAATCCCCTCTGACATGAAAAGTGCTGTGTCCTACCTTTGGTGAGTTTTCAAAACTGCAGATCTGGCACCTCCTAGTGAATAGCTATTCCCCTATTTGCAGTAAAGAAAAAAACAATCCAACTGTATTTTACCAAGTGTGAAGTTTAGATGTTTTTTTCTGGGCTTGGTGTATAAATCGTATTTTATGAATACAGTTTACATAGTCTTGCTGGGCTCTTCCTTGTCACTGAGTACCTGAACCTACTGTAATAGCACTCGAAATGTTTTGCTCTTAGCAGAAAATGATTTATTCAGTCATGTCACAGCCACCCCCATTTAAGTGAGGATGGTATTAAAGTGACTTACGCGAGAGTCTCAGTTTTGCATCACCAGTGTTCTTATTAGAATTCTTCACAGGCGAATCAAAAATCTAAAAATATTTTGCTTTCTCCTGTTAAAGATTTTTCTCTCCAGATTCACACCTCTGTGATGATGGCAAAACTTCTTCTCCCCAATCAAAGGAATGGATTTGGCTACTACGGCTGCCATCTAAGCCGTGCAGTGTTCATCCAGAAGATGATACAAAGTCTGAAGAGTATTCTGAACGCTCAGAGAAAAGCCCAGCTTACTGATTCTCCTCCCTCCTTTCAAGCCACTGCTGTACACACCTTACTGGGTTATCAGCAGTCTCATATTTTAGTTGTTAGTGTTGCTCTTATTTTCTTTGCACCCAGGCAATCCATCTCTATTCTTAACTTGCCTCCTCGAAGGCTTATCTCAAGTAAATAGGACACAGCGGAACACTGTGTCAAGCAATTTTTCTAAAAGTCCTATATCAGTTCAAAGGCTTTCTCTGTTTTCACTAAGGTTTTAATTGATATACACATTTAGATATTCAAATTATTCATTTTCAGCAGTCCTTACTAAATAATGACTGCCCATTTAGCCACGTTCAAAATTAACATTCAAAAGGAAGAGTTTTCATTTATTTGACAAATACAGCACATCACCTATCACTGATACTATTTGTTTGTTAAGTATGACTGTAACTGCATATTTCCACTGGGTAAGCTGATAAAGCTGATAGCTGCTTGCTAACCGCAGAAACTCTGCAAATAAAATCTTTCTGGAACAACTGTTATGTGTAAAATTAGCTTTGTTTAAAATTCATATCCAAATACAATGTGAGTCTGTTTATTACATTATCTTGCTTTTCCATATCTAAAAATCGTAAAACACTGTAGAGCAGTCATTCTCTTTATCTTCATTTTATAGGCAATTGCTTAATTGGCATTAGCAAACTAAACAATCACCACTTGATAGAAATGGAAGCATTTACAGTGAGAATATCTGCAGTCCAACTATTCACAACTGGAGTATTTTTTAACATAGCTATAGAGGAAAAAAAGCAAACATCTACAAGTGATGAAAATTTCCCTCCCTGAAATACTCCTAGTTTTCTAATTATTTTGTTATCTATAGCAATGTAAGTAAGAACCCCAGTTCTTAGTGGATCAAAACAACCACTTTATTTTCCTCATAAGTTTGAGGGTAAGGGATTTCAGAAAAACTCACCTAGATCATTTGTCTCTGATGTACGTAGTGTCAGCTGGAGTGATTAGGGATGGAGGTGCCACGTCAAAGGTGACTTCATCACGTGATGGGATATTTAGCCTCTTTGGCCTTTCTCTCTCTCTTTGAAGCATCTCATCATCCAGGGTATCTCTTTATGGCTTGAACATCTCTTCTCACAATGTGGAGGAAGATAAGGAGATTTGAAAGGAGACCAGATGTGTCCATAGTTATAAGAAAACATTCAAGAGAGTGTGGCATCACAGAAACTAACAGTTAGGGTTCTCAACTGAAGGTAAATAAATTTCCTCTGACTTGTTTGAGCCAAAAGGGATTTATCAAAAATATTATGTGGTTTACAGTATCTTTGGGAAGATAACAGAATTGAGCATGGATGTGTAACAGGCCTAAAGAGATTAACCAGAGAAAATACTCAAACTCATCTTCACACTCTACAACTGGCATCTCACGCATATGGCATCTATGGCATTAGGGTGAGAAAACCAAGAACTCTGCTACACTTGCCCAGAAGAATCAGATGTATCTACTACTGTACTTGTCTCTGTACCTACTATTTCTGCCTTAACATCTGACCTTGAAATCCTAGAGGTCATCAGTAAAATGAAGAGCTATTTCATTTTATTGGCTGGAACAGAAGCTACTCTGTAGTTTGTCAAGAGGTAAATAGGATATAAGAATGTGGATAAAGTTTATGTATAAAATCTTGAAAGCTTTGAAACTGAGAGTGGAAAAATGAGATTGTAACTGGAAGCCACATTTACTAAATATTTTTTCATTTGTTTTTCTTTAGGATAATAGACATTAGCATACATCTATGTTCTGATTAAAGAAAATTTAAAAGGTTAGTGAGATTAATAAGGTATAGATTAAGATTCAAAATCCTTCAAATGGCAAGAGGTAATGGGATAAAGATTATATATTGAGCAACTGACCTTTTACTGAAAAAAATCTTCCTTGAAAATGAAATGATGGATAAAGGTGAAAATATGCACAGCTAGTTTTTTAGTTGGAGACAGAAAAATAGAGGTGTGCCTGTTATATATTTTAATTTCCTTAAATTATTAATTTTGTCATCAGCAGATATACTGACAGGAAGTTGAAAGTGGAGTAGTTTGGGAAGTCGGGAAGGAAATATGATGTTTCTTACGATAAATGATACTAAGATTACCAAGTTGTGTTTAGAGTCCATCTGACACATGGAATTATGATTTTAATGTGAATCCAGTCTGATAGGTTATATGATTTGGGTGTTAAAAAATGTGATGGCTCATAGACTAACCTGGATAAAATGGAAAGTGAAGACAGGAGGTTGTTGATAGTAAGAAATTCATGATATGTATAAAGTGGAAGTCATTATATGTTCAAAAATATTTAAGCAGAAATACTTGAGTAAGGAGGAAGGATAGGGAAGTGTGGTGATAGAATAGAACGCATGCTTTTAGGATTTTGCCATTATTTAGAATTTGGTGGTGATAAATTCTGTGACCTTTGTGTGTCTGAAAGAGAATGTGTTGGGGAGAGGGAATGTCCATGACAACTGATGATAGGGAAGTAAGTACAATGAGACCAGAATATTGGCCAGATCATTCACAATGATGCTTATGGCTCCAGGAAGAATTACTGGAGTTGGTAGGGAAAGACAAACTGGGGACTAAAATTTTCATTGAATGAGTGGGGATACCTGTTGAAATCAAGGGGCAAGACCAAGAAGTCCATAGATGAAGAGGAGAAGAGCCTGGTGTCTCTGTTGTGGATATCAGGCAAGCAGGATTTTTTGTGAGAAGGTAGAAGGTTACCATTTTGAAATATAAATGGTGAACAAGGGATATAATTATCCTACCAGTTTGTGTAAAAGAAATAACATTGCACTTGAGGAGGTGGTCGAGAAGGCAGTGCTCCCTGGCTGCAGCCACATTTCTGCCAAAGTAAAGAGCTAATGGGAATATTATGAGGTATTGTTGAGATGCAGGAGAATGGGATGATCATGTTTAAGGGATCCAGAGGGCACACTGAAAAGATTTACAAGAAAGGGAATATATGGGTGAATTATTTAGTCACCTTAAGAGAACAGAATGAGAGTGAACGTTTAGAAGACAATTGAATAAAGAAGAAAAACTTACTTTTCCTGCAGTGATAAGAGTAAGCAGACCTGGGAGGCGCTGTGAACTAAATCCTGATAGTCTTTTAGAAATATTTTCATCTGTCTGAATCCTCTAAGAAGCACACACTAGGACAGAATTAGATGTGAAAGAGAATTTTTTGAGGTAATGCCTGTTCATGATAAAGAGGAAAGCAGGCAATTATAGGTAAAGAGAATCTTCTCTTCGGACCTTGATGTGGACCTGACCTGTGAAATAAATGATGGAAAGAGAGAGGTTGTTGTTAAAAGAGCCACAGGCAGTAGCACAGCTCTGAGAAAATTTTGGGCATAATGATTGGGGGTCCCCAAGCAAGGATTGCCCAATAGAGTGGTTCTATGTTGAAGAGTTCTATACCCTGACATGCTCGGTAAATGGCTGGGAACATGGCCTCATTTTATGGAAGGTACCAAGGAATCTCAGCCTCCAGTTAAGTCCTTGCAGAAGCATCTCTTGATACCTCCATGACTGTCACAAGTAAACAAGTAAAGTTCTACTGCCGTCAGACTAAATAACTCAATTTCAGGGCAATTTCTTTTGAAGATATTCACTAACATAGCACATTTTTTCCCCTAGAATGAATCATAAACTTTTAAAACTTTCTCTTAGATTCACATTTTAGTACAAAGGACAGGGGAAAAAAATGATTCAAAAACTAAATAATATAACTATGCAATATGATAAGTTCTATAAACTTTCCCTATGATGTCTTTGAAGAAAAGATGAAGATAAATGACTTTATTATAGTGTAAATTGATGAATTTGCAATTTTTTGAACAGTCTTGGCCCCAAAATATTGAATTACTGATCAATGTTAGCACGCAGGAAATGTTTTAGTAACATTGTAAGACCTGGTCCTTAACTGTGTCCCACATGACTTTTTTTTAAATCAATGATTTAAACATATGAAAAGACATCAGCAGGTGGTAGGACGATGATGGGGAACACTAACTGTTTGGGCTGTGAAGGATAAAAGACTCGGAATCCAAAAAAATCTCAAGTGTCTGGGATGGCAAATCAGAAGAAATTAAATACAAGAAGATTGAACTCACAGTTCTAACATTGTAAGTGCAAGGTAGTGAAAATCACCTTCTGCTCTGCTCTGAACAGAAAGCACTGGCAGGACTGCATGCAGAGTCAGATGTCACGTTCTTCAAAGATCACTGATATTGGAAGAAGTTTCAGGGGATATAAACAGGACAGGCAGGTGACTTAAAGCTATGCCGCATACTGAATGCCAGTCAATAGAGGCTGGCACCGCATTAAATGAATTACATTTATCTTAGTCTTACAGTTAAACCTTAAACTTGTGAGGATCTTCCACAAAGCCTTCTATCTGATTTCTAAGGGCACCAAACACCTTCCTGCATTATGGCCTCTAAACGCACTCCTCTCTGTCCCTGAACACTCCACTCCCTTTACCCCTAGCATCAGTATGACCAGTCACCTCAGTGCTCCTGAGAATGTGTAAAGGTGCCTGTAAGCAGTTAGATGGGTGTAGACACACACGCACACCCACACACACAGGTGTCAAAGCTTGCTTCCCCAGTGTCTAACAGGATACCTGCCATATATGACTCATCCAGTAAGTACTTACTTAATCACTGATATGAGGAATATTTTTTAAGAAATGAATGTGGTTAGCCTGAGAGAAGATTCTTGGGGGAGGAGGGTAGATAATGAGTAATCTTTTAAAATAATTGAAGGACTTTCTTTTAGAAGATCTATTAAGCTGTTTCAACAGAACTTCTATGAGATCTATTAAGATGTACTAAGTTGTTTTGGTAACATAGTAAGAGGTAGACCTGAAAGAAACAGTTTAAAGCTCCAGGGTTAGATTTTGCTCAATAATTGGGAAAGCTTTCTAAGCCGGATAATTATCTAAAGCATAGACTATTTGTTAAAATTCTGAATATTCTGTCATTAAGATGTGCAGAAATCTTGTTTATTTCTTAGGAACATTTTCTTTTCACACTATAACATCTCTGAGATTAGTATGTCTCTTTCATGTCATACTGTCTTAAAATTACTATTATAATTATTATTTTCCATGCATTCCTGATCATCAGAAATTGTTAGCATTAAACGTAAAGAATAGTTGTTACTGAATTAAAAGATAATCGTGTCCCCTCCCAGGAATCAAATAGCTGTGGGAAGAAGGGCGTTCATGGTGAATGTTTAGTAACGTTAGTAGGTTAGTGATGTTCTCTTGCCAATGCTGTGGATACACAGAGGATGATTTTGTGTGAAAAAAATAAGCATCTTTGACTTGTAAGTTCGTTGATTCAAAACGATAACATTCTAGTGTTAGTGCAAGTTCATGTGCCCCATGCACAGTGAGGCCAAACAAACTGAAACAGCAGGTTTGGAGCAGAGAAAGGTTTATTTCAGTGCCACGCAAGGTGACAGGTGGCTTATGCTCTAAAACCCCCTGAGCTCCCGGAGGGTTTTGGCAAAGCATTTGTAAAAGCCAGTTTAGGGAGGGGGGTCACAGGGTATGCAATCAGCTCATGCACAATTCTGATTGGCTGAAGGTGAAGTAACAGGGCAGAGTCACAGGGGTTAACCTTATCAGTCCTCAGCTCCAGGAGGCCTGTGGCTACGTATTCATGGTCATCAAGTTGTTAACATCATCCATTTGGTGGGGGGTTTTCACATTTCACAACTCAGGAAATGTGCATCAAATACTCTTATCTAGCTACTTCAGAGAGAAGCTAAAGCAGAGGATATGGGGGGAAGGCCTGTCCCAGGAAGGTCCCATAGGGTGCTGCTCAGCTTCACTAGGAGTGTAGAAATTTTAGAATTCATTAACCAAATCATGTGCTTTTGTTTTTCTTTTTTTTTTGCGGTACGCGGGCCTCTCACTGCTGTGGCCTCTCCCGTTGCAGAGCACAGGCTCTGGAGGCGCAGGCTCAGCGGCCATGACTCATGGGCCCAGCATGTGGGATCTTCCCGGACCGGGGCACGAACCCGTGTCCCCTGCATCGGCAGGCGGACTCTCAACCACTGCGCCACCAGGGAAGCCCTGTTTTTCTTTTGATGTTTGCACAGAAGTAATGTATGAAAAACATCCATGCCCAAGTAAGTTTAAAAGAAGGCTTCAATAAGCATATAACTTAAATGCTGAGAAAGCAGTCTGTAGTTAATTGGCAGTGTTTTTCCTCCTTTCAAAGGGTACATAAAGTAACATGTGACTGGCAATCAATTTTATCTTATAGTCTATGAAGTATGATTTAGATTCTAGATTATGCTACCTTTAAAAGAGGGTGTTGGAGAGCATACATTAGAAATGCATGGACAATTGGAACCTAACATATTGCAATTGCATTTTAACTTTAAATTTGTACGCTTAATGTTATGGGCTGAATTGCAGCATACCAAAAGATGTGTTGAAGTCCCACCCTAGTGCCTGTTAATGTGACCTTATACAGAAGTAGAAATTTTGCAAATGTAATCAAGCTAAGATGAGGTTATACTGAACTAGAGTAGCTCCTATTCCAACATGACTAGTGCCTTCATATGAAAAGAAAAGAGAGACACAGGGAGAAGAACACCATGTGAAGACACAGAGATACAGAAGGAAGAGGGCCAGGAGAAGATGGAAACAGAGATTGGAGTTATGTTGCCAAAAACCAACAGACCGCTGGGGCTACCAGAAGCTGGAAGAAGCAATGAAACATTCCTCCCCTGGAGGTTTCTGAGAAAGCATGACCCTGACAAAGCCTTGATTTTGAACTGCTAGCCTCCAGAAGTGTGAAACAGTACATTTATATTGCTTTAAAATCTGCCCTGTTTCCTAGAGTTCCCATAATAAAGTGTGACATACTGGGTAGCTTAAAACAACAGAAATGTATTCTTTCAGAGTCCTGGAGGCTAGAAGTCCAAATCAAAGTGTTTGCAGGACCATAGTCTCTCAAAAGCTTTAGGGGAGAATCTATTCCATGTCTTTCTCTTAGTTTTGGTGTCGCTGCTGGCAATCCTTGGTTTTCCTTAGTTTGCAACAGTGTAATTCTAATTTCTGACTCCATCACCCAATTCTCCCCCTGTGTTTTCTTATCTTCTTATAAGGACACCCATCATATCGGATTAAGGGCCCACCCTCTACCAGTATGACCTCATCTTAGCTAATTACCTCTGCAGCCATCCTACCTCCAAATAAGATAATTTTTTGAGGTACTGGGGGTTAGGACTTCGATATATGCTTTTGGAGGACATAATTCAACTCATAACATTTAGAAAGTTCACAAAATAATGTTATTTTCCATATTTGTTAGCTAAAAACCTCAAGAACATATCTTTAGTTTTATGATATTTAATTTAGTTTTGGTTTTTGGTTTAGTTTTGATACTTTAGTTTTGGTTTCTTGTACATACCTTTTAATCCATGTTATTAGACAAAATGCAAATTTGTGGTTACAAGGTGTCTAAATCATTTATTTTAGGTCTTATATAAAGACTTATAAATGTAAAGAATGGTATTTCATCAGGAAGTCTGACATGTTAATTTTATTATTATATATATTTCACTGTCTCTGTTAGGAGGAAATAATAGAGGCCATGTCTAAGAATCTGAAATTTTAATATTTGTGTTAATTATTAATGAGACAAGACTATCATATCATCTTATCTATTCTTTTAAAAACTAAGCTTTTAAAATAGATAATTCAAAAAATAAATAAAATAGATAATTCAAAAGACATATGAAAGCCCACAAATGTTTAAATAATCATCCTTTAACCTAATAGCAATAAGCTGCCAACTTAAAATGTGGTTATCAGTATATTCTGGATTAAACCAACTGTCTTCAAAGATTAAGTTGTCCAGCTGGTGTCCACTTTCCATTTATGACAGTTTAAACACCTAGAACTCATGTTTATAATATGTCTTCCTTCCCTAATAAATTGTTAAGTGATTTAAGTTTTCAGTGTTGTTCGTAGTAAGTGCCATGCCTAATATAATGAAATGTGTGAATCTTTCCTACAATAATTTGGTAATTTAATTGAAAGTATGTGGTATGTGTGTGTGTGTGTATGTGTGTATGCAAGACCATTTTGATCACTGCTTCTACCCGCAGTAGGAATCAAAAAGAGTACTTCATTCAAAACGAATTTAGAATATTATTTTCATGGTTGAGGCACCACAAATTTCCCTTCCAGTAGACCTATCACAATTCAGAATGTACTAGCATCTAATGGGAACACACCATCTGTTAACAAAAATAAAATAAAATGGCTTGTCTCACATCTATCAATTCATCTGTCAGGTTTGGGATGAAGAAAAACATGAGTGTAAAATTCTAAATATTCTTCCATGGTTAGTAACCAGTGTAATTCATAGCAACACTCTAAGAAGCGTCCTAGGTTTTAGGCTTGTTTCTTGTCTTCTTTAAGGTCAAAATCCCCTCCTACTACAGAAAAATAAGAGAGTTTCTTTCCATGAAAAATGAGACAAGCGCTGGTGTGGGAAAGGCACAACCCTTTTAAAAGAATGATTGAACTAAGATAAGGGAATCTTAAAAGATTTATCCACGGGGCTTCCCTGGTGGTGCAGTGGTTGAGAGTCCGCCTGCAGATGCAGGGGACACGGCGGGTTCATGCCCTGGTCTGGGAAGATCCCACGTGCCGCAGAGCGGCTGGGCCCGTGAGCCATGGCCGCTGAGTGTGTGTGGTGGGGAAGGGGTTTTTGTGGTTTCTGGGAGGCCAAGTTTATCCTCCAGGTATAAACCATGCGACCAAGGCTAAGCCAATCAATGCATTCTAGTCTAAGCCATAGTGGTTGGTTCATGTTTGCCTGTGACATAAACTGATCCAAGCACTGTGAGTCTCAGGATCTTTTCTGGGAGTTTGGGGTTCAAATGTGTGTGGTCTTTGATCAATGTGTATGAAAATGAATGTGGTGTGTGAAACTGTGCAAATATTTTTGCTACATAGTGTGAGGAGGGGAAAATCTGAGGATGAAGTGGGCACAGGGAAGAGTAAAGTCAGAAAAGCCCAGCACACAAAAGAAGCCAGGTCCCTGATGCCATGATGCACCTCTGGATCAAATCGTACCTGAAGGAAGCCATGTCTCTGGACTTGGTGACTATATGAAAAGGTCAATTTTCAATTTTTATTTATATGACTTTGAGTTAAGTTTTATGTCACTCTGAACCAAAAGCAAACTTATATAACCTATCACTTAAGTTGCAGAATTGCAGGGTGGAAGAGAATTTTAAGATCAGCATCATGACAGGCTGTTGTGTTGGAGGAATTTGCTAGTATTATAGTTTGAGTTATTAAAATTTGGAAGCGTTTCCATTTAAAATAAGGACAAATATAGGGTTTTTGTATAATGACATCACTATCATTTAGCTGGGAGTAAGAGGAGTATTTTAATAACTACCTTGGCTAGAATAACACATAACTCATGCATTTTTTCCATTGTCTCAGCTCTTAGGTCCATGTGTGTTTACTGTGACTGTGAATATCATTCATCATGTTTTGCAGAGAGAAAGAGAGCAGCTGAAGATGAGCGATCTAGAAGTTTATTTCTAGAGAATGTTTCTAAGGGGATGAGACAATGAGCTAAAAACAGTAGCACTGAACCAGCCACCTAAAGACCTGCAAACCTTGAGATTCGTGATTCGATGACACCTGCATATGCAAATTAAATCCTAGAAACTGGCATCCTCTTTTTGTTTCCTTGTTTGTTTTTATGCTTTTATATCAAAGCATTTAATTTATTTTCATTCCTCTTTTGTCTTTCTACACTGTCAATATGTGTGATTTTTTTTAAATTTTGAAGATAGTCATTGTTGCTCTGAAAGATTCACTTCTCTTTTCCTGGCCTGTCAAAAGAATTCAGTGTCTTCACCTGTAACCATAAAATAAGGTTCAATTCATTTTAATATGACAGTTCCAACATTTGGGCAAATTACTTAAGCTTATTGTGACTCAGCTTCCTCAAGGTAAGTGGGAATCATAATACTTTTCTTTGAGGTTTTTAATGAGTTTTGAATAAGATCATGCAAGTAAAGTGCTTAGCACAGAGCCTGGCATATTTTAAGCACTAAATGATTGCTTCCATTTGTATGAAATGAATCTGACATATAACTTAGATGGCCTGTGGTATATCCTCAAATTTTCAAAGTTACATTGAGACTGGAGAAGAAAAAAACATGTAATATTTATATATTACAGACTCCAAAACATTTTGCTACATATCTTTCTTATTCTGAAGAGAAATGAATTTAGTATCATTATTTCCAATTTTCAGATGAGGGAACTGAGGCTCAGAGAAGTGAAGTGATTGCACACAAACAGAAAATGGAAAATTTACAATCCAAATCCAGGGGTTCTGACCCTTGACCCATATTCTTCCTGTTATGACTTTACTTCATTCAGCCATCATGACTCTTAGCTGAAAGAGCTCAGAAAACCTCTACCCAAGATCACATGTGTACAGATAAAGAGAGGAAGCTTGACCAGAGTGGAAATTAGTAGAAAACCTGTCTAATAAATCGTCAAAGGTCAATAGAATGTGTATAAGCAGGTCCAATGAATTTAATGCACTTTCATCATGTCTTAAAAATAAGGAGCTTTGAAAAACTGGGGCAGTTTTAGCCTATTCATAGACCTGGATTAAAGCATATCTAGAGATTATAATTATAAACAGTAATTATATTTATAACTATACATATAATTATAATTAAATAATTATAAAACATATTTATAATGGTAATGATCATATTTTGCATTAGAATAATACTTTAATTCTTCATGGTCATTTTATATATGTTTTCTCATTTTTTACCTGTAGCATCACTCTATGATATGCTCAGGAAAAATCTTTAAATATAAAAAGGTAAACATTGTAGATTAAGCAATATGAACAATCTCATTTAACATTTCTTATAAATGATCTGGATAAAACTATTTTACTTAGAAATTTCCAGACTTACATTAGAATGGAGTTTGGTGTGAGGAAGCGTCAAGTAACTAAGAATAAGCCTTGGAGCTGTATTTGGAGTAGATTTGTAGGAATGTGTACTTTCTAGTGAGAACAAGCACAGTGTACAGCAAAACATTTGAAAAAGATAGTCCAAACACTACCACAATGATAAACTTTTCTCTTTTACTTTACAAGGTCAAGGCAAAAGTCTAGAAGTCACTGGAAGCAGGCTAATATAGTACTTCAAAAATACGATCAATTCAATACTTGGTATCACTGTTAAAGGAAGTAGAGATGAGTTGTGTGAGAAGCTTTTTTTCATTTTGGGGAAGCAATAGTGCATGAGACTTGGAGTATTTTTTGCAATTGTGAATGCCAAGCTTTAAGAGAACGTTGATGGTATTATTACTCACCTGCTCATTTGCTTATTCACTTATTTACTCATTTAGTGACATAGTATAGTGTAGACATCTAATCTGACCAGCTGGTCAGCAGTAGCTTGTCTTTGCCAGTCGGCCCCCTGCACAGGTTTCCACGCAACCGGACTTGACGATGGAGAAATCAATATAAGCAGTTGCTAGGGAGCTAGGGCTCCAGCTAGAAAGAGGAGAAAGTTTACAGATCTGGAGCAGGTGGTGAATAAACTGAGGGTAGAGCCAATCTAGTCATTGAGTGTTACGTATATCATGCTAAAGAGTTTAAGATTTTTCTGAAGTGATATAGGGAGTAATTGAGATACTCATGCTTTAAAACTGTTGTCAATAGAGACTTGTATTGCCACAGCCAAGTTAAGACTGAGTGAGTTGCCCCACTGGTCTGACTTAATGCTAATATATTTTGTAGTGCCCTTGTGAATCAGTAACATAACCTATAGGATATAATACATAATGGAAAGATTTTTGATATTTCTAATACCATTTATTAAACCTAATTTAGGAGCTGTAAACTGCTATTAAAATTTATTGGACAATTCATGCAATAAATGTCTCTTTCCATTCTTAAATTTCCATTTGTTCTGTTACAAACAGAACAGAGTGCCCAATAAATGTTTCCCTTTCTTTTGAATTGACAAAACTGAAACAAGACCTGATAATTCAGAACACAAAAAAGCGTTGCTAGCTACCTACATAGTAATATGTGGTTCCAAGAGGGCTTCCCTGGTGAAGCAGTGGTTGAGAGTCCGCCTGCCGATGCAGGGGACACGGGTTCGTGCCCCGGTCCGGGAAGATCCCACATGCCGCGGAGCGGCTGGGCCCGTGAGCCATGGCTGCTGGGCCTGCGCGTCCGGAGCCTGTGCTCCACAAGTGGAGAGGCCACAGCAGTGAGAGGCCCGTACCGCAAAAAAAAAAAAAAAAAAAAAAGATGTGGTTCCAAGAAACTTTATAAATAAACACAAGGAAATATCAATTTAGAACTTCTGTTTAGCTAAGTGAGACTCAACTTTTATACGTCGGGGCTGTCACAAGAAATAGAGCAAACTAGACCTGAGAGCTGCATGTTTCCATGAATTCTAGTGGGAGAAGTAATACATTGCCTTTAAGTCTGAAGGGCTTTCAACCATAGTGAATGTGTGGTTCTCCACTATAAAATGGCTTAAACTTTCTTTGCTGACAATTTTATTTTTGATAATTGTATTTTGTTATGTATTTTATTATCCTAAAATTACTTGTGTAACAAAAGAAAATTATTTCCCTTTAGTTCCTTCTTTCCTCTTACATTTTTAAAATTTAATGGGGTTTGAAGAACCCTCTCACTGATGGTTAATAATGACAAGCAAATGTTTGCACCTGTCTTTGAATTGATACATATAAAATGTGAATGATACTGCCGAAAATAACAGTCATTAGAATAAGTGCATAATTCTTAACTCTAAAGACATTCCTTTAACCACGTGGAAAAACAACTCAAACATCAGTACTAATAAATACTTCCTTAAAATAAAAATCATCCATTTCCTTGAAGAAATCTTTAAAATCCAAGGAATAACTTCTGTTAAAGATATGTAGGGAGGCACTTGGACCTGCCCAGAGATTTTGGTGACCACTTTTGAGAAGTTATGATGAAAATTACTCTGGAAGTGTAGGTTTGTTTAAAAGATAGCATATTACTTTTACATAAAGTAACTTTAATATGATATCTTGCTTGATTTTCCCTGCACACTCTATTGTAGATTTTTTTTTTTTTTTAGACTACTGCCTTGGACTTAGGCCACTCATCCTACTCTGCCCTTCCGTATCCTATTTTATCTTCCTTCACTCTGGCCTGATCTTATAATAATCTTGTTCTCTGAACATTCCCTAACTGTGGTATGCTTGCCTCCCTCTAACTTTAAGCATATAGATTTGCTATCCCACTGAACTACTTCTAGAACATTAGTTTGGACCCATTCTGCTTTTATTCTTAAGCATGGGGTTGAATTGATAGCTAGATAAATTGAACAAATGAGCCACAATGACTACCTACTAATTATTTCCTTCAAATGCTGGGTCTTATCTACTTGTTCCTTCAATCTAAACCCAAGGTTATCCACTCCCTTGAAAGTGGCAGAAATAAAATAATAGTAATTACTTCATGTCATATTAAGAAAAGCAGATACATCATTATTAAAATTAACTTTTGACTCTGATCCTTTAACACACTGAATCAACTTCCATTTATGTTATTATACTCCTCATAATTATAAAAATAATTTTCTTTCCTGTTCTCTACCTCTTTGCTAGTTGTCTTTCAGAAAGGAAAATTTAATACCAGGGCTTTTGAAATTTACCATGGTAGTTTAGGACTTTGTAATGAACACAGAGGCCATAAGGCATGGCCCCTCCCTTCAGGCAGTACAGCCTACTAGCAGAGCTGTAGGATGATGACCTTGTTAAAAACTAGAGGCAAGTGACTATCAGTCAGGTTTTCCCATGAGCATCTGAGCCATGTCATCTTTGGGTCAAGAACAGGAACTAGCTGAGTCAGATTTAAAATATGTTAAATAGCTCATTTTCATAGAACTTTCAGTAAGTTTAATATATTTAAGTGACTTAAATTCCCTTTAGGTAGAACCAACAATGTCAGCCGCCAAGAATCTCAAGATTTACAACAACAAAACAAGATTTCGTATTTAAAGTATACAACATGATGATTTGACATAAATATATATAGTGAAATGATAACTACAGTCAAACTAATTAATATATCTAGTCACATAGTTTTCTGTGTGATGAGAGCACCTGAAATCTACTCTCTCACCTTTTTTCTCCCTCTTTCTTAGAGCAGTGAGTGCTCCATGCAAATACTGTCATTGATTATGCTGTCTGGTACTGTCTACCCTGATTCTGCTGGAGAATAAGTTGTGTTTCTTAATAATCATGTTGTATATTGCCTTTAAATCGATTGTGCTACTACATCCCTAAATTTGACTGTAATGTAGGAGTATCAACTCAATCAACAACTTTGCAATTATATTTGACATTATCTACTAAAACTAAACATATACCAACCAATGACCCAGAAATTCTATTCCTATGCAAATTCCAAAGACAAATGACTATACGTGCCCACCAAGAAACCATGACTAGAATGTGCATAGCAGCTTTACTCACAATATCCCCAAACTGGAAGTAACCCAAATGTCCATCATCAGGAGAATGGATAAACAAATTGTGATATATTCATACAAAGGAATACTGCATAGTAATAAAATGAATTAACTAGAGATACACAAACTGATAAAAAAATATTTCTTCTTTAGCTGACATCTACCAGTTGAGTCCTGTGTAATGTGCTAAGTGCTTTACATGACTTCTCTCCTTTAATTTAACTCCAAAACTTTATGAGGCAATTTTTCCTATCTGCATTTACAGCGTGGAAATTTGATACTTGAAGTTAAATAACTGTTCCTAGATGTCTTAGATAAAAAATGATAAAGCCAGAATTTAAACTCATGTGTTCCTGACATCAAAACATCTACTCTTAGCTGCAGTGTTAGACTGCCTATCAAAACACTCTTCACCTCCAGGAGTCACTATCCATAACCTCACACAGATCAAGAAGCTCATTTCATAACGTATATTTTTAGAGTAAATTCCTTGTAAATTACTTTGTCTCTGTAGTAAAGGAAGTAGAGCCTAGAACTGCTTAGAATCTAAGGGGAATTTGTAGGGTGAGTACGGAAATGGCTGGAGAATGAATGAGCCACCCTTGTTATCCTGCAGAGTCTGAACAGTCTAGAGTATAAACATAGTGTTATATAATTTTAAAGGATATCACTTCGTATAACTTATCTGCAAACTAAATGTTCTAGTACTTCTGTGGTTTGCAGGTGTACATTCACAGATGTAGCTTTGACGCTTTGCCAGTCGTTGCATGGCAGCCAATCTTGTTTGTGGAACATGGAATTAAAGCCACCAATAAATGTTAATAATGTGCTAAACTTTATGAATAGGAAATTTTAGTAACCCTTAATCACTCACTTGGTACATTACTAGCAAAAAGCCTGCAGTTTAAGATGCAAAATTAAAATCTATGCAATAGTTTGTTAACAACAGTAAGAGCCACTGAGGGGGCTCAGTTTGCAGCCCACTTTTATGTCCCTTTACCTCCATGTGACTTCATGTCATATTTGAGATTCAATTCTAGGATAATAATTAAACACAGTTTCAAAACTATTAAAAAGAACAATCATTTCCTCAAAGCTTACTTTTGAACGGCTCATTATTTCATTTCTGTTCGTGCAAGGGTATTTATCACTTCGCACTATTCTGCCACCACCTGATCCTTATCCGAATGGATAGAACTTATCTTTTTGACTCACCTCTCAGGGCTACTGTGGCTAAAGATACACAGAGTAATTTTATCTATGTTAGAAGGCAATTTTCCATGCTAGTTCAAAGGTATTCAAGCTCTCTGCAACACTCTGAGTTATACAGCCATTATTAGTTAAACTTTTAAGTCAGAACTAAGTAGATTCAAACAGCACACTCTGGCTTGCTTCTCCTAATGCTCTGTAGTTCCACTTTCCCCACTAGGGATCTAGGGCCAGGTCCTGGGGCATTTTGTTTGGCTTCTTCTGCTTATCCCATGAAATCACGTGCACCTATAGTGCCAATCCCTTCTTTTTCGTGAGTTCAAACACTGAAAAGGACTGACTAGAGTTTGAAACTGGCTATGTGACCTTGAACAACCAATCAAATTCTTCAGTACTTGATTTTCTCATTTGTAAAAATAAGAATAATACTCTCAGGTTTGTTATAGTTTTTCACAAAATGTTCCTTCCCAAATAGTAGACCCAAAATTTTTCCTGGAAAAGATAGATTCTAGAGAGAACAAATTTGGAAAATTTTAAATATCGTATCTTAATTTTTAAGTATCAAAATTACATTATTACATTAGTGATTCTGAGTACTAAAGTAAGAAAACGTGTTTACATGAACTCAACATTTCCCAGAAATTTTGACTACAGAAGCTGTGTGTTTAGTACTTGTTAACCTGGTAGAGAACTAGAGGCCGCAACGTGAGAGGCCACAATGGTGAGAGGCCCGCGTACAGCAAAAAAACAAAAAACTAAAAACGGGAAATTTACAAAATTTTATGTATCTATATAAGAATACATGTATGTATAAAATGCTGTGCCATTTAAAATAACATTAAAACATTCAAAACCATATAGATTAAGAAAATTATAAAGATATTCATGTAAAAACAAGCACTGAATTCAAGATTGTGGCTTTCTCTTGGAGGAAGAAGTGATGAAGAGAGAACACCTAGTGAGGCGTCAATGATATTGGGGAAGAAATAAGATACACATTACCTAAATTATTTTAAAAATTCATAATGTTAGATATTAAAGGGAAGTGTGATTTTATAAAAGAGGATTTTATAGGTTTTTACACTTTGGAAAAAAACAAAGGCTCTAACTGCAGCGGAGCATACTAAAAAATATTAGAGATATCATGATTTTAAATATCCCCCAGATTCAAGGATGCAGACAGAGATGGCTAGTTGCCATCAGGCTGCTCTTTACCAACTGCTTTGTAAATAGTTATAAAAAATCTTAAAATACTTCTTTAATTATATTGGCATTGATCCTTTCTTTTTGGTATTTTGTGAAACACTTATTTACATGTTGCACTTATTCTCTAGGGCTTAATTTTGTGAGCCTCAGAAGAAAGTTAAATATGTTCTAAGATTATATAAGCTCAAACGTTATATTTAAATGATCAAGAGTCGCTAAGGCAAAATGTCAGCAGGATTAACAATACTTTGCTAAGAAACTAGTTCCATATAATAGAAAATATAGCCCTGGACCTATATCCCATTAAAATGTAAATAGACAGACATCCCAACATGTTTCCTCCAAACGTTTTTTCATAAGTCAAACTGCATTTTATGCAAGAGGCTGTAGCTAAAATTGTCTTGTTTCACATCTGCATTGTGATTACTAGAGGTTCTAGCATTTGATGTCAAAAGAGATGAAACTCACATCCAGAAATCCATCTGGAGAAAAGTGACGGTAAACTTTCATTCCTTGTATTTTGTATTATGCATTAGTGGATCAGATCCAGAAAGTTTACTTTAGTTTGAACCAACTTGGAAAAGCTATTTTTTTTAAAAAAAAGGGCAGATTATTTAGTTAATGTGAGATGCTTTAGATGGAGTAGACAACACTCCCATATTTCAAAGTTGTTTTTTTTTTTTTAACATCTTTATTGGGGTATAATTGCTTTACAATGGTGTGTTAGTTTCTGCTTTATAACAAAGTGAATCAGTTATACATATACATATGTTCCCATATCTCTTCCCTCTTGCATCTCCCTTCCTCCCACCCTCCCTATCCCACCCCTCCAGGCGGTCACAAAGCACCGAGCCGATATCCCTGTGCCATGCGGCTGCTTCCCACTAGCTATCTACCTCACGTTTGGTAGTGTGTATATGTCCATGCCTCTCTCTCGCCCCGTCACAGCTCACCCTTCCCCCTCCCCATATCCTCAAGTCCGTTCTCCAGTAGGTCTGTGTCTTTATTCCTGTCTTACCCCTAGGTTCTTCATGACATTTTTTTTCTCTTAAATTCCATATATATGTGTTAGCATACGGTATTTGTCTTTTTCTTTCTGACTTACTTCACTCTGTATGACAGACTCTACGTCTATCCACCTCATTACAAATAGCTCAATTTCGTTTCTTTTTATGGCTGAGTAACATTCCATTGTATATATGTGCCACATCTTCTTTATCCATTCATCCGATGATGGGCACTTAGGTTGTTTCCATCTCCGGGCTATTGTAAATAGAGCTGCAATGAACATTTTGGTACATGACTCTTTTGGAATTATGGTTTTCTCAGGGTATATGCCCAGTACTGCGATTGCTGGGTCATATGGTAGTTCTATTTGTAGTTTTTTAAGGAACCTCCATACTGTTCTCCATAGTGGCTGGACCAATTCACATTCCCACCAGCAGTGCAAGAGTGTTCCCTTTTCTCCACACTCTCTCCAGCATTTATTGTTTCTAGATTTTTTGATGATGGCCATTCTGACAGGTGTGAGATGATATCTCATTGTAGTTTTGATTTGCATTTCTCTAATGATTAATGATGTTGAGCATTCTTTCATGTGTTTGTTGGCAGTCTGTATATCTTCTTTGGAGAAATGTCTATTTAGGTTTTCTGCCCATTTTTGGATTGGGTTGTTTGTTTTTTTGTAATTGAGCTGCATGAGCTGCTTGTAAATTTTGGAGATTAATCCTTTGTCAGTTGCTTCATTTGCAAATATTTTCTCCCATTCTGAGGGTTGTCTTTTGGTCTTGTTTATGGTTTCCTTTGCTGTGCAAAAGCTTTGAAGTTTCATTAGGTCCCATTTGTTTATTTTTGTTTTTATTTCCATTACTCTAGGAGGTGGGTCAGAAAGGATCTTGCTGTGATTTATGTCATAGAGTGTTCTGCCTATGTTTTCCTCTCAGAGTTTGATAGTTTCTCGCCTTACATTTAGGTCTTTAATCCATTTTGAGCTTATTTTTGTGTATGGTGTTAGGGAGTGATCTAATCTCATACTTTTACATGTATCTGTCCAGTTTTCCCAGCATCACTTATTGAAGAGGCTGCTTTAGATGGAGTAGACAACACTCCCATATTTCAAAGTTTCTTTATACCTGAAAGACACTTCATTATAATGAAGCATCTGCATATGTTTACCGAAGTTTTTCTCTAGTCAGATATCACTATACTGATAGCAGCTTGGGAGTAATATAGCCTGGTAATTAAATCTGTGCTCATCATTCATAAACTACATGCATGACAAAGAAATAAGTTCCCTCACCTCTCAGGGTTCATTTCCATCATCTGAAGTGTGAATAATAAGCACATCTACCTTGTGATGCTTTTGCACAGATCGAATGACATAATGTACCTAAGATGGTATCTTGGACAGACTAGGGTGATTTCAGAAAGGAACACACACACACGTACACAAAGAGAAAAATTAAAGTTGTCCTGAGTTTATTCCTGCAGGACATATATAAAAGGTAAATGGAGGGTACTTTTGAGGGTAAATCAACTAGGACAATTTTCTAGAAGCTGTGTATTTTCTTCTCATAATTTGTTGTTTAAAAAATTATTAAATAGGGCTTCCCTGGTGGCGCAGTGGTTGAGAGTCCGCCTGCCGATGCAGGGGAGACGGGTTCATGCCCCGGTCTGGGAGGATCCCACATGCCGCGGAGCGGCTGGGCCCGTGAGCCATGGCCACTGGGCCTGCGCGTCCGGAGCCTGTGCTCCGCAAGCGGGAGAGGCCACGGCAGTGAGAGGCCCACATACCACAACAAAAAAAAAAAAAAAAAAAAAAAATTATTAAATAAAGACCACTTCAAGTATAATGGAATCTACTTGCAAAAACTTTTAAGTTTTTGTTCTACAACAACAAAGAAAGTTAAAATCATGTACCATGAATTATATAATTGATAATATTATTGTGGAGTTATTTAGGAGTTGAGTACAAAAAAGGGAAAAAAGTAATAAAAATAACCTTAGATTAAGTTCTTTTTTTCCCCTAGATTCTCTATTTGCTTAAATTTTATACGGGTCAGTTCATATTTGCTAAAGATAAGAGATTGTTTTGAATTTCACTTAGCTTCCAAACATCTGGACTAAGTTGTGACACATAAGGGATGATATTTAATGAAAGATGAGCTATGGATTTTATACTAATTTGGGTATCACCAGTGCCAAGGTCAGCTCCTCAGGGTAACAGTGCCAGACATCATGGTTAGTCTTCATGGGTGGCCTTGTTCTCTGATAAGAATCTGCAGTTCAGTGGACATTGCTCATGACTGAAGGGCTCAAAGTGAATCAAATAACAGGGATCATATGGGGCTTCCCTGGTGGCGCAGAGGTTGGGAGTCCGCCTGCCGATGCGGGGGGTGCGGGTTCGTGCCCCGGTCCGGGAGGATCCCGCATGCTGCGGGGCGGCTGGGCCCGTGGGCCGTGGCCGCTGGGCCTGCGCGTTCGTAGCCTGTGATCCGCGGTGGGAGGGGCTGCAGCGGTGAGAGGCCCGTGTGCCACAAAAAAAAAAAAAAAAAAAAATTGACTTCATGTCTATGTACAAAAAATATTCCCTTCAGAGATACAAGATCAAAGAAGTGAAAAAACTCTTACACATTCCTCTTAGAAAATTTTTCTTAGTTCCAGTTAGGTACAAACATGACATGATAGTAACATATGAAATTCGCTCTCAGTAGAATGAGCTTGAAAAATATATTCTTGGAAACTTCTTTTTGAATTACTGACCCGTTACCCCCAGTATTTCTAAACTAGAATTCATCTAGGAAAAATTTGCTTGATATGGTACTCTGGGAAGAACGTTTTGGACTACTCTACACACTATATTCCAATGGAGAATACACTATGATAATAGATGCCATGCTAAAAATTATGCCCTGACTACAACAAAAAGAAAATTAGAAAACGTCCTAAAACGTATATTATTTAAGCAATTTTTTATCTTAAGAAGATAGGGAGATTTGAATACGTGAGATTTTAATTGGATTTTTACAAAAGTATTTACAGTTCTCACACTAATATTTTACAGCGAAACCTAGAATGAGCTAAAATTTCATGTTTTAATGTCCATAATTACAATGGCAAGAGACAGCTATGTTAAAATTTGAAATAAAATGATATTGTTTCAAAGCTAAAACTGATTATCTCACAGCTGTTTAACTTCAAATATGTCATTTAAGTTTTGGGGACCTGTGTTTATTAATCTTTAAAAATGAATATAATGTCTCACTTGAAAAGTGATGTCAGTCTCCATTTTTTCCACCCACCCCCCCCCTTAGCCTATAGCGATAATAGATGCCCACCTCAGTGTACTACTGCCCAATGAATGAGGCAGTGGGGTCCAAGGCTGGTGGATGCATATTCTGAACCAATTCCTCAGTAGCAGACAGGGTCTGGAATTAGTTTAGGACAGAGATTTCTTATATCACAGAGCACAGCCAATATTCTCTGTTTTATTATAGCATATGAGTTATATTTATTTAAAAGTCTTTTTCACAAATCAACTCAAATTATTTAATAGAAACAACTACATATAATGATTGCTAAGATCTTTCAATATAGCTATCTTCCAAGACCAGGAAGCTCATATCCTACTCTATAATACCAAGCACAATTTAAAATGACATTGAATATATTATTATAGTAGATAAGTAGAATTGAATTTCAAATACTCACCCCGCAAAATATATGATCAAACGGATAGGATCTGAATCTATGAAAATTTCTACCCTTATTTCATACTCCTTCCCATGAATGGTGTTTTCGCATATTTCCAGCAGTTGTATAAATGAAATAGAGGGTATGCTTTATTGACTCTCTGATGCAAGCCCTCCATATATAAGAATTTATACAGTAATGTTATTAACTTTTACTTTAGGACCAGATTTATCTATGTAATTTCAGTCTTGCGTTACTCTAACGTGGTTGTAGGATTATAGAAATGTAAAACATTCACTCTAAAGAGTGATAGGTAAAGAAAAGTCTTCTCTCTGTTATTCTCTTTTATTTTCTCTTTGGTTTTTAGGTGATAGCATTCTGTATTGTCAAGTGGATAATATAAAACACTGCCTAAAATCTTTAAAACTTAAAATCTTCTTTCAAATCATAATTAACACCCAGACTGAGTTTCATGACTAAATAGCTTTTGAATTCTTATCTATGCGTTCTAGAAGTCTTAGCTTTAACCTTCATATTCCATTTTTATACGATGCCTGTAAGTGATGGTTGAACCCTGAACTGTGTTACATTGCCCCAGTAGTCTTCTTGTGTTTTTAAATTCCCTTATGTCCTACTCTCTGATTTATTAGATTTTGCATTTAAGAAACCTATTTCAATTTTAAGCCTACTCAGACCTTTCTGTCTAGGTTAATTCTTTGGATCTTTGAATTATAAAAGGTGTTTACCAGTCCTTTCCTGTCTACTGTATTTCTAATCTCTTCTGGCAAATTTAGAATTAATTTGCCAATAAGATGACTGTGTACATTCTGCTGCTGAAGGAGCAACATTTCTACTTTAAAAGCAGAGTGGGGGTAGGCATTAATTTTACACCCAAACAGCCTGAATGTTGTGTTCTATAACTGTCCTTACTTGCTACTGATTGGGAAAATTTGGCGATCTCTTTGTGTTGCAAATTCCTTCCAGATAAAAAGAAAATGATACCTACCTGGTTGTGCTGGAAGAGTGTAAATTATTCACATTCAGCAATCACTAAGGAATGGGCACTGACAACTGTCTAAGCATTGTTTGGGAGCTATATCTATATATAGATATACATATACGGATTGATCTGCTTAAAAATCTTTGTCCTTGTGTAAAGTTTTCCTTCTGAAAGCCCTTTTCTTGTGGTAATCATGGGCCATGGGGATTACATCTTATAATTGCTCATGTATATACCTTTATTGTTTGGGGGTGTTTTGGGGTTTTGTTTTGTTTTGTTTTGGGGGGATTGTTGTTTCTACGCTAAGTGTCAGGCTGAGGTGTAAACTTAGCGTCTTCTTAGATCTTTCCCTAGGAATTTGCTTTCTAATTTTCCCTGTATATGCAGTTGTTTTTGAATATCTTAGTCTTTAATGGCTGGCTCGAAAAAGAGGAAAAAGCAAAAAATGAAGGGGAAATAAAAGGATGCTGATCCTCTAAATCCCCTGGAAGTTAATTCATCCAGAGGGTGAGGAGCTTGCAGCAACAATGGCTACCTACCTATCCTTCTACACCTCTGTGATCAAAAGCAGCAATTAGGAATCTGAAAACAGATCATAATATTTGGAGAACCCACCCCAAGTCCTACACTACGGGCAAGGTGCTCCAGGAACTCATACACAGCTGCTTACCAGATGGTTGGGGCTGGTGGATTTAACCTTATTGTGTTAAAAAATGAAATTGATTCACTGTCCAAGTCTTTCCCTGTAAGTTGCAAGCTTTCTACAGATTCTAGAGTTCCAAAATAATTATATCAGATTGATTCTGCCAGAACAATTTTTGTCTAGATGGGGAGACAGATTCCTGGTGCTTCCTACCTCTCCATCTTCCCAGAAACCTCTCTTGAGTTTCTTTTAACAAATGTGTTTTGAAGTGATTATAGCACAACATTAGAACTAAATTTCAGTCAGGAAGTTGGTTGTAGAACATGGACTAATTATTTCTCTGATGTTCAGTATTTTTAAGATTGCATAATCTTGAGGTCAAGGAATTAATTTCTTTAAAAAAATTTAGCGAAGAAAAAAGACACTGCTAAAACAATAAAATCAGCTTCTTGATTACTTAGATATGGCTTCTCATGAAAGCAATGTGAGGCACAACTCTAATATTCATGTGGCTTTAGACCGTAAACACAGAAATTAAAATGAGCAGCATACAATTAAAGATATGATAGGTGTATTAACCAAAATAGGAGAAAACAAGCACAGTCTTGGGGACTCATCAGCATTTAGAGTTCCTTGTTTTGTCTCCACACTCAGGTTACCAATATGCAGTTAATTCACTGTGTTATCTTCCCTAAGTCCTCTAGGAGAGCTGCCAGCCACTGGTTTCTCTTTGATAAATAGAAAGCAGCTAGTGTCTCAAGGATGGCTATTAATCTCCTCACAAGATGAAAGTACTGTAAGTGGAGAAAACTGAGCAATGCATTATAGTTAGGGATTCATACACTCCCTACTTAGGAATAAAAGATCTTTGAAGCAGTTTTTCCCTGGAGGATGGATGTTTTAATTGTTACATAGTTATTTTAAGAAATCAGGATACACCAAAAAGAGTAAATTTAATAAAAGCTTCTTATTTGGAGTAACTATTGCCTTAACATACATATTTGATCGAATTTCTTGTATTGGATTATACAAAAGAAAAACCAACCTGGTCTATTCCAGGAGGTGCCAACTAACTAGAGTTTTTCTTCTTGGTAATTGTTTAGCTTAGTTATGTCATCTACTTAGCTATATTTTGAAGCTAAAAAACTGCAATACAGTGATTTAGGTTTTAGAAAATGAGTTTCTTTAAAAGATTAGTACATCTACCTCAAATTCTATAGTGAGCACTGGAAAATCTTAGTACTCTTCAATATTTTGTATATGAGAATCCCTTTTTATTGTTATGCACATTACTTAATATCTTTTATATTATCTCAATATCCATCAATAGAAAAAATAAAGATCCAAAAGTTCTGTAAAAGTACAGTTAAAAGAATATGTTTTATTAATCAAAATAGTCATCTAATCTAAAAGAAATTAAATGAGTTATTATGTAACATGTAATAATTCATATCACATATTAAGGGCTCAATAAATATATGTTTTCATCATTTTATCCTTAAAATAGTAATATGAGTAAAATCATATTCAATCCACAGCTTTTGCATATGAATTCAATAATATTTTGCAATAATTCAGTAGCTTTCTCACCGAATCTGTAATTAGAAACCCAGGTCCTTATATAACAAAACATGTAAAGACAAAGTATATAAATGTATAAATCAAGAAAATGTTTTCTCTGAGAATTCCAAAGGCTTTGTTAATCTGTGTAGTTGGGAATCACACAAAAGAATTTGGAATGCCTTTGTTTCCTTGTGCTTATATCATCTGTTTCTTTAGGTTAGCCAACCTAGATTAAAACAAAACTATTGATTAATCAAATCCTAGAAATGTTTAATAAGCAACTACTTTGTATAAAGCTCAAAGGTAAATACTATTATTCATGGAGTTTCCAATCCAATGGAAGTAGATGGAGGCTAAAATAATTAGTTATGATAAAATGAATTTAAAGTAAGCCAATGGGCATACAAGAAAGGGGAGGTTAATTGGTATAGTTGATCAATAAATAAATAATTGTTAATTTCATGGATTTCGATGACTAGATAACATCTTAGCGCATTAACTTCCAACAAGTTTTAAACAAAAAAGTGGGACCACAAAATTAAAAAAAGAAAATCACTAGGAAGTACAACAAAAACCTCGGAAATCTGAGAGTTTTTGCCATTCTTAAAAAAAAAAAAGTTTAATAAAGTACTTTGGCATCAAACCTAAAAACAAATGCTTTTATTATTTTTTTAAAGGAAAGATTATCTCATCATTTCAGCACACTCTTCCACTTTGAGTTAGAATTATTTGTTTCTAAACCAAGAATTAATGGAAAATTGCCAATAATTTGTGGAAAACATATTCAGTTATTGTTCTTAAGTGATTTTTTGTCTTTTTAGCCACAACAACTTTCTACCCAACATTTTTGACAGTTTTTACAATATATCTCATAAAAAAAGTCCCAAAGTATATTAAGAACTTCCACCTAAAATTTCCTTATATAAGCCAAAGAATAATGTTAGTTAAAACTTTTGAGTATAAGAATATCTTTTTCTCCTAATATAACACGTAATTCTATATTTTGTCTTATAAAATGATGTATTTTTACAGATTGCATGTGTATGTGTGTATATATACTGTTAGCTCATAAATTATATAACTCACTTTTTTTCCTCCCATTTTTTGACTGGTTGATAAACTGCTATAATAGTCATGAACGTAATACTGATATATAAGGAGGAAGTAGTGACATTTATGATTTTGCTACAGAACCACTTTCATTTACTATAGTTACAAAAGTTGGCAGGGATTTTGATTTAATACTTCGGGGCTCTGAGTATAAATATATTGATCAAGAGTTTTTTAGAGTCAATAAATGTATGTCTCTCATATAACTGCTCTAATGCTTCATACATCTAATTGATATCATGATTATTAAAGTAGAATTTCACTTGAAAGTAATCTTAAATATATAGTGGTTTTGGTCATTTTACATTTTCTAAATTAAAAAATATTGAACTGTCTGTGTACACACATGGAAAGCTGTAAATGTTTTATAGTAAACAATTCTTAACTATGAAAAGCATGGGATAATCATCCAAGTTTCTTTCTCCTAGTGCCATTCCCTAAAGCTTTCGTGCAGTGTTTGTTTATGAGGGAAAAGGAGGAGAGACAGCCTCATTTTCATTTTCTAGGATATCCTGATCAGCTCTTAAACTGCCAAGATTGACACACAAGTTAATTTTTTTCTATAGGAAGTGGACAATGAATCCACACAGAGCTACAGAGCTCTAATTACAGCCTTGTCAGCAAGCTATGTCTTACTACAAATAAAATAATAGAGAGCTGTGTTGTCATATGCTTTTGAAAGTCATGGAAAAACGCATTCTAGATCTTCTAATCAGGGCTACTCTTAATCATTTTTATGCAATTTTACAACAGATATAAAATACTAGATGTCCTATGCGATGGTTAGTATTGCAGTAATTAAACCCCAAAGCCCTGCCTGCTGCAGTTAGGAGGTTGGATTAGGGTATTAGAAGACAACTGTCACCCAATTCTTCTTACTTTTTGTCTTGAAGCTTAGTTACACAGAGTGGATTAGTAAACACATTTTTGTTATTGAAACATACATGATGTTCTTATAAAATTCATGTATTAATTCATTTATATAAAGATAATTTTTTAATCCACCATGCAAACCAAGAGCTAGAATATTTCAAATAACTTATGTTTGTTTATTGGAACAATTCCTGTCCCATCCTACTGCCTCCGATAGAATGATTCACTGCTGTGACTTTGGTTTTTTGTCTAGTTTTTCTTGTTCCAAATTTTATAAATTAGGTAGTGCTCTGGGACTACCTCCAGCTTTATTTGTTAAACGTTCCTTTATTTTGCCAGTGACTAATGCCATCTCCACCATGTATCAACATTCTATATGTACATTAGTTTGTTAGAGGCACAAACTCCATTGTGTTCCATTAGTCAATTAGTTTATCCCTCTACAAATATACACTGTTTTAACAAATTATAAATTGACTTTTTGCTTAGACTCATTCTAGAAAATTCTCCTAATCCCTCATTTAACTCTATTCAAGAAAAAAATTAAAGTTTCAGATAATGTGCCCCACAAAAAGGAAACTATTATTTTTAAGTCACTTTCAGATACTATATAACTGGTTAGCATTTGATAGAAAATCAGAGGAAATTTATTTCCTTTATACAATAATGCTGAAATTTCAGTACTTAAATTATTTTTTCATAGAATTGTATCCAGAGAAATTTCTTCAAGTCAATGTAGAGATGCTCAGGATTTCTTCTCTTAGCTACATTTGTATCACTTGCACCTGGACAATGTTTTTGTTGTAAAGTAAGAAAAACTGGGAAAACAAAACAAAAAGAAAAAGAAACATGCGTATGTATGAAGACAGCAAGGCCTCCTGAGGCATCCAAGAAAAGAAGTGCAATAACCCTTGAAAGAGGGAAAATGTATTCAGGTGAGCCCAACAATCCACCATATTTTTCTTTGTGGAGCCCTTTCCAAGCCTTAAGTGGCACAGAGAGAGAGGCTAAAAAGCTTGATAGAGGACAACCAATGTGATGCAGAGAAGCTGTAGAGATTTCAGCAATTTCATAGAAACGGAGAAAAGAAATGAGATTTGGGCTTGGCAACCTCAGCAGACAAAGCCAGTGTAGCCAAGATCCTGGAGAGAAGAGATGTGCATAGAAGGCTGAACGTGACACACTGACTGGCTTTCTCCTCACATTATTATCTAAATTGTAACATACTCTGGGACAGGTGCTAAGGATTCTTGTGGAAAATAGCTGAAATGTTTAATGGAGTTTTTGACAGTCTTACAATGCTGAATATTTAGCTTTCCTAAAAATAAAGTTGGAAGGGAGTGCACCTGAAATAGATCAAGCAAAAAATGCATGAAAAACAGCCTTCAGTCAGCTTAGTTGCTTATGGATTGAGGTGGTCTTCCTCTACTCTAGAAGTTTGAGTCAGGATTGGGACTTCCTTCCTTCTCTGGAGGAAGATAACATCATCCAAAGCCTCTATCATGTTTCATAACACAATGGCCTGACACACAGTGAATTATTATCAGGCATTCTAAAAGGAAGGACTAAGAAAAAAAATTGGTAATAGAAACAGTTTTGAGGTAGCCCATATACTGAAGTTTTGGATATGAACTTTAAGTGTGATTAGTATGTCAAGAAAAATGAATAACACAATGGAGAATCAGGCTAGATTGCTGGAATATATATTTAAAAAATAAGATGGTAATTTTAGAACCAAATGGGTTAATACTGTAAAATGTAAACATTATGGATGGGATTAGAAGCATACAGAAAAAGTGAAGAGCTGACTGTTGAACTGGAATGGAATAGGTTAATGACACTATCCAGACTGAAACACAGAGAAGAAGAGGAAGAAGAAGCAGCAGGAGGAGGAGGAAAGGGGAGGAGGAGGAGGAGAAGGGGAAGGAGAAGAAGAGAGAAAATGCAAGAGACGTGGGATATTGTGAAAATATATAACTTCAAAGAATTATCAGAAGCAGAGAAGAGAAAGATGGGAATAATTGATATTCAAAAAGGTAACAGCCACAGTCTGTTCAATAAGTGGTGCTGGGAAAACTGAACAGCTACATGTAAAAGAATGAAATTAGAACACTCCCTAACACCATACACAAAAATAAACTCAAAATGGATTAAAGACCTAAACGTAAGACCAGGGACCACAAAACTCTTAGAGGAAAACATAGGAAGAACACTGTTGACATAAATCACAGAAAGATCTTTTTTGATCCACCTCCTACAGTAATGGAAATAAAAACGAAAATAAACAAATGAGACCTAATGAAACCTAAAAGCTTTTGCACAGCAAAGGAAACCATAAGCAAGACGAAAAGACAACCCTCAGAATGGGAGAGAATATTTGCAAATGAAGCAGCTGACAAAGGATTAATCTCCAAAATATATAGGCAGCTCATGCGGCTCAATATCAAAAAAACAAACAACCCAATCCAAAAATGAGCAGAAGACCTAAATAGACATTTCTCCAAAGAAGACATACAGATGACCAAGAGGCACATGAAAAGCTGCTCAACAACACTGATTATTAGAGAAATGAAAATCAAAACTACAATGAGGTACCACCTCACTCCAGTTAGAATGGGCATCATCAGAAAATCTACAAACAACAAATGCTGGAGAGGGTGTGGGGAAAAGGGAACCCCCCTGCACTGTTGGTGGGAATGTAAATTGATAGAGCCACTATGGAGAACAGTATGGAGGTTCCTTAAAAAACTAAAAACAGAATTACCATATGACTCAGTAATCCCACTGCTGGGCATATACCCAGAGTAAACCATAATTCAAAAAGACACATTCACCCCAATGTTCATAGCAGCACTATTTGCAATAGCCAGGTCATGGAAGTAACCTAAATACCCATCTACAGATGAATGGATAAAGAAGATGTGGTCTCTGTATTAAACAGTATATTACTCAACCATAAAAAGAATGAAATAATGCCATTTACAGCAACATGGATGGACCTAGAGATTATCATATTAAATGAAGTAAGCCAGAAAGAGAAAGACAAATATCATATGACATCACTTGTATGTGGAATCTAAAATATGACACAAATGAACTTACCTACAAAACAAAACAGACCTACAGATGTGGAGAACAGGCTTGTGGCTGCCAAGGAGGAAGGGAGGTGGGGGAGGGATGGATTGGGAGTTTGGAATTAAGAGATGCACACTATTATATATGGAATGGATAAACAACAAGGTCCTCCTGTATAGCACAAGGAACTATATTCAATATCCTGTGAAAAAACATAATGGAAAAGAATAAGAAAAAGAATGTATATCTATATATGTATAACTGAATCACTTTGCTATACAGTAGAAATTAACACAACAGTACAAATAACTATACTTCCATAAAATAAATTTTTTAAAAAAGATTTCTTGTAGTACATTCCTAGGATTACCATTAAACAAATAGTAAAGTATTTCTTAGTAAACAACATAATAGATGAGAAAATGGAAAAAAAAATACTTTAATTTTACAAAACGAGAAAAAAGAGAACATAGAATATGTGGAAAAATAAAATAAAATGATGTTAATTATAAATCTATCAATCAATAAATAAATTACATCAAATGTAAATAAACTAAATACTCTATTATAAATTTACAGATAAGAAAAATCGTATTCTCTGTGAAAGAAAGACATTTTATATTAATGGAAATAGGAATGTTGAAAATAAAATTATAGAACATGATTTGTCATGCAAAGACTTAAAAAAAATAAATCTAGTGGAGCCATACAAATATCAAGTAAAATAGACCATTAGCATGAATTATTTCTAGAGATAAAGAGAAATGCTTCAAAATAGTATAAGGGTCAGTAAACCAGGAAGATGTAACAATCATAAATTTGTTTACAATTAATAACGTAGTATCATAATTAAAGCAACTACTAACAGAAGTAGCAAATACATAACCAAAATAGAGGACTTGAGCACACCTCTCTCAGCAACTGATTGAATCAGCAGACAATTAGAAAGGACAAAAAAGGATCTAAACAACCCAATTTGCTAAATTAACTTCAGTAGCATATATAGAACACACCACACACCTGCAGAATATACATTTATTTTAACTGCATAAGAAACATTTAATAAAATTGCACATTAAATCTGAGGTATGTGGTAATAATACGCCGTGATACTTTGCCTGAAATGCATATGACTTAGTTATTTATTGCTGCAAAATAGGCCACATCAAAACTTCATGGCTTCAAACAAGAAATATTTTATTTATCTTCTACAGTGTCTGGGTTATCTAGAATCACCTACCCAGTTTTCTCTTGGTTTCTTAGGAAGGTATAGTCACTGTTGGCTGAGGTTGCAGTTCTATTTGGGCTCTAAGTGGATAGCGGTGGGTATGGATTGTTGGCTGGGAATTCTGTTCTGTAGAAAGAAACATTTTAGTTCTCCTCCATGTGATCTCTCCCTGGGGCTTGAGGTTCTCACAGTACAGGAGTTCAATTTTCAAAACAAGAATTCTGAGACTAATTGTGGTGCCAGATCTTAAGGTAATTTTTTCAACCTATCATATCAATAATAATGCAGGTCTCGTTTATGAGTTCAATAATTCACAACAAATCTATTATTTTACTTTACAAAATTCTGAAATCAAGAACTACAGTGATATGCATAAGTATTGGAAATACTGCAACCAATGACATAATGCAAAGAAAACAAAACCAGATAATCTGTGGATACATGGTGTTTAGGTTCAGATGTGACATTAGAACTAAACCTCTTTGTAAGAGAGAAAAGCATCCATGTTAGAATAGGCTTCCTTGGGTTTCAGAATAAATAGTACATATAAATCTATATAATTAACTTACTTTGCCCTAATGCATTGAAATTCTTCACTTTGCCTCTATAGCCACAGCCAGATTTTAGGGAAATTCGGAGAACTACATTAGTTTGAGTAACTTAAAGCTTGATGCACCTTAAAAGCGTAATACATTTTACTTTGTGGATTTTGAAGGGTATGAGGCAGGTTGTGATGAACTATATATTTTTAAAAAGCAGTATAGGAATAGGGATATTTATTTATTTGTTTGTTTATAAACAAGGCAAATTTTTCTTTGAATGTGTTCAAGATCTTAGTATCTTTATTTGCCCACCTTCTAGTACTTTGGATAAATAACAGGGAGTCTATTTTCTTTTTTACTCTCCTCTATTTTGGTATGTTATCTTTTAAGTTCTATATTAATTTATTGTTTCCCTTATCTAAATTTTTTTGTCTCCCTGGGCATCTTCCTATACTTTCTTCTTGTATTTTTACCTTTTAATTTATTTTCCCTTCTTGCACAAAATCACTTTCCTATAAAAAATTCATGCTTAACTTGTTACAGAATGTTCCTCACATTCTCATAAAATATCAGTATTCTCCTAGGTTGACAAATTTGTTGGTGTATAGTTGTTCAGAGTAGTCTCATGATTCTTTGTATTTCTGTGGTATCAGTTTAATATCTCCTCTTTCATTACTGATTTCAGAAATTGGAATTTTATTTCTGAAATCAGAAATTAAAGAAGAGGGACTTCCCTGGTGGCGCAGTGGTTAAGACTCCAAGCTCCCAATGCAGGGGGCCAGGGTTTGATCTCTGGTTAGGGAACTAGATCCCACATGCATGCTACAACTAAGGAGCTCAGGTTCCACAACTAAGGAGCCCACATGCTGCAACTAAGACCTAGCGCAACAAAATAAATAAATACTTTTTATAAAAAAGAAATGAAAGAAGAGATTTTTATTTTTTTTAATGTGGGTACTACAAACAAACAAAAAACCCTGACATTCCATCTGTTCCAGATATTTAGATATAGAAGAGAGTTAAGTAGTAGCACTGGTGAGAAAGGGAAAAAGATTTTCTCTTAATAAATATACCTACTGTAGTGCTCAAAGCTATAAAGTCTCAGATTGCTGTATTATGAGTTCCTTTTCCATCCCTATCATTGATTATCTGCCTCAATTTATTTTTCCTAGAATAAAATTGAAGAGGGGTTAATTATACTAAGGTAATAGCACAATTGTTAGGAGGTTGTGTTTTTAGCTCAAAGTAAAGACAAAACCTGGTGTTTATCTAACTTTGGCTATCTTAGCTTAAAATGTGAAGGTCTAACCTTTAGGTTTTCTTCAATTACTGTCTAGCATATATTTAAAGTCATTGTAAACTATCACCAGAAACATTTAACTTCTAGAGGTGACCTGTGTTTTATTTTATGCAATATGACGTCTATTCTAAGCAAAATATAAGACTAAAGTAACAGTGTTTCCTTTCCTTAAAATCAGATTTTCATTACAAAGTTGACCTTTAAATGTCCCATCTTGTTAGGCAAACAAGATTATTTGAAATTAGTCACAGATTTCTTGTTTTGTGCAAGCAAAGCTTGATTACAAGCCTTTCTATAAAGCTTCTATTCAGTTTAATAATTCCTACTTCTCTCTTATCAGCTTTAGAATTCTAAAGGAGGCATTTTCCTATAAATCTTTCCCACTGCTGCATTTTATTTTAATTCACAACAACAGAACACTAACATAATTGGTGCAATCTGTTATGAACAGATATGCAGTGAGACACAGGTGGCACACTCTCTTTCAGTGTTGTAAGGAAAAGTAAGACCTTCCTCTCATCTTGAGTTATGTGAATAACAATTGTGGCTTGGTTAGGATAGCAGCCATTGTCACTATGGGTGTTCTCAAATTTCTGCAGTAAATCTTTTCCATATGGAATCCTTTTTGATTCCGCTCTCCACCAGAATGCTTATTTTCTGTTGTGAATATTTATTCTCTAAAAAGTGGCTCCATAAAGGAATATTGTTGGGTTTTACATGTATAATCCTAAACAAATTTCAGAATAAACTGGCTTATGATTTTGTTCTAAATTTTTTTTCTATAAATCCTTTCTGAAATCTAAAATATACACCATGTTTTTGTGCCATAACCATAATTTCAAAATTTTTAAACGTCAAAATTAAAGCTCAGGCAGTTACCTCATTTGCCAGAAAAATTTTGATATGTTTGAATAGGATGGGGATTTTTTAATGAACATTCTAATAACCATCTTTTGAAAAACAACTAATAAGTGGACTCAGTTGAAGGCTAGATAGTACAAGCCCACATTGAATTAACTACAATCTTTGGGGCCAGACATAATTTGGAATTCAGAATTTCTTAAATTTTCTAAGGTAATACAGTCATATATTGCACATTATATACAACTCTAGCACCCTGCACTTCTGGGATAAATAATTACACAAACAGACTTATTTTAGTTCTATTGCACTTTGTATCAATTTTCCATGTTTTGAAATTTGTGGTTTGGAAATTGTAGATAAGTGAGTCTTTAGTATGTATAAAGTTGCTGATACCCCAGCAAAGCCATTTTGGGGGGCATTTTGTTGCTGTTTCTGTTCTTTATTGATCTATTAGCAAGTGTCCAGAACAATGAATGGAAGATATAAATACTCAAAATATACTAGTTGAATAAAAGAGTTAAATGAACATTTGGGAAAATTTGATTTATTCATTTAACTATCATTTGTTCTGTTAAAAGCATTATCCAGAGATCTGGGGATCTAAGGTTATGTAACAATATAATAAAGTAAAACTGTACAATAATAAAAGTGAGCACTTACTGAAATTTACATTGTGCTGATGCTTCTGTCTTGTGGAATTCTCAAAAGAAGTTTGGAATATGCTTACTATTATTTTTATAGTTGTAGATATATGAAACCTGAGGCTTAGAAAGCTAAGACACTTGCCAAAGTTGTCATAAGTAATAATATCAGAACTAGAGGTTCAACCCAGGCAATCTACCTTGGAGCCCATAGAATTAATGGTCTAGATATGGTGAACATGTCAGCAAGTAGATAATAATAAAATGCCATATTTAATAAGGATAAGAAAACTACTGAAAAAGTGTTTTCACTTAATAGAGAGATTACAATGTCTGGAATATTGAAAGAGGGCTTCCCTGAGATGGCAGGGAAATATAATTCTTAGTGTATATATGTAGGATTCAGAGAACATGTGATATTGAGAGAAATTACCAGGTAGATACAAAGTTCAAAATGAGCTATTTCTAAGAATGCTAACATATGTATAGCAGCAAGAATGCCCTGTATTCATGGTGCCGATGACAGAAAATTCAATTTCCAGCAGATCCCAATTTTAGAAAAAACAGAATCACAGAAAACAAAACACAACCAAACACCTTTCTTGACTCCATATCCCCTCTCTAGTTTCACTCATATATATTACCTAGTGATAAACCTGTCAATGGAATATTTAATATTTTCTGTATCTATTTCATCAACTCATACTTGGTTCTGCTCCATGAATCTTGTCATCATCACTCACTATTTTCAAGATCAACAGTAATAACCCTTTCTCATTTAATGATCAATTCTCAGTCCTTATCTTCTTGTATATCTCAGTAGTTTTCAATAAATTTGATGACATTCTTAGAATTCTTTTTCACTGAGCTTATTATATGCATCTCTCTGATGTGTTTTTCTCCTCCTTGCCTTGCTACTCCTTCTCCATCCTTTTTGTTGGAGTCTCTCTTTTTCTTCCTGAATGCTGGGGTGACCCAGCTCAGTTCTCCAACTACCTTCCTTCCCTATTTATATCTTACTTCTTTATGATTTCATTCAGTCTTGTTATACATAGTTCATTCTCAAATTTATAGCCTGATGTGCTATAGAGCCTTACAACTAAGAAGCTTACAGCTAAGTATCTGTTAAAGCTTCTACTAAATGAGCTTAACATATCCAATACATAGCTCTACTTTCCAGTGTTAATGAACTCAAGGCTTCCCCATCTCGGCATTCATCATGTATCTAATTGCTCAGATCTAGAAGTCATCCTCGATTCTTTTTATTTTCACTATCATCCTGAACCCTGTTCATATGTCTTGAAAAATCAACTCTCAGGATGTATTAAGTTAGACCACTTGTCTTCATTTTTACCACTAGCTCACAAGCCCAAGCCGCCATCATCTCTGGGATCTACTTCAGTGACAACTTTAGTGGTTTGTTTTCTTTTAATCTTGTCTAGTCTACATGTAGCCATCAGAGTCATCTTTTAAAATTGTAGATAAGATCATATCACTCTCATACCACTCAAAATCTTCTGGTGGTTTGCATCACACTTAGAACAGAATCCAACTTCCTGACTCAGGTTCGAAGCCTCATGTGATTTAATTTTCAACCTAGACTCCTTCCTGCTTCAGCTATGCTGACTCTGCCTTGATCACACTGACTTTCCTGCAGCTCCTTAAGACATATCTAATTATTTCCTGTCTCAAAGACTTTCACTTGTGTTTCCTACACCAGAATGTTCTTCATGCTTACAGGATTCCCTACCCTCCCTCTCTTCATCAAGGGATCTCCTCAAATATCTCCTCCTCATAGAGGGCTTCCCTGACCACCATATGCAAAATAGAAAACCCACCACAGTTCTACCACTCTTTATTCCCTGACTTCGCTTTGGTCTTTCTTCACATTACTTATCACTTCTTTAATTTAACTGCATATGCCTCTTGATGTATTGATTCATGCAGAAGTGCCTCCTGTTCATAACGGAGTCTATCTATACCTTAAGAGATAAAAATGTTTTGAAAAATGCTTTGTAATAGTTATTAGTAAAAGTATCATATCAGTGATAGGAAGGGCCAGCTGTGCCGTGACCAAGCTATAGGATGGCATAAGCTTCTAGAACTTATCTGCTTTTAGTAATATGTTGCCTATATACATATATATATGAGGTCATATAAAAATGTTTAGTATTTTAAATAAATTTACCGTTGGGCATAAATTAACTAGTTATGGCATTATTGATTTAATTTTAAGAGCTATTGTACACCTCAAATGTGTCAAACAAGGGACTAGCTCTTAGAAGAAAAAGACAGGTCCCCTTCCCTGAGGTGCTCTTAGAGTAATAGAAATAAAATATTTGAATGCATCTGACAACTAATGATATGAAAAGAGTGCTAAGAAAACATATTTATAAAAAAACTTTAAAAGACTGATTACAGAGATCTCAAAGATTACGTATAATGAGAACTATTAATTGCGGGCTTAAAAAGGACTTGCAGTATTTAAAAACTTGGTCTCAATTTATGACTTAGAATTTAAATTAGAACATCCATTTATATAAAAGTCTATTAGTTAAGTATATGTGACTTATATTTAGAAAAAAAATCAATTATAGTACAATTTTACAATAGTAGCTGAGGAATAATTATTACAATCCATCTGCCATGAAAGAGGTGCTGATTTTTGCAGGCCGCATTCAGAAAATCTTGGAACAATTGCTTTACTTCTCCAAACCAGAAAGCATATTCAATTATTTGTTGCAAGTTGGCATCTTTGCTACTGTCTATACTGTAAACAAAAATGATCAAAATACTAACAACAGATAATAAATATTCTCTTGTTCTGTATAATTCCCAGAAGAAAATATATTATTTCTCTTTTAACCCATTTTTGTAAAATGTGTTACTTCACTTAAGGTGCTATTGGAGGAACAGTCATGACCATAACAGATGACACCTTAGGATTCCGCTATTATTCTCACACAAAGCTTTCTCAGAAGAAACTGATTTCTTTTTCTAGCTCTTTCAAAGGCAGATTGTATCCAAGCAGTATGTCTGTATTTCTTCTATTACACTTGCATCCACAAGAATTGAATAGAACCTCCCTTTCTCTAAAATAATTAGATAATGAAAGGTTTCAGTTAACGTTCCAAGGAATTGAAGCCTACATTTTTACCCACCAAACTATTTTAGAACTAGTTTGAAAGGGTAACATTTAATATAAATATGTATCATAATTCCAATTTGATTGTTTCACCTTGTCCTTAAGCAAATAAAATATTAAAATAAGAATATAAGTAATAAAATTAAGAACAAGTAAAACAATGATAATTGTAGCTATTTATTAAGCAGTTACCCTGTTCCAGGCACTGGATAAGTGCTTTATATTATTTTCCCATTTAATCCTCATAACAACTGGTTACATATATATCATGTTTGTGACTTTTTGATAGGTCAGGAAACTGAGGCACAGAAAAATGAGTTAACTACTCATTTAACTAATAAGGTAACTGGTATTCAAATCCATACACGTTGATACAAGTGCTTAAGTCTTAACATCTACAACCCTTGTTAAACTCTCATTCATTCACCTTTTTCTTCTGTTAAGAATGTAACTAAAACCATGCCCTTAGAATGTAGTCACTTTGCTGTACAGCAGTAATAACACAGCATTGTAAATCAACTATACTTCAATTAAAAAATAAAAGAAATAAAAACATAAAAAGATTCCTTTAAAAAAAAAAGACCATGCTCTCATGTTCAGATTATCAACATGTGATTCCCCACCCTACTCCATATCAGCTGTGTCATCTTGAACAAATTACTTCCTCTCTGCCTTAGTTTCCTCATTCACAAAATGGGAATAGTGAACAGAACACACAACAAAGGACTGTTAAATGAGATAATAGATGCTAGTGCACGGCATGAAAAATTACTCAGTAAGTGTAGGATATTTTTCATTTAAGAAATGTTATGAGGCACTTTGCTTATCCCTAGGCAGGATAAGCTCTCCTGTCTTTCTCCTGCTAAAACCACTACTGTGTATTAGTGACATATTCTCTTTCTGAACATTTCAATGCCTCTATCTGTACTTACCATTTATTCAACAAATAGCTCTTGAGCCACCACTTAATATGTGCTAGCTACTAGGTACTGAAAGATCAGGAATGTATGTGTCCAAACCTACTATGAAGACATATCTGGACTTGTTTGAAAAACTGATGGGGTAAATCTAATTCACATCAATTTGTATGAGGTGAGAGCACATCTTAAAGGAAAAATAATAACTAAAACCCACTGATGGTTAATAATGCCAGTTTTATTTAAATGCTACTGATTACACATGCTAGACAATTTAATCCCACTGACTAAATGGCAGGTGATACTATTGTAATATTGATTTTATATATGTGAAATGTGAGGCCCATGGAAATTGAATAATTTGTGAAAGATCACTCAACAATTATGTTGTGGAGTCAGCCTCCAAATACAGTCAATAAGGTTGAGAACCTACACTCTTAACCACAATACCATACAATTTTGGACCAGAAACAGGATGTCAGATGTCATAATCCAAGGTTAGAAAAAAATTCTCTGTAGAGCATAATGTTAGACAATTCCTTTTCACTGTCATACCCCATAAACTTCTGCTAAGTTTTAGTGAGATGGCAGTACGAATAAAAGCAAGGACTTTTTTTTTTTTTTTTTTTTTTGCTGAAAACTTTATAAGACTGGGATTCAAGAAGCAATTCTATATTGCCTGTTTAATGGAATGAATAAACTAAATCAGAGGTGTATTGTACTTCAAAAATGTCACAGAAGATCACTCAAACATGGCACCTAAAAGACTTCTCTGGGTATGGTGTCTGGCTGGAGAAGCCATACCTGGAAAACAGAGCAACAGTGTCCATATACGGAAAGTCATGGAGGTTTTCGGCCAGTTTGTGAACTGTGCCCAGGATTGGGGTGACGCTGCCCAGACAGAGCTGCATCGGTGTCAGATATGTCAGTAACCAGCAGAATCTGTAGTGATGTGAGAAAATTGAGCAGAGTCAACAGAGGGTGATACATAGGGAAAGAGAATCAAGCCAAACAAGTGAAAATAAACTAATGAGGCCTTGTGGTAACCCTAGTGAGCCAGAACTGTTAATGAGCTCATGTGTAACATCCGTCAGGATTCTCAGACACACTTGTGGGATGGTTTTAGCAAGCAGAATAAGAGTCATTGAACTGTGGATAATGGCTTGGGTCATAATACTGATTTCACTTCTATCTTGGTGTGGCCTTGCATATATGCAGATTTTACAAGTCAGGTAGGGTCTCTGCTCTTAAGAGGTGAGACAGACATGCAAATACTTACTTAAAACTGGCTCTTTCATTGAGTTCTACACGAAGTTGGGTTGGAACACAATCATTGAGGAGGGGAATGAACTCCCCACTCAACACTCTACCTTGTTCTGCTCCGTCTCTCCCCAAAGTTTCCTTTCATGATTATGATTGCTGCTAGAGTGTTTCTGTTATATAAATTAAGCCTAAATCTTAGTTCATGAGGGCAAATTTCTTCTAAAAATCACACATTTGTTCCCTCTCTCATTCTATGCCATGTAGGAACATAAAACAGAGCAGGAAAAATAAATACAGTCAAGTTTTTAAAATTTGTGGTAGTAATATTCTACTGCAAACACTGAGATAGTGAATCCTGAATCATTTATGCTAGGGGGAATACAGGGTTAAGTTCCTGTGAAGCTCTAGTCACAATATTTTCATCAAACAATCAATATATAACCATATTTATATGTGTTTCTGTTTAAAGATGCTTATTTAATATATATTGTCGATTTATTAACATTGGATTAACAGTCAAGTGTATTATAACTCATCCCTGAACAAAATTTATCTAATATGTTTATTTTGTCTATAAGGCATATCACAGCCTTCTTGAACTTAGGAACACTAGACAGCACTTCAGCACTAAGCCTGGGACCACTTCAAATGACAAAATTACCAAGAAAATGCACAAAAATGCAAAAAAAAAAAGGTGACAATAAATAAACTGCAAAAAAGATATTTGTTTACAGTATGAGAGCTGTAAAAGGAGGTCAGAGTTGCCTTGTTTGGCCTCAGCTGGAAATGCATGCCCAGGGCAACTCAAAAGTTTCCTCACTCTGTTCATGTTTGTGAATGACTTGAAAGTACCACATGTATTAATTTTGAAGTTCCAAATAAATTTTAGAGAGTGGATGAATTTGCAAATACAGAAACCATGAATAATGAGGATTGATTGGATTGGGCAAATAACATCATATGATTGATTTCCACAAAATCTTTTTCACTTAAAAACTGATTCTAATTGAGATCTTAATACTTGACTGTATTTTAATTAGCTAAATAATGTATCTTTACCCACAGCTGATAATACATAATATATTATAAAACACATAAAATTCTAAAAGATCTCTTGTTTATCATGATATAGTAATCACTTAATTTTACCTAATATTTTACTATTCATACATGTAAATATATGAATTTTCATATATGTATGTTTGGAATTTTCATCAGAAGGAAAACATACTCCCTTCTCTTCTGAAGAAATTTCCCCCAAATTATAATGATATATCATGTTCATCTAGTGAATTTGAAGCTACTACTTTGGCCACTATTGATTATAGCAAGAATTGGTTTGTGAGCCAAAGTGAAGCTGGTTAGACAGATCATAATAAAATCCAGTTGCCTTTGAGGTGGCTTGGCCCAAAATCATTTCTAATTGGTGTGATTCACATTGCATGCTGATAAACTTACCTAGTCATATGATATATCCTGCCAATTATAATAACAGGTTCATATGGAGAGTGTGAAATACTACACTTCTGGTTTTATCTTATACGATGCTTAATTATTTTTCTATTTTTGCCTTAACTACATCATTCTAGTTTTTAAACTCCAGGATTGGGGCTATTATAAAATGCTACCAGTTTCCTGTACCACGTCATTTCACCACAGAGCCTAATAATAAAATCCCATCATCAAAGATAAACTGTATCTGTCTGTTATTGGCAACAGGAACATAGTTGATTATTGCCAAGGCAATTGAGGTTCAGAGCATTTGAGTGAATTGGCTAAGGTTACACAGTCAGAGGTGACATTAGCCATAAACCCAATATCCTGACTTCAAGACTTCTGCTCATGTATATAACAGCTACTCTGTTTTGTTCATATCACTGCTATCAAAGTCGCAATATTGGCACATGTTCTCGTGGCTTCAGTGAATGATTAAAATTATGTACATGTTAAAACCCACTCTAGAAGAGAAACTCAATTTTACTCTTAGACATGAACACCGAGTGGAAATTATTTTACCTTCACCTATAATTCATTGTGTTTATCTTGTTTATCTAATCCTTTTTAATAGACAACTGTTAAATCAAAAGAGATTTAGCATACTGGAACCCACCTGTGGGGAAAAAGGTCTTCCGTCTATAAATGGGAGATAAAATATTCACAGATAAAAGGAAAACTCATCTTTAACCTCAGGCTTACTAAGTAAAACCTTACAAGGACAAAACACTTGACTTGATATTAATCAATCAAGAACCAGCCTCTCTAGGCAGGAGAGACCTGAACAGGTTGGACTCATGACATGATGCTTGGGAAGTGCCTGGAAATACTGTCACCCTTGCTGAGACTGCTGATGCTGCCACTTCTAATGCCAAACCTGCTGTCTCTCCATGTACCCTCTTGTTCACGCCATTTTATGCTCATGTCCAATAAGCCAAGGAACACATTCAAAATCTACCTGTTCCAGGAAAATAAGAGCATTTTTAGCAATCAAATTATGAAATGCTGGGGCTAAAGATCATCTAAACATGATTGATTATACTCTAGATCTTGTGTCTGGAAAGGGGAATCCAATAAAAACAGAGAGCCATGAATCTGGAGCTAAAGTAGTCTTCCTCTAAATCATTAGAAGGAAAAACAGAAAAAATTAAGGTATCTATGTAATACTGAAGACTGGCATAATAATTTAATGATGGTCATCATTACTATTGCTTAAATAACATATAAGTAGAGATTCATGAACCAGATTAGAATAAGAAATCGAAAAGTACATCCTATTACAGATAGTCAAATAAATATGTATTTAATTGGTTTTTACAACTTATTTATATGCATATATATATATATATATATATAATACTAACAAAATTGCTGGAAATTTTCTTAACTTCACTAATGTTTTGCCATTTTATATTGTTATTGAAAAGCAAACACTGCAAACATTTCATGTGTATATTTGTTATTTCATTTATTCATTTGGCCATCTTAATTCATGAACTGAAACATTATAGTTGTATATTAAGCACCTATCATAGGATGTACACTGCACAAGACATTAACGATACAATGATAAAAAAGATAGACACCACCCTGCTGTCAAAGAAGTTACGATTTAAAGGAAGAAGAATAGGATTTCTAGAAGAATATATAGGAAATATATGGTATTAAGTGCAATAATATATGTAAGTATAAGGCATATAGGCATACATAAAAGGCATAAATTCAGTCTTTTGAGAAATGGAAGTTTTCCTAGAAGAGGAAAAATTTTCACTAAACCCTGGTCAACTAAAAGATTTGCCAAGCAAAGAAATGGGATGAGGAAGTGTCAGAAACAGGGTTACTGGCATGCAAAAACGGCAGCAGCTGAGAGTATGGTGTGCTAGAGGGACTGCAAGTTATTATAATTTGTTGGTGCAAAAAGTAATAAGGTGGGAGGAATGAGGATAAAAGTAGAGGTGGGGGTGTGAGGCTGCTGATCGATGAGGCTAGAGAGGAAATGACAGTAAATTCTTTAGTACTAAGGTGTTTGCTCCTTACCCTGTGAGTAATGGAAAAGCAACAAGGGTTTTTAAGCAGGGGAGGAAGATACCCAGATTTGATGTTTACGGTTATCACTGTGTTGCAAATATGGAATGGAAGGGAGAAAGGCAATGCTAAAGGCAATCCACCAGTTAGAAGGAAGTTGGCATATGTATTGGAGAAACCTGAGCCAAGCTGCTGGTGGTGGAGAAGGAAAGGAAACATTATTTAAGAAATATTTAGAATAGAGAATGAACAAGATTTAGTGATTGATTAGATTGGTTTTGTTTGGACTAGATTGGGTTCCTTATTCTTTTTGAACTTCAGTTTTCTTGTTTGTAGGATCAATACAATAAAAGTACCTATATCATGGGGTTGCTATGGAGGTAAAATTTTAAAAATCTGACTTTTCAAATTTTATATTCAGAAAGAATTATAGTAGGATAACACGTCGTTGGCCAGTGTAAGCAAATGGCTGGTATTCTTCTGAAAAGCAGAAAATGCCTAAAGAGAAAGGGATGTAAAGAAAGACGATTAGTTCTGTTTTATGTTTCTGTCTCTGTTGCAAACATTCCTGTCTAATCTCCAATATTTTGATTTCCTAAGTAGTCTTGCCAAGCCTCCTCTTGCACCTCCAAAATATTACCCAGATCATAGACAGAGTATTTTTAAACTAAATATCAGACCATGTTTCTGCTCCATTTTAAAATTGGTAAAAGGCCATCCTTAGGATCTTTTATATTTGTTTAGAATACAATACAGCCTTAGGACAAAGGCTCAAATCATTAGTATGGCTGCAAGATATCTCCAAACTCTACAGATTTACCCTCTAACACTTTCTCTGTCTCTGTTTTCCACCATTTCAGATTTCTTTCAGGCTTTAAAGTATGACATGATTTCTACTGCTTACTATTCCTAGTCCCTTTATTGGAATTTTGATACTCCTTTTCTTTTTAACCCTTTTTCCTCCTAGAGATCCCTCAACATTTACATTTTAAAAAATCATTTATTAAATCCTTACTGTACCCTAGACTTTTTCTAAGCTCTTTACATGAACGTTTTAATACTTATAAGAGTCTATGTAAAAGAAATAATTATTATGTCTAGTTTAAATATGTGGAAACTGAGGCAGAGAACTTAAGTAATTTGTTCAAAATTGTTCATATGTGTAGGGATGAAGTTGAGATTTTGAAGAGAAACAGGACATTTGTGTGGTCTCAAAGTATATTCCCTCAAGATATTTTTTAATAATAAAGGGAAAATAGAAACTTTCAGTGGAGGAACCATAAGATGATACCTTAACCAAATGATCAAGTTTAACAACATAAATAGCAATATCATATCTGATATGATGTACTGAGAAGACCACAACATTATATCTTTGATATTCTTGTTCAAAAGTGTAATGCCAGTCTAATCATGAGAAAACACCAAAAAGACACAAATTAAGGAACTTTCTACAAAATAACTGACCAGTACTCTTTAAAAGCATTGAGGTCACAAAAGACAAGGAAAACTGAAGAACTGCCACAGATTGAAGTAGACGAAGAAGACATAAAACTAAATGCAATGTGGGATCTTGAAACAACAACAAAAAATGAGAGGGAAAAATAGTGAATTTTGAATAAGGGCTGTAGTTTAGCAGTGAGTAATATTGTACTAACGTTACATTCCTCGTTTTGATAATTTTCCTACAGTTCTTTAAGATGGTAACCTTAGGACAAGCTGAGTGAAGTGTTTGCAGGAACTCTCACTACTTTTGCAAAGTTTTCATAATCTAAAATTATTTAAAAAATAAAAGGTGAGAGAGAGAGGGAAAGAGAAGAGGCCAGAGGTCAGAGGAGAAGCCCAATTAGAAATTAAATGAAACCTTTTACACTGAACTTATAAATGTAGCAGAAGCACAAGTGTTCACATTGACAAACACTCCCTTTTTAAACCTTAAGAGATTTAAAAAACTCTTGTTATTATCTTATTTTATCTGGCAGTGTCAGAGGGAAAGGCATTTTATGTAAGTGCATTCTTCTGATAAGGACAAATATCAAAGAATTTTCCTCTTCCTTTAAGAGCCAAAGTGCCAAAAGGACAGATGCTTCAAAATCAGAATGGTTAGATTTTTCATACTAGTTGACCCTCCTTTGTAGATTTGAGACTTTGGGCAAATTGTTAACTTCTCTGAAACTTAGTAAGAAAAATGAAATCTGTGCTACCTAGTAGATTCTAAATAAATGCTACTCCCTGTGTTACATACACACCTACATTAAGCTAACAACCAGTTGAACACATTTTTACATGAAAGTTTACACTCATTATATATTGACATGTGAATACCTTTCTCATCCTTGAACCAAATTCTTTGTTTGTTACATTCTTTGTGTCTTGTTCTTAATTTTAAAATACATATATTTTTTTGTCTCCACTCTTTTGCTAGCGGCTTTCTTTTGTCAGAGTTGTCAATGTGGCTTTCATCAAAGAAATAATATTATTCAGTTTTGTATCAGTCACAGCACATGGTGAACACTCAAGAATTTGGCAAATGGCTGAGTGAATAAAGAAGCAAATAAATGAATTAATTAATGCTTCGAATATTTCATGGATTGCGAAACTAATATGAAGAAAAGTCAAAGTTCAGTGAGGCATTGAAAGATATTTTCTGTTATGTCTTTTAGAGGTCTTTTGTACTTTCTTGCGGGTCCTTTATTTTATATAAGCAAGCTACTTTTGTTCAATATGAAAAAACTATAATTAGCAAATTTATTAATGAATTTTTAAATCAAGCTTCAACATTATATTGAAGATACAAAACTTCTGTCATTTAATAATAATTATTATGTCCTTGTATGTTCTTAACTTCTAAAATACATATGCATATATTAATTCTTGATCTAAAATTAACTACATTAAGCTTTACAAAAAAATATAACGCTATACAAGTATCTCTCTCTCTCAGAGATATAAATTTAGAAAGTAGCAGACCAGAATTAGAACTACAATTCAAGTCTTCTCATTGATTTTTTTCCATTGTATTTTGTAATTTCCAAAACATTGGAAGTCAGTAATATGATTGATTTTTTAATATCGTTTTTGGCTCACAACTACTTTGACATGAGCCATCAGCTTTTGGTGCCCCCATCCTACACTGGAATTCTTAGTTCATGAGCAGAGTCAGACCAGCATCTTCTGGGAATATGTCCCTTTAAATGGGAGGGACAGGGAGCAACTGTGACCAAGACGGGCCAGGACAGGTTGTCCTCTCTAACTGATACCAATGCCCACAATTTAAGAGTATTTCAGCATTTGTTACAGCTTTACAGCTCAGTTCAGGGCTCAAAGGACCTGAGAATGGATTGCTTGTACAGACTATGGCTCTATGAAGCCTTAACTAACTCTCTCTTGGGCTGAGGACTCACTTGATTTCCAGTGATTTTATTTTTAGAAAGGAACACTGAAATATGATAGGTCGACATTAATATATTTTTATTGTGTTTATTCAACTCCCTCTCTTTTTGCGGTACGCGGGCCTCTCACTGTTGTGGCCTCTCCCGTTGCGGAGCACAGGCTCCGGACGCGCAGGCTCAGCGACCATGGCTCACGGGCCCAGCCGCTCTGCGGCATGTGGGATCTTCCCGGACCGGGGCACGAACCCGTGTCCCCTGCATCGGCAGGCGGACTCTCAACCACTGCGCCACCAGGGAAGACCCAACTCCCTCTCTTTTTTGTTCTCACTTCTCCTTTTTTGGAGCTCTGCTTTTCCAGACTGAATACCAGATGTCTACTGCATTATATAGTAATAGTTCATGTTTTGATGAAAAACCACTGCTATAGTTTGGCTACCAAGAGGGCCATTGTTTCCACAATTTAAAATTTGGGTTGGCAGATGGGGTGGAAGAGACTTTGTCTAGGGTGGGGTTGTGCAACATATTGATCCTTATAACTCCCAATGCAAGACTGTAAAACAGAAAAATAAAGAGAAAACTATTGTTGCCCTAAAAAAAATAGACTGCCAGATATCTCTCCAACAAAGATGGGTTTATTCAGAATCAGCAGAGAGTGGCAGTTCGGGGTCTGTAACCACAGCAAGATAAATGCAAGTCTCCACTAGGCAAGGGAAGGAGAACACATTTATAGAGGGAAAAAGGAGGTTGGGATGGCCATAGTAAACAAACAGTCTACGGCTTTTCATTGGCTGAGTCCTTGCCAGGAGAGGAGAACTGTCTTTCTGCTGGGCTCTGCTATCATCACTGGGCATGAGAGCTCTACTTTCTGGTCTCCTGACTCTACTTAACTGAAGTTTCTGTTTCTCAAATATTTTACATTATGATACATATTGCATTAATCATATCAAACCCCTAGTATTTGTCCTTAATCATATTTTAAAGCATTTTTATAATTAACTCTGTCCAAGCTGATGTCATGTGATTTATGTCTTATGTAGGCTACCAGAGGCTTGTAAAATGCAAAAGAATCAATCAATACATCTTTTTTCCATGAGCTACTGGACTAAAGTGTAACTACATAAAAGAGTCCCTATATTAATTATTTTGTTATAGCAGCCTACTGCCATGGTGATGGGTGTAAATAAGCCCATTGTAAAGTCTCTAAGGCTAAGTGAGGTAGAGTATAGGAGGACTTAACTGGGTGATTGGAACAGGCTCCCACTTCATGCTCTTCTAAATGCTGGCAGAATGATCTTTCTAAAATGCAAACCTGATTATGTTATTCCTTACTTACAGCCAGTCAGTTTTTTTTTCCCACCATATTCAGCATTTGGCTGCCTTAACATGTCAGAGATACTAAGTTTATCTTTCTAGTTTTTCAGACTTTATTCTCCAAAGTCTGTGGCTTCTACTCCTGAGCCCACTAGTCCACAAAAAAAATAATTTTCACTGCCTAAAAAATACTGGTTGTTTCATGTATTTGTTGATTCAGTTTCGCAAAACGTTCTCCTCTGTATCCCCCTTGTCTAGTTCAATAAAGTCTTCAACATCAGCTCTTTATAATGGCTCCTTTGAAGGTCTCATTCAGTCATTTCTGAAGACAAAGTTTGTAACAATCAGCTCTGTTCTGCTTATAACTATTTTTATCATTATAGTGTTTGTACTATATTGAAAATTTAAATCTATTTTTAATTTAATATAGAAGTGTTAATTTAAATATATTTCTCAGATTAAATAGAAGAAACCTATTTCTTAAATAATATCTATGTCTTATTTATCTTTCTATTTCTAGTGTCTGTTATACAGCCTGGCACATATTAAGTTCTTAATAAAATATTTTGCTCTCTATTCAACTCTCAAAAATGTATATTTGCCATAAAGTGTCAAAAATGAACAGATTTGCCATGTTGATTTGGCTTGACAGTATCTGGCCTTGTGGGGAAATGTCTTACAGTGACTCTGTAAGCCACTATTTATCATTAATGTGAGTATGTGTTTATTTAACTAAGCTAGATGTTTACATACTATGCTCATTTTTCTTTCTCGTAAGAAAATTAACAACTGAACATTGATCTCAAACACTCAGCGTAACTGTCTCCCCCTAGCTAAAGCATTGTATGTATGGTTAACAGAGTAAGCTTTCAATTTTATTACAAATTAGCTTAAAATAAAAAAACCACAAACTCTTGGGCTTTTTTTTTTTTTTTGATAACTCTACCGTGCTTTCCACACCATTGAGCACACTGAGAGAACAAAAAAGAAAGATTTTTAAAATAATTTAATTAATTAATTTGGCTGCATTGGGTCTTCGTTGCTGCGTAGGGGCTTTCTGTAGTTGTGGCGGAGGCGGGGAACTACTCTTCGTTGCAGCGTGCAGGCTCCTCATCGTGGTGGCTTCTCTTATTGCGAAGCACGGGCTCTAGGCGCTCAGGCTTCAGTAGTTGTGGCACGCAGGCTCAGGAGTTGTGGCACACGGGCTTAGTTGCTCCACGACATGTGGGATCTTCTCGGACCAGGGATCGAACCCATGTCCCCTGCATTGGCAGGCAGATTCTTAACCACTGCACCACCGGGGAAGTCCCCCAGAAAAGAAAGATTTTTGAGACAAAGTAATTATGGACAATGAAATGACTGAAAATATCTTCAAGGGTATAGTTTAATTGATTCAGACTACTACTCCCCTAATTTTGCATGTCACTTGCATACCAAAATATTCACTTATCTATTTGGAAAATTCTTCCTCAGTTATTTTATCATGATATACTAGCAAATAAACATATCTTCATAGATCTCTTCATTCTGACCAATAAAAATGAATGTCTCTATTTCATTCAAATATAAAATAACTAAGTTAAATCCAACCTTTGTACCAACTGTTCAAAATGACTTTCATGCACATTAAAGTATACTGGTTATACTTTATAACTGTTAAATACTGCTAAAACCGCATACACCTCATTTTGAGTCAAAACATATTTGTGCATATTCACAGAGCAGTAAGGTTCACCAAGTTTTCTCCAATGACTCATTTTTCATCTTTAAGGATGATTTAGAAAGTGACATTAAAAAAGCACTAGGGACAGGGCGGGAATAAAGACTCAGACCTACTAGAGAATGGACTTGAGGACACGGGGAGGGGGAAGGGTAAACTGAGACAAAGTGAGAGAGTGGCATGGACATATATACACTATCAAATGTAAAATAGATAGCTAGTGGGAAGCAGCTGTATAGCACAGGGAGATCAGCTCTGGTGATTTGTGACCACCTAGAGGGATGGGATAGGGAGGGTGGGAGGGAGGGAGAAGCAAGAGGGAAGAGATATGGGGATATATGTATATGTATAGATGATTCACTTTGTTATAAAGCAGAAACTAACACACCATTGTAAAGCAACTATACTCCAATAAAGATGTTTTAAAAATAAATAAATAAAAAGTGTTGGTTTTAATCTTTCCACCTTGTCCCTAGCCAAGAATTCTCATTTTAGTTTCAAACAGATCTAATCATTTTTATTCAAAATGTGTATGTGTAATTTTTATATGTCACTACAGGAGAGCTCACAAAAATTGGCAAGGTTCACACCCACCTGACTCTTCTCAAATATAAAATCTAAAAGGTATATCTTAAGCTTTTGGAGTGTCTGCTGAGGCTTACTACAGATTCACCTCTGGTGTATATCACCATCTCATTGTCAACGTTACTATGTGGAGCCTCAGGGACATTGCCATGCCTGTCAAAATTCTCAGTGATTTCAGGTTGTTCTGATATATATATGTATACATTTTTTACTGGCTTCAAACTTATACTACCATCTTTCTATTTTCCCTTCCCTCACCTTTCAAAATTTCTAACTGAAATTATAATTTAAAACATATAATACTATAAATGGTTAAATTAGGAAGGTTACAAAAATAAGAAATAAAGAAATTATCTTCCAGAATTTGTATTATTTTTGTTTTATCAAGGGATTCACTGTGTTGGGAGATGAGCCTACAGTTGGTCCCATATTTGGAAGTTAAACCTCAGTCAAGCATTAGTTCAGCAAGAAAATAAATTGGTTTCTCTGGAGCAGCAGATTTTGTATAATAAAAAATTAATAGTTCACAGGTTAGTAAAGTAACAAGCTAGATAAGCCTCTGAAAAGTGCTGAGAAACATTTATCTTCTCAATGGGCCCTTAGCTCCATCAATAAGTCATCCAAATTCATAAAAGTACCAGCATTTGCCATCACTCACAGCACATACAGACATCCAACCATGCCTCACCCTCAAAAAAAATAAAAGAAAGCCTGACCAATTTCAACTCCTGATTTAATTTTAGGAGTACAGAAGTACAAAATTTCACTGCAGAATTATTGAAAATCTGATGTTCCTAGCTGATACTCCATATTGTAATTCAATGTTTCTTCCGGGGATATTGCCCCAGTTGGAGATGCATGGCATTAAATTGTTGCCAAAATGTCTACTAATGTTCATAATATTTTGATAAGAACTGAAAAGTGTCACATTTGATTGCTGGTAATAAACAGTTTTGGTGTCTTGTTTTTGTTTGATATTTTCATTTGTGCTTTCTTACATGTTTTCTCTCTGTATTTGTCACCATCTTTCAGAATTTATACTTGGGATATCTTTTGCAATCAGATACAATATTGCTGTCTTTACAGGAGCTTGAAATCAAGCAGTTTGGTTAAAAGGGAGAAGCAGATTGTGGCAGCAATATCATAACTGTGAAGACAACACATTACTGAGGTTAGTATCTCATTAGGCTTATCTAATCAGCTAGATTGATTTTTTTTTCCCACCTGATGCATTTTGTGTGAATCCATAGTGTCTCTGAAACATAGATCAAAAATCATTTAATTCAATCCCCTCAGGTTGCATGTGAGAAAACTCACTCCTAAAGGGAGAAAATTAAAGCTCTTTGCCCAAAGGCTCACACTGTCATACAGAGGTACAGGCAGGTCTTAAAAAAAAAAAAAGAAAAATCCCAATTCAGTTTGTCAATTCTCATAAAAAATGGATTATATTATTAGTACTATAAACAATTTGTATTAAAAATAAAGTTCTGTAAACTATATTAAAAAATGAAAATTTGAAATAGTAAACTCATTTTAAAAAATTTTTGTCAACTCAGAATACCTATTACACTTATTACCTTGTCTCAGTAGAAAAATAACTCAAATACCAATGAATTAGAGAGAAACATATGTGAATTGTTTAATATGTATATTATGAAAAAATGCAATATAACAATAACCTAATAATTTTAATAAACTTTACTTATAGTAGTTATAAGTTAACATAAGTTATATAGTGGTCTCGATATTATTTAAAACATATAAAACAATCTAAGCACTTCACTGATTATTTCAGCTTAAGAATATTATATTTTAGCAACTAATAACTTATTTCACCAGTAAGTAAATCTTTATAATATGAAGAATGAATGACAGTGGAATTATGCATAAGTTGTCAGTAAAAATGGAAGAGATATAATTATTTACCCAATTGGTGTTTTATCAGGAGGGTATTTGAAATCCACCTATGTATATGGGCCTGTGTCTTACTTTGAAAATCAGTTAGACAGGATTTCAAATTACTCTTAAATTTTTTTCCTTTTAATGTCACTTTTCTCATGAAACTGACCAAATATTTAATGAAGTTGATTCCAAAGTTACTGATTCAGTTAATGTAAAATTATAGGAGTGTATGTCAATTTAAGAAATTATTTTTTTTATCTTTCCACTATTGGGTAGAAACAAACTAATTTACATGCAGAAAATAATGATTCACTCTATATTTCCATAGAAAGGAAGTTAATTGTTCACACTAATTTTTCTGAGAATTATATTTATGTAAGTCGAACCCCCTGCTGTGAATTCTAAAACCATTTTCATTTCATTTTCACTTTAAATATTATTCCTAGTATTATTAGGAAGTAGTATTCCTACTATTCTATGATTCTATGGAAATTTGTAATCCTTTCTTGGAGTCATCAAATCCTATTATCATTGTTTTGTATTCAAGACTAAGCAGTTTTTGCAACTGGAAAGAAGAACTAGTAGCCAGGTGGCTGTTGGTGGTGGGATTTATAATAAAATCACTAACAGATACTTCATAATGCTGACTGCTAATGGAGAAACACATGTGAATGAAAATTAAAATGTTTTCTTCCTATGTCTTTCAATTCTCCATGTTTCCAAATATGTTGAACATAATCTAATTAAGACGTTAGATCTAAAATCCAGTTTATATGAATTACTACAGGTGGGGAATGGATAACTGATACCTAGAAGGAATAGTGAGAAGGAATCAGGCAGATTCAGGAGGTGAGTTTAGGGTAATTGGGGATTTACATCCTGCATTTGTCCTTTTTCTCATTATATTTATTAAAAAGTTTGGTTCCACTATGTTCATATCTATAAAATAGTGTCGACCATACTTTCTGTCACATAATTTACATATATCACCTGACTTCAGCATCAAAATTATAAAGCAGTTATTATTTAATCCATTTCATAGTTGATGAAAATAACAGCTAGAAAGTTCCAAAGTCACACATTTAATATTGTGGTGAAGTTAAAACCCAAAGGTAGTCTGATCCCAACTTTATGTTTTTACCTATGACATCATTTTTTCTCAGTGTAGTTCACAGAAAAATGGCACCAAGAATTTTAGAAAGTTTGTTAAATAAGGGCTTCCCTGGTGGCGCAGTGGTTGAGAGTCCGCCTGCCGATGCAGGGGACACGGGTTCGTGCCCCGGTCCGGGAAGATCCCACATGCCGCAGAGCGGCTGGGCCCGTGAGCCATGGCTGCTGAGCCTGCGCGTCCGGAGCCTGTGTTCCGCAACGGGAGAGGCCACAACAGTGAGAGTCCCACGTATTGCAAAAATAAAATAAAATCCTCCTGCCTTTTGTTTCAGAGGAATTGAGTTCAATCTCTTGCCCCTGTTGCAATAGTCTTGAAGCGTATTGTAATGGTCTTGATAAAAGTCTTCTCCTGTTTAACTTCATCTGGTGCAATTTTTCTTTGACACTTGAAACAAGTTTGCTGTTTGTTTGACGTGAATTTAATTAACTAGATGTTTTCATTGGTTTCCCTTTGACAAACACGACTAGAGTCCTGGTACGTTAATGTTAGTGTTCTTCGATACCAAATAGAAACAATTATTAACGTACTTTGCAAATATAAAAAGCATAATTTAAGTACTTCACCAGTGATGATCATAATGATGATGATGATACCAGATAAGAAAAAAATAGTGATACTTATATACAGCTAAAAACACAAAATAACGCATAAATATCAATATATAATGTTTAAGGCTCCAATGTCCAAACTCTTGCATTCTCTATGCTGTTATTTCAGACAGGTAACAAAAAACATATACATTACAGATAAGGATTAAAGGTATGGCAAATTGTTACTTATACCAATGTGTTAACGCTAAATGATCACTGGTTCTATTAATTAAAAGTGAGTTTGGGAGGTTTGTTTTTAACAAAGCTTAGTGAAAGCTATATTATTAAAAGTGGAGAAAATCACTTATATTCAAAGGATTATATATCTTGGGGATGACTCCAGTAATGGTGTGACTGACAAAATAACTTACAGGTTTTTTCCATTTTTGTTTAATAAAAATTGATTGTGCTTATTACAGCTTTATGCCATTGCTCTGTTGCTCGAGCTGAGGAGACATTTCTTGATAAGTCCTATTTGCAGGCACTTATAGCCTTCAAAATGTGTTGGCTTGAAATTCATCATCATTTTCTTCTTTATTACTAAATGAGGATTTTCACTGAAAATTTGGTGAAATTCCATTCTCCATTTTTGGAGTTACTGAAGCAATAAAATGAGATATTTTTCACCTGCATGTTGTTTTAGGTACAGTTTTAAGTATTTTTCTGGTGAAGGTCATTGAAGAAAGCTCTGGTGTGAACATAGTTCCAAACTAAAAAGATTTTTATTTGACATTTTATATATAAAATTTTCTCTATATATTTGGATTTTAAAGTTAAAACCAAAGAAAGAAACAACAAAAACAAAACAGCAACTTCTGTTTATTCTTAAATGACAGTATTTACATTTGTCTACTCTTATTTCCTGGTCTTTTTCTAGTTCTCTTTTCTTATGGTATGTAGGATTCAGTAAGAAGTTTATGTTTTCCATTATAATCTAAAAGAATAAATGTTTCAGTACTCTTTTATCAGTTAAGCTATCTTAAAGGTAATATTCAGAGTCCAAAATAAATATATTTATGTGATTTTTGGGGTAACTTTTTCATATGAGTTAAGCCATTGTAATAGAAAGATTACATGACTTTATCTGGATTCCATGTCTAGTTCTGTTAGCCAGTAGACTTGGATCATGAAAGTAAAGAATATGTTTGAAAGTAAAAACGTTTGTTATTATTTTAATTTAAAAAGTGACAGCTATTTGAAAATTAGAGAAATAATAAAATAAAATACTAAAAATCCCCCCAAATCTCTACAGCCATTCATAACAATATAAACATGTAGTATTTCCTAGGAGTATCTTAAAACACACACAAACACATACACACATACAAATCACTTGTGGTAGGCTATAAAAAAAGCTTCCCCTCCCCAAATATAACCATGTCCTGATCCTTAGAACTTGTGAATGTTACCTTACATGGCAAAATATAAAAAAGAGGAACTTGTAGATATGTAGATTTGTTTAAATTAAGAATCTTGAGGAAATGATCCTCAGTTATCCACATGGACCTTAAATGCAATCATGTGTGTACTCTCTTATATGAAGAGGAAGTGGGGGGAGTAGGCACACAGGGGAGGAGCTGATATGATATGATGATGGGGACAGAGAATCAAGTGATGTGGCCACAAGATAAGGGATGCTGATGACCACCAGGAGCTGTGAGAGGCAAGGGGCAAATGCAACCTCAGAGCTTCTGGAGGGAGTGTGGCCCTGCTGACATCTTGATTCTGACCCAGTGAAACTAATTTTGGACTCCTGGCCTCCAGAACTACAAGAATGTAAATTTATGTTGTTTTAAGCTATCAGTTTGTAGTAATTTGATACAACAGTCTACAAAACTAATACAGCACACAATTATAAACACATTGTAGATGTAATTTTGTTTTCTACCATTGTCATTTTATTTATTAGTTTATACTGCCCTTTTCCACTAGTGTATAAGTTTTACATCTATGTTATTATAGTCACTGTTACTTCTAGGTTCTTTAAAAGTTTTCCCCTCAGTTTGCCATAAAAAATTACCGTAGAATGTGTGGCTTAAACAACAGAAATGTATTTTATCACAGTTCTTAAGGCTTAAAGGCTGAGATCAGTGTGCCAGCACAGTTGGGTTCTGGTGAGGGATCTCTGCCTAGCCTGCCTTGTTGAATCATAACATGACAGAATGAGTGTGAGCTCCGGTCACTCTTCCTCTTCCATTTTTAAATAAAATTTTGATAATATAAAATATAAATAAATAATATAAATATAAGAAATAACTGATTAAAAATGAATGATAAATACATAATTGATTACTCATTCACTTTAAATGGTTATCTATTATTCGATGCTATAGAATATTTTTGGTATTTTCCAAATTTTTGCTACCATTATTATTGTGTTGAATATATTTATACTTAATTTATTTCCTTATTTGGAATTGCTTTCATTAGGATAAACTAGTCTTTTAGTATCTCTGCATACCAGTTTCTTCATTTGGAAAAGGTATGACTTGGACAAGATGACTTCTAATGTCACTTCCAGCTACTGTATTCAAATGTTTGTTTCTCAAGAAGTAATGGGAGAAGATGGAAATTGTAAAGTAAAAAAAATATACATTTAAAATATTTGGATAACTGGATAAAGGCTGTCAAAGGACAGTCTACTTCTCTGTTGGGTGACCAGGTGCATTGTCAATAGTTTGAAAGGAACCTTTATTTCTGAGGAGTAAGTTTCTGCAGCGGGCTTAAAATATTCAGTAATCCATGTTGTAAATAGACGTACTGTCATCCAGGCTTTGTTGTTACATTGATAGAGCACAGGCAGCGTAGATTTAGCATCATTCTTAAGTGCCCTAGAATTTCCAGAATGGTAAATGGGCATTGGCTTCAACTTGAAGTAACTAGCTACATTAGCCCCTTACAAGAGTCAGCCTGTCCTTTGAAGCTTTGAAGCCAGGCATTGACTTCTCCTCTCTAGCTATGAAAGTCCTAGATGGCATCTTCTTCCCATATAAGGCTGATTTGTCTACATTGAGTCTGCATTAATTATTTTAGCTAGATATGCTGGATAACTTGCTGCAGCTTCTACATCAGTACTTGCTGCTTCACCTCTCACTTTTATGTTATGGAAGTGGCTTCTTTCCTTAAATCTTGTGAACCAAGCTCTGCTAACTTCCAAGTTCTTCTGCAGCTTCCTCACCTCTCACCCTTCACAGAATTGAAGAGAGTTAGGGCCTTGTTCTGGATGAGGTTTTGGCTTAAGGGAATGTTGTGGCTGGTTTGATCTTCTCTCCCATCCACTAAAACCTTCTCCATATCAGCAATAAGGCTGTTTTGCTTTCTTATCATTTTTCTGTTCACTGGAGTAGCACTTTTAATTTCCTTCAAGAACTTTTCCTTGGCATTCACAAGTTGGCTAACTGTTTGACACAAGAGACCTAGCTTTTGAGCTATTTCAGCTTTCAACACACTTAACTTACTAAGTTTAATCATTTCTAGATTTTGATTTAAAGTGAGAGACTTTGCACACTCTTCCTTTCACCTGAACATTTAGAGGTAATTGAGGGATTTTAATTGGCTTAATTTCAATATGGTTGTGTTTCAGGAAATAGAGGTCCAAGGCGAGGGAGAGAGATGGGAGAACAGCCGATCAGTGGAGCAGTCAGAACATACACAACATTTATTGATTAAGTTCACCTCTTGTATGGGTGTGGTTTGGGGTGCCCCCAAACAATTACAAGAGTAACATCATAGATCACCTATCACAGATCACCATAATAGAATAATAATAATAAAAAAATTTGAAATATTGTGAGAATTACAAAATGTGATACAGACATATGAAGTGAGCAAATGCTGTTGGAAGAGATGACTTCGATAGCCTTGCTTGATTCAGGGTTGCCCTAAACCTTCAATTTGTAAAAAATACAGCATCTGCAAAGCACAATAAAATGAGCTATGCCTGTATATTAGTTTCCTGAGGCTGCCATAACAAAATATCACAAACTGGGTGGTTTTTTTTTTTTGCGGTATGCAGGCCTCTCACTGTTGTGGCCTCTCCCATTGCGGAGCACAGGCTCCAGATGCGCAGGCTCAGCGGCCATGGCTCATGGGTCCAGCCGCTCCGCGGCATGTGGGATCTTCCCGGACTGGGGCACGAACCCGTGTCCCCTGCATCGGCAGGCGGACTCTCAACCACTGCACCACCAGGGAAGCCCAACTGGGTAGTTTTAATAACAGAAATTTCTTGTCTCACAGTTCTGGAGGCCAGAAGCCTAAGATCACTGCATCAGCAGGGTTGGTTACTTCTGTGGGCTGTGAGGGAAAACCTGTTCCATTCCTCTCTCACTGTTTCTGGTGGTCTGCTGTCAATTTTTGTCATTTTTTGGCTTGTAGATCTCTGCCTTCATCTTTAAAGACCATTCTCCCTGTGCATGAGTTTGTTTCCAAATTTCCCTCTTTTACACTTGTCATGTTGGATTAGGGATCCATGCTGCTCCAGTATGACTTCATGTTAACTAAATACACCTGCAATAACCCTACTTCCAAAAAAAATCATATTGTGAGGCACTGGGGGTTAGGACTTCAACATAATGAGTTTTAGAAAAACACAATTCAACTCCTAATCAAAGTTTTTTTACCTGGTTTTAGAATTCTTGTTTTTGAATCTCCAGTATGGGCAGGCCTCAACAAGATAAAGAAATAGAAAAATACCAGTTATAAAATAGGAGATATTCATGGCAAGTGACAATTAACAATAACATTTTAAGACTTTATTGTTTTAGAGAAATTTTAAGTTCAAAAAGAATTAAGAGGAAGGTACAGAGATTTCCCACATACCCTTGCCCCACACACATGCATAATCTTCCCCATTATAAACATCTCCCATCATAGGTACATTTTTTTTTTTTTACAATTGGTGAATCTACACCAACACCTTTTACACACACAAAGTCCACAGTTTACTTCACAGTTCACTCTTGTTGTATACTCTATGGGTTTGGACAATGTATAATGGCATGTATCTATCATTATAATATCATACAGGGTATTTTCACTGCCCTAAAAACCTTCTGTACTGTGCTATTCATCTTTCTCACTCCTCATCCACTGATAATTACTGATCTTTTTACTGTTTCCACAGTTTTGCCTTTTTCAGAATGCCATATAGTTGAAATCATACAGTATGTAACCTTGTCAAATTTAATTATTTCACTTAGTAATATGCGTTTAAGTTTCCTTCATGCTTTTCCATGTCTTGATAGTTCATTTATTTTTAGTGCTGAATAAAAGTCCATTGTCTGGATGTACCAGTTTATTTACTCATTCACCTACTAAAGAACATCTTTGTTGCTTCCAAGTTTTGACAGCTATGAGTAAATCTGCTATAAACATCCATATGATGTGTGAGTTTTTGTGAATGTCCCTAATACCTCCCATTGGCTTATACTCATTTATTTTCTTTCTGTTTTATGTTGCTCCCATTCTCACCAGCATTTGGTGTTGTCAGAGTTCCAGGTTTTCACCATTCTGATAACTGTGTGGTGGTATTTTTGTTGTTTTAATTTGCATTTTTCTTATGACATATTATGTGGAGCAGTTTTTCAAATGTCTATTTGCCACCTGTATATCTTCTTGGTGAGATATCCTTTAAGATCTTGGGCTCATTTTTAAAATCTTTTTTTTTTTTTGAGTTTTAGGAGTTGTTAGCATATTTTGGATAACACTCCTTTATCAGATGTGTCTTTTGCAAATATTTTCTCCAACTCTGTGGCTTGTGTTCTCATTCCCTTGACATTGTCTTTTACAGATCAGAAGTTTTTAATTTTAATGAAGTTAAGCTTATCAATTTTTTTCTTCATGGATTGTGCCTTTGATGCTTTATCTAAAAAGTCATCACCAAACCCAAGGTCACCTAGGTTTTATCCTATATGACCTTCTAGGAATTTTGCATTTTACATTTACATCTCCAATCCATTATGAGTTAATTTCCTTAAAAGGTGTAAGGTCTGTGTGTAGATTTTCTTTTTTTATTTTTTTGGCATAGCACCACTTTTTGAAAGTACTAGCTTAGCTTCAATGTCTTGCCTGTGCTTCTCTGTCAAAGATCAGTTGACTATATTTATCAGGGTCTACTTTTGGATTATTTATTCTGTTCCATTGATCTGCCTATTCTTTCACCTACACCACATTGTTTTGATTACAGTAGTTTTATAGTAAGTCTTGAAGTTCAGTAGTGTCAATTCCAACTTTGTTCTTCTTCAATATTGTGTTGGCTATTCTGGGTCTTTTGACTTTCCATATAAACTTTAGTATCGGTTTGTCAATATTCACAAAATAACTTGTTCCATAGATTCAGTGCAATCTCAATCAAAATCCCAGCAGGTTATTTAATTTTACACTTATTTCCACAGGTAATTTTTATCATGGAATGCCACAGAGTTGGCATACAATTTTCCCTCAGCTCTCCAGATAATATTTGAAATTCAGGACAGATACTCTACTACAAAGCTTATTGATAAAGTTAATTAATATAAGCCAATTTAATTCAGGTCTGGTTTGAAACAAGTTCTACTTACTTTGATGCTATCATTCTTGATCTTATGAGTGTGAGTGCGTGTGTGCGTATGTGTAGCTTTTAATGGTTTCTTTCTTTCCATCTTCCCACTTACATGGTTTTGACTATAGCACACCTTTTTTTTTTTCCCCTCCATGTTAGACCTTTTATTTTCATTCTGAGACCAGTCACCAAATCACACATCTACACATCGTTACTCTTAAAACCTGTACATTTCATTTCATTTGAAATTCCTCAAGAAAGGAGAATGTCATTGTTGTTGTTTGTTTGTGTCTGGTTTTTGTTTTTGCTAGTTTTAACTATATTCACGACAATATTTTCTGGATTTCTCTGGTTCTACTTCTTTACCACTATTTTCATGTAGTAGCTCTCAAAGTTTCTTAATCCTTAGTGTGTTTCAAAACCCTTAAATTTTATAGTATGCTTGAAAAAATAAAAATGCATAAAGAATGATCACACTGGTCATCTGGTAGCTCTTCATCACTATGTGTTTCTTTGAAGTTGAACTCTACTTCCATAACTTAAGGCCTCAGGAGTCAGCTTTACCACATTCCATTCCATACACACACACACACACACACACACACACACACACACACACACATATATATGTTAGTTTGAACACTCTCGTCCTAACTTAACGTCTTTCTCTGACATAACCATTTTATCTTAATATTCCATCCAACAAAGATTACCATAATAATAAATGATCTCCTTTGTAATAAAAAATTATGATTAGGGGCTTCCCTGGTGGTGCATTGGTTGAGAGTCCACCTGTCTATGCAGGGGACATGGGTTTGTGCCCCGGTCTGGGAGGATCCCACATGCCGCGGAGTGGCTGAGCCCGTGAGCCATGGCCGCTGAGCCTGCGCATCCAGAGCCTGTGCTCCGTGACGGGAGAGGCCACAACAGTGAGAGGCCGGCATACCACAAAAAAAAAAAAAAAATTACCATTAAATAAAATTTGAGTGCACTCATGTGAAGGATTTTCCCTAAGCAATCTTCAAACTCCTTTCTCTGTGGTATTTTCTACAATTCATGACCATAAGTTTTCTTCAGGTTGCTTATTATAGAATTATAATACATTTCCTTTGGCCATGTTAGTAAAAATCATATTGCCAGAGTCATTCTCAACATCGCTATATGATACCATATACCACCATGAATTTCATTAACTTAGTTTTTTGGAGGACTTAGTATACAATACTTCCCTAGGGAAGTATATAGAGAGAAAGTCCTAAGAAACAGAAGTAAATAATCAGAAGTAAATGGCTTGCCCAAAATTGTTCTCACTTATTAAGCACATATAACTGTCCTCCTAAAAAACATGAAATTAAATATCTTGAATTATTACTTTAAAAAAATCTCACTTTCTTATCATAGTTATTGTAAATACCAATAAAGTTTCCAATGAAGTAAAATATATTTTGGTTAGGTTTTATATCTCCCAGTTAAATTAAAATCTAACTATAGCTACATAACACAACAGCCTTGCTTTTTACACCACCATCTGTATTGTCATTTACATCTCTTACTGACCTTAAGGGAATTCAAATTATTGAGTTTTAGAACTATAAGCTTATTTGAAGGACACTTCTAATGCCTATTTCCCTTAGTCTTTGATAAACTTATTTAGCCTCTGGAAATCACTCTATAAATTCCCATGGTCTCTGTTCTATGAATTTTTCAGACTAAATAAGGAAGGGGTATGTTTGCTTTGAGGACTGTTTTTCCTACATATTTAAGGTTTTGTCCTTCCTTTCTTCTCCAAGAGAAACTAGCTATTTTGATTGTGTGTCAAATTGCTATTTATCAAATCTTCGATTCGATTCCATTTTATATCTCTTCTCTGGTCTGTGAAATTATTGCTTGTGACACCACTTATTTGGAAAGTTATTTTTACAGACATAAAAGTGAGCAATCTGAAGTACATTTTAGTTTTTTTTTTGAGGAAGGGAAAAGGTGAGCAGTCACCTTAGAAATTTACAGCCCATCATATTCCTAGAAGTATTTGTATCTATTATTTTATTTGTAAAATTTCAACATTTGGGTATTAAAACTATAAAGTACAAATAACTTACATAATTTTAACATTTATTTTCCAAAGCTGAGTTGATATTATATTTAAACAGTTTCAAAAATAACTTTTAATTACATTTAGATAAAAATATTTTGCTTCAATGATAATCAGTCATCTAAACATCTAGCTTTTTCCAAATAGCTATTACATGTATCTTCTATAAAAATATTCTGTTCATTTCTTCTAGTCTTTCCACTGACTTAAATTTAATTTCTAGGCTCTTCAATATCATTTTCCATCACCCACTATAACTCTAAACTTTGGGATACAGCTTTTTTTCCATATTTGGTTTTCATAATTTAGTTTGTAGGAAACCATGAAGTCTTGAGATGAGTTGGGTATTTCTGAGGTGTAACTCCAAATATTCAGTTAATTTCAACCCATAGAATTAGATAACCATATTATTGCCATTGGATATACTATATGCTTCTTTTCTATTTCTTCTCTACAGTGACAATGTACTAGAATGAAAATGACATAACAAAGACAAAATATCAGAATAAAAAGAGGGAACAAAGATAAGTGTGCCCTGTTTAAGACAGTCACAATTAGGTGTATTAATTCATGTGTTATATTAAGTAGTTTCCTAATATGGCTCTAGAATGCTCACTTCTTTTTTAAGAAAATTATCTAAATCTAAGTGACAAGAACATTAGTCAGACACAAATGTGAAATAGTTTCTACTGGCAGGGATTCATGAAACGGATGCCAATGTTTCTTAACCTTGATTGTAATGGAAAAGATAAATAATCACTTACACAAAAATTTTAACAGAAGGAGAAACATATTGTGTGCACCCGATCCTTATGGCATAAACTACAATTATGTGCCAAAATCATAAACTGAAAATCCAGCCTTTAGATATCAGGATATTGTTGGTGAGCTCCCTATAATATGTTTGTGGCAGACCCCTTAACATAAAATCACATAATATGCCCACAAAATAAAAAGATGTTCTTGAGGGTAAACATAAGAATAAATGCTGGCTATAAATGTTACCAAAATATTAAGAATTTTAGGTTAAAAAATTAAATTTAGTCATACCCATATTATATATGGAAAGCACAGAGAAGAAAAAAAAAATATATATCTTAGTTCACATTCCATAGATAACCACTGTGAACACTTTGGTACAATTATAGAGTTTTTTATTTCTTTATACTTTATGTCAAACTCTGTCCTATTTTATTTTTATTTTTTTAAATATTAAAGCACATTTATTCCTGTAAAATAATAATTTGGGGATCAGTTTTGTTGGGATAAAGTATGCTTCTGCATCATCACTTAACTATTCTCCTATAGTTAAATACTTATGGTATTTCCCTTTTGTATTAATTATAAATTACCTCCCAAACCACATCTTGGATATGAAGATTGTTTTCTAGTTCTAAATTACTTTATTAGACGAGTGTTTATGTAATGGAGTTAAAAGCTCAGATCATTGCTAGGTGCTGCCTAATTGTTTTTCCAAGTAGTTATACTAACTTACCTGCCCACAATGAAGCTAGATTTATCACACCAACATTAAATATTTTTACTTTTTATCTTTGATAATTTATAAGCAGGGAATTGGATATGTTTGTTTTATTTTAGGATATATTTTATTTTTGGTAAAATTTCTCATATTCCATTTTTTTATCTTTTTAATTAATAATGGTCATTGTTTTTTAGACATACATGATTATTAATGTTTTTCTTATAATTTTCTTCATTGTTTTAAAATTTGGGACAGTTTTCTCTAGAGATTCATAATTATTCAAATATTTCTATATTTCAAAGATTTTTATTTTTATTATTTCCCTCTTTAATCTATCTAGAATTGATTTTTGATATCACATAATGTTTTATTTTTGCAATAACCGTTTATTATATAGCTGTCTTCCCCACATATGTGAAATGTTTTTTATCATATTCCACATTAAATCATTTTATGTGATTTGTTTCAAATATATGTATTCAGTTCCTATTATCCTATGTCAGTATCATCTCTTTTAAATTAGTTTAGTTGTACAAATTTTGATACTGTTAGGACTAATCTATTCTACATCTCTGTCCCTAGTCAAAATAATACTTCTCCTCTTACACACTTTTTTCTTTGGCTGTTATGTCATATAAATACTGTTGGTGAATACAGACAAATTTTGTAATTAATTTTACATGTTTCTCCTACAACAATCCTCCAAACTCTATAAGTATACTTTATATAAAAAGTACCTTAGAATTTCAAAATTAGTTGAAATCTATTCTGGTATTTTAGTCTTCTTACTCATAAATATTTATAATTTTTTTTCTACTGCATATTACTAAGAAAAACATGGAGTAGTAAGAATAGCATCTTCTGATGTTCTATTGTTTTTTTATGGCTGCATAGTTGCGCATATAGTTTATTCAACTATGTTCCATTCAATTGTCATTTATCACATTTCATTTCTTTTAAAATTTCAAGTTCTACAAGACACAAGTATAAATTTTATTGTAATACATATATATTTATTATATATCTTATAATTTTTTATCTCATTTATCTGGGAAGATTCTTAGAAAAAAAGTTGAGTTAAAGCATATGGATATTTAAACAATTCTAATTTATACTTTCACTTTAGTTTTACAACAATAATTTTACCAATCTACATTTCCAGCAAGATATAAGTACCCATTTTCCTATACTTCCATACATTGAATGTTATCACTTGAAAAATTTTTCTAAAGTATTGAGTGAAAAATTATCTTGTTTGATGACCTTTTATATTTCCTTTTTACTTGCTCAATAATATTAGTGTTAGTGAGTGCCTGTCATTTGGGCACTGGTAAAATAAATGATGGATAAACAGATATGATTCTCTTGGAGCTTACATTTAGTTGAGAGAGACACACGGTGTATAAGTAAATACCTAAATAAGATCGTTTTAGTTAAAAGAAAGTGTTATAAAGAAAATTCACTTGATGAGAACAAGGGAAGCGAGGGGAGTGGGCTCCTTGGAGTACTTCCGATGATGTAGTAGGGACTACAGGGACTGAAGAGGTGATTTTGACCCTATTAAAAGAGCCAGCAAACTCTGCCCCAAGCCAAGGGGAGCACATATTAAAAGGCACGACTACAAATTGCATTTTCATAGCAGACCCACACTTAAATTCTAGTCCAGAGACTTACTAACCTGAGATTTTTATTACAAGTTATTATGAGCTTGGCCTCTGGAGTCAGGTGGTCATAGATTTAATTATTTACTTCTCTTATCTTCAGTCTCTTTATCTTCAAAATGCAGATAATGTTGCATCTCTTACGGAGTCATTATACAAATCTGATACAGAATATATGAAATGTCTAATAGTGAGTTTGTTTTTATTCAGTAACCATTATTGTTGTTGTTATTGTTAAGTAGAGACAACTGATACTATCGATTTTGACCTGGGATTTTAGTTAGAAGATACGGATTAACATCCACATTCTACCTCATAATAGCTGTAGAGCCAGCCTAACTTATTGAGCTCCAATTTATTCCATTTATAAAGCAGATAAACTACCTTCCACCTTATTTTCCTTTACTCTTGGAGTCTTGCTTGATACCTAATTTCATCCTACACTAAGATCCAGCCTTTCTCTACTGAGCATATTAATTTATAAATCACTTATTGAGTTCCTATGTTTTGTCATAAGACATCCACCATCAAAAAATGTTAGTTTTGGGCTTCCCTGATGGCGCAGTGGTTGAGAGTCTGCCTGCCAATGCAGGGGACATGGGTTCGTGCCCCGGTCTGGGAAGATCCCACATGCCGCGGAGCGGCTGGGCCCGTGAGCCATGGCCGCTGAGCCTGCGCATCCGGAGCCTGTGCTCCGCAACGGGAGGGGCCACAACAGTGAGAGGCCCGCATACCGCAAAAAAAAAAAAAAAAAAAAAAGTCAGCTTTGCATCCTCAACCCTTATCTATACCCTACTGCTAAAATATTCCCTTCCTTCTTCACTCTGAGAGTATCCTATCTACTAACCACAATTTCTGTCTGCTGGCAATTTCAGGATATTCCATTTTGACAGAAACCTGTCTTATTTCCAGGCTTTGGCTCTTTCTAGACTCGTCCATTTGCAACCAAGCTACCATATTAGCCCCTATGAAGACTAAGTATAATGAGTTAATACTTTATACACTGCAACTACTGAGTACATGAGATTAAAGTAGGTATTTTTTTGTAGATCTAGAAGTTATATACAGTATGAATTTTGGTATTACTGTTTTTAAAAAAATAGGTACTTTTGAAAAAAATATATTTTTGAAATTTATAAAATACAATGAAATTATCAGGGGAGGTATAACTACAAAAGTTTTAGCTGAAATAAGTCTTACTTGAGGATTACTTTATAAAATTATATGTCTTCAATTATTATTTCACTTCTTTCTTGCATGAGAGATTGGAAAAAGCAAAGATGTATTTTCAGAAAAATGTTAACTAATTTTCTGTGACAATTTAATAATAATGACAGAATATACTTGTAAAAAGTCACATATTGATTGCTGAAAAGGATTTTATTCCAGTAAGTATGAAGTAGAATATGATACCAGCTTATCAACTGAGATATCACCCATAGAGTAAATGAGGCTAATTGCCACAGCTGGCTTCATTTTCAACTGACAGTGCAATAATCAACAAGGCACGGACAGAGAAACCTGTGACACTAGAATACTAAACCATTTCAATAAATTATAAAAGCAACATTTGACTCACAGCTATTTTTAAACTTAACATAACATTGTCTCTTATTCCAAGGGAAATCAACTGCATTGGTATGAAAATTGCTTTGGGTTTAGTTCTCAGCTTATACTTTAGGGTAGACGGCTTTGAAAAGTAAGTTTCCCAGAAATTAAAATTGGATGGAGCTTCGTAACACTCTAACCAATGAGAAACAGAAAGAGATAGAGACAGAGACTGAATAGGAAGAGGAGGTAGAGGAGAGGAGAAGAAAGTAAGGATGAAATGGAAGGGGGGACCAGGAGAATAAAGGTGAGAAGGAACCTTTAGAACGTCTTTTGACTTTGCCGAATTTATCCTTTCTTCCAGAGCTCTCGGTGATTTCTATTTGCTCAATGCATATCAACCTTTCCCCAATTTTAAAGGCACGATGAACAACTTTCTTGACACCCACAATTCAACTGTGACTTTTTGAGGATCCTTATTTGAGCCTAGTTCCACATGAATGGTAAACTTTGGGTCTTTGGCATTTCTTGGCTATTAGATTTATTATGTCAGAGGCTTCTTTCAATTCTCATTTGCTTACATTTGAACCATATTTCATCTCAGTTTCCCTACAATGCAGTTATGTTCCATACATAGAATCTGGTCATAAATTGTAATTATTGATGCTTTTCCTAAGAGATGAAAATGTATTTATTTCCTTATCATTTTCTTGAAGTATTAGACTTCGTTAGTCCTAGAGGGGACAGAGTTTATTAGAATAGTTCTAATTTTTTTTCTTGAAATTGTAAAAGTCATGCCTCTTCTGAAACTAATAGAGTGCTATTTGTATCACTCTATGTCAGTGCAGAAAACATATTTCTTTAAGAAAAAAAGAGACAGAGAGAGAAATGGGTCAAAAGGAAAAATGGGGCAAAAGGGAACAGACTCCAGTTGAATACTGTTTAAGTGTAGTTTTAGAAAAAAAAAGATGTCATATGAATGGCTAATAAAGAATGTTTTTAAAAAACAAAAAACACCACTGAAGTTGGAACAACAAAGGAAGCCCCACCCAAGAATCTCCAGTGTATCTGAGGCTGTATCCAAGACCATTTTAAGAGTATATGGCTCTATTGCCTAGTTTCACTCTAAGGCCTCAAGTTAAAATGCCTGTGACTGAGCTTCAACTATTAGAAATGCACTGCTGGAAAATTTACAAGGAAAGAGGAGATATCTCGATTATTCTGAAAGACAGAAAAGACTGAAAAACATTAGTAAAACACCAGCTGGCAGATAAGATAGAGGGGCACAAAAAGGAAAAGACAGGTAGAGAAACCAGGATGGAAAAAATGGTGTTAATACAAATATGTCAGGGGTACAAATCCTGTAATTGATGAGCAAGTCCTGCAAGTTACATATGGAAGGTATTAAAATTATTACAATGCAATAAATATTATATTGCTGAGTAAGTGACAGTGAAAAGAGAAGCAGGCAGATATTAGCAAATATATGAAATGTAGATAAAAACAGAATGGAAGAAAATTGGATAAAAAGAGAAATAGAATGATGCATTAGCTTTATGTTTCCTTACCAGAGGAGCCATATCTCAGACAGGATAAATAAAACCTGATGCATGGAGATTGCTCTCTATGTAACAGCATTTAGATAGATAGTCCTATCCCATTTAGATAGGCCTGCATATTTTCCATTACTTAGAAAGGAACTGAGATCAGATCAGTTTTAAACCTATAAAGTAACAATTCTGTTCTGCTTAAACCTTACCTGAATTTTTGGGTAGTGTGCTCTTCTCATTATGAAAATCTATTTATGAGCCCCTACATTTCAGGGTGCTACTGAAGACATCATTGCACTTGTCCATTGAAGAAATATTACTGACCATCCCAGAAATATTACTGAGTAATTACTATGGGCTTGACTTGGGCTGGGCACTAAGGACTTAATTAGAAAAAGGAGGGGAAAAGATGCTACTTAGAGCATGAGCTTTGGGTTTGATTCCCAGCTCTATCATTTACCAAATGTGTGAATTTGGGCAATTTACTTAATATTTCTTTGACTATTTTTCTGACTTGTAAATACAACATCATTGGGATGATATAAAGATTAAATAAAGTTCAGTAAGATGAAGTATAAAATACTTTGCTCAGAAATTGACATTTAAAAGTTTTTTAAGGATGAATGCTATTAATATTAATTTTAATAAAATGATTCATATTGATATGTAGGATACTTAGGCAGTATAGAGATCTTGGAGTCAGGGACTGAGGCCACTGTAGAAATTAAGATATGAGGCTATAACAGAGAAGAACAAACCTGACTCCATATTGGATCTATTCCTTTAGCTCTAACCTTTGTGCTCTGCTGCCTGTGCTTAGTCATGCTGGCTCTGCATCTTTGTAAAAGTATGTTGCCTATAGCCTGAAATATACAGGATAGCTCATTCTCAAGGTTCTGACCTTTAAAGGTATAACACTTTTCCATTCATACAGATAAAAAGTTGCAGAACAGATAATAGTAATTGTTTTGTTGGAGGCTTATAGGAACATTGTGACCAGACCTACCAGGACAGCTGCAAGAACAAAGGATTCCAACACCAAGAAGTTTGTAACAACCAGCCACACCCCCTCCCCTTTTAGAAAGAATCCTGAGCTCTATCTCAGGTAAGATGGCTCTTTGGGACACTAGTCCACCATCTTCTCAGTCTGCTGGCTTCCATATAAAGTCATTATTCCTTGCCCCAACAACTTGTCTCTCGATTTACTGGCCTGCTGTGTGGCAAGCAGTACGAGGTTGGTAACAAGGTGGTGAGAACTTGAACTCAGAATGGCAATTGGAATAGAAAACAGGTCAGAGATGTCACATAGACAATATGCAGGCAAACAAACTGACTTTGGAACAGTGTAAGAGCAAGTTAAGAGTATAACAGCAAGATACTGGAAGAAGCCAGAAATGACAGGTTAAATGGGTTGGGGTTATAAACACGGTGTTTGCCTTTCATTGAAATCAGAACATCAAGAGAAAAACTTTTTCATACTCAGGAGTGAACAGAATTCCCTGACTAGTGAAAAATGAGACATATCTGATAAAAGAGGACATACTTTACCTATGATTCAAATTTAATTCAGTCATGTATCTCTTTAAGAACTGTCCAAAATAAAACCATGACATTTACCTCATGATTTTTGGAATCTGCTACCTGTAATGGCTTGATACACACTACACATCACACACACACACACACACACACAAACACACACTGATATGTATAAGTAGAATGTGTAATTGTGTGCCTATCTTTTTATTCTTTGTGAAGTACAATGCATGGAAAAGTGTAAAACATATAAATGTACAGCTTAATAAACTGTTATAAAGAGAACACTCGTATAATCATATCCAGGAAAAAGAACATTACTAACATCTCAGAAACCTCTTTTCATGCCCATCTCAACATACCCTCTCCTTCTTCCATATCCTTAGTTTTATACTACTTAATCTGTTTGTTTTCTATAATTTTGACTTAACTATTCATCCTTAAACCCATTCCTTTAGTCTTCCCTATTTTTAATTAACTAATTAATTATTCATCTAATTTTATTGGGAGATAATTGACATACAGCACTGTATAAGTTTAAGGTGTATAGCATAGTGATCTGACTTGCATATATCATGAAACTATTATCACAAGTTTAGTGGACATCCATCATATATATATATATATATATATATATATATATATACACACACACACAAAATAAAAGAAAAAAATAGTTTTCCTTTTGATGAGGATTTACTTTCTTAACAACTTTCATGTACAACATACAGCAGTGTTGATTATATTACTCATATTATACATTGTGCATTGTACATCATATTGTACTCGATCTTATAACTGAAAGTATATACATTTTGACCACCTTCATCCAATTAGTCTTACCAATTTTTAAAGTTTATGTAAATTATATCAAACATTAGGAATTTTCTTTTACTTGTATTCTTTTCTTCATTCTTTGTTTTCAAGATTTATCCACTGGGTTCCTTGTAGTAGTAATTACTCATTTTTATACTGTATTGTATGTCTCTGGATTAATATACCACTATTTATTAATTATATTATTCTTGAGTTTTTAGATAATTTCTATTAAGGAACTATTATACATAATATGGTTTGGTTATTTTTGTTTATGTATGATGGTACAAAATTACTTTCAGTTTTGTAGGGTAAACATTGTAGTATGATTGAAACAATATAGGATTAAGTGTATCTTCAATTTTACTAGACAATATCAAACTATCTTCCAAAATAGTTAGGATAATTACCCACCCATCAACTATAGATCCATGGATGGGAGTACTTGTTGCTATATATCATAATCTACATTTGGCATTGTCATTTGTTTTTATCTATTTTAATAGGTGGTATATCACTATAACTATGAATTTTATGATAAGATTTTGCCTATATGTATTGACCATTTATAGTTCTGCTTTTTGTAAGTACCTGTTTAAGTCTATTGCCCAGTTTTCTATTGGGTTTTCCATTGTCTCCCTAACTGATGTATAAGGAATTTATGCATATCAATTTATATATTATTGTATGATTTCTTTATTAGCAAATATGTTGCAAATACCTTCTTTCATGTATTTGAGTGATTCTAATGGTGTTATTTGGAGAGATAATTCTTGATTTTTAATCAAATTTATCAAACTTTTCTTTATGGATTGTATTTCCTTGTCCTGATTAATGAAGATATTTTCTTATGTTATAAAAGATATTTCTATTTCTATCTTTTACATTCCGGTTTGCTTACACAACCATATCATCTATGGTTAGTGACGGAAGTATTATTTAGGTATTCTTTACCAGAATAAGAAAGTTCTATTCTATTCCTAGTTGCTATAAGATTGTTTCCCATGTATTATGTATGTTCACATGATTTTATATTCTTTATTCTGTTTATGTGGTGAATTCTATGTATTGCTTCCCTATTTAAATAAACACTTGTGTACCTGTGATAACTCTAACTTGGTCTTGATGCATTTTATTTTATATATTTGTCATATTTACTCTGTATATTTGAGTTAGGATTTTTTACTTAATTTTATGAGTGACATTAGAATGAATTTTTGTGTGTGTTTTATAGTCTTTGCTGGGTTTTAGGATCAAGGTTATGTTAGCTTATAAATGATGGGAAAATATATCTTGTTGCTCTCTTTTCTGGAAGAACCTGTAAATCAGTATCATTGACATTATTTATTCCTTAAATATTAGGCAGAACTTGACAATGAAGCTCTGAGTTTTTATTGTGACAAGATTTTAAATTACAGATAATTATAGAAATAGTTATAGGACTATTTTTATTATGTATATTTTTATTGTGGTGAAATGTCGTAACATAAAAATTGCTATATTAGACATTTTAAGTGTACAATTCAGTGGCATTAATTACATTCACAATGGCATGCAACCATCAACACTATTTCCAAACTTTTTCATCAATCTAAACAGGAACTCTGTAACCATTAAGCAATAATTCCTCATTCCCCCCTCTCCCCTTGTCCCTAGTAACTTCTAATCTATTTTCTCTCCTATAAATTTGCCTATTCTAGATATCTCATATAATTGAAATCACGTAATTGTTTTCATTTTGTATGTCTTAGTTTCCTCCCCTTCTTTTTTTTTTTGCCACTACCAATGATATTTGGTCCACTTTTATGTATTTATTTATCAAAAGTTGCACAAACCTGACCTCATTCACCAACACAAAACATACAAACAGGACACACACAAGGCCTTAGAGAAGGCTAAATACTTTGAATGACAGGAAGGAATGAACACAGCAGGTGGACTTTTGGTTTCATTTGCAGGGGTCTGGGGAAGGCTCTGGTCCCACACCTGGAAAGGCAGAGGGGTGTGAAAGTCAATAAATAGCACCCTGGGCCCAGCCTGCTTTGGTACACTGAGGATTCATCCCTGCACCTCTGAGCCCCAGCGGCACTTGCCCTTGGCCCTTAGCCAACAGCAGGAGCAGGACAGGCAGAACCTGGGAATCTGGTGCAGGCAGGTCAGACGTGCTGCCACAGTTCCCCTCCAAACAGCCCCCAGTGTCCTGCAAGGCAGGAGGTAAGACCGGTCCAGGCTCCGCAGACCCTAGCTGGCCACGTCTGAGGGCACTGTCTTTTCCTTGTCTGAACTTTCAGGGAACACGAGGTGCCCTCCCGCACCAGCGGCCTCCTCTTGACCACTCACAGGCTCTGGCTGCAATACAAAACTTCTTTCCAGCTGGACTGGTCTCTGGGCGCTGCCTCTGTATCCTACCAACACCCATTCACAGTGTTACACTCCTGTAGGACTCCTGCCCAGTATGGATGGGTGGCCTGATTTTGGTTTTCTCTAGTTTTATTTTGATAGTTTATGTATAGATTTCTTTGCATTCACCCTGCTTAACATCATAAAATTTCTTGAAACAACGGGCTAATATTATTTGTGCATTTTGAAAAATTCTCTAATGCTACCTCCTATTTTACTTCTGTCTCATTAACATGCTTCTCTACTTCTGAAACTCTAATTTTTTTCTGAAACATATGCTACTGCTTCTTCTATATCCTTTTTGTTTCTTTTCTCCTATATAATTTTTTTCAAATTTCTGTCTCCAAATGCTGCATTCAGCTCTTGTTTGTTCTGGCAAAATTTCCATTTCATTATTTCTTTTTCATCTTGTATAATCTGTTATTAAGTATGTTCATTGAGCCCTTGTTTTAGATTATTATATTATTCACTGCAATAAATTCTATAAAGATTTTTTCTTCAATATGCTTAAGTCCCTTTTTATTATTTCTTGTACTCTGCCCAGTGGTTGAAGGTTTTATCTCCTTTAATGTATTTATCTTCAGTTGTTTTCAGCATTTATCTTCAGTTATCTTCAGCATGTTTTTATCTTCAGTCTGAGTCTGATGATTCCAATATTTATAATTTCTATACATCTCTTTGTTCTCATTTCTAAAGTTCTTGCTCATGTTCAGTTGCCACCTCTTTGTGTGGTTACATTTGATCGTGTGTGCAACATACCGTCATTGAAAAAATATTTGTGGAAGTAATTTGAGGATTAGGATGATGTCACCTGTGATATTATTTTACTCTAGGAAAGGATACTTGTTTAACTTCTGCCTGTCACCCGTAGGTTTTAGAAACTTTAGATAACAATGCAATCGTACGGTTTGAGATTTTTCTGGGCTATTCATGTTATTTCAAAATAGATTTTACTATGTAGGAAGGCTGATTTTATTCCATTCAACTCCACAGTTGAGCCTTTGGAGACCAAGAGGAAAATGGTTTACCAAAATCTATTCCCTTTATTAGCCTTTGCTTCTATTTGTTTTGTCTTAGTTTTTTGATGCTATATGTTATAGAATTAATGTTTGTGTCTCCCCTCAAATTTATATGATGAAATCCTAACCCCAGTGTAATGGTATTCAGAAGTGAGGGATAACTAGGTCATGAGGGAGGGTAGAGCCTCCATGAATGGAATTAGTATCCTTATAAAAAGTCATGAGAACTTGCTTTCTCTACCTCTGCTCTCTGCCAGGTGAGGACACAACAAGAGGACAGCCATCTAGGAACAAGGAAGCAGGTGTACACCAGACACTAGACCTGCCAGTGCCTTAATCTTCAATTTCTCAGCCTTCAGAACTGTGAGAAATAAATGTTTATTGTTTAAGCCACCCAATCTATGGCAATTCGTATGGGAGGCCAAATGGACTAGGACACTGTCAACAATACAGTGTAATCTTTCAACCACCTCTTATGAATTGGCAGCATCATTTTTCTTTAATAATATCATGAATAAGCATTCTTTCATGTGTTTGTTGGCATTCTGTATATCTTCTTTGGAGAAATGTCTATTTAGGTCTTCTGCCCATTTTTGGATTGGGTTGTTTGCTTTTTTGTTATTGAGCTGCATGAGCTGCTTGTAAATTTTGGAGATTAATCCTTTGTCAGTTGCTTCATTTGCAAATATTTTCTCCCATTCTGAGGGTTGTCTTTTGGTCTTGTTTATGGTTTCCTTTGCTGTGCAAAAGCTTTGAAGTTTCATTAGGTCCCATTTGTTTATTTTTGTTTTTATTTCCATTACTCTAGGAGGTGGGTCAGAAAGGATCTTGCTGTGATTTATGTCATAGAGTGTTCTGCCTACACATGAAAGAATGCTCAACATCATTAATCATTAGAGAAATGCAAATCAAAACTACAATGAGATATCATCTCACACCAGTCAGAATGGCCATCATCAAAAAATCTAGAAACAATAAATGCTGGAGAGGGTGTGGAGAAAAGGGAACACTCTTGCACTGCTGGTGGGAATGTGAATTGGTTCAGCCACTATGGAGAACAGTATGGAGGTTCCTTAAAAAACTAAAAATAGAATTACCATATGACCCAGCAATCCCACTACTGGGCATATACCCTGAGAAAACCAAAATTCAAAAAGAGTCATGTACCAAAATGTTCATTGCAGCTCTATTTACAATAGCCCGGAGATGGAAACAACCTAAGGGCCCATCATCGGATGAATGGATAAAGAAGATGTGGCACATATATACAATGGAATATTACTCAGCCTTAAAAAGAAACGAAATTGAGTTATTTGTAATGAGATGGATAGACCTAGAGTCTGTCATACAGAGTGAAGTAAGTCAGAAAGAAAAAGACAAATACCGTATGCTAACACATATATATGGAATTTAAGAAAAAAAAGGATGTCATGAAGAACCTAGGGGTGGGACGGGAATAGAGACGCAGACCTACTGCAGAACGGACTTGAGGATATGGGGAGGGGGAAGGGTGAGCTTTGACAGGGCGAGAGAGAGTCATGGACATACACACACTAACAAAGGTAGTAAGGTAGATAGCTAGTGGGAAGCAGCCGCATGGCACAGGGATATTAGCTCGGTGCTTTGTGACAGCCTGGAAGGGTGGGATAGGGAGAGTGGGAGGGAGGGAGACGCAAGAGGGAGGACATATGGGAACATATGTATATATATAACTGATTCACTTTGTTATAGAGCAGAAACTAACACACCATTGTAAAGCAATTGTACCCCAATAAAGATGTTAAAAAAAATAATATCATGAATATATTTAAGATACTTTTTAATCTAAAATGTTCTTCTCAAATAGGGTGCATTTTCTGGAAACTAAGCTATTTAAAAATTTTGCTTTATAATTATTTTTCAGCATTAACATTCACTGAATCAGTACTGCACAGACACATCAAGTGATAGGATATATCATGTTCAGTAGAGAGACAAAAAAGTAAGATGGATTTCTTCTTCAAGGTCAGAATTTGAGTACTAATTTTATCTGAATTACAAAATATTATCACTTTGTAGATCTAAAATAAACTAAAACATAGAAAAAGAAAACAAGAAAAGGCCAATCCTTCATTTGCCAGCTCTGTATCAATTTCTAAATTGCTTACATGCATTATTATCTAATTAAGTCCCACAGTGGATTTTTCATTTATTTTATAACCATTTTTTTCTCAATCCTGCTTAGAGATGTTTAAAAAATTGCCTAGTGTCACAAGGTGACTACATGGACCAGTTTTCCCATTCCCCAACTCTACCGTTGTGTCTCTCAAATATAGACCACAAAACTTGTACAAAAAGAAAAAAAAATCTTGTTTAATGTAGCAACAATTTTTGTTTTTGCACTCCCTTTACCATCATTGTTCAGCTATTTACACCACATAGGCCATGATTTTTTTTCTTATCTCCTGATCAAAAGCATTATATAAGATTTATATAAATTATAAAAGAGGTAGGTTTATCTTCTCCATTTTATATGGAAACTGTTTCTCAAAGAGATGAAGTTATTTAGTAGCTAGTAAAAGAAGAGAAACAATTAAGAGTCGAGATCTCCAAAACCTGTTATTTTCCTACCTTATATAGATTAGGGTGATTATTAAGATCAGGTTGATTCTTGATCTGACACAGAGACAAGCATGATGGACATGGATTATTATGCTGCTTGCTCTTGGGCAGAAGTAGATATCTTTTATTAAAAGAATAATTCTTTATTGCTAAAATCCCAAACATACTTCACTATGAAGCAGATGAAATCACACAATGCAAGCAATATCTCTTTCACCTACTGGTAAATTTTCCTTTCTGGGTTACATATAGCAAAGCATAGTTAACATTTATTCTGCTAATTCACGGAAGAAATATTTTACCTAAATAAGCAAACACACCTTCCTTTAGCGTGTCAAACTAATTATACTTATTGGTGAATGCATATGAATACTTTGTGTGTTTGAATATTATAAGGAGTCAGTCAGTCTTAGACAAGAGTGCAGTGCTGCCTAACAAATATTTACCTTTTACTTTGTGCCACGCGTTGAGGCTAAAATGCAGAAGTGGACGTAGTCCTCATCCTTTAGGATGTCTTACTCTCTTAGAGAGACTTTCATTATTTAAAAATTCTGATAAGGATGGTAATAATTTTTATCTTGAATGAGGCTTTGCTTTATTAAACAAATATGTAGCTATACTAGAGAAAAGAATTTCATTAATTTGTCAGTTTTTATTTCCTGTTATGAATATTAACAATAGCATTAACAAAAGCATATACACAGTAGAAGTAATTTTTGATGCTATTCATATCTCAGAGCAACATAACCGGAAGCATTCTGCCTAGGATTCAAGAGTCCTAAGTTTTTGCCTTAGCTTAGCCAGTAGATAACTGGCTGTGTGACTGTACAGAGTTATTGGGTCTCTTTCCACATTCATAAACTGAGGAATATAAAATAGATACTACCTAAACATTTATTAGGAATTCAAAAATGATAAAAATTTTATAAACCACCAGTTAAACATTTATGAACATCTAAAGACTATCTAATTATAATGCATTCTCTATGGTATTTCCCCAAATGAATTATATTTCTTAGAGGGTGGTGTTATGTCTTATATGTTTTTTGGTTATTCATTGCTGTAGTGCCTAGTACACTGCTGATTGCAGAAATATGAATAGGACAGATCTATATCGTCTTTCTGTATGATGGGCAAAAACTCTGATATCCTCAAAGAAAGAGCAAAAGATGTTTGACATAATTTTCTCTGAATTGAATGACTTTATTTTTTAAATTTGAAAAAGGTTGACATCCAAATAAGCATTTTCAGTGTATTTGGGCTCTTTTTCTGACTTAACAGAAACAACTTAATCAAATTTTGATTGGAAATTTTCAAAAAATTATGATTGGTTGCAAGTGTTACTAATAATGATGTTGTTAGTTTTCTCTTAATCGTTCTTGAAAGATAATTTGCTCTGGTTGAAAATTTCATAAACTTCATCTCTGATCCAAAAGATCTCCAGTATCTGGTAGTTATTAATACAGAGAAAATGTGTTTTATATATGAACATGTATGTATGTACGTGGGAATGTGGGAATGTATATACATACACACACAGAGTGGGTGTTTATTTTTGGTTAATGGATAAATCCAAAATTGAACAACTCTCTCTATATATGTATCTCACAAATAAAAAGAAAATATAGTATATGGAAGAACTTTAAAAGATCTATGACAGCACAGAGCTGACAAATTCATAGAATTCACACACATTAAGCTCCTTCTAGCATTCTCTGTGGTATGTGCAAGATTAATATAAGTTTGAATGGGAAATAATGTAGTTTGTTAGATAGAATACATTCCTAAAAGTTTTTGCAATACTAAAAAGATGATTTTAATTAAATTATTTTAAAATAATAAATTAAAATATCAGTTTATTATTGCTGAGTTGATGAAGAAAAGAGGGTAAGTATGCATGAGATATATAGCGGGGGGGGTAAAATAAGTTTTTTTGTGTCTGTGTAGAAAAAAATGACAGAGATTTTAAAGAAGAAATAGAACTTGGATAATTAATATTACTAATAAGTAATTTTATTTTAAAAACAGAATCAAATTAATCTCATAAGGCCACATAACATTGAATGTGTATTTTATAATCATTTAAATAAAAATTATTAACAATGATATTTAAGAGTAATTACTAATTATTCAGGACATCACATTCACTGTGAAGAACTTGCCTTTAAAAAATAAAAAGTGGATCTTATTATTTCTATCTTACATGGGGAATTTTTAGTTTGAAAAACTGTCCTATTTTCTTTAAAAACATTGTTACTATGAATTGGAAAAAGTGATAGAAACTGAATATGTATTTGGTAGCAAGATAATCGCTAAGTGATGGAGCAGTAAAATTAGCATCAGTAATATTTTATAATTAAGTTCACTATTGAAGTCTTTACGTAATAACCAAGTGTGTCTCTCATCTTCCAATGTAAGAAATTTGATGTGAGGTTGGATGGATAATGCTCTCTATAATGCTTATGATTGTATTATCAGACTGAGTGTTATTTTTTCAATAAATGAGTTTCATTTCATATGCCGCTTTTTCAAAACTCTTCTCAAGTTTTTATTTTCTTCTGAAAATATTTTTCAATAGAAAGTCAACTTTATGATATATTTTTCCCACAATATATGAACATCTATATCAAGTAATGAATACAAAATTATTCAGAAACCAGACTTTCTCTTTGATTTGAATGACACCATGAGAATTAGAAAAAAAAACGGTTGAATCTCCAAACTTTGATTTTGCTAGAGCTAATTCAACTGAAAAGTATTATATTTCTTTATAATTTGGGACTCATATTTTTAGAGATATTATAAAGCTGACATGTTACTTCTTTCAAGACACAGGTGGTTTGCTGAATGTTCTTTCTAGATCTCTCTCTCTCTCTCTCTCATGTGTGTGTGTGTGTGTGGGGGGGTGTCTGTGTATTTCAGTAGGGGGTTAATTTAGTCTCAAAAGAAATATGAAAATTAGAAAAAGACAGAGGGGAAGAGAAATACCTTAAACATGCATATACATTTTCTTCTACCAAACTCACCAACTATTTTTTCAAAGAAAAGTTGACATTATATGGGTATATACACATCTATTGCATATATTACTGTGTAGGTATGTAGTTTGTGCATGTATGTGGAATATGGGAAGGAACTTGAGTCAAATTAAGGGATGTACTACAACATATGACAAAACAAGTCTAAGTAAAGAATGCTGCATATTTAGGTACCCTCTGATTCATCTCTGATATGGTAGTTATACATGAAACATCTGGGTTTCCTCATTTATTGTCTTCTTTTGCAGTTCTAAGATTTATCAAGTCATGGTCCAGACTATATCAATAACTTTGTATTAAAAAATTAAACTTAAAAAGTTGAAAGAATAAACAAACGGGACCTAATCAAACTTACAAGCTTTTGCACAGCAAAGGAAACCATAAAAAAACCAGAAAGGCATGCTATGGAATGGGAGGAAATATTTGCAAATGATGCACCAGACAAGGGCTTAATCTCCAAAATATACAAACAGCTCATACAACTCAACAACAAAAAAACAAACCCAATCGAAAAATGGACAGAAGACGTTAGTAGACATTTCTCCAAAGGAGACATACAGACGGCCAGTAGGCACATGAAAATATGCTCAACATCACTAATTATTAGAGACATGCAAATCAAAACTACTATGAGGTACCACCTCACACCAGTCAGAATGGTCATTATTAAAAAGTCTACAAATAACAAATGCTGGAGAGGGTGTGGAGAAAAGGGAACCCTCTTACACTGTTGATGGGAATGTCAGCTGTTGGAGTCACTATGGAAACCAGTATGGAGGTTCCTCAGAAAACTAAAATTAGAATTATCATATGATCTAGCAATCCCACTCCTGGGAATATACCTGGAGAAAACTATAATTCAAAAAGATACATGTACCCCTATGTTCATAGCAGCACTGTTCACAATAGCCAAAACATGGAAACAACCTAAATGTCCATTGACAGATGAATGCATAAGGAAGATGTGGTACATATATACAATGGAATACTACTCAGCCATAAAAAAGAACAAAATAATGCCATTTGTAGCAACATAGATGCAACTAGAGATTATCATACTAAGTGAAGTAATTCAGAAAGAGAAAACAAATACCATGTGAGATCACTTATATGTGGAATCTAAAATATGGCACAAATGAACTTATCTACAAAACAGAAACAGACTCATAGACATAGAGAACAGACTTGTGGTTGCCAAGGGGGAGAGAGGCAGGGAGAGGGATGGACTGGGAGTTTGGGGTTGGTAGATGCAAATTATTACATTTAGAATGGATGAACAGCAAGGTCCTAATGTATAGCACAGGGAACTACATTCAATATCCTGTGATAAACCATAATGGAAAAGAATATAAAAAAGGATGTCTCTATGTGTATAACTGAGTCACTTTGCTGTACAGCAGAGATTGGCACAGCATTGTAAATCAACTATATTTCAATTAAAAAGTTGCAAGAATACTACAGTGAGCATTTATGTATTTATCATTCATATATTTTTCTCTTTCTTGTCAAGGTTTTGTTATTTTTGCTGTCTCTTTTTTTCTCCTTCTTTCCCTCCCTCTCCTTCTGTGTCTCCATTAAGTGTGTGTGAGCTTAAGTGTGTGTATGTGCGTATAGACACATATTTTTCATGGAGTGGTAGAGCATCGTGGTTAATAGTAAAGCATATATTATTAACAAACAAGTATATCCTCCAACATAAAACAATATAATGAACACAATCAGCAAGCTTAACATGTATGAAATACTTTTGCTTAATATATAACCTGAATTCTCTCAATAATATCATATATCTGTTATATTTTATGACCAGGACCTAAGCTAGAATCTTTTATTACTTTTACTTGTCATGGGTTTAATTCTTCTTTAATCTAGAATAATTTCCCCAAGAATTTTTTGTCTTTTATGACACTGACACTGAAGCCATACAAAAGTATGTAATTGAAGTTTCAAAATCTATTCCTCTCACAGAAGCATGTTTGTTTGTTTCATATAAGAGGGAGTGTGTATGTAAATTTAGTATATAAATTAGAATGATAGAATTCTAATTACATTTAAAATAATAGCACTTTTTTTCCCTAAGAAATCTCATTTGTGATTACTTAAATGTGAAAGGTAGCATGCACAGTGATATTGAAAGAGAAAACATAAACTCCTATCACACACTCTGTCTCCAACACTAACTTTTCCACAAAAATTAAGCCACTTGCTTTCACCAGAAAAGCTTTGAAACAATTTTGCTAATATATATAAATACTGAAAACTGATTAGTGTGATTTAGTGTACGCTTTCCTTAAATGCGATGAAATATAATTATTGGAGTTTTTGTACTGTGCTTTAGTATGTAAAAATTGGCATGCATTTATCTACCCTGTAATTTCATGGTGTTACAATGTTATTACTCAATAATAACTTAGCAATTACTCTATAATTACCCTATCACTGAATAGTACTTATCCCATAATTAGAGGATCAATTTCCAAAGACTAGAAAAAATACAGCAATTTAGGCCATGTAAACAGTGATTGTAAACTTTAATGTATTTATAAGATTATTGCTCACATATAGAATAAAACCAATAAACATAATTTAGAATCCAATAACTAGATTGCAAGGCAAGTTGAGGATTAAGTTCATGAGAAATAAATAATAGTGTGCTTATATTAATGGAGCAATTTTTTACTTATTAAAAACCTACTGGTAAAATGTTGTTATTTGTAATAAGTAATAATGTACATGCTTAAAACAATAGTTGGCATTAGAAATTAATAAATGATAGCTTTTATTAGTGGGAAAGCAATAAATAAAATACAGCTGAAGAGGATTCCTCCATATGTCATTATACAAAAATATTATTTATAAGCAATAAATAAGGTGACAATTTGAATAAAAACTAAAGTTACTTTACATAAAATGAAATAATTTGGGTTTCATTGCTTTTGTTGTTATTTTGCTTGTGCTTCATCCTGCTGTTGCTAATATTAAAATTCTAAAGTAAATAAATTTTTATATCCATCTACTCAAAATATTATAGATCCTTCAGATTAACTATTAATTCCAGAGTAGTACACTTTTATTTTTCTTTTTGCACTAAAAATCTCCTTGATCATCTATAAAGTGTTTCCTGGGAGGGTTGGTGAAGTGAATTTATTTGGGGTATATGAAAAACTCTTACAATTCAATAATAAAATGGTGGAAAAAATATAGTAAAATCATAAGCAAATGATTTGAATAGTCAATTCAGTAAAGAGGATGTAAGCATGGACCATAAGCACCAGAAAAAGTGTTCAATATTATTATTCATGTTAGAAATGTAAATAAAACCACAACGAGATACTACTACACACCTCCTAGGATGTCAGATGGACGAAGTTTAACAATGACATCAAACATGGAGAAACTGAAACTCTTATATATTGTTTGTGCAAATATTGAAAAGGACAACGGCTTTGAAAAAAGTTGTCAGTTTCTTACAGAATTAAAAATATACCTAGCCTATGACCAGAAATGCAAAATTTAGTTTTTTATCCAAAAGAAATAGATACGTGTTAACAAAAGAATTGCAAAAAGTGATTATAGGAGCCCCAAAATTGAACTGTCCCAAGTTTCCATTTAGATAGAGAGATATTCACAGAAGGAAACATTACTCATTGTTTTGAAGGCACAGACTATTGATTATATGTACCAACATGGGTGAATCTGAAAGTCATGTATCAATCTAAGTGGTAAAAAAACCTTACACAAAAGAGTGCATGCTCTCTTTTTTCCTCAAAATTTTTAAAGCTCTAAAACAGTCGAATCAAATTTATGGTTAAAAAAAAAGTGTGATTATGGTTACATCTGGGGGCAAGATTGTGGGAACTGACTGGGAAAGAACATCAGGGAATCTTGCTGGATCACGGTAACATTCTATATCATAATAGGTTGCGTTTACACAGGTGCATGTCTTTGCCAAAACTAAGCAAACATAAATGTGTGCATTTCAGTGTGTGTAAATTTTACATAGAATTAATAAATCTATATTGATCACTAGGTAATAATATATGTACTGAAGTGTTTATGGAAAGTAAAAAGAAACCTGTAATTTAGCTGGGAAAAAAACAAACAAGCATTGACTCTGACCTCATACCATACACACAAAAATAGAGAACCCACAGGATGGAAAAAAAATTGCAAATCACATAACTGATAAGGGATTAATATCTAGAATATATGAAGAACTCCTACAAGTCAAAAACAACAACAACAAAGCAATCCATTATAAAAATGGGCCAAGGGCTTGAGGAAGCATTTCTTCAAAGAAGATATACAAATGGCAAATAAGCCGAAGAAAAGATGCTCAAGATCACTAATCATTAAGGAAAAGCAAATTAAAACCACAATGACATACCACTTCACACCCATTAGGATGGCTATTGTTTGTTTGTTGATTTTTGAAAGTAACAGGTGTTGGCAAGGACACGCAGAAACTGAAATGTCTGTGCATTGCTTGTGGGAATGTGAAGTGGTATAGCTACTATGGAGAACAGTATGGCAATTCCTCAAAAAAATTAAACATAGAATTACTATATGCTTCAGTAATAATTAAAATCAGAGACTTAAACATATGTTTGTACACTACTTTCATAGCAACATTATTACAAAACCCCAAAAGTGCAAGCAATCCAAATTTTCATCAATGAATGAATGAATAAACAAAATGTGTTATATACAAACATCAAATATTATTCAACCTTAAAAAAGAATTACATCTTAATACATGATATAATACGAATGAACTTTGAAAACATTGTATTAAGTGAAATAAGCCAGACACAAAAGTTAAGTATTGAATAATTCCACTTACCTGAGTTACCTAGATTAGGCAAATTCATAGATACAGAAAGTAGAAGTTACTAGGGGTTGATGAGGGGGAATGGGAAGTTAGTATCTAAAGAGTAGAGAATTTTTGGGTAGGATAATGAAACTGTTCTGGAAATGGATAGTAATGATGGCCACACAATACTGTGAATGTACTTAATATCACAAAATTGTACACTTAAAAATGGTTAAAAAGGTAAATTTGATGTTATATATATTTTACCACAATAAAAAATTATCTCAAAATGGATTACAAACCAAACTACAAAACCTATAGCTAAAATTTCTAGAATTAAACACAGGAGAAACTCTTCCTAACCCTGATTTAGATAAAGATTTCTTAGATAGAGCAGAACTAACAAATAATAAAATAATAATTTTAAAATTGGACTTCATCAAGATTAAATGCCATCACTAATACAATAAGGTAATCTATGGGCTGGAAGAAAATGTTCAAAACACATGAATCATACAAGGACTTGAATTTAGAATATATGAAAACCTCTTACAACTCAATAATAAGAAAATAAATAATGGGCAGATTTGCTCAGATACTTCACAAAAGGAGATATATAAATGACCAATATGTACATGAAAAGACACTCAACATTATAAGATAAATGCAGTTAAAATAACAATGATGAGGGCTTCCCTGGTGGTGCAGTGGTTGGGAGTCCGCCTGCTGATGCAGGGGACGCGGGTTCGTGCCCTGGTCTGGGGGGATTCCACATGCCGCGGACCGGCTGGGCCCGTGAGCCATGGCCGCTGAGCCTGCGCGTCCGGAGCCTGTGCTCCGCAACGGGAGAGGCCACAACAGTGAGAGGCCCGCATACCGCAAAAAAAAAGATGATTTTAAAATAAGAAGAAAAATCAATGTTAAACAAATTAACAAAATCTAAAAGTAAACACACATACATATGAAGAATACAAGGAGATATGGGTACACATCCCTTATAATAATTAAAATTTTTGACAAAACCATACCAAGTGTGTATAAGGAAATCCCATTCATCTTTGGTGTAAAATGGTCTTAACGCTTAAAAAAAAACTGTTTAGGAGTTTTTCAAAAATTAAACATTTATTTATTATATTATCCAGCTATTTCATTACTAGGTATATGCCCACAAATAAAAACGTATATATGCACAAAAACTTGCGTGCAAATATTCATGCAGCGTCATTTGTAATAGGAAAAAAATTGAAACAACCCAATGTCCATCAAAATGTGAATGAATATACAACTTTTTATACATACTTAAAATGGAATACTGCCCTGCTCTAAAAATGAACTACTGATTCACAAAACTACACTGATGAATCTCAGAAATGTTATGCACAGTGAATGGAGCCAGGTAAAAATGCATACATATATTTTGATTTCATTTATATCAAATTCCAGAAAATGCAAGCTAATTTAATTGTTTACCTGCTGACAAGGGTAGGAGTAGAGATGGGTTACAAAGGAACAAAAGAAAAATTTGAGGGTGATAGAAATGTTTATTATTTGATTTTCATGGTTTCATAGTTGCATGTGTGTAGACACGTCTGTTAAACTGATACAATAGCACAGTTTAAAAATGTGTAGCTTACTGTACTATAATTATGCATCACTGAAGATATTTTAAAGGACACGTAAGACATTGAAAAGGCAATTCAGACACTGGATAAAAATATTTGTAAAACATGTATCTCAAATGCAACGTATTTCTGGAATATATAAAGAACACTTACAATTCAATAACAACAACAAAAGAAGACAAACCACTTAATAAAAAATGGGCAATGATTTAAACAGGTGCTTTTTCAAAACAGATGCATAGCTGACAAACTAGTACACAAAAAGAAGCACACCCTCATTAGTCACTAAGGAAGTGCAAATGTATTCTACAATGAGTTATGCCCACACATATTAGAAAAGTTAAAACAACTCACAATGCCAAGTATTAGCGTGGATGTGAAGCAAGTAAAACGCACATATATAACTTACAGGAAAACAATTTGGCATTTTATTATAAAGTTAAACATATCCTTATCATTTGACTTATCAATTTCACTCCTTTGTCTTTTCCCAAGATAACATATGTCTATGCAAAAAATTTTATGTAAATTTTCATAGCAGCTTTATTCTTAATAGCCATTAATGGAAAACATTAATCTTCTGGAAAAGTGATAAACATAATGTGGCATCAATTTGTAAATCACTAAAGAAATTGTGTTGTATTCAGACAATGGTCTACTATTTAACAGTAAAAAAGCATGCAACAACATGAACGAATCACAAAAACTTTACATTAAGTGAAAAAAGCCAGACAGAATAGTTTATATATTATATTATCTAACTGATATAAAATTTGGAAAAAGTCTACAGTGACAGAACCAGATTAGTGGTTGCCTGGGGCTAGGATGGGGGAATGAGTTTGAGTTTAACAGGGAATGACGAAATGTTTTGTGGTTACAGAAATGTTATAAATCTTTAGCGGTGATGGTTAACTGACCATATGTACTTGTAAAATCTATTTAACTGTACACTTTAAATGGGACAATTTTATTATCTAGAGTATAACAATATAACTGATCAAAATGAAAAGAAAATGATAAAAATAATTAATTGGTGTTGGCACAGCAGGGACATCAGAACACATTTAGAGTTTTGCTCCAGGTCTATAGACATCTCCTGCTCTGTCATAATGCAGAGATTTGGAAATCACATTGAATCATTAAATCCATGACATAGGATGACTGGATAGGATGAGCAGCCTTGGTGAGACAAATGGACCCCAGAGGGTGGAATGTAAACCCTTTGATTATTTAGGAGCCTGCAACATACGTAAAGTTTTTAGGAGTCCAATTGTAGAGTAGCCACTCTAAATTGAGAAAAAATCCTGAATTGTACATCCTTTGCTACAATAAGGGAAGCAAAATCCCTGGTATGCACGCATAAATTCCAGAGGCATATATATATATACATACCACATCTGGGAATTATGTTCCAGCCGATATATTAGTTAACATGGAAAGAATTTTGCATCAGATCCAGGCAGAAGTGTAAAGAGTTTTGCCACCTAATCTAGGTGATCCAATACATCTTTGTGTGTCTAATTCTGTCTTGGCACCTGCTTCTCAGAATACCTAACCTAATACAGCATGGCTTCACTAACAGGAAATCATTGGACCACTACTTTCCCATTGGGTGGGCTGAAAAACTGTCAGATCTATATTTTAGTCTGAGGCTCTCCCTGCCAAGTTTTATTTTATTTCCTCTTTAAAAGTTTGTGCTCTGCACTGCAGTCTGAATGTTTCCCCTCCACAATCCCCCCCACCCACATAACCCTTTATTTTCACAGGTACTACCTCCCAATAATGTTTTTGTACCTCTGACTCTGTCTCAGCATCCAGCATTACTGGAAATATCCTAACTGCAAAAACATGTCTGTACAAGATTTATACATGATTGTTCATGGCAGTTTTCTTCATAATATCCTAAGACTGGAAACAACCTACATCTCCTTTATTGTTGGCAGGATAAACAAAGGTAGAATATTGGTTCCCTGGAACACTACTAAGCAATACAAAGTAATGAATTACATATACACAAAAATGTGGATACATTTCAAGAATGGTAGGCTTGATTGAAAGAAACTGGACCTAGAAGAATGCATACTGTATGATTCCATTATATGGCTCTCTTTAAAAGAAAAATACCATCCATAGGGTCAAGAGATCAGTGGTTGCATGAAACCAGGCATAGAGTAGGGATTAACTGGGAAGAGCCACAAGGGAGCTTTATGAGGTAATGGAAATCGTCTATTTATTAATTATGGTGATGGATATATGAGTATATGTATTTTTAAAACTAAAAAGTTCACTTAAAAAGGGAGAGTTTTATGATATGTAGATTACACCTAAATAAATGTTTTCCTTTTTTTTTTTTTGATAAAGAGTGTATATCAAGCCGGATTGTATTTAGTCCTGAGTGGCAAATAAATACATGCAGGTATGCATATATACATACACAAACACATAAACAAATGATGTATCTGCCCCCAATCCCTCCACTATTATATAATTATTTATGAAAATATGATTATGTGATATAGATTTTTGAACACCTACTTTGTTTCAGGCAATTGCCTAGGTACAGGGAATATATTGATATATATAAAGTTGAGATAGGCTTTATCCTCAAAACCTGCACTTTAATGATAACTAGAGTTTAGTATTGGGATATAAGAGTGGAGTGTCATTTAAAATGGGCTATTTATAGAAGACCATTAAGAAAAGAAAATATTGGAGAAAAAACATGAATTAAATCAAGAAATTAGCCATGAAAATACCTTGAAAAGTGTGGGAGGCAGGGAGACAAATACAACAGCTGTGAGATTATAATGCATTGGAATGTTTCAGGAAGAGCAAAGCAGCAGAGGAGCAAGAAGGAAAGTAGTAAAAATTTCAGTCAAGGAGGAGATTATATCAGCCATGGAAGGCTGCAGAAGGTACTTGAGATCATGCATGTAATAACTGTATTTCCTTGAGCCCAGGAGTTCCACTGACCTTCTTCAGGAACCATCTTAAGAACAAAAGTAAAGTCAACAATTGGGAATCTTTATAATTTACCTTCTCCTGTCTTCCTTAACTGACTGCCCAGAAGATCTCTGCTTCTATTTTTCATTTAGAGATTTGATCCAGCATTTCATCAAATTAAAAAATTACAAACAAAACATGAAAGAGATAAACAGTTCATGTCTGTTAAATAAATATCAGGGGCAAACCAGTATCCCAGAACCTTGCTTGTTTATCATTTTAACAAGTATATGGGATAAACGATATTATCCATATTTTTTAAAAGAAGTTTAACTCAGATAATCTAAGTTATATATCCAAGATCACATAACTAGCAAGAACCAAGGAAGGGTTCAAATCCAGGTTAGCCTGATTTTAAGACTATACTCACTCCATTATAACCACACTAATTCTGTCACTCTCCAGTTATGAATTAGACATTCTCAAAGCTGGTCGCAAAAGTGAAAACGTTCTACCCAGTGACAACAACTACTAAAATCCTTTGAAACTTTTCTTTCTTTTCTTAAATTTTTAATCATCCTTCTCATCTGAGTATTTTCTTTTTTATTATTATTTTTAATTTAATGTAATTTATTTTTCATACAGCAGGTTCTTATTAGTCATCCATTTTATACACATCAGTGTATATATGTCAATCCCAATCGCCCAATTCAGCACATCACCACCCCCACCCGCCGCCACTTTCCCCTCTTGGTGTGCATACATTTGTTCTCTACATCTGTGTCTCAATTTCTGCCCTGCAAACCAGTTCATCTGTACCATTTACTGGGTTCCACATTTATGTGTTAATATGCGATATTTGTTTTTCTCTTTCTGACTTACTTCACTCTGTATGACAGTCTCTAGATCCATCCACGTCTCTACAAATGACCCAGTTTCGTTCCTTTTTATGGCTGAGTGACATTCCATTGTATATATGTACCACATCTTCCTTACCATTCAACTGTCGATGGGCATTTAGGTTGCTTCCATGACTTGGCTATTGTAAATAGTTATGCAATGAACATTGGGGCACATGTGTCTTTTTGAATTATGTTTTTCTCTGGGTATATACCCAGTAGTGGGATTGCTGGGTCATATAGTAATTCCATTTTTAGTTTTTTAAGGAACCTCCATACTGTTCTCCACAGTGGCTGTATCAATTTACATTCCCACCAACAATGCAAAAGCGTTTAGTTTTTTTCCACACCCTCTCCAGCATTTGTTGTTTGTAGATTTTCTGATGATGCCCATTCTGACTGGTGTGAGGTGATACCTCATTGAAGTTTTGATTTGCATTTCTCTAATAATTAGTGATGTTGAGCAGCTTTCCATGTGATTCTTGGCCATCTGTATGTCTTCTTTGGAGAAATGTCTATCTAGGTCTTCTGCCCATTTTTGGATTGGGTTGTTTGTTTTTTTAAATTTGAGCTGCATGAGCTGTTTATATAGTTTGGAGATTAATCCTTTGTCTGATGATTCCTTGGCAAAGTTTTTCTCCCATTCTGAGTGTTGCCTTTTCATCTTGTTTATGGTTTCTTTTGCTGTGCAAAGGCTTTTAAGTTTCATTAGGTCCCATTTGTTTATTTTTGCTTTCATTTCCATTACTCTAGGAGGTGGATCAAAAAAGAGCTTGCTGTGGTTTATGTCAAAGAGTGTTCTTCCCTTGTTTTCCTAAGAGTTTTATAGTGCCTGGTCTTAATTTAGGTCTCTAATCCATTTTGAGTTTATTTTTGTGTATGGTGTTAGGGAGTGTTCTAACTTCATTCTTTTACATGTAGCTGTCCAGTTTTCCCAGCACCACTTATTGAACAGACTGTCTTTTCTCCATTGTATATCCTTTCTTCCTTTATTATAGATTAGTTGACCACAGGTTCATGGGTTTATCTCTGGGTTTTCTTATGTGGTTCCATTGATCTATGTTTCTGTTTTTGTGCAATTACCATATTGTCTTGATTACTGTAGCTTTGTATTATAGTCTGAAGTCAGGGAGTCTGATTCCTCCAGCTCTGTTTTTTTCCCTCAAGACTGCTTTGGCTATTCGGGGTCTTTTGTGTCTCCATACAAATTTTAAGATTTTTTGTTCTAGTTCTGTAAAAAATGCCATTGGTAATTTGATAGGGATTGCATTGAATCTGTAGATTGCTTTGGGTAGTATAGTCATTTTCACAATATTGATTCTTCCAGTCCAAGAACATGGTATATCTCTCCATCTGTTGTTATCATCTTTAATTTCTTTCATCAGTGTCTTATAGTTTTCTGCATACAGGTCTTTTTTCTCCTTAGGTAGGTTTACTCCTAGGTATTTTATTCTTTTTGTTGCAGTGGTAAATGGGAGTGTTTTCTTAATTTCTCTTTCAGATTTTTCATCATTAGTGTATAGGAATGCAAGAGATTTCTGTGCGTTAATTTTGTATCCTGCTACTTTACCAAATTCATTGATTAGCTCTAGTAGTTTTCTGGTGGCATCTTTAGGATTCTCTATGTAAAGTATCATGTCATCTACAAACAGTAACAGCTTTAATTCTTCCTTTCCAATTTGTATTCCTTTTATTTCTTTTTCTTCTCTGAATGCCATGGCTTAGGACTTCCAAAACTATGTTGAATAATTGTGGTGAGAGTGGACATACTTGCCTTGTTCCTGATCTTAGTGGAAATGCTTTCAGTTTTTCACCAGTGAGAATGATGTGTGCTGTGGATTTGTCGTATATAGCCTTTATTATGTTGAAGTAGGTTCCCTCTTTGCCCACTTTCTGGAGAGTTTTTATCATAAATGGGTGCTGAAGTTTTTCAAAATCTCTTTCTGCATCTATTGAGATGATCATATGGTTTTTATTCTTCAATTTGTTAATATGGTGTATCACGTTGATTGATTTGTGTATATTGAAGAATCCTTGCCTCCCTGGGATAAATCCCACTTGATCATGGTGTATGATCCTTTTAATGTGTTGTTGGATTCTGTTTGCTAGTATTTTGTTGAGGAGTTTTGCATCTATATTCATCAGTGATATTGGTCTGTAATTTTCTTTTTTTATAGTATCTTTGTCTGGGTTTGGTATCAGGGTGATGGTGGCCTCATAGAATGAGTTAGGGAGTTTTCCTTCCTCTGCAGTTTTTTGGAAGAGTTTGAGAAAGATGCATGGTAGCTCTTCTCTAAATGTTTGATAGAATTCACCTGTGAAGCCATCTGGTCCTGGACTTTTGTTTCTTGGAAGATTTTTAATCACAGTTTCAATTTCATTACTTGTGATTGGTCTGTTCATATTTTCTATTTCTTCCTGGTTCAGTCTTGGAAGGTTATACGTTTCTAAGAATTTGTCCATTTCTTCCAGGTTGTCCATTTTATTGGCATAGAGTTGCTTGTAGTAGTTTCTTAGGTTGCTTTATATTTCTGCAGTGTCTGTTGTAACTTCTCCTTTTTCTTTTCTAATTTTATTGATTTCAGTCCTCTCCCTCTTTTTCTTGATGAGTCTGGCTAAAAGTTTATCAATTTTGTTATCTTCTCAAAGAACCAGCTTTTAGTTTTATTGATCTTTGCTATTGTTTTCTTTGTTTCTATTTCATTTAGTTCTGGACTGATCTTTATGATTTCTTTCCTTCTGCTAGCTTTGCATTTTGTTTGTTCTTCTTTCTCTAGTTCCTTTAGGTGTAAAGTTAGCTTGTTTATTTGAGATTTTTCTTGTTTCTTGAGGTAGGCTTTTATAGCTATAAACTTCCTCCTTAAAACTGTTTTTGCTGGGCTTCCCTGGTGGCGTAGTGGTTGAGAGTCCACCTGCCGATGCAGAGGACATGGGTTTGTGCCCTGGTCCGGGAAGATCCCACATGCCGCGGAACGGCTGGGCTAGTGGGTTGTGGCTGCTGAGCCTGCGTGTCCAAAGCCTGTGCTCTGCAACGGGAGAGGCCACAACAGTGAGAGGCCCGCGTACCACAAAAAACAAACAAACAAACAAAACCTGCTTTTGCTGCATCCCATAGGTTTTGGATCATCGTGTTTTCATTGTCATTTGTCTGTATGAATGTTTTGATTTCCTCTTTGATTTCTTCAAAGAGGATGATCTGTCTTTGGTGTAAGTGAGGTGTTTCAGTCCCCCACTATTATTGTGTTACTGTCGATTTCCTCTTTTAGAGCTGTTAGCAGTTGCCTTACATATTGAGGTGGTCCTATGTTGGGTGCATAGATATTTATAATTGTTGTATCTTCTTCTTGGATTGATCCCTTGATCATTATGTAGTGTCCTTCCTTGTCTCTTGTAACATTCTTTATTTTAATGTCTATTTTATCTGATATGAGTATTGCTACTCCAGCTTTCTTTTGATTCCCATTTGCATGGAATATTTTTTTCCATCCCCTCACTTTCAGTCTGTATGTGTCCCTAGGTCTGAAGTGGGTCTCTTGTAGACAGCATACAGGTGGGTCTTGTTTTTGTATCCATTCAGCAAGCCTGCATCTTTTGGTTGGAGCATTAAATCCATTCACGTTTAAGGTAATTATCTATATGTATGTTCCTATGACCATTTTCTAAATTGTTTTGGGGTTTTGTTTTTGGACGTCCTTGTCTTCTCTTGTGTTTCCCACTTAGAGCAGTTCCTTTAGCATTTGTTGTAGAGCTGGTTTGGTGGTGCTGAATTCTCTTAGCTTTTGCTTGTCTGTAAAGCTTTTGATGTCTCCAACGAATCTGAATGAGATCCCTGCAGGGTAGAATAATCTTGGTTGGAGGTTCTTGCCTTTCATCCCTTTAAGTATATCATGCCACTCCCTTCTGGCTTGTAGAGTTTCTGCTGAGAGATCAACTGTTAACCGTATGGGAGTTCCCTTGTATGTTTTTTGTTGTTTTTCCCTAACTGCTTTCAATAATTTTTTGTTGTCTTTAATTTTTCCAGTTTGATTACTATGTGTCTCAGCATGTTTCTCCTTGGGTTTATCCTATATGGTACTCTCTGCACTTCCTGGACTTGGGTGGCTATTTCTTTCCCATGTTAGGGAAGTTTTTGACTATAATCTCTTCAAATATTTTCTCGGGACCTTTCTCTCTCTCTTCTCCTTCTGGGACCCCTATAATGCGAATGTTGTTGTGTTTAATGTTGTCCCAGAGGTCTCTTAGGCTGTCTTCATTTCTTTTCATTCTTTTTTCTCTATTCTGTTCCATGGCAGTGAATTCCACCATTCTGTCTTCCAGGTCACTTATCCATTCTTCTGTGTCAGTTATTCTGCTATTGATTCCTTCTAGTGTAGTTTTCATTTCAGTTATTGTATTGTTCATCTCTGTTTGTTCTTTAATTCTTCTATGTCTTTGTTAAACATTTCTTGCATCTTCTCGATCTTTGACTCCATTCTTTTTCCGAGGTCCTGTATCATCTTCGCTATCATTACTCTGAATTCTTTTTCTGGAAGATTGCCTATCTCCATTTTATTTAGGTTTTTCTCTGGGGTTTTATTTTGTTCCTTCATCTGGTCCATAGCCCTCTGCCTTTTCATCTTGTCTCTCTTCTTTTAATGTGGTTTTTGTTCCACAGGCTGCAGGATTGTAGTTTTTCTTGCTTCTGCTGTCTGTCCTGTGGTGGATGGAGGCTATCTAAGAGGCTTGTGGAAGTTTCCTGATGGGATGGACTGGTGGTGGGTAAAGCTGGCTGCTGCTCTAGTTGACAGAGCTCAGTAAAACTTTAATCCGCTTGTCTGCTGATGGGTGGGGCTGGGTTCCCTCTGTGTTGGTTGTTTGGCCTCAAGCGACCCAACACTGGAGGCTACGCAGGCTCTTTGGTGGGGCTAATGGGGGACTCTGGGAGGGCTCACGCCAAGCAGTACTTCCCAGAACTTCTGCTTCCAGTGTCCTTGTCCTCACGGTGAGGCACAGCCACCCCCCCACCTCTGAAGGAGACCCTCCAACACTAGCAGGTAGGTCTGGTTCAGTCTCCCCTGGGGTCACTGCTCCTTCTCCCTGGGACCTGATGTGCACAATACTTTGTGTGTGCCCTCCAAGAGTGGAGTCTCTGTTTCCATCAGTCCTGTTGAAGTCCTGAAATCAAATCCCGCTAGCCTTCACAGTCTGATTCTCTAGGAATTCCTCCTCCCATTGCTGGACCCCCAGGTTTGGAAGCCTGATGTGGGGCTTAGAACCTTCATTCCAGTGAGTGGACTTCTGTGGTATAAGTGTTCTCCAATTTGTGAGTTACCCACCCAGCAGTTATGGGAGTTGACTTTATTGTGATTGCGCCCCTCCTACTGTCTCACTGTGGGTTCTCCTTTGTCTTTGCATGTGGGGTATCTTTTTGGTGAGTTCCAGTGTCTTTGTGTCAATGATTGTTCAGCAGTTAGTTGTGGTTCTGGTGTTCTTGAAAGAGGGAGTGAGAGCATGTCCTTCTACTCCACCAACTTGAACCAATTTGAGAAATTTTTCTTAACAGATGTCTTGAATCAGGTCATTGTTTTTAGTTAGGTGGTGACTTACCCACTAACATATGAACAATTAGTGAAGGAGTTAGAAATACAAGTCTCCTGATGGCTAGTGAAAGATATTTTTTAAAAGAGGGAAGCTGTCTGTTATCATAACAAAATATACAGAAATAAAAAATTTCACACTCTTGTTGAAAAGATATAGGCCTCAGGACACCTTTGTTACAAGACACCATTACAATCTTTTTTTCTTTTTGGTGATCTAGAAATTAGGTATCAACAAATACCTCTATTTCCATATAAAATAAAATGCATACAAATCTCATTATAAAGCTCTACTAATTACTATATAAGCTTCCTTGTTGTATTTGCCTCTCAGTTTCTTGAGAATCGTTAGCTGTCAAATCCAGTGATCAAGCAAGAAACATCCAAATAGCCATTATCTCTGACAGGCATTACAGCAGCCTTAAAAACCTGAGGTTTATTGACTTTGCTCAAATATGATGGATATTGGATGCTTCATTGATTCTTGAGAGGCAAGGAAAAATATATTATTACTTTTAGGTACACAGGAGCTGCAAGTGTTCAAACACTAGTGAGCTTCAGAATGTATATCAAGATTAAAATCAATGTTTTTCAGGTTTATATCCATTATACATTTACAGTACTGAGTGGTTTTTTAAGTGTGCCCCCAAACCTTCCAATTCAGACTAAAAAGCATCACATTCAGTCCAGTCAACTCTCTCACAAGAGTTGAATTATAGAAGGTATTGAATTTAGCTCTGAAATGAGAGCAACAAAATTGATTAGAGGGCTGTGTAATCAGGAAAGATGAAAGGGAAAATGTCTTTACAGCTAAGCCGAAGGGGGAATATGTACACATATTTGTACACATATTTGAATAGAGCAAATGTCAGAGTAAAAGACCCACTTATTTTGGCACAAGGTATTGTACAGCTGTGAATATTGGGGTGAAATATAGTAAAAAGCATATTTTTGGTGAAATCTGAAATGTAAGATAGATGTAATCTTTGTAGGAATGTAGTAAAACTAAAATGAACTGACATAGTTCTAAGAAATGTGTTAAACTTTACTCAAGGAGTGGCAAAACCTGGATGTCTTATGCTTTCATTGTTACTGTTTTTACAAGTTTTTTTTTTGTGGGGAGAGGCGAAGTTCTTTGAGGAATGGCTGAGAATATGTTCATTCTAGATTCCATGTAAGATGCATCTGCCAACAAAAACCATAATAATATTAAGTAAGATATGGGAGGCTTACTATGTGTTATTCAAACTGCAATGAAACTGCATTAATAATACTGTATTAAATACTTCAGTGTAAAGAATCCCAATATCTGGATTTAAATTAAGTGAATTTCAAAATTTGTACTCTGCACTCTCTAAAAAGGAGAAGAATCAAAGAAAAAAAAATAACAACACAACACCAACAACAGCAATAATTATAACAATAGTTAAAAATAATTTCAATTCCAGTATGTCCAGGAGTGAACCAAGAGTGGAAGCTGTGAATTGATTGCACGCTCAGTGGATTCAGTTCATGGGCCTCCCACAGAATGAGAATTATGCTGTACTCTATGTTATTCTAGTGTTAAAAATAAGTAACTTTTATATCATACAGTCTTTAAATACAAGCTAAATGTTGTACTTGGTGCTTGATTGAGGAAACAGAGATTTCTTCTTGCAGTGGAGGAACAGGGGCTGTCTTTGTTGTACAGACATGGCTAAGTAATTTGTTAAGGTGATTTTGGTCTTTAGACAATTATGCCCTAAACACTGACTTTAGAACTTAAGTTCTACACATAACTCCAATCTAATCCAATTAAGTCCTTTGATTGTCATACCTTCAGGTAGACACATTCATTGACCTTATTTATGAAAAGGAAATTAATGTTTCACAAATGTAATGTAACCTGACCAAGACTAAATTAGTAATCCAGTAAGTAGCAGAGACCTCTCCAAACCCAAATCTGTTTGACATCCAAGCCTGTGCTCTTATCCACTTCCCCGTAATTCAACTTAGCCACTTCCCCATATTTCAACTTAGTGATTTTCAAACTGTTGTGTGCATCAGAATCATCTACATGCAGTGCTGTAAATCACTTCTCAACTCTGCACTCAGGAATGTTACATTTGCATCTTCTAGCTGACCATGGTGGGAGTATTTATACCACAGAAATAGGTAAATACCACACATCAGGGTCTTCTTTTTATAAAGACAGATTTCTGGAATCCACAGATCTTGAATGAGTCCAAATACTTTGTGTTTCTCACAGTTTCCCAGGTGGTACCATTGCTGGTGGTGTGAGACCAATTATAGAATCACTAATCCAACTCATTTTTTCTCCACAGACACATAGGTGTATTACAAACATTGAATAATACACTAAGGTGCTATGTATTCATAAAATCCTATTTATCTTGAAATTTAATTGGATAGTAAATGATATTAATCTTTCATCAAATTTTAGGAGGCTACAGGCAACAAAAAACTAGTAAAGGGGAAAAATATAAAACTTCATTAATGGTTTGGGGAAAATCAAGTACATGTTTGGTGAAATATACAGTCCTCTTTTTCTTAATGTGGCAATTTATATATATTTAAATTGGACTAACAATTTACTTAATACTGCAAAAAATTAACCTATACCTTTCTGTAGACTCAACAAACAAAACAAAGCAAGTTAATACATGAACGTACACTCTAGTTCTTAAGCGCTCTAAGAGAAATAAAGTTAATATTTAGTCTCAGCAGTTTTAACATTCATAAGAATTAATTCTTGACTTTATCTGTAAGCTTACTGACCTTATTTGTTGCAGTTTTAATTCTCCCAAGTTTCAGTGATTCATTCCCGTACAATATTCTTAAGTCTATCCTTTAAATTTTTATCTCAAAATGCTAAGTCTAAAGGCAAAGAGAGGGGAAATTTACTGGTGTAAAGGATAATAAAACATAATAAAATTACATATAAAATATTTGGGTGAATGTATTAATATAAATACTTAGAGAAATGTAATTATTTATAACTGCCATTAAAATTCTGGTTCAATTATTTTACATTTACTATTGCTAAATTCTTGATGAAAATAACAATGTGTTGAATAAAATTCATAAGCAACTTAATTTAAATGAGCAACTCTTTATAAAGTCATTTAAATAGTAATAAATGGAAAATATAGTAGCTACTGTCTCCTAGGTTGAAATGTAAACAGGATGCTTGGTTCTCAGGATAGATAGAGAGATAGATAGATAGATAGATAAATAGATAGATATAGACAGATAGGGATATACAGGTATAGGTATAAATAAAGATATAAATATAGGTATAGTTATAGGTAAGATACAGGTATAGATATATCTATGTCTATCTGTAGATGTATATGTATATATCTATATCTATATCTATGGAGAGAGAAGAGAGATTGTATATTTAAAAGCCAAAATATTTTAGGATAAGCTTTTTGGATGTTGTCTTCTGTCTATTAAGTCTACCATATCACCATACTTCGGGGGTGATGTACACACAAGCAATACACACTGTCCTGGCAAACATGGTGGCTCTGCTGTATAGTTTTCAGTTAGATAGAATTATTGGAACTGGTCCTAGAGGATGGTTTGTAATTGTTAAAAGTATATATGCATCAAAACATTTTTAATGTTAAACTTAGCTCGCTTATTTTCAGAGTCACAATATGGTGTTCACTTGTCAGATTCATGCTTATTGTTACTTAATAGATATCAGCACATGGATTTGATCATTGGGATATTGGAACTACGGCCTAGTTTGGGATTTGCATGCCCATAATGCCTACTTGTTTTCTTTTTTTTTTTTTTTTCGGTACGCGGGCCTCTCACTGTTGTGGCCTCTCCCGTTGCGGAGCACAGGCACCAGACGCGAAGGCTCAGCGGCCATGGCTCACGGGCCTAGTCGCTCGGCAGCATGTGGGATCTTCCCGGACCAGGGTACGAACCCGTGTCCCCTGCGTCGGCAGGCGGACTCTCAACCACTGCGCCACCCGGGAAGCCCTTGTTTTCTTCTTGATTAGAAGGTTTTACAGAATCTGTCTTTTAAGGGTTGCTAAGTGGATCATTCTTTTCAGAAACAGTGCATCTTCAGAAAACTTGATGAAATGTTTCAAAACTTCATGGTCAATTCATGTTTAACAGTTCTTTGAACTTCACCAATCGCCTGCATTGAAAGGCATCGTAAAACAGTTAAGCTTCTTTTGGTGACAAAAGATGAATAAAATATCTTAGCTTTTGGTTCCAAATGCACAACATGATACAATTGGAAAGGAAGGCAGACTCATTGCTTTTTGGCTCCAAACTTCTTCATTGCTGGCTGCTGGGGAAGAAGTATGTTTTCAGCAGGGAGAAATTGACAGGAATACATAAGCTGTTTTGGCAAGCACTTCTGCATTTGGCCTTTTCCAGTTGATGCACCAAGATGATGAAAGGCCCCAAATAAATTAACAATCTTCTTTTTTGTTCCCTTGCCACATTAAAGTCAATGGAAATATAGTACAAATTGAAAAAGAAAGATTTTAAAATGGAAGCAAACAATAACTAAAAGGGAAAACTGAGAGAATGAGTGGAACATTGAAGCAAATTAATTTCCACCTGATAGAGTGGAAAACTAATTCAACACTTGTTTACAAAATACTTACTATATGCTGGGCATTGGGCTGATAAAAAGTTGATTGCATAGCTTTTGTTCTAATGGAGAGACAAGGCACATTAACAAGTACTTATAGTGTGACAAATGGTACATTAAGAGTATGAGCAAAAAGCAAGGAGCAGATAGGACCAGGTTAGTCCCCACTCTTACCCTACTTTGCTGTATCTTTGGGCAAAACATTTCATCTCTCTGGCACTCATTTTTCTGTCATACTGAATAATGACAAGAAGTGTAAAACTCTCTCCATCTCCAAGTTTAGTTGCGTGAGAAATATCTCCACTCAGTACTCTAAGGAATGGGTACAGAATAGAGTCTTCAAATCAAGTACCCACAGTGGTCAGAAAGAAAATAAATGAAATGAGTATAAGCCAATGTGAGGTATTAGGGATTCTGCTCAAATGGAGAGTGTATGTCCCTTCTAAATTCATTTAAATTAAAATAAATGAAGTCTCCTAGTACAGAAGTGGGAGAAAAACATATACCAAAACAAACAAGAAAAAAGGACAGTTATCAGTAAAGCCTCACATGAATTTTATAAAATAAATAATGTAAAGAAGAGGAAGAGATACAATTGACTGAATAGTCAAGAAAGGTGTCATATGGGAGGAACAACATAGTCCAACTTTGACAGATTAGTGTTTAGAGGAACAGGGGATATTCTGAGGTGAAAGCCTTGCCTAAGTGCACCAAGTCAGAGATTGAAGTATTTGTTTTTTTCTGGAAAAGTTTGAGTAGATTGGACAAAAAGTCTAGATAAAGTTAGCTTGAAATGAGTTAAAAATATAGATCAGGTTGAAATTTTATGGAAACTTTAAATTATTAGGAAATATTGAGGATGTGGGAGATGCAGGTAATGGTAGCTTTATAAAAGTGACGGCTTGGATTAAAAATGTATTTTTTGTCCAGACATTCTCTTATCCTAAATTTACTATTTCATTAAATATTTTTAAAAAATCAAAGCCAGTTAAGGAGACTTAGTATTCTATTATTCTGTATATGGCTATTATTATAAGCATTACAGAACTTGAGAAAAAGTAGAAAACTATTTAGAATGGCTTGAAGAAAGTTCTGCCTTAAAGAAGGGGACTAGAGTAGAGAAAAACTTAAAGTTGATTTTAGATCTCCAAATACAAGATTTTTGGTCTTTTGCATGAGAATATATATTGTATCTGCATAGCCCGTTTTTCTTTCATATATAATGTGAATTTCTATCTTTTAATATTAAAAGTTAAGAATGGACCATTGACATGCATTATAGGAAAGTAGAATTATATACAGTAAAATACTGACATATAAAATGTGTTCACTAAAACTGTTTCCTATTGGATAGAGTTTTTAAAGAAGCATTTGGAAATCTTTATTCAAGGAAAAAACTAAAAATTCACAAATAACTTTTTTGCTTATATTTCAAATTTCAGCCAGTTTGTCAGAAGAATTATTCAGCATATTGGCCTCCAACATTTAAAGAGCTGCCAAACTCACCATAGTTAATTTATATGAAAGAAAATTGTATTTTTTAAAAAATTGCATTCCTCCTCTTCTATTGCCATGCTTAGAAGTTAAAGTATCAATAGTCTCAGATTTACTGTTTTATTAAGATCCAGATGTATTTTTTCCAACATGTAAATACTGTCAGTGATTAAATGAAAAACAAATAAATTATATTAATTAGAAATCAAAACTAATTGAAGGGATACACTAGAATCTAAAAATGTAATATCAACAGCAAATACTTACAGAGGTTCAATTTAATTAAAGACTTAAAGGTCAACAAATGAATCTGCTCTGCATATCAACTACCCTGCTCCATCTCTACTATTACCACCTGGTCCATGTGTCATCATTTCTCACCTGGACTATGCCAAGAGCTCCCTACATCTTCTGACTGCTGCCTTTCTCTTTTTTTTTTTGAGTTGTGGATTTTTAAAAACTTTTATTTACCTTCTCCAGGTCATATGTACTATTTTTTTCCACTCTATTCTTTTTTTTCTTTTTTTAAACATCTTTATTGGAGTAAAATTGCTTTACAGTGGTGTGTTAGCCCACGTACCTGGGTAGGGCAAAAGAAAAAATTGCTGCCTTTCTTGTTCTTCTATAATCCATTTTCCATACAGCTGTCTCTCTGTGCTCTAGCCATAGGGTCTTTCTTTCCATTACTTAAACATGTAAACCTCCTTTAGGTGCTCCTTAGTTGAGGTGCCCTGCCACCACACACTCACATGCTTGGTTTCTTCTTGCCAGTCTATTCTCTGCTCACAGGTCACCATTTCTGAAAGGTTTCCCTGACCATTTCATTTAAATTAGACCCTGACCCAACTCACACTGTCTCACATTATCCTGGTTACAGACTTCATAACACTTAATTCTTTATGTCTATTTCTCCTTGAGTGAATATAAGCTCTATGAGAGCAGAGCTTTCCCTGTATTATTTACTGTTAGAGTTCCAGGATCTAAAAAGTTACTAACATAATAATAGGCTCTCAAAAATATTTCCTGAAATAAGGAGCAAGCTTTTTGAGGAAATTCTTAGAAAACTGGATATTTTTGTGAGATACTGATTCTGAGTATTAATCAAAATTGTGAGATTGGGATTGACATACGCACACTGCTATATATAAAATAGATAACTAATAAGGACCTACTGTATAGCATAGGGAACTCTTCTCAGTACTCTGTAATGACCTATATGGGTAAAGAATCTAAAAAAGAGTAGAGATAGGTATATGTATAACTGATTCACTTTGCTATACAGCAGAAACTAACATTGTAAATCAACTATACTCCAAAAAAAATTTTGTTTTAATTTTTTGAATTTAGAAGAAACAGAACACAACAGGAATTTTTACCACCTCTTTTGACCTTAGGACATGCAGAAGCATAGAAAATATTAATAATGTTGTTTATGATTAACACATGAAATGACTTAAAAACATAACTGGAGTGTTATGAATAGTGTTCAGTAAGAATTTAATCATTTTTCATGTTTTAAATATGTGTATATTTGAAATCCTGATAACTATAAAAAGAGTAAAATGATCTCACTCATTTTTTTCTTAAATTTCTGCTTGTATAATTAAATTGTACTTTGCCTATTTATATGTTTAGTTTTATTTAGGTGTATAATATAGTGACCCTTATTCATTTAATTATATATTTCCAATTTAGCTGTTTTAGAAAATTTATTTTAAAATGACTTATGGATATCTAATACAATGAATATAACTGATATAATTTAAGTCAAGAAAATCTTTTACAAGCACTTTTCTGAGAGCATCACTGCTCTTTCTTTTATTAATGATGGTTTGTTAAAAAATTGGAAGTGAGTAGATACTTTTAGGAAAGTCAACAAAAATAGAAGTCATGTATTTAGGCTTCAAGGAATATAAAATATGATTCTTTGAATGAGACCTGGAAATTTTAAGCCTCTGTATTGCCCCCAACCCAAACATTAGTCACATAGGTTATTTAAGTGATATTTGTAGCTCTCTGTATTCTTCAATTAGTCCACAATTTTAAACACTGTGATGAAATATTCCAAAAACTAATGTTTTCAGAGCATAAAATGTAGAAATGCAAATTATTTGTTCTGCCATGACTTTCTAATTTTCAGAACTGTAAATTCAAAGTTGGGGATGCTAAGAACCTAGGAGATACTGTCACTACTTAATCTCAGCATATATTCCATGTGTTTTCAATAGAACTCTGCTTGTTTTTAAAGAAATCTAGCGTCTCTCAAATGTCTGCTTTGTATTTTACATGCTGTATCAATATTAGCTCATTAATATTCTAGCTTTTCTAACAAGTCATAGAAAAGTGAGTCTATTCCTAGTACAAAAATCCATAGTAACAATTAGTATTAAGTTGTTTATTTTTGAAAGTTGTAGAAATTATGATGTGTTAAATAATATTATAGGTGGCAAAGTCAGGAATATAGATCAATTCCATTTTCCCCTTCCCCATCCTAAACCAATACGCAGTCAATGTGATCAAGATTTTACTTTCATACGAACACTTCTTTCTAGACAGAGAAACATGAAAACTTTGAAACGATAAGTCAGAAAGTAATGAGGCTGCAAGAAATGGTCTGCATCCTTCCCCCTCACTTTCCTACCTTCTCTGCTGCCAAATCTTTTTGCTTTCTCTCATCACCTTATCAAAATGTATCTTTCTGAGAATCAGTATAGTAAAGAGATTGGGTTGACATTGACTATTCACTAAATACAGGACCTGAAACAACTTAATTAGTCCTTTGTGCTCCAGTTTCTCATCTATAAAGTGGAAACAATATTAGTTTTCACTCAATAAGATTGCAGTATAAATCAAATATATTAAAATATTCAAGATTTTATAATCAGGCTGAACTCACTGTGAGCATTCAATAACTATTAACTGATAATTTTGATGGTAGAAATAACAGCAGCAGTAGTAGTAGTATTAACAGTAAGTACTAGTAATATGTACTAGTAGTAGAAGCAGTAGTACACCTACTGTGTTAAAAAATTATACTACTTGTTATATTTATAGTGGTGAATCAAGCAAGACAACCCTTGTTTCAGTCTGTATATTTTCTTGTAAACTATTTTCCATGTCATTAATTCTCTCTTCAGCTGTGCCCACTGTAGTCTTGTGAGTTACGTCATGATTCGTTTTCAAAAACAAAAACCACAAGTAAAGGTGGTATAAAAAAATAGGACTTATTAGTAAATCCCATATAACAAGAAGGTGGCTGAAGGTAGATGATATAAGGATTTGTTAAATCCCTCAGCAATATCAAGGACACAGGCTTTTTCTAACGTTCCACTCTGTCTGCCATTCTTAAAGTATCAGCTATATCTCCCCGCATGGTAGAGATGCCTGAGACAGCTCCAAGTGTCTCATCCTCACATGGCTTCATCCAAAATCAGAACAAGATGAGCTTTTCTTTCATTCCTCAAAATCAGTGGTCAGGCACTGTTGTAGATACTAAGGGTATCTCAGTCAACAAAACAGACCAAAATCCCATGCTCAAGGCATATATATTTGAGGTAGGAAGAAACAGAAAAAAAGAAAAAGAAAACTAAGTGAAATATAGAGTCTGCTAGTTAGTGAAAATGTCAACAAGAAAAAAAAATAAAGGAGAACCGGAAGTGTGTGCACATCTCAATTTTGTAGAGGGGGTGAGTTGCCATTGTGGATAGTATAACGCAGGTAGGTTTTAATGATTAATGACATGGCAGTTAAGATTTAAAGGAGATTAGAGAAGTTACCATGCAGTCACCAAGGGGCAGAGGTGTCCAACAGGTAGAACAGCATTCCTGCCAAGTTAGAGGAAAAGTAAAGAGAATGCTGTTAATGGAAGCAGTGTTAGAAAGGAGGAGGGAAGCAGGGGGTGAGGTCACAGAGTTAAAACAGGGCAAGGACAAGGGAGTGTGTGCTATGTAGAGATTTATAGGCTACTATGAGAATGTTTACTGCTATTCAGGAGATAGGAAGCCAGGTGAGGGCTGTGAGTAGAGGGGTGATTGACTTCTTTTTCAAGGACTTCTTTTTTAAATGGCTGCCATATTCTGAAAAGACTAATACAATAATCTTTACTCATCTCTCTCATTCTGTCAAGGAGGAAAATGTTTGCAAGAAGCTCTCTAACAGGTTCTATCTCAGGTTCAGTTGGCCAAAATGGAGTTATTTGCTTACTCTCAAGCTGCAAATGTGTCTGGGAAAGGAACTTTCTGGCATTCACAGTGAACAGTGGAAGATAGGCTCTGTTGGTAAGAAAAATAAAAGAAATAGCTGTTGTTTACACACTCATTAATGCTTTTCATGGTGCACTAAGAGCATTAAAATGGCTTGCAGCTTTTAAGTAGAATATTAACTTGATACATTTTTATTTTAGAATAGTAGTTCTAAATGCCTAGAAAAATGGACCAGGTTAGGGAAAGACTAGAAGCAGGGAATCGATTAGATGCTGTTTCCATAATCCAGGTAAGACATGATAATATATGATAGTGGCCTGGGATTGATTGATTGTGAGAATTGAGGGTGATGGAGAGGATGCATCAATTGTGTTGCTCAGACTAGATTTCTGTAATGGACACATGGGTAGAACATATTGCAATTATTTGAAATTTGTAGTTTTTTAAAATAGGGAACAAGTTTAAGAAAGAGATGAATTTATCTCTGGATATGCTGAGTTTAAGACATGACAGGAAAAACCTAAGTAATGATGTGCAATAGGCAGGGCCTGAAGGATAGGAAAATATCAAAGCTCAAAATATGATTTTAGGGTTATCTACATATATACAATTATGCTCAAAGTATACAAAATGTCTAATCCAGAAAGAATAGAATTGGTTCAATATGTTCTAAACAAATAATTTTACTGTCTCTCCTGTTCCACATGCAATGGGATGAGTGAGAGAGAGACAGAGAGAGAGAGAGAGAAAGAGAAGAGCATGTGGAAGAAAGATATTAGTAATGAGCTACAAATGTTTAGAATCAGAATATAAAGAGTATATACAACATAATCTTCAGAAACACAGAGTGAGAAGAAATCACAATGCCAAAACCCATGGAGAAAATATTGTTGCACATTTACAAGTAATTCCAGGAGTCAATCTGAGAATTTCTCCTTGAGAGGAGAAAGTGTAGAATTATTGTCTCTATACTGGAAAAGTGAATTGCCAATGAAAATAAGTGTTATTGACAGACTCCTATGATCATGCATGCCAAATCTGTAGTCACAAATTTAAAGGGAGACAAGTCAGCATCTTTGCTTGTTTCTGCAAATTAGGTATAGTTTTGGATGTAATCATAGTTGGGGTTTTGCCAGTTGAGAAACACAGAGGAAGAGTGGGTTATTTGTTTTGAGTGTATTAAGCAAGAAATTCTTAGGCATAAGAACCAAAGAACATAAGCTGTGTGCAAGAATAAATTGCAAACCTGGGGATGGTGGTAGACATTCAAAAAAAAGTGATAAAGTCAATGGATTATGATTCAGGGAAATCAAAGAATTTTTGAAATGTGTACAAAGTGAGTTGAAACGTTAGAAGGTGGTAGTAAAAGTCTCCCTTAAATCAGCATTCTGGATGCCATTTATTTATTGGTAGTAAAAACAAAAGTCCAGGAAATGACTATGAAATGTGGTGGATACGTAGGATGGAGGAAACACTTATTTCAAATGAGGATACCAAGGATCTGAAGTTCCCAATGCACCTTTGACTTACCAGATGTTGAAGACCATATAATAAACAACACTATAAGCAGTAAAGAGAAGGATGGCAGGTGTTAAAACGTAAGTTTTATATTGACTACTAAGTTTAGAAATAGCACATAGTGCAGTCAGATAACATGAGTTTCAAAGGAATTGGGATTTAAGGGAGTGTTAAGGATTTAATGCTTGTGTCTCCTCCCAAATGCAGTTGTTGAAGCCCTAACTGCCATTGAAACGGTATTTGGGGGTGGGGTCTTTGGAAGTTAATTAAGGTTAGATGAGATCATGAGGGTGGTGCCTTCATGATGGGCATACTGCCCTTACAAAGAAGAGGAAGAGACACTGGTACCCTCTCTCTTCTTGAGTGCACAGAAAAGAGACCATATGAGCACACAGTGAGATGGCAGCCATCTGAAAGCAAAGCAGAGGGTCCTCACTAAGAACAAAATCTGCTGGCACCTTGATCTTGGGCTTCCCAGCCTCCAAAACTGTGAAAAATAAATGTCTGTGGTTTAAGCCACCTAGTCTATGATGCTATGTTATAACAGCTCAAGTTAATTAAGGCAGGGAGTAATGAGAAGAAACCATGTAGAACCAGCAATGAGGAGCATGTTGAACACTCTTCCACCTCCAGCCCCAGCCCCATGGAAGGTATGTGGTGTCAGAGAAATAAGCAGCCACCCTGAAGGGAGCTATAGGGGCAACGTCCCTCAGCTTTCACTGAGAGGTGTTATGAGAAAGAACATTTGGAGAGGAGGTGTAAGGGGTAGAAGATCTGGCTGGTGATAGACCACATATATTAGAGGGCATCATGGAACAGTTCTAGGAGTTGGGGAAAAGTCTGAGATTAGGAGATGTAGACAGGGGACAAAAATCCAGGTGAGGAATTAGAGCACTGGGTCAGGACTGGGGTAAATAAGTATGTAAGACAAGAATATCTTAATTGTCTTGCAATTAAATAAGGATATTTTATTCTCATTATAGCAGACAGGTCACAGTGGTGAGGTCTGGTGTTGGAGGTGGCCCAAGAGCTGGTCCTGCCGTGGAGAACATGAAGCTCTGTCGGCCTCTCTTACACGTGCCACAAGTGTGATGACACAGCTGGGAAATGGGTGGTTGCACCGCAGCATCTGGAGCTCAGTGGCTTCACATAACTTCAGAACATCTGGAACTTTGTAGTTTGCCTTTAAATACATGTTTGGGCTGACAGTTTCTGTTGCAAACTAGCATTTTTGCATTTAGCTAATGATTATCTCAATATGTGCATGGGTTTTGTTTTTCCTAGCATGTCTATTAGTAAAGTGGTATTTACTTTTGATAAAATTTTACATAAACAATTTTTTTCTCACAGTTAGCTGTTTGAAACTTCTTACAAATTTACAAGAATGTATTTTTTGGTTATGTGTAAATACTTCATGAGGACATTTGTATAAAACAATTTGATGACAAGTACATCAATGCAAATAAAAGTACTAAACTTATTTCATAAAAATCATGTGAAATATATGCAATATATAAAATAATATTAATTTATGACATGCAATAATAATAATGGCTGACATTTATTGAGCATATTGTATGTGCTAGACACAATCCTTAGACTTTTACATATATTATCTCCCCTAATAGCCATAATGACCCTATAAAGTAAATACTATTATTAATTACATTTTCTACATGAGGACACTGAGGCACAAGGAGGTTAAAGAAGTGACACAAGGGGCTTCCCTGGTGGCGCAGTGGTTGAGAGTCCGCCTGCCAATGCAGGGGCATGGGTTCGTGTCCCAGTCCGGGAAGATCCCACATGCCGCGGAGCAGCTGGGCCCGTGAGCCATGGCCGCTGAGCATGCGCGTCCGGAGCCTGCGCTCCGCAACGGGAGAGGCCACAACAGTGAGAGGCCCGCGTGGCGGAAAAAAAAAAAAAAAAAAAAAGTGACACAAGAACACTCACACATTATGGAGAGCCACCAGAATTTAAACCTTGAGTTCAGACCCAGCACCTTTAACCATTATGCTATCCTGTTTCTCATTCAACATACAACATAAAATTTGATACTCGAATCACTAAATCAGGGAGCAATGATTCAGTGAAGGGAAACAGATCATTCACTCTGACACATGATCATATGTTGAGATATGGAAAACAGTATCAAAATATTTTTTGTTAAAATTTATTTATGTGCTATTCATTCATTACTTCACTCACTATTTATTGCATGCCTATATCCATGATAATGTTAGGCTCTATGAGAGCCAAGCATAAAGAAAATATGTCTTTGAACATGACTAATAGGTTGTGTATGTTATGAAGACAAATCTCTGTGTATATGTGTGTGTGTGTATATATATACACACACAGATATATATACACACATGTGTAACATACACATATATACACACATATATTCATATATCCGTATATTACATATATATGTGATGAGATGATTTATGAAATATAGAGTATGGAAACTTCAGGTAGAATTACCAGAATGCACACACACACAAAGTGTATATTTGCAGAGGGCAAGTATCTTGACTTAGCTGGAGAGCCAGTACATATGAAAAGGAGTAATGGTCAATATGGATAGAATAATAAATTGGGACAACATTAGTGAAGACTTGGATTGTATGCTAATTTTTTAGAGTCTGTTTAATGTATAGTGGGAATCTTAAGACATTTGATCAGAGAAATTCTGTTTTGAGAATAGCTGTATTTGGGGAAGATCAATCTGGAAGAGGTTAATGATATGAATCAGCAGAAGAATTGCTAAGTTGTAAAATCACTAAAAGGCATTTCTATAATAAATATTGGAAAAGTAAGGAGGATCGTTTCATACTTTGCTGTGACTTAAACAGTAAATTCTGTAGCTTTAATTTTACAATTACATGATCTTAGTTGGAAATTACTTATCTAATAATTCAAATCCTTAAAACTTCTGGCAGAAATCAAAGACAAAAATTAAAACTGAACTAATATTAAATGTTAATGTACTAAATAAATAAAATGTTCTTAGAATGTACTCCTCAGTTCAGTGTTTGCCATGCTTCCAGGAGGGTTATAGCATGTGATAAATCTCACTTTGCTTGTATTCTGAAAGGAAAAAGGAAGCAGATAGAATAATAATGAGGAACTCAATATACCTCTTTTCTTTCATCATTTCACCTTTACACTCGCTTAAATAACTGTTTAACAAAGCAGACATAATATGACTACAGACATGGCCTGCAAGGGCAGCTAAAGATATTTCCAATCAAAATTGGTTATGCAAGGGCAGATGTAGCCACACCTATCCACCCACCATCTTCAAAAATTTTATTAAAACTTCCATTTTTATCAAGTGAATGATTTACGTACGAGAAATGAGGTATTTCTACATTATTGACCAATCACAAATAGACTAATACCTGTGAGATGCAATGATTTGTGACATCAATAATTTTACATAATTTGTTCTATTATATTTTAGGTAACTCGACATCTTCTAAGAATATAGTGACCTCAAAACATATATAATCATTTCCAAAATCTTTCAAAGTTAATAATGAATAACAGCTTGAAAAGTAAATGCAAGTAAAGTCACTTTTCCTGAAGGAAGATAAAACCCACCACAGGTCAGCAGAACTTAGAATTTCTTTCTCTCATTAGTGAGGAAGATTTTATCTGTGGTCCATTTATTATCTGAAAACTTTTTCAGATCATTCCTGCAGTTCAAGCTATTTTTATAATGAAAATTAGTCACATTAGCTTCACTGTACCTTTAAAATAATCCTGACAAACAAACATTAATTTGCTTTGTAATATTCCATTAGTAGATAAGCATGGAGCATAACAGAAGAACTTGTAGAATTTGTAGAAAAACAAAGTAGCAGAACTTGGCCTGATAACTGAGCTATTGTACATGCACTCATCGACTTTTTTATTCCCTTCTCTATTTGGGATGAAAGCAACGTAACCTTCACTGTGCCTTATCATTTCTGTGGTTAAGCGTGTAATTTGGAAGTAAGAACACGTTGTAAATATGGGTAAACAAAACCCTCCTTCTATATGTAGAGGGGGTAATTAGGCATATGCTGCAGACAATTCTGAAAGCCCAGAAGAGAGGTTTTCTTCCCAGTAATCTAAACTTGTCAAATATATTTTTAAATGAAATATTTCCCTGCTTTCCTTGTTTTGGAACTCAGAAAGTTGTTTGCATATATTAAGTCCAAATATCTAAATGTGTTGAAAATGATGTTTTCAGTATCTAAAAATATTTGTTTTTAAGGCAGGCAGCATACATATTCAAACAAATCAGTTATTCACTCTTTCTTTTTTTTAAGGTCTGTTTCTAGATACAAAGACTAAATTAGTCTCTTTTTTAAGCAACAACCTTCAGCTGGAGCAGGGTATTCTATGAATACCCTAAATGTCAGGACTCTTTCTGGCCTAAAGTAACTGAGTCATTTTAATAATGAAGCCTAGGGTTTTTGTCTATTTTCTGAACGATTTTACAATCTTTCATAAGAGTAATCCATAGACTTTTTTCACCGCACCAATGTATTTGATGATGTCAACATCTGGGGAGTGCATTACACACCCAGTTATCTGAAGATAAGATTTCCTGCAAAAACATCCAGCCAGCTAAGACCCAATCTCCATGGTGATTCACCAGCCAACAAACATTTTTTTTTTCTTTTTTGCCAAAACCCACACGCCTTATTCTAGAAGACACTCTTGACTCTCACTCCAAACTTAATGACTCTTGTAATCGTCTTAATGCACTTGTTTTGAAATATTCTCTTCCATTGCAGATTATAGAAAATAAGTCAGAAGAACTGACAGAAAGCTACATTGAGTACTAAAGATTCTAGGCCCAGGAGATGAAATTAGTGACATCTTGATCAAAGATACAAAAAGTGAAGACTACACCGAGAGGGTATTTAGTATCATGCAGCTGCTTCCTCACTTTCATCACCTCTGACATGATCATTACATGTATTAAGGTGAGTCACACCTGTTTCTCGTAACCATGAGTCATTAAGAAAAAGCTAAGTTAGGTTCCATATAGTATGTTTAAAGAGGCATGACAGTGTGTCCAGTATTAGAGGTTAATATCTCCCAGGGGGAAAATAGCCTATCCTTTCTTTTAAGTTTCATGGCTTAAATGAATCTTTAGGGAAATGTTGCACAGGTAAAAATTCATCTTCCAAAGATGGAGGAGTAAAGTCTCATTTATGGGGTGAATATGTTATTTATTCAAAACTCATATTGGAATGATTTATCACTAATCATGGTAACAGTCAGCGTTTACATTTTGAAAACTGTTAGAATACGTTGATTGCATTTGATGACTCAAGTGTTTGTTCAGATTTTACCCACAAGGAAACTGAAGATCAAAGATATGAATCACACCAAGTCACAGAGCTGGTAAACAGTAAAATATGACCATAAATTCAAATGTCGTAAAACTAAATTTGTTAGAGTTTCCTTCAAAACCTGCCACTTCCCATTTTCCAGATACTATACATACCAGTATAAATATCTGTCACATTACAGACTAGATAAAATCCAGCTGTTGAATGAAAGTCACAGCTTACTACAGTAAATCATATTATTCCTTTGAATTCTAAGATGAAATGGAAAATACTTTCCCATGGGAAAAACAATCTGCATTATTCTGAGTTTCTATCTTCTGTTAGAGAAGCTTAGCCTGAATTTAAAAGTCATAGCCCTTTAGCTAATGTAGTACATGTGGGGCTTTTGCCAGTTTCTAGGAATATAAAAAATGACGCACCTCCTGCCTTTTTCAAAAGGCTTCAATGTCATTGCATATTCTTACAAGACAAGCATGGAGAAGTGGTTAAGAGTATTCTAGAACCAGATTCTCTAGCGCAGATCCAGTCCTTTCACTTCCTTAGGTTTGTGACCTTGAGCAAATTACTTCCTCACTCAGTGCCTTCTATTTTCCTCTGCAAATAGGGATAATAATATTACTTACCTCAGAGTCTGTTGTGAAGAATAATTGAGTGTAAGCTCATTTACATAAGGTTAGAGCTTTGAATAAAATGTACATTTCGGGCTTCACAACAACCCTAAGATATAGGTGTTTTTAATCTGTATTTTAGAGATGAGATCATTGAGGCTTAGAAAGTTAATTAACTTGCCCAATGTCAAACGTGTGTGTGGCAGAGCAGGAAATGAAATGCAAGCCTGATTATAAAGGCTCTGTTTTAACCAATATGTTACATTTTAACCTGGAACTAGCTGATGTGTAAAATATCATATTCCCTAAAGTAGTGCAATATTCAAACAGTTCAGAAAAATGTAGAGTTACATTAAATGAGTTTTGTTTTCTAAAAACTAGACATTGCACTGATGTCATTAAATTTTTTTAAAAAGTTTGTTGAAGGTGCAGCACCATAGAGTTTAAAGCTAGGTGGTTTACCAAAGACAACAGAGTATTGGCAATGGTTGCCCTCACCAAATAGTATTACTTACAACAGAAAAATACTTGTTATATTTCAGCACCTCTCATACATTGTATCAAGACCTTATGACAATAATATAACATAAATACCTATGTTTGCAGACGAGAACACAGGCTTTTATAGGTCGAGAAATGAACCTACAGTTATCCAGATATAAATTTGGAGACCTGTAAAATGAAACCAATTGACTTAGATCCCAAGCCCATACCTTTTCTTCTATGCCTAAGTGCCTGTTTTTTTTTCCTGTAGGCATTTTATTTTATTTAAACTTCTTATTATGCTTTAATAATTTAAAAGTTGATTATGTTACACATACCCTGTGATTTTCTTCAGCTTTATTGAAACATAATTGACAAATAAATTTGTAAGATAAAGTATACAATGTGATGAGTTGATGTATGTATACAGTGTGAAAAGATTCTCCCCATTGAGTTAATTAACGCATTCATCACCTCACAACTTTCAATTATGCAGTACAGTGTTATCAACTATAGTCAACATGTTATACACTAGATCCTCACACCTTATTCATCTTATAACTGAAAGTTTCTATGCTTAACCAGTCTCTCTCTATTTTCCCCACCTTCAGCTCCTGACAATCACTTTTCTACTCTTCATTTCTATGAGTTTGAGTTATTAATATTGTTTTTAGATACCACGTATAAGTGATACCATGCACGATTTGTCTTTGTCTGGCTTACTTCACTTAGTATAATGCTCCCAGGTTTCATCCATGTTGTCACAAATGACAGGATTTTTTTAAGGATGAATAATATTCCTTTGTATATGTACATACCACAACTTCTTTATCCATTCAGCCATTGACAGACACTTAGGTGTTTCCATTACCTTGGCTAATGTAAACAATGCTGTAATGAATATGGGAATACAGATATCTCTTTGAGATAATGGTTTTGTTTCCTTTGGAAGACCAGAAGTGGGATGGCTGGATCACATGGTAGTTCTATTTTTAATATCTTGATGAAACTCCATACTGTTTTCCACTATGGGTGTACCAGTTTACATTCCCACTAACACTGTACAAGGGTTCCCTTTTCTCCACATCCTTGCCAGTATTTTTTATTCTCTTGCCTTTTTTTTTTAACATCTTTATTGTACTATAATTGCTTCACAATGGTGTGGTAGTTTCAGCTTTATAACAAAGTGAATCAGTTATACATATGCATATATCCCCATATCTCCTCCCTCTTGCGTCTCCCTACCACCTGCCTTATCCCAACCCTCTAGGTTGTCACAAAGCACCGAGCTGATCTACATGTGCTATGCGGCTGCTTCCCACTAGCTATTTTATATTTGGTAGTATATATAAGTCTATGCCACTCTCTCACTTAGTCCCAGCTTACCCTTCCCCCTCCCCATGTCCTCAAGTCCATTCTCTACACCTGCATCTTTACTCCTGTCCTGCCCCTTCAGAACCACTTTATTTTATTTTTTTAGATTCCATATATATGTGTTAGCATATGGTATTTGTTTTTATCTTTCTGACTTACTTCACTCTGTATGATAGACTCTAGGTCCATCCACCTCACTAAAAATAACTCAATTTCATTTCTTTTTATGGCTGAGTAACATTCCATTGTATATATGTGCCATATCTTCTTTATCCATTCATCTGTCGATAGATACTTAGGTTGCTTCCATGACCTGGCTATTGTAAATAGAGCTGCAATGAATGTCGTGGTACACGACTCTTTAGGAATTATGGTTTTCTCAGGGTATATGTCCAGTAGTGGGATTGCTGGGTCGTACAGTAGTTCTTTTTAGTTTTTTAAGGAACCTCCATAATCTCCATAGTGGCTGTATCAATTTACATTCCCACCAACAGTGCAAGAATGTTCCCTTTTATCCACACCATCTCCAGCATTTATTGTTTGTAGATTTTTTGATGATGGCCATTCTGACTGGTGTGAGGTGATACCTCATTGTAGTTTTGATTTGCATTTCTCTAATGATTAGTGACATTGAGCATTCTTTCATGTGTTTGTTGGCAATCTGTGTATCTTCTTTGGAGAAATATCTGTTTAGGTCTTCTGCTCATTTTTGGATTGGGTTGTTTGTTTTTTTTGATATTGAGCTGCATGAGCTGCTTGTAAATTCTGGAGATTAATCCTTTGTCAGTTGCTTCATTTGCAAATATTTTCTCCCATTCTGAGGGTTATCTTTTCATCTTGTTTATGGTTTCCTTTGCTGTGCAAAAGCTTTTAAGTTTCATTAAGTCCCATTTGTTTATTTTTGTTTTTATTTCCATTTCTCTAGGAGGTGGATCTAAAAGGATCTTGCTGTGATTTATGTCATAGAGTGTTCTGCCTATGTTTTCCTCTAAGAGTTTGATAGTGTCTGGCCTTACATTTAGGTCTTTAATCCATTTTGAGTTTATTTTTGTGTATGGTGTTAGGGAGTGTTCTAATTTCATTCTTTTACATGTAGCTGTCCAGTTTTCCCAGCACCACTTACTGAAGAGTCTGTCTTTTCTCCATTGTATATTCTTGCCTCCTTTATCAAAAATAAGCTGACCATATTTGCATGGGTTTATCTCTGGGCTTTCTATCCTGTTCCATTGATCTATATTTCTGTTTATGTGCCAACACCATACTGTCTTGATTACTGTAGCTTTCTAGTATAGTCTGAAGTCCAGGAGCCTGATTCCTCCTGTTCTGTTTTTCTTAAGATTGCTTTGACTCTTCAGGGTCTTTTTTGTTTCCATACAAATTGTGAAATTTTTTGCTCTAGTTCTGTGAAAAATGTCATTGGTAGTTTGATAGGGATTGCATTGAATCTGTAGATTGCTTTGGATATTATAGTCATTTTCCCAATGTTGATTCTTCCAATCCAAGAACATGGTATATCTCTCAATCTGTTTGTATCATCTTTAATTTCTTTCATCAGTATCATAGTTTACTGCATACAGGACTTTTGTCTCCTTAGGTAGGTTTATTCCTAGGTATTTTAATCTTTTTGTTGCAATGGTAAATGAGTGTTTCCTTAATTTCTCTTTCAGATTTTCATCATTAGTGTATAGGAATGCAAGAGATTTCTGTGCATTAATTTTGTATCCTGCTATTTTACCAAATTCATTGATTAGCTCTAGTAGTTTTCTAGTAGCATCTTTAGGATTCTCTATGTATAGTATCATGTCATCTGCAAAGAGTGACAGCTTTACTTCTTCTTTCTGATTTGGATTCCTTTTATTTCTTTTTCTTCTCTGATTGCTGTGGCTGAAATTTCCAAAACTATGTTGAATAATATTGGTGAGAGTGGGCAACCTTGTCTTGTTCCTGATCTTAGAAGAAATGGTTTCAGTTTTTCACCAATGAGAACGATGTTGGCTGTGGGTTTGTCATTTTATTTTTTATTTTGTTGAGGTAAGTTCCCTCTGTGCCTACTTTCTAGAGGGTTCTTATCATAAATATGTGTTGAATTTTGTCAGAAGCTTTTTCTGCATCTATTGAGATGATCATATGGCTTTTATCCTTCAATTTATTAATATGGTGTATCACATTGATTGATTTGTGTATATTGAAGAATCCTTGCATTCCTGGGGTAAACCCCATTTTATTATGGTGTATGTTCTTTTCAATGTGCTGTTGTATTCTGTTTGCTAGTATTTTGTTGAGGATTTTTGCATCTATGTTCATCAGCGATATTGGCCTGCAATTTTCTTTTTTGTGACATCTTTGTCTGGTTTGGGTATCAGGGCGATGGTGGCCTCATAGAATGAGTTTGGGAGTGTTCCTCCCTCTGCTATATTTTGGAAGAGTTTGAGAAGGATAGGTGTTAGCTCTTCTCTAAATGTTTGATAGAATTCGCCTATGAGGCCATCTGGTCCTGGGCTTTTGTTTGTTGGGAGATTTACATCATAGTCTCAATTTCATTGCTTGTGATTGGTCTGTTTATATTTTGTATTTTTTCCTGGTTCAGTCTCAGAAGGTTATGTTCTTCTAAGAATTTGTCCATTTCTTCCAGGTTGTCCATTTTATTGGCGTATAGCTGCTTGTAGTAATCTCTCATGATCCTTTGTATTTCTGCAGTGTCAGTTGTTACTTCTCTTTTTTCATTTCTAATTCTATTGATTTTACTCTTCTCCCTTTTTTTTCCTGATGAGTCTGGCTAATGGTCTATCAATTTTGTTTATCTTCTCAAAGAACCAGCTTTTAGTTTTATTGATCTTTGCTATTGTTTCTTCATTTCTTTTTCATTTATTTCTGCTCTGATCTTTATGATTTCTTTCCTTCTGCTAACTTTGGGGATTTTTGTTCTTCTTTTTCTAATTGCTTTAGGTGTAAGGTTAGGTTGTTTATTTCAGATGTTTCTTGTTTCTTGAGGTAGGATCATATTGCTATAAACTTCCCTCTTAGAACTGCTTTTGCTCCATCCCATAGGTTTTGGGTCGTCATGTTTTCATTGTCATTTGTTTCTAGGTATTTTTTGATTTCCTCTTTGGTTGCTTCAGTGATCTCTTGGTTATTAAGTAGTGTATTGTTTAGCCTCTGTGTGTTTGTAGTTTTTACAGATTTTCTCCTGTAATTGATATCTAGTCTCATAGTGCTGTGGTTGGAAAAGATACTTGATATGATTTCAATTTTCTTAAATTTTCCAAGGCTTGATTTGTGACCCAAGATATGATCTATCCTGGAGAATGTTCCAGAGGCCCTTGAGAAGAAAGTGTATTCTATTGTTTTTGGATGGATGCCTTATAAATATCAATTAAGTCCATCTTGTTTAATTCTTTTCCACAGATGCAGGGTACATCAAGTTGATTGTGGAGATTTAATCCGCCGCTCCTGATGCTGCTGGGAGAGATTTCCCTTTCTCTTCTTTGTTCGCAGAGCTCCAGGGGTTCAGGTTTGGATTTGGACCCGCCTCTGTGTGTGGGTCCCCTGAGGGCATCTGTTCTTCGCTGAGACAGGACGGGGTTAAAGTAGCAGCTGATTAGGGGGCTCTCGTTCACTCAGGCCAGGGGCAGGGGAGGGAGGGTACAGAATGCTTGGCGAGCCTGCGGAGGCAGAGACCGGTGTGACGTTGCAAGAGCCTGAAGAGTGCCGTGTGTTCTCCTGGGAAGTTGTCCCTGGATCACGAGACCCTGGCAGTGGCAGGCTGCACAGGCTCTAGGGAGGGGAGTTGTGAATAGTGACCTGTGCTTGCACACAGGCTTCTCGGTGGCTGCAGCAGCCTTAGAGTTTCGTGCCCGTCTCTGGCGTCCACACTGATAACCATGGCTCACACCCATCTCTGGAACTCGTTTAGGTTGTTCTCTGAATCCCCTCTCCTTGCGCACCCTGAAACAATGGTCTCTTGCCTCTTAGGCAGTTCCAACCTGTTTCCCAGACTCCCTCCTGGCCAGCTGTGGTGCACAAACCCCCTTTAGGCTGTGTTTATGCAGCCAACCCCAGTCCTCTCCCTGGGATCTGACCTCCGAAGCCCGACCCTCAGCTCCCAGCCCCCATCCTCCCCGGTGGGTGAACAGACAAGCCTCTCGGGCTGGTGAGGGCTGGTCGGCACCGATCCTCTTTGCAGGTTATCTCTCTGCTTTGCCCTCTGCACCCCTGTTGCTGCACTCCCCTCTGTGGCTCCAAAGCTAACCTCCCCCTGCCACCCCCATCTCCATCAGTGAAGGGCCTTCCTAGTGTGTGGAAACCTTTCCTCCTTCACAGCTCCCTCCCAGAGGTGCAGGTCCTGTTCCTATTCTTTTGTCTTGGTTTTTTTCTTTTTTGTTTTTCCCTACTCAGGTATGTGGGGAGTTTCTTGCCTTTTGGGAGGTCTGAGGTCTTCTGCCAGCGTTCAGTAGGTGTTCTGTAGGAGCGGTTCCACATGTAGATGTATTTCTGATGTATTTGTGGGGAGGAAGGTACTCTCCACATCTTACTCCTCCGCCATCTTGAAGGTCTCTCTAAGTGCCTGTTATTATAAACTTCCTCCAGTAAGAAAAATAGTATCTTTACTACGTCCATGACTACCTTAAGGTCATGTTCTTATTCGTGTGAGATAATGTAGCTAGCATGCCTCCACATTCTTCTTCACTTATTTTAAACACAACAATATTTTAGTTTAGTGTCTTTCTTCTATTTGTCATCCATCCACCCATCCATCCATCTATCCACCCATCCGTCTCCATTCATCTTTTACTTCACCCATCCATTCAGCAAATTGTTATTGAGCATCTTTTCTGTGCTAGTAGCACTCCGTTTAATGTTTAGGAAGGAGATACTATTTCAGTTTTGTGTGTGTGTGTGTGTGTGTGTGTGTGTGTGTCACTGTGTCTCTGTGTGTTTATGTGATGCGCCAGTTCTTCTAAAATCTGAATTCCCTTGAATATGTTTTGCAAGGACAATCACTTTCTCTTCTGAGTTCTTTTGCTTCAGATTCTTTCTTTTACACCTGGAACATTATTACAAACATACATTCTACTGTATGATCTATTCACTTATTTATTATTTAAAGAGTTATTCATCATGCTCCTATCATCTATTGATGTTCATCAGATGCCTGGTTACAGAAGAAAGCAAAACAAAGAAAAGATCTTGCCTTCGTGAAACTCATATTTAATGTAGAAAAGACAGAAAATAAACCAGTAAGGACATGTTTGCTGTGTCAGGTGGGACTATGGAGACAATTAAGGCCAGTTAAAGAAAATGTGATTACAGGACATGTGACTAGTGTAAATTACATGATCAGAAAAGAGTTCTCTAAAGGGTAGTGCTTAAAGTGGTACCAGAAAGAAGTGAGCCGTACAAATACCAGGCAAATGTCTTTAAAGCAGGTGAAGAGCAAGTGCAAAGGTCCTGAGGCAGGAGCTTGCTTGGCATATTCAGGAATATGGCCATGTTGGCTGGAACAAGAAGCAGGGAGATAACATGGTAGATAATGGGACCAGAAAAAAGGTGGGGATACACTGAGAGTGTAAGTCTAATCCTTTTAGAGCATTATAAGCCATTTTAAGAACTTTGATTTTCAATCTAAATGAGTTGAGAAGATGGTAGAATGATTTAAGAAAGGGAGTGACTTGATCAGACTTACTTTTTTAAAACATCATTCTGATGGTTGTATTGAGAATAAACTGTGTAGAAAAGAAGACAGTTAAGTAAGAGATGAGGGCTGCTCGGGCCAGGGTAATTGTAGTGGATAGAGAGAAATACAGAGAAAGTGAAACAAGTTTTCTGTGGGCATGGGATGCAATATGTGTGATACAGAGAAGTCAGTAGTGAGTCCAGGTTTGGACTGAGTACCTGGAAGGATGCAGTTGCCATTTACTAGAATGTGAAAGAGGAGGTTCTAATGGGGAAAATCAGGAAAATTCTAAGCAACATCCTTATTATATGCCAACACTTTTTATACATTACCCCCTTTAGTCCTTACATAAAAATGTATAATTCAGTTGTTATCATCTACCTTTTATAACAGAGGAAACCAAGAATAAGTGAGGTTAATGATCTAAGTTTACACAATTAAGACAGCAAGTGAGAATTTCAATTCATGCCTGTTTCATTACCATGCCATTTTTGTGTGCATTATATCTTTCTCCCTCTCTACTTGGTATTCTGTAAATGTTTACCTGACTTTTTGATCCAACATTACAATAAGACTCTACACCATAAATATATATACTGGGCTTCTTCGTCATTTTGGGGAGTGCTGTGTTCAAAAGAGGTACACAATAAAAGAGTTTTAAATAGAGTGTACCATGCTTGACAAAGAAGAATAAACCCTATCATACTGCTGCAAGCAAGGTGACCAGTGTTGTTGATGTGGCATGATGTGATACTTAATTGTATGAGTTTATCATCTAGAACAGTTTTGACAATGACTAATGTAATGTTCAACTTCTAAAAATAGGAACTGAAACACACACACACACAAACCCAATTACAATCACTGGAACGTTAATGCTAGCAAAGAACACAGAAATAACCATGTTATAAAAGAAATGACAAAATAGAGCCCAGAATAATTAAATTATTTTTCAGTATCACAAAACTGAGAATTTGGCTTCAGATTTTCTTCACTTCTTTACAAAGGGATATTTTATTTGTGTTGCTCTGTATCCCTAAGTATTTCATACAGTCAGTAAAAGTGGGGTAAAAATTTGGTAGCATACATAGCCCAAAATTAACACTAATATCAGAAAAAAAATATGGTGAATTAAATGTCTCAGAAATTTTTCTGCAACGTTTGCATTTCCTAGGATTATAAGTTTGGAAAATTTGCTGCAAGGTTTGTCTAAACAAATCATACTTTTATTTGAATAGACCTGCTTTGCTTAGAGAGTTGGCTGCTTATAAGTTATCAAGTGCTGTTCCATAAAGGTCTTAGGAATGTGTAGTCTGTAAGAATCTTTCAACTGGTAATAAATTTTTCCTGATTCTGTGTCATTTGGAAGCTTTATTAACTCTTTCAGTCCTCTAGAGCCCTATTAGACAATAACTAGTTCAGTAAATGAAGTAACACTGCTAGATCTGGAAAAACAATCCAAAAGAAAGACTCAAAGAAGAGCTGCTAAGAGGTTCTTAATCTCTACACAACACATTGCTGTATCTCACTGTACATGTTTACAGACATAAAATATATGCACAAACTTTCAAAGTCAATATCATATTGCTTTTTGTACAAAAGAAAGATAATATATTTAATAGTTGAGATTAGCCACTACTAGAATTCTATACATAACCCCCTTCATTTACTAGAGCATTTTAAAGGCAATTGTATCTAGAAGTGTGTGTGTGTGTGTGTGTGTGTGTGTTTTGAGTAAGAGTCAAGGTTAAGTGGTAAAGAATTGCTTATTAAGAAAAGCTATTTCATGTGACATTAATAACTTTAAAACTGGAACTTTCTTTAAAATAATGGAAATTTCAGATTGTTTTATCACTTTTTTTGGCAAGAATTCACATCTAGAATGGAGGAGGATTGTCGGAGAACTTAGTGATGTAAAGTCCTTGGAAAACACATTAGGTAAATAAATAAAGGAACTGTAGACTTAAAATAATGATTCTTATGTGTCTAGACTCAAATTGTCTAGAATAGATGCTTGAATATATTCGAACCTTTCTGTTTTATTTTGTCCTTACCTTTTTCAAGGCACCATCTTTAGGTTCTGAATGCCTTGATTATCACAATCTCTATGGCAAAATTTTACCCTTAAAATAGAAGTCATATAAATAAAGTCAGGTTTAATTAACAATTGCAAATCTTTTCTGCAGAGCAAATAAGTCATTCATTGTAAATTATTCACAAAGGGCATTTAGAAAGTCATGATAATTAATCATTATGTTTATATTTGTGTTTGTATAAATCTTCATTTCTTTGACTAAAGCTCTGAAGGTTAAAATACTGTTAGTGTTTTTTCTTATTTGTAAGAAAAGTTATTAGGAATACTAGAATACATAGAGCACAAACACTGCTGATTTTATTCTAGCAGCATTTAGCGTATTGGAGCCAGACTGCCTGGGTTTGAATGTTGACACCAACACTTGCTAGCTGAGAAATTTTCGTATTCATAAATTGCTTCATCTTCCTAAAATGTTAAATGAAGTTGAGAACAGTACTATGTCATAAGGTGGTTGTCATAATTTAGATAATTAATGCATATAAACCTCTTAGAACATATATCTATAGTTTAATACATGTGCAAATGTAAATCACTGACATTATTTTATTTTTATTGGCATTTGGCATTATTTTCTCAAACTTTGCTAAAACATCTGATTTGACCCTACTAGATTCTCTTATGTTAGATTGTAACTCTTCTATTTAGTATCTAAAATATTTTATGTATTTATAAAATACATACTTATTGGGCAAATTTTAGAAATAAATTTATCAATAAGCAAGAGAAAAGCACAGTCTCATCAATCAAAAATCATCACTATTTGAATTTGGTAACTTTGTGAGGTTTTTTTCAGTCATGTCTTTCATGAATGTTTTACATATTTTAAGTCATTATATACACAAACTTCTCTATTATCACTATCTACTTAGTAGTTTTTAAAAAAGCATTTTGGTGTATCATCATATTAAAAAAACATTTTAATGAGTGCATAATAGTGCATCTGGTAAATAAAGCATAACTTGATTAATCAGATTCTTAGTGTTGGTCATTTAGTCTGTTTCCAATTTTATCATTATAAGTCACCTATGTTATGAATTTGTTAAATTAACATGTGTTAAGTAGAGCCCTGGGGTGCAAGATGTTAAACCCTGGTTCAACAAAAGACCATGAGAAAAACTGAAATAGAAAGATGTATTACTCACTGGTCCTGGAAGAAGTACTAGGCATGCTTTGAGGGGCAACACAGGGGGTCAAGGCAGGGTATAGGCAGAGAGACAGATAGGACCTGGGGCACATGCCTTTATTAGGGTTCATGGGTGGAGTGCTTTGGGTTCTTGTGCTAAGGCCTGATTGGACTTAATATCATAACTTGATCAGTCTGGTTCACAAGGCCATGATAGGTGAAAAATGTAGTTACTTTTCAAACTCCCTAATTTTTTAAATAAAAATGTTACCAATCAACCTGAATTTGAATTTATTTAGTTACTACTATGCTTAATAACCATGTATATTTCCTCTTGCTTCTATTAAATTTTTAATAACAGCATTATTGAAATACAATCCTCAAATAATAAATTTCCACTATATAATTCCAGAAAATTTTCATAGCCACAAAAAGAAGAAACACGATACTCCCTAGCAGTCAGTCTGCATTCCCCCTTTCACTCAGCATCTGGTAACCTCTCATCTGCTTTCTATCTCTGTGTATTATTTCTCTATTCTGGACATCTGATACAAATGGGATCATAAGATATATGGCCTTTTGCATCTGGCTTCTTTCACCTAACATAGTATTTCAAGTTCATCTATGTTATACCAAGCATCAGTATTCCAATCACGATTATGATAAATCATTTTTTTAAAAAAAATCAGGCAACTGTGATGTAACACTAAGTTTTCTAGCATTTTCCTTAGAAAACTTGTTCTATTAGGATATTAATTGGTGAAAAGGGATTGGAGTAAAATATGTTAGGAAATCCCTTGGTTAAACAAAGTTAAGTTTTTCACTGCGGAAATTCTCTGAAACTTAATAATACTCGTGTTGTGTACGTCTCCAAGAGGACGAGGCTGTATGCATCATTTCTTAAATATATTTGATTTTTTGAGGGGGTGGAATATCCAGAAGTACCAATGACCTACAAACATACTTTTGAATAGAATGGAATAGTGAAAAGGACATTGTCTTTGGTAAGACAATCTTTGAATCATTGCCAGTTCTTCAGTGTATTAGTTAAGAAACTTTGGGCAATTTGCTAAAACTTTGAGACAGTCTTTCATCATCTGAAAAACAAACAATAAATCCTATTTAATAAAAGTAAAATATGGAATATATTTGATAATTTATGTTAGGTCATATAGCATAAAGACTGTTATAGATTTTAAATTCAATCTATTTTGTGAAATCTCAACTTAGTGATATGACAAAAATAACACATTATTTTGATCCAAATAATAATTAGATAAATTCAGAAAAGTTATAGAAATTTAATTAATATTTAGTCTTGAATTTGCTAAGAATTCATCATTTTAGAAAGTATGTGTACATCTATCCAGAGATAGATTTCTGCAACATCAAACAACTGTAACACAGACACAAATGTGGGTATAAAAAAAAGAATGAAATAATGCCATTTGCAGCAACATGGATGGACCTAGAGATTATCATACTAAGTGAAGTAAGTCAGACAAAGACAAATAGCATATGATATCACTTATATGTGGAATCTAAAAGATGATACAAATGAACTTATTTACAAAACAGACTCACAGACTTAGAGTAGAAATTTAGGGTTACCAAAGGGGAAAGGTGGCAGGGGAGAGATAGATTAAGAGGTTGGGATTAACATATACACACCACTATATATAAAATAAATAATCAACAAGGACGTACTGTATAGCACAGGGAACTCCAGTCAATACTCTTAAAATAATCTATATAGGAAAAGATTCTGAAAAAGAGTAGATATATTTATATGTATAACTAAATCACTTTGCTGTACACCTGAAACTAACACAACATTGTAAATGAACTATACTCCAATATAAAATAAAAAATTTAAAAAGTAACTCTTAAAAATAATAATAATATGGCAGGTACAATGACTGCATATTCTGTTCCAGTGACAAGGCTGTATCTAGAAACAGTGATTGGAAGTGGGTTAAAAGCATTTCCTATACATGTAATTAGCATTGCGCATAACAAATGTTGTCATTGGTCCTTTGCTTTCTGAGTCAGAATTTTATGTACGTTAAGTTTTTAATTTATCCTTTTTTAAATTGTTCAGAGAACACTTAAGATGAGATCTAACTTTTTAACCAATGTGTAAGTGTAAAATACAGTACAGTTAACTATAAGCAGTGTTGAATAGCAGGTCTCTAGAGCAGAGTCAACTTACATAACTGAAACATTGTACCTGTTTTACAGCAACTTCCCATCTCCCCCTCCCCAGCCTCTGGCAAGCACCATTCTACTATATTCTTCTATGAGTTTGACTATTTTAGATAACTCATGTAAGTGGAATCATGCAATATTTGCGCTTCTATGACTGGCTTATTTCACTTAGCATAGTGTCTCAAGGTTCATCCATGCTGTCGCATACAGCAGAATTCCCCCTTTTTTTTTTACTTAAATAACATTCCATTGTATGTACATGCTACATTTTCTTTATCCAGTCATCTATCAGTGGATATTTACGTTGTTTTCATATCTTGCTATTGTGAATAATGCTGCAATGAACCTGAGTCCAAATATCTCTTCCAGATTTTCATTTAAGTTCTTTTGGATAAGTACCCCAATGTGGGAATACTAAAACACATTGTAGTACTATTTTTAATTTTTTGAGGAACTTTCATACTATTTATCATTCTTAATTAAATAGTTCCACTCCATTTTATAGATGTTACTGCTGATAAGAGATTGGAAGAACTTGGATGTTTATTCGTGATATTCATGTTACAGTGATAAAATATGGAGATATTGGAGAAAATGACAAAAGTCCTATCTGCATTGTGGAACAAGCAATCATATATACTTCAGCATTTATCAGAAGATATGTGTTTCACTGTATTGTTAAATAAAGTCAGGGATTACTATTATAGTACAGAATAATATCCAAATGAAATTATTCATGCTTAGGCCATAGGTGGTAAAAATTGGAAAAATGAACTTAGTAGAAACATAAAAGTGCTGTACTTCTTAAATTCATGATACAAAATAAACTCAAACTCACCTAAGGAATAAAAAGATGAAGATATTTACTAAGAGACATGTTTTTAACAAGCGAGTAAAAATATGTCACTTGGCAATAATGCATTTGTTAAATACATGATTAGTGTTCAGCATACAACATTCTAGGCACTTCCGTCTAAATATGCATAAATAAGAGCCAGATGGATTGTGCTAATGTCAGGATCGCAAAACATTATCTCAAGCAGACACACTCTAAAATAACTAGATTAATCATTAATAGCTTTGGTGTTCATCAAAATAACCTTAATCCTTATAAAGTAAGTTGTATTAATGCACATGAAATATGGATTTACAAAGAAAAAATCCTTGTAATTATCGCCTTTATTGCTGTTCTCTGTATCTAGGAGTCATTTTAAAGGGAGGAATGTAACACTTGCCAGGTCCTTAAAACAAGCACACTTCAAATCAGAATATACTTGTTTATTTTAATTCCTGACACTTTTCTCTGTGGCACAACTTACCTCTAAAATAGTATGCCTTTGGCATCTTTGCCTCACAAAGCCCAAAATTCATCTTTATTCCAAGTGACAATTTTTTGATTTGCAGATGAGGCAAATCCCATAATATTCAGTGACAGAAGGCATACCACCTTGCTTCTAGATCTTCTAATTCCAGTTTTTCCTATTTTTACACAATGCATTTTCATTTTTTTAATTGAACCATCATGTGCACAAAGTTCACAATTTTAAGCCCATAGATTTATGAATTATCACTGACTTAAATACACTCATGTAAACACCACCAAAGGTGAGAAATACACCGACACTCAAGAAGATAGACAAGCCTCCTCCTAAGCATGTCTCTTTTCTGCCCCAAAGAAAACACTCTCCTGATTCCTAAGACAATATACGTTTTACTTATCTTTGAACTTTATTAAGTAAAATTATAATGTACATATTGTTTAAAGTCTGCACATCTTACTCATTATTTTCATCATATTTTAGTATTACATTGTATGACTATAACACAATTAAACTTGCTATGACCATTCTCATACATGTCTGTTGGTCACAGGTGCACCATTTCTACAAGGTATATAACTAAGTATGTCAAATTTAGTAGATAATGCTAAAGTTTTTCCCAGTAGTGAGTAAAAATTCCCGTTGCTCCACATATTCACCGCTACATACTTTTAGACTTTTAAACTTTAACGATTCTGATCATCATGTAATGGTATGTCATTATGGTTTTAATTTTCATTTACTTGACAACTAATAAAATAGAGGAAGTTTTCACATCAAAGTTATTTTATGACTCGGTATCCTTGTTTTAACCCCCAGCTCCACCCGGGGCTCATGGCCTTGTTTTTTTGAATCACTGACAATGAGAAACTAATATTTTGTATTTTGTAATAAACACTTAATTCATATTTAAAAAAATTCAAGGGCTTCCCTGGTGGCGCAGTGGTTAAGAATCTGCTTCCAATGCAGGGGACACGGGTTTGAGCCCTGATCCAGGAAGATCCCACATGCCGCGGAGCAACTAAGCCTGTGTGCCACAACTACTGAGCCTGTGCTCTACAGCCCGCGAGCCACAACTCCTGAGCCTGCGTGCCACAACTCCTGAAGCCCGTGTGCCTAGAGCCCATGCTCTACATGCAACAAGAGAAGCCACTGCAATGAGAAGCCCGCACACTGCAACAAAGAGTAGCAGCCGCTAGCCACAACTAGAGAAAGCCTGCACACAGCAACGAAGACTGACGCAGCCAAAAATAAATAGATAAAATAAATTTTAAAAAAAAATTGAAGTTTTGTGACAAGACTTCATTTAGGTTATTGTCCCTAATGCTACTGCTTTGCAAGAGTTCTCTTTTATTCTGGATACAAACTCATTACCAGTTATTTATGGAAAATGGTTAGTCTTTTAAATAAATTATTCTAGGTCAATTAGATATCCATATGGAAAAAAATTAAATTGGACTCATAAATCATGATATACACAAATAACAAAGTCAGACATATTGAAAATCAAAACGTAAATAAGTGTGGAAAATAAAACAACATGCTTTTAAAAAATAATCATAGTATAAATACCCTGGGTTTGCAAAAGTGAAAGATTTATTAAACAGAGGATTAACAAATTTAAAACTTGGACATTAAAAGTATAAATTTCTGTTAATTAAAATTCACAAAGACACTCATATTTTCTTGCTCTGACAAAAGCAACCACATCCTGGTAGAAATGAGTATAACCAATGCCCAGATCTTGGTTTCTAATATCATTCTTCAATAAAAGGAAACATAGTTCTTTGGAGAAATAGCTAATTCTAGGGCTGAGATAGGGAACATACAAGATAAGCCTGGGCCATTTTTTAGTACCAGAAAATAAGAAGGCACTCAGACAAACAAACAAAGACACACAACCAAGAGACTATGTCAAAAGGGCACAGGAGCAAATTGAAAGATTTCTCAGTGACCAAAGCTGTAACAATGTAAGCAACAAAATAACTAATGCATTGGATGGTCACCCAAAGTTTAAAATTAATATCCATGAGTCCATGGCTATTACATAAATAAATGATAAAATACATAAATAACTAAATGGGGGTATCTTAGTTTATTCAGGCTGCTATAAGAAAATACCATAAACTGGGTGCCTTATAAGTAACAAACATTTATTCTTATAGTTCTGGAGGCTGGGAAGTCCAGGATGATGAGGCCAGCAGATTCAGTGTTTGGTTAGGACTTCCTGGTTTACAGACAGCTATCTTTTCACTGTGTCCTCACATGGCAGAAGGGGCTAGGGAGCTCTGGGACCTCTATCATAAGACACTAATCCCATTCATGAGAGCTCTACTCAACCTAAGAACTTCCTAAAGATATACCACCTTCTATTACCACCACATTGAGCAGTAAGATTTCAACATGAATTTTGAGGAGACACAAACATTCATATTATAGCATGGTGGCAGACAAAATAGATTTGTCGAGAAGAATTCCAAAACATTTATAGAGATAATCTGCCCCCAAGGATTCTGAGCACAATTCCCTGCTCTTTGAATGTGTGCTGCTCATAGTGACTTTCTTCCAAAGAGTACAGTATGGAAAGACAGGAAAAAGAATGATTCTACAATGGAGAAACACTGCCTCAGCCAGATGATAAGTGTCAACATCAACAGGATAAATCATGTTGATAGTATATACTCTTGATATAATGCAATAAAAATGGGACTTTACATCTATAGTCTTCCTCCAAAGAATACATACCCCAGACACAAGCAAAACATCAGAGAAATCTCGATTGAGGGACATGCTACAAAATACTGACCAGTACTCCTTAAAACTGACAAAGTCATCAAAAGCAAGGTCTAAGAAACATCATAGTCAAGGGAAGCCTAAGCAAACATGACAGCTAAATGCACCATGGTATCCTGGATGAGATCCTGGAACAGGAAAAGGACATTAGGTAAAAACTAAGGAAATATGAATGAAGTATCAAGTTTGATTAATGACACTATATCACTAATCAGTTCAAGTTGTGACAAATGCACCATACTAACGTAAGATACTAACAATAGGGAAAACAACATGTGGGGTGTATAGAAATTCTCTTTGCAACTTTTCTATATTTCTAAAACTATTCTAAAATAAAAAGCTTATTACAAATATTCCAAGAAAGTAAAAAGTCCAGTCATTGAATATAAGGATATCTTAACATACACATAAACAATAAAGGCCTTGTATTTGGAATATATTGGATAATGTAAATAATTTTTAAAGTATGCTTTTTGATGGATAAAGTTTAAGATAAAGTTTAGATTTATTTTAGGATACAGTTTGATTAGTTTTGACCAAGGTATGTAATAATTTAACAAATACCACAAAAAAGATTAGAAATATTTTAATCACTCTCATGTCCCTTGTAAACAATTCCATTTGCCAACCCAATTATTCCATTAATTTTCTTTGTTGTTTTTCTCTGTTTTATCTTTCATTAGTATCTACCCTTATCTTTATTATTTTCTTCCTTCTGCTTACTTTGAATTTAATTTACTCACCTTTTCTAGTTTCCTAAGGTAGAAGCTTATATAATTAATTTTAATTCTTTTTTTCTTTTTTAATATAAACACTACTACAAATTTCCCTGTAAGGCATGCTTTAGCTGAATACCACAGATTTAATAGGGTGTGTTTTCATTTTCATGTAGTTCAAAATATTGTCTAATTTTCTTTGTGATTTTTTCTCTAAAATATGTCTTATTTTAAAAGATGGTGTTTAATTTTTAAATGTATTTCAGTTTTGCCAGTCATCTTTCTGCTATTGATTTATTGTGGTCAGAGAATATAATTTAATGGTTTTAATTATTTTAAATGTAATAAGACTTACTTTTATGGCCTAAGATATGATTTATTTTAGTGAATATTCCATGTGTATTAGAGGAAAGTATACATCCTCTGATGGGCAGCTACAGTGTTCTAAAAACATTAATTATGTCAAGTTGCTTGCTGGTGTGTTCAAGTGTATTATGTGCTTATTGATTTTTAATCTACTTGTTCTTTCAATTACTGAGAGAGGAGTGATGAGATTCTGTACTATAATTGTGGATTTTTCTATTTCTCCTTTCAAACGATATCAGTTTTTGTAAATATTTTGATATTTTCATATATTTTGAAGCACTGTTTCTAGGGTTATACACATTTAGGATTGCTATATTCTCTTGATGAATTGGCCCGTGTATTAACATGAAGTAGTCCTCTTTTTCCCTAGTAATAGTCATCATTCCAAAGTCTAACTTATTAGCATAGTCCCTCAAGATTTCTTTTGATTACTGTTTTTATTGCATATTTTTTATTATTTATATTTAATGTGTTTTATCTTTGTGCTGAGTCAGTTTTTTGTGGACAGCATAAAAAGTGATGAATTGTTAATATTAATATAAAAGGCATGCCTCCTAATTAAAATCCAGGAAGTTCAGATATATGAAGAATGGAATGAAATCTATTTAAAATAATGCCATTGTGGATGAAAAACTAATTGTTTCTTCTATTTCCTTCCAGACTTTATGAATATCTTCCCCAAATTTTGTTCTTCCCTTAGGCTTTTCAAACTCCTAAAGCACTTGGCCTTTTACTCTGTTCCTCAAACAAGAATCCTAGGAATCATCTTTGGATCTTGCCGCTCCTCCCTCACCTTCTTCTTCCCAGGCAGTGGATATCTTCTCAAACTGCATGGGTTCTCTCTTTTTTTTTGAATATGAATTTATGCATTTATTTATTTATTTTATTAAAATTTTTTAACATCTTTATTGGAGTATAATTGCTTTACAATGGTATGTTAGTTTTTACTTTAAAACAAAGTGAATCAGCTATACATATACATATATCCCCATATCTCCTCCCTCTAGCATCTCCCTCCCACCCTCCCTATCCTACCCCTCCAGATGGACACAAAGCACCAAGCTGATCTCCCTGTGAGATGCGGCTGCTTCCCACTAGCAATCTATTTTACATTTGGTAGTGTATATATGTCCACGCCACTCTCTCACTTTGTCCCAGCTTACCCTTCTCCCTCCCCATGTCCTCAAGTCCATTCCCTACATGTGTGTCTTTATTCCTGTCCTGCCCCTAGGTTCTTCAGAACAAATTTTTTTTTTAATTCCATGTATATGTGTTAGCATACGGTATTTGTTTTTCTCTTTTTCACTTACTTCACTCTGTACAACAGTCTCTAGGCCCATCCACCTCACTACAAATAACTCGATTTTGTTTCTTTTTATGGCTGAGTAATATTCCATTGTATGTATGTGCCACATCTTCTTTATCCATTCATCTGTCGATGGGCACTTAGGTTGCTTCCATGTCCTGGCTATTGTAAATAGAGCTGCAATAAACATTGTGGTACATGAGTCTTTTTGAATTATGGTTTTCTCAGGTTATATGCCCAGTAGTGGGATTGCTGGGCCATATGGTAGTTCTATTTTTACTTTATTAAGGAACCTCCACACTGTTCTACACAGTGGCTGTATCAAGTTACAGCCCCACCAACAGTGCAAGAGGGTTCCCTTTTCTCCACACCCTCTCCAGCATTTATTGTTTGCAGATTTTTTGATGGTGCCCATTCTAACAGGTGTGAGGTGATACCTCACTGTAGTTTTGATTTCCATTTCTCTAATGATTAATGATGTTGAGCATCCTTTCATGTGTTTGTTGGCCATCTGTATATTTTCTTTGGAGAAATGTCTATTTAGGTCTTCTGCCCATTTTTGGATTGGGTTGTTTGTTTTTTTGATATTGAGCTGCATGAGCTGCTTGTAAACTTTGGAGATTAATCATCTGTCACTTGTTTTGTTTGCAGATATTTTCTCCCATTCTGAGGGTTGTACTTTTGTCTTGTTTATGGTTTCCTTTGCTGTGCAAAAGCTTTTAAGTTTCATTAAGTCCCATTTGTTTATTTTTATTTTTATTTCCCTTCCTCTAGGAGGTGGGTCAAAAAAGATCTTGCTGTGATTTATGTCATAGAGTGTTCTGCCTATGTTTTCCTCTAAGAGTTTGATAGTGTCTGGCCTTACATTTAGGTCTTTAATCCATTTGGAGTTTATTTTTGTGTATGGTGTTAGACAGTGTTCTAATTTCATTCTTTTACATGTAGCTGTCCAGTTTTCCCAGCACCACTTATTGAAGAGGCTGTCTTTTCTCCATTGTATATCCTTGCCTCCTTTGTCATACATTAGTTGACGATAGGTGTGTGGGTTTATCTCTGGGCATTCTATCCTGTTCTACTGATCTATATTTCTGTTTTTGTGCCAGTACCATACTGTCTTGATTACTGTAGCTTTGTAGTATAGTCTGAAGTCAGGGAGCCTGATTCCTCCAGTTCCATTTTTCATTCTCAAGATTGCTTTGGCTATTCGGGGTCTTTTGTGTTTCCATACATATCGTGCAATTTTTTGTTCTAGTTCTGTGAAAAATGCCATTGGTAGTTTGACAGGGCTTGCATTGAATCTGTAGATTGCTTTGGGTAGTACAGTCATTTTCACAATGTTGATTCTTCCAATCCAAGAACATGGTATATCTCTCCATCTGTTGGTATCATCTTTAATTTCTTTCATCAGTGTCTTATAGTTCTCTGCATACAGGTCTTTTGTCTCCTTAGGCAGGTTTATTCCTAGGTATTTTATTCTTTTTGTTGCAATGGTAAATGGGAGTATTTCCTTAATTTCTCTTTCAGATTTTTCATCATTAGTGTATAGGAATGCAAGAGATTTCTGTGCATTAATTTTGTATCCTCCTACTTTACCAAATTCATTGATTAGCTCTCGTAGTTTTCTGGTAGCATCTTTAGGATTCTCTATGTATAGTATCATGTCATCTGCAAACAGTGAGAGTTTTACCTATTCTTTTCCAACTTAGATTCCTTTTATTTCTTTTTCTTCTCTGATTGCTGTGGCTAAAACTTCCAAAACTATGTTGAATAATATTGGTGAGAGTGGGCAACCTTGTGTTGTTCCTGATCTTAGTGGAAATGGTTTCAGTTTTTCAACATCGAGAAAGATGATGGCTGTATGTTTGTCAAATATGATCTTTATTATGTTGAGGTAAGTTCCCTCTATGCCTACTTTCTGGAGGATGTTATATAAATGGGTGTTGAATTTTGTCAAAAGCTTTTTCTGCATCTATTGAGATTATCATATGGTTTTTCTCCTCCGATTTGTTACTATGGTTTATCACATTGATTAATTTGCATATATTGAAGAATCCTTGCATTCAGGTGGGATAAACCCCACTTGATCATTGTGTATGATCCTTTACTGTGCTGTTGGATTCTGTTTGCTAGTATTTTTTTTGAGGATTTTTGCATCTATTTTCATCAGAGATATTGCCCTGTAGTTTTCTTTTTTTGTGACGTCTTTGTCTGGTTTTGGTAGCAGGGTGATGGTGGCCTCGTAGAATGAGATTGGGAGTGTTTCTCCCCCTCCTATATCTTGGAAGAGTTTGAGAAGGATAGGTGTTAAGATCTTCTCTAAATGTTTGATAGAATTCACCTGTGAATCCGTCTGGTCCTGGGCTTTTGTTTGTTGGAAGATTTCTAATCACAGTTTCAATTTCAGTGCTTGTGATTGGTCTGTATATATTTTCTGTTTCTTCCAGGTTCAGTCTCTGAAGGTTGTGCTTTTCCAGGAGTTAGTCCATTTCTTCCAGGTTGTCCATTTTATTGGCATATAGTTAGTTGCTTGTAGTAATCTCTCATAATCCTTCGTATTTCTGCAGTGTCAATTGTTACTTCTCCTTTTTCATTTCTAATTCTGTTGAGTCTTCTCCCTTTTTTCTTGATGAGTCTGGCTAATGGTTTATCAATTTTGTTTATCTTCTCAAAGAACCAGCTTTTAGTTTTATTGATTTTTGGTATTGTGTCCTTCATTTCTTTTTCATTTATATCTGCTCTGATCTTTATGATTTATTTCCTTCTGCTAACTTTGGGGTGTTTTTGTTCTTCTTTCCCTAATATTGCATGGGTTCTTATTTCAATGTTCAAATATCTAGAATTTGACCATAATTCAGCATAGCCATTTGTAGTTCAAGCTATCATTATCTGTTGTCTAAATCATGACAATATCCTTCTAATTGGTCTTGACACTTTCACTTCTATTTCAGGGCAGATGGAAGTTTATCTAATGATGGGGAATGGATCTGGAGAGGCAGTGGAAGATAAGTAAAACATTCTTCGTTACATCCCTAATTAATATTTAATATATTTGGGTTTTTTCAACCTTCAAAGGAAAAAAAGATGTAGAATGTATTTTTTCTTGTTGTTGACATACAATATTATGTTAGTTTCAGGTGTACTACATAGTGGTTTGACATTTATATACATTATGAAATGATCACCACAATAAATTTAGTAACCCTCCGTCCCTGTGCAAAGTTATGATAATGTTATTGACCATATTTCTTATGTTGTGTATTATATTCCTATGTCTTACTTATTTTATAATCGAAGGTTTGTACCGCTTAATCCCCTTCACCATTTGCCCTCTCACCACCATCGCCTCTGGCAACCACTCATTTGTTCTCTGTATCTATGAGTCTGATTTTGATTTGTTTTGTTTGTTCATTTGTTTTGTTTTTTATATTTCACATATAAGCGAAGTCATATGGTGTTTGTCTTTATCTGTCTGACTTACTTCACCCAGCATAATACCCTCTAGATCCATTCACATTGTCACAAAAGACAAGATTTTATTTTATTTTTTTTATGGCTGTGTATATATACCACATCTTCTTTATTTGTTCAGCTACTGATAGACACTGAGGTTTATTCTATATCTTGACTATTGTAAATAATGCTGCAGTGAACGTTGGGTTACATATATCTTTTCAAATCCAAAGTGGAATTATTGGACCACATAGAAGTTCTCTTTTTAATTTTCTGAGGAACCTTCATACTGTTTTCCATAGTGGATGCAACAATTTACCATCCTACCAACAGTGCATGAGGGTTCCCTTTTATCCACATCCTCACCAACACTTTATATTTGTTGTCTTTTTGATAATAGCCATTCTGACAGGTGTGAGATGGTTTTGATCTGCATTTCCCTGATGATTAGTGACTCTGAGCATCTTTTCATGTGTATGAGATGCAGAATATTTTTGTGAAATCAACCTTTGGTTTGAGTCAGAAGTAAGAGGGAACCTTCATAAGATACTAGGTTCTATACTGGATTTGTTAACATAAACTGTTTTTATTTTCTTTTTTTAACCCATAGTTTAGTATATTACTAGCTGTGCAACTTAAACTTCATTTGTCTTATCTCTTTGATTATTACACAGTTCTAGAGAAAGGAATTGTTGGTTTTATTTTTATATCAGGTACCTAAGGTTTGGAGGGGTTAAACAAACAAATATATCAGAACTATATTTTAAAAATATACATTACATTATTACATTATCTTGCCTATCTTGCTAGTGGCAGGACATCTGTGCAATAACTCAGGTTTAAAATAATGAGGAGGCTAATTGCTGGCTATGGGAATGGGAACTTTCTGTAATTAGCAGATCAAGTTGAAGCGAGAATCTATAGAACTTGATGAAAGTATACAACAGATAATGAATTTAGGGAAGACAAGACTGATGGTGGGGTTTGAGGGCTGACCCTGGGAGACTTGTGCCTAGTTTATTGTAGAGGCACCTGGAATTATACATCATTATTCCAGGTTACTTTAGTTACATTGTTGATTTGAGAAGTCTGTGCAATTTCTCTCCTAGTTATAATTCAACCGCTGCTGATTCTACGTTTAAAAATACCTACTGCACTCCCTAATCCAATGAAAGATGAGAACTACATTGATATATTTGCCAGATTTTTGTTGTTGTTACTTCTGTTGTTATTTTCATTTTTCTTCACAAGCTCCAGCTGTCCCTCAGTCCCTCTGTTTCTACTGCATTCACCATATACTGTTCAGCATGAAGCTTACAGAAGCACAATCATGCAACTCTGCAGGTGCAAATTTGAACCATTTGGCACCTGCAGACATTCGGAAAATTCACCAAGAGGCCTCTTCAGCCGTTAGGGGATGGGAAAAAAAACAAGTAGTGGACAACATAAACCCTTAATATTGTTATTATTATTTTTTCAAAACCAAATGCCTTCCAGTATGTCTCCTAGAGGACCAAATTAAAGCCAAGTTTGAATTAAAAATAAAATAATAATTCGTTTTGGGTTCTCCAAATACATTAAAGCACTAGAAATTCTCTTAGCTGCCTGCAAAAGAAAGCCATTCTTCTTAATGGTCATATAATTAAAATTGGGAAAATACATTTTTACAGGTCTCTTTGTAAGTAAAAATTACCTGTGGGGAAACAATATGAGGTATTTCCATCAGAAATGTTTTTTCCCTCAAATAAAGGTCATTCTCTCTTTCAATGCCTTCATCAACCAGCATCAATAAGCATTTGTCCCAACCACGTATTAAAAGATGAGAACACTCTAAGCAGTTAAAAAGTAAAACTTTAAATTTCTCAACCCTTTTAATTTTAATTAACCACAGATCATTTTAGTGTGTGTATTCATCCTTTCATATATAGTGTTGTGGCTGACCTTTAAAAGTGTATGGAAATTAAGAAATGCAAAGCTATAACTCCTTCAGCAATCAAGAAACTTCATTCATTTATTCATTTATTTTGTTTCTAGTGTCCATATATATGAAACAAAAAAGTGGAGAGAACACTAGGCATTTTGATTGATCTGACATTCCAGGAAATACTTTGGAATAGGCACTTGGCCCCTTATGGCTGAACTGAAATGATGTTAAGAGAATAACGAAAATCTACCAAGATTGCCTTATTATAATTTGAGTAACTTTTATAATAAAAAAATATAGATCATTGTATATCACCATTTCTTCATATTGATAAGATTTTCAATAACCAGCCACAAAAACATAATTTGAGAACCTCTTGGAATTTATTGCATTGGAAATGGTGTATTAAAGAAAAAGCGTGCTTCACTTATTGGAAACACCATGGACCAGGTACTTTTGCTTATATTATTTTATTAAATCCTACACTGGTGTCCAGAAGGTAAAATCATTAACTGTATTTTCTATAACAGAGACTCATTATACCATGTACTTAGTACATATTATATATTCTAAGTGACTTACATATATTATTTATTTATAGCATGCTTAATTATCATAGGAGGAAGATACCATTATAATCTCCATTTTATAAATGAGGACACCCAGGCACAGAGGGGTTATGCAAATTACCCAAAGTCACACATCTAGTAAATGGTAGAGATGGAATTTGAAACCAGGGAATCTTGATCAGCATTCCCATATTTAGTCACAAAGTGATAACACTTAGGTCACTCCTGCATTAGTCAATCTAAGTTACCAAAAATGCAATAGAGGGATTTTAAAAAAGCCAAGATAATATCACCTAGTGGTTCTATTCAAGTGTATACTAGGGAACCATAGTATTGTTAATACAGAACTGTAGGGGGCTGTAGCATTGTTTAATGCTGGAAGAGAGGTGACACCAAAATACTTCAGGATAATTTCCCTACTTCTTAATGTAATCTAAATCTAGCATATAATCAAGATGCAATACAAAAAAAAAAAAAAAAAAAACCTGGGGGGGGTGGAGATAATGATGTACTCCAGGAGGGCTCAAACCAAGGAGTACTTCCCAGAACTTCTGCTGCCAGTGTCCTTGTCCCTGTGGTGAGCCACAGCCACTCCCCCACTTCTGCAGGAGACCTACAACACTACCAGGGCTGGAAACAGAAGAGTTACCATTTGTGTTGAATGGAAATTGTCCCCATCCAAGATGTGCAGTTGTGCAGGAAACCAGCAGAGGACAGCATGAGGTCATACATGTCTACTGTCTTCTAGTACCAGTCTTTCTCAGGCAAGTTTTGAATGGGTAACAGGCCTCCCTAGACACAAGATCATAATATGAACATCCCCAAATGAAAAGATGGGTTCAGGAAACTTGCAGAAGCCTCTTAGATAGCCTCATCCACCAGAGGGCAGACAACAGAAGCAAGAAGAACTACAATCCTGCAGCCTGTGGAACAAAAACCACATTCAAAGAAAGATAGACAAGGTGAAAAGGCAGAGGGCTATGGACCAGATGAAGAAACAAGCTAAAACCCCAGAAAAACAACTCAATGAAGTGGAGACAGGCAAACTTCCAGAAAAAGAATTCAGAATAATGATAGTGAAGATGATCCAGGACTTCAGAAAAAGAATGGAGGCAAAGATCGAGAAGATACAAGAAATGCTTAACAAAGACCTAGAAGAATTAAAGAACAAAGAAACAGAGATGAACAATACAATAACCAAAATTAAAAATACACTACAAGGAATCAATAGCAGAATAACTGACGCAAAAAATGGATAAGTGACCTGGGAGACAGAATGGTGGAATTCACTCCTGTGGAACAGAATAAAGAAAAAAAGAATGAAAAGAAATGAAGACAGCTTAAGAGCCCTTTGGTACAACATTAAACACAACAACATTCACATTATAGGGGTCCCAGAAGGAGATGAGAGAGAGAAAGGACCCGAGAAAACATCTGAAGAGATTACAGTCTAAAACTTCCCTAACATGGGAAAGGAAATAGCCACCCAAGTCCAGGAAGTGCAGAGAGTCCCATACAGGATAAACCCAAGGAGAAACATGCCGAGACACATAGTAATCAAACTGGCAAAACTTAAAGACAAAGAAAAATCATTGAAAGCAGCAAGGGAAAAACAACAAATAACATACAAGGGAACTCCCATAAGATTAACAGCTGATTTCTCAGCAGAAACTCTACAAGCCAGAAGGGAGTGGCATGGTATACTCAAAGGGATAAAAGGCAAGAACCTACAACCAAGATTACTCTACCATGCAGGGATCTCATTCAGATTCGATGGAGACATCAAAAGCTTTACGGACAAGCAAAAGCTAAGAGAATTCAGCACCACCAAACCAGCTCTACAACAAATGCTAAAGGAACTTCTCTAAGCGGGAAACACAAGAGAAGACAAGGACGTCCAAAAAAAACCCCAAAACAATTAAGAAAATGGTCATAGGAACATACATATAGATAATTACCTTAAACGTGAATGGATTAAATGCTCCAACCAAAAGACACAGGCTTGCTGAATGGATACAAAAACAAGACCCAAATATATGCTGTCTACAAGAGACCCACTTCAGACCTAGGGACCCATACAGACTGAAAGTGAGGGGATGGAAAAAGATATTCCATGCAAATGGAAATCAAAAGAAAGCTGGAGTAGCAGTACTCATTTCAGATAAAATAGACATTAAAATAAAGAATGTTACAAGAGACAATGAAGGACACTACATAATGCTCAAGAAATCAATCCAAGAAGAAGATATAACAATTATAAATATATATGCGCCCAACATAGGAGCACCTCCATACATAAGGCAACTGCTAACAGCTCTAAAAGAGGAAATCGACAACAACACAATAATAGTGGGGGACTTAAACACCTCACTTACACCAAAGACAGATCATCCAAACAGAAAATTAATAAGGAAACACGAGCTTTAAATGACACAATAGACCAGATAGATTTAATTGATATTTATAGGACATTCCATCCAAAAACAGCAGATTACACTTTCATCTCAAGTGTGTGTGGAACATTCTCCAGGATAGATCACATCTTGGGTCACAAATCAAGCCTCAGTAAATTTAAGAAAATTGAAATCATATCAAGCACCTCTTCTGACAACAACACTATGAGATTAGACATCAATTACAGGGAAAAAAACGTAAAAAACACAAAAACATGGAGGCTAAACAATATGTTACTAAATAACCAAGAGATCACTGAAGAAATCAAAGAGGAAATCAAAAAATACTTAGAGACAAATGACAATGAAAACAGGACGATCCAAAACCTATGGGATGCAGCAAAAGCAATTCTAAGAGGGAAGTTTATAACTATACAAGCCTACCTCAAGAAACAAGAGAAATCTCAAGTAAACGATCTAACATTACACCTAAAGGAACTAGAGAAAGAAGAACAAACAAAACCCAATGTTAGCAGAAGGGAAGAAATCATAAAGATCAGAGCAGAAATAGAAACAAAGAAAACAATAGCAAAGATCAATAAAACTTAAAGCTGGTCTTTGAGAAGATAAACAAAATTGATAAACCTTTAGCCAGACTCAATAAGAAAAACAGGGAGATGACTCAAATCAATAAGATTAGAAATGAAAAAGGAGAAGTTACAGCAGACACCACAGAAATACACAGCATCCTGAGAGACTACTACAAGCAACTCTATGCCAATAAAATGGACAACCTGGCAGAAATGGAAAAATTCTTAGAAAGGTATAACCTTCCAAGACAGAACCAGGAAGAAATAGAAAATATGAACAGACCAATCACAAGTAATGAAATTGAAACTGTGATTAAAAATCTTCCAACAGAAAGAAGTCCAGGACCAGATGGCTTCACAGGTGAATTCACTCCCTAACACCATACACAAAAATAAACTCAAAATGGATTAGAGACCTAAATGTAAGACCGGACACTATAAAACTCTTAGGGGAAAACATAGGAAGAACACTCTTTGACATAAATCACAGCAAGCTCTTTTTTGATCCACCTCCTAGAGTAATGGAAATAAAAACAAAAATAAACAAATGGGTGAAACTTAAAAGCCTTTGCACAGCAAAGGAAACTACAAACAAGATGAAAAGACAACCCTCAGAATGGGAGAAAATATTTGCAAATGAATCAACGGACAAAGGGTTAATCTCCAAACTATATAAACAGCTCATGCAACTCAATATTAGAAAAACAAACAACCCAATCCAAAAATGGGCAGAAGACCTAGATAGACATTTCTCCAAAGAAGACATACAGATGGCCAAGAAGCACATGGAAAGCTGCTCAACATCACTAATTATTAGAGAAATGCAAATCAAAACTTCAATGAGGTATCTCCTCACACCAGTCAGAGTGGGCATCATCAGAAAATCCAGAAACAAGAAGTACTGGAGAGGGTATGGAGAAAAGGGAACCCTCTCACACTGTTGGTGGGAATGTAAATTGATACAGCCACTATGGCGAACAGTATGGAGGTTCCTTAAAAAACTAAAAATAGAATTACCATATGACCCAGCAATCCCACTACTGGGCATATACCCAGAGAAAACCATAATTCAAAAAGACACAAGCACCCCAATGTTCACTGCAGCAATATTTACAATAGCCAGGACATGAAAGCAACCTCAATGCCCATCAACAGATGAATGGATAAAGAAGATGTGGTACATATATACAATGGAATATTACTCAGCCATAAAAAGAAATGAAATTGAGTCATTTGTAGAGACGTGGATGGATCTAGAGACTGTCATACAGAGTGAAGTAAGTCAGAAAGAGAAAAACAAATATCGTATATTAACACATATATGTGTAACCTAGAAAAATGGTACAGATGAACCAGTTTGCAGGGCAGAAATTGAGACACAGATGTAGAGAACAAATGTATGGACACCAAGGGGGGAAAGTGGCTGGGGGTGGTGGTGGTGGTGTGATTAATTGGGAAATTGTGATTGACATATATACACTAATATGTATAAAATGGATAACTAATGAGAACCTGCTATTAAAAAAATAAATAAAATTAAATTAAAAAATTAAAAAAAAAAAGGGGGAATTCTCTGACAGTCCAGTGGTTAGGACTCCATGCTTTCATTGCCTAGGGCGCAGGTTCAGTCTCAGGTCTGGGAACTAAGATCCCGCTAGAGGTGTGTCACAGCCAAAAAATAAAAAAATAAAAATTGGGCCTACCTTGGTGGCACAGTGGTTAAGAATCAGCCTTCCAACACAGGTGACACGGATTCTAGCACCAGTCCAGGCAGATCCTACGTGCCATGGAGCAACTAAGCCCGTGTGCCACAACTACTGAGCCTGCGCTCTAGAGCCTGAGAGCCACAACTACTGAAGCCCACGTGCCTAGAGCCTGTGCTCCGTAACAAGAGAATCCACCGCAATGAGAAGCCCGTGCACCGCAACTAGAGAAACCCTGTGCACAGCGATGAAGACCCAACACAGCCAAAAATAAATAAATAAATTTATTTAAAAAATAAATAAAAAATAAATATTAAAGGAGAAAAAGAATGCTTTAAATAAGTTTGGAAGCAACTAAGGAAGAAAAAAAGAAAACCTAGCAGAAAGGGCCCAAACTGAGAATTTAAGTATAAGATCTTTGTTTTTGTTTTTGTTTTTGTTTTTTGCGGTACGCGGGCATCTCACTGTTGTGGACTCTTCCGTTGCGGAGCACAGGCTCCGGACGCGCAGGCCCAGCGGCCATGGCTCACGGGCCCAGGCGCTCCGCGGCATGTGGGATCCTCCTGGACCAGGGTAGTGAGTATCAAGGAGAGCAAGTCTTTAAGATCAAAAATATTTGTAAAAATATTCGCATGTGTCTTCATTTTTTTTTTTTTTTTTACTAAACTCTAGGGACAGTTTAGATCAGGAGTAGAGGGGTTCAAACAAAAATATGCAGTAATGCAGTAGTTTGTGAAAGATGAATTTGTCTCCCTTTATTTCTAATGAGGTCGGAGTCTTACCTTAAGACCTACCTTACCTAAAGTAAGTCATTGAATGCGACTTACTTTATTTTGTTTTTAAATAGCAAAAATAAAAAGATGTTTAACATCATTAGTCATTAGGAAAATGCAAATTAATGTCACAATAAAATACCACTTTATCTCCATGGCTAAAATTGAAAAGACTATCTATATCATGAATTGTCAAGGATGTGGAAAAACTGGAACTATTGTGCAGGTGGGGATTTCAAATTATATCACCACCTTGGAAAACAGTTCGGCAGTTTCTTAAAAAGTTACGACATACAAAGGCTGTATCGCTGGGTGTTTCATGACAAATTTGCCCCAATGGTATTCAATCTTATAAATCTGACAGTTGACATGTTATCACTTTTGTATTACTCTTGTGAAACTCCTGAAGCCACCATTTGCTTTAGAAATTAAACATATCTTTTTTTTTTTTTTTTTAAGACTTGGGCATCTATTTCTTAAACATCTTAGTCTTCCCTGCCTGTAAAAAAACATAATTATTCTTCAAAAGCCAGTTTGCATATTCCTTCCCTGTGAAGCCTTCCCTGATCTATTCTACATGGTATTAGTTTACTCAGACTGTTAAAACAAATGACCACAAACTTGTTGTCTTACAACAATAGGAATTTTTTATCTCATAGTTCTGGAAGCTATACCTCTGAAATCAAGGTGTTGGCAGGGACCTGTCCTTTGTGAGGGTTTTAAAGACTCCTTCTTTGCCTCTTCCAATTTCTGGTGGTCTCAGGCATTCCTTACCTTGGGGCAGCAGAACTCCAATCTCAACCTCTGTCTTCACATGGCTGTCTTCTCCCTATGTGTGTCTCTTTCTCTCTAACCAAATTTTCTTCTTAAAAGAACACCAGTCATACTGAAATTAGAGTCACTTTAACCAGTATGACTTTATCTTAACTAATTAAATCTCCAAAGACTCTATTTCCAAATAAGGTCACATTCTGAGGATCTGGGTGGACATGAATTTTTAGGAGATGCTATTCAACCCAGTAGAGTCCACCCTATGGCCACCAAAAATTCACATCCATCCTACGTGCAAGATACATTCATTCAATCCCAATATCCCAAAAGTCTTAATCTCTTTGAGCATTAACTCTATACCAAAATCTCACATACATATCAAATTAAAATTTTTCAAATTTCATTATCTAAGTACTCTAAATTTAAAAAGTTAATCATAATCTAAATCATCTACAGGTGAGATTCTGGATATGATTAATCCTGGGGGAAAATTTCTCACCATCTTTGTACCTGTGAAACTGGAAAAATTATCTGATTCCAAAGTACAAGTTATAGAACTGGCATGGGATAGACATTTGTATTTTGAACTGGAGAACATGAAAAGAATAAAGGAGTTACTGACCCAAAGCATTTTTGGAATCCAGCAAAGTAAATTCCATTAGGTTTCACAATTTGAGAATAATTCTCTGGTTTGATCTCCCTTTGGATTTATGGAAGGTCTTTTTTTGGGTGTAAGGAGGCCTCAACAGCTCATCCTCTGGGCCTACAGAACTAAGTCCACTATTTGTGCCTTTGGGTCGACCTATCTGGCTTCTGCTTCTTCCCTCAAAGTAATTTTGCTTTTGCTTGAAGGGTAGCTCATGATTGTACCTGAATAGTTTTTTCAACTTGTTTCCTGCCTATAATCCTAGAAGACCAACAGCCTTCCTTCATTTCATGCTGTTTCTATCCCCTTCAGTTCAAGCTCACAGTGTTTCTGTTGATGAAACATTCTCAAAAATCTTGTCAGGTGGTGCACAGGCTTAGTTGCTCCACGGCATGTGGGATCTTCCCGGACCAGGGCTCGAACCCGTGTCCCCTGCATTGGCAGGTGGATTCGTAACCACTGCGCCACCAGGGAAGCCCTGGGCCGTTTTGTTTGAGCACCTCTCAGAGAATTTATGGAAAGCGAGGTAACCCTCGCATGTTTTCAAGTGGGCATCTAACACAGTTGCCATTATGCAATCATTGCAGGGGTTGGCATATTGTAAATAGTAACGTGTTAAAACAAAACGGGTCACATCATATTTTAAATATAATGCAGGAAGTATTAACACCGCCATGATTTGATACTAGGATGCATTTAAAAATACAAGAACAAGCTCTTCTTTAATAGACAGTTTGCAAGTTTCCTTTTTCTCTTTGTATTTTCATTCCCCTCCCTCCATGAATTGATGAGAACGTGAAAAAAAAACTTGTCAGTTTACCATGTATGTTGAAGGAATCCATACCATTAAGGAATCCATACCATTAAACAAGAAGGTTCTTTAAAGATTGTGCCTGCATAACCCATCTCTATTCCATAACCCACCACCCATGATCTGGGTGACACACATAATGTGTGTCACACACATAATCTCCTCAGCAAAAGTTACTAAGGCACAACCATGGACATGTTTCCCAAGCATTCTATCTCAATAGGGTGAAAATTTTCCAAATCATCAAGTACTGGTTCATTTTTACTTAACAGTTCTTTTCTCAATTTATCTTTTTGCTATAAACTAAATTAGCAAACAGGCCACCCATTCCAGAGCTTGGTGGGAATCTCCTTAGCTAAATATCCAAGTTCATAGCTTACAAGTTATACTTTCCACACAATACTAGAACTCGATTCAGTCAAGATTTCTGTCACTATAACAAAGATCACTTAACATCTAATGTCTAGTAATAAGTTTCTTCTTTCCTTCTGAGACTTCACTAGAAACATCTTTAATGTTCATATTTCTACCTGTTGATTCTGTGAATGATGATATATGTAATTTAAGACAACAGAAGATTTCTCTAACTTACTGTTTATTCTTTACTCTTTCTGATCTCCCACCAGATTTGCCTCTAACATTCATATTTCTATAAACCGCCTTCTCAAGGCAATCTAAGATTTTTTAATCATGCTCCTCAAAATCTTTCCAGGCTTTCTAGCCAATTCCTAGCTACTTCCACATTTTTAGGTGTTTGTTAAATAGCTATACAACTTCTGGTACCAAGATCTGTATTTGTTTCTGAGGGTCACTGTAGGAATTACCAAAAATTAGGAGGCTTACCACTAGAGAAATTTATTCTTTCACAGTTCTGGAGGCTAGAAGATATAAGCAAGGCCAGGTTCTGTCTCAAAGCTCTAAGGAAGAAACCTTTCTTGCCTCTTCCAGTTTCCAAAGGCCTCAGGCATTCCTTGACTTGGGACAGCATAACTCCAGTTTCTACGTCCTTCTTCAAAGGCTATCTTCCCTCTCTATGTCTCTGTATTCAAATTTCCCCCTCCATAATAAGGACATAAGTCACTGGATTTAGAGCCTATCCTAATCCAGTATGACCTCATCTTAACTAATTATATTTGCAGAGACTGTTTCCAAATAAGGTCACATTCTGAGTTTCCAGATGGACATGAGTTGGGGGGCAGGGAAGGGGCACTATGCAACCTAGTACAAACACTAAACAAAATCAGCTCCCCTCATCTGAATGTTCTCATGATACCCTGTATCAAATTCTACTATAGAATGAACATATTATATGATAATTGTTTGTTTCACTATCTGTCTACTCTATAGAACAATAATGATCATGAACGACAGATTTTATTTTTAATTTCTTACCTCATTGTATCCCCATTGTCTAGCGTAATGACTAAGACATGATCAATAAATGATTATTTAATGACTTACAAATGAATAAGTGCTCCATATATCCTAGAGCTAAAGTTAAATTGAACAAAATGGTTTATAGTCACTACTAAGGTTATATTGAACATATTTTAGTATCAAAGCCCCTGTTAGCTTTTCACATATTTGGTTTAAAAGATTGTCTTAAAAAAGTAAACACTAAAGTTGCATCTAAAGTGAATGACATTACAATAAAAAATAGAGATGTCTTGTTGTAGTAAAATTGTTTTACCTATGTCAAGTGCTTTTCTGCGGAAACAGAAGATCTCTTCAACAACACGTTAAAGGCCAAAAATTTTTTAAAAGAGCAGAGTTGCAGTATTAAAAATTGCTCAAGCTATTTACATTTTTGTAAAATGGATCTCCAATTATATAAATTACAGACATTTGATTTTTTAGTCTTTTTCTCTCCATAGTGAACTTTTGCAGGAAAAAATTTACATCATCTAAATCTTGTTCACTCGTGTCCTTGCCCAGTCATTGGCTTGTTCACGTAAAAAAACTAAAACACTAACAAAAGCAAAAAAATCTTAATAAAGAACTTACAGATCATCTCTTAAACCAATTTATTATTTCAGTGAGAAAGGAGGGTTTAGGGACTAGCAGTTCTTTTACTTAGCAGTTTATAGCATTGATTCTCCTAAGAACTATAAGTTAATAATGTGAGTTTTTACGGGCTAATGGAAACAGTATACTTATCTGTGATAAATCTGTTCAAATTAATGTATCTTACTGAGTAAGAGTGTGGGGTTCTGTCATCAGACTGCATGCATGTTAAGCTTGTATCCCACATTCACTATCTCCAGAATCTTAGAAGATATGTTCTCTAAGACTCAATTTCTTCAACTGTAAAATCTGTATAAGAGCAGTACTTGGTTCATTTGGTTGATGGAATGACTCAATGAAATCATCACTTTTCATAGTGCCTGTCACACAGAGGAGCTATTTTTCAGTTCCTTATGTTTTTATTTCCCTCTTTTCAAGATCAATCAGGCTTACTAAAATATTGCATTTACTTGCAATTAATAAGATTCTTATCTGCTGGTATTTATCAGCTGGTATTATCATACTTGATGGTGGAGTTTAATTGAGGTGGCAAAAGTGGCGATCTCATTCTGACCAAGTGCTGAGATAGGCAGATGCATAAGGCTTTGACAAAGAGAAAATAAGAAACAAAATTGAATGTTACTTAATAAACATATTTTAGTAGACTACATTTTTCTGGTAATAACTTGAAAAGAAACAAAAAAATACATCATCGGTGGAAATATTTGGGGTGGTAAAAACTTTTAAAGTTTAATTCCTCAACCTTAGTCATATGTGAGATAGTCTTTCTCTTTTTGTCCCATTCCCTCACTCCTTGTGCAGGCATATATGCAATGGAGGCAACTTGTTGAATAATGAAATTCATTACAGTGGAGGGTGTGATCCAATTTGAAAGGATGATAGTAGAGGAGCTGATAACTATGTCTCCACTTGTCATAGAGAATGTTACCTTGTTTGACTAGAAAATGTCAAATCCAATGGCTACTTCTCCAGACCATAATTAATGTAGTTATGTACAATAACAAGAACAAAAAAAATCACAATTTTGCTTGTATATTAGCATTACATTAATATGAACTTTGTTTATCTGAGCCCATGAATTTTTGTTTTAGCTAGTGAACTTACTCAAATCAGGAGAGTTTAGCAGGAATTTGAAGAGATGTTTAAAGACATTTCCTCTAACTGGCTCTGTAGAGTATACCAGTTGTGACTATGTATGTACAAATGGAAATATGTATGTTTTCCCCTTTGGATATTTGTTTCTATCCTAATTACCAGAAAAGACACAAAAAGAAATTTGAACTAGTTATTCCAGCAGCCTATATTTAATTTCAAACTGTCAGAAAATATTTCCTTACAACCTCTATTGTAACAGAAATAAGAAAGTGATAACTTTAAAAACATTCTAGTGTTTTCCCATTCTTCAAAAATAGTTTAGACTAAAAGACTAGTTCTTTCTTAAGACATACCATGAGAGGGCTGAGAGTTACCACTCATGATCTTTAATAAAAATGTGTTTACATTTGCCAAGAAAGGAATTATTACAAGTTAATATTCCAATACAAGTTTCTAACATGGAATTATATCAACACAATTACTATAAGAGTATCTTCTATATCTTACTTTAAAGTTTTGTTGGCTAGAAATAGAATAAAAGCCTATAAGTGGAAAGTTTTCTGTGACATTGAATCAATGCTATTTTGGAAATCCTGTTTTGTTGTTGCTTTTTGTTGTGTTTTGTTTTTCTGGTGAGACAGGACAAGTTTCCTATATGTTCTGGCAATTAAAATTTCCCTACAAATAAAGCAAGAAGATTTGCTCCAGTGCAACTGGCTGTAGAACTGCATGCTCTTCCAATACAAGGAAAAAAATCCCCTTCCTACTTCACCTCCAGCAGTCCTCTTCACTTGGAAGCAGTGGGGAGTGTTCAGGTATACACAGAGTAGCTGAGTTATATAGCTCTCAAATCCCTTTATTTACCCCCTTTTAAAAAATTTATTTATCTATTTATTTTTGGCTGTGTTGGGTCTTCATTGCAGTGCACGGGCTTCATTGTGGTGGCTTCTCTTGTGATGGAGCACAGGCTCTAGGCACATGGGCTTCAGTAGTTGTGGCACGTGGGCTCAGTACTTGTGGCTTGTGGGCTCTAGAGCGCAGGCTCAGGAGTTGTGGAGCACGGGCTTAGTTGCTCCACGGCATGTGGGTTCTTCCTGGACTAGGGATCGAACCTGTGTCCCCTGCATTGGCAGGCGGATTCTTAACCACTACACCACCAGGGAAGTCCCTATTTACCCCTTTGAAAAATGGTTTTCCTCTGGAAAAAGTTCATGAAAACTCATGGGAAGGAAAAGGTAAATTTTACTTAATTTTCCCACAAAGCTACAAATATTCCCTCTAGTTAAGACCACATTTCCAAGAAAATATGGTAGGTTGTATGGTATTATAGACTACAGAGACAAAACAGGGAATAAAGCCAAAACAATGAAAAAGTTAACTTCACTGAATTAATCAAGAAATTTAATTCAGATTTTGGGGTGGAGGTTGTATTATACTTGCTTTTACCAACAGTAGGTTATTATACAACTTTTGAGTCATAGTCTTTTAGTTCTGTCTTCCTACTTTGAAGAAGATCAAACTGGAAATGCCCTTAAGAATGAGAAGAGGATTTTTTTTGGCAGTTTAGAAGTATTGGGGTCCAGGGAGGCCACCCCAAAATGGCATACTTATTATTTTGAATTAAAGTGACTTAAGAAATGGCCAGTACAAGAGGGACACTCTGACCCTCTTTTCTGTCTCCCTAAAAACAGGAAATCTCCCGTATGAAAGGTGCACTCCCTGCATCTAAAGGTAGAAGGATACCCTTGTCACCAAAGATAGGAAGATAGGGAATTTGGGGCTAAGTAGCCTATATAAACAAACCTGTTACTTATTTATTTCCTCAAGCCCAAACTCTGTTCAGATTCTTCATTAATTGGGCCCCCAAAACCTAGGTTTCTTTGCCCTATCAGTTGCTCACAATTTATTGTTTCTTTGTCTAAAAAGTATAAAAGCTGCCTGCTTTGGCCACTTCTTAGGTCCCATTTCTATGGGACCTCCATGAACATGAATTGAAATGTATTTCTTTTTCTCCTGTTAATCTGTCTTGTGCCAAATTTTTTGTTAGTCCAGCCACAAGAACTAAAGAGAAATTTTCCCCTCCCTGACAGAGAGTTAACTTTGCATGACTGTTCTAAACTTCTTGGTTTAAGTTGTGAGTGCCAAAAGTTCAAACTTTCTTTGAACAATAGGCTTCAATTTATATATTGTTCTTTTTTAAGACTAAGCCTCTTTATAAAAATTGATATCAAATTAAAGCAGAGTTTCCAAATACTAATAAATATTTTCACTTAGCTATGCTTTTATATGCTCATTTTAAATTGTATTTGGAAAAAACGGTTGGGTACTGTTGTCTTTTAATTGACTGGAAAGTTTCAAATCCCCCAGGTTTTAGTTTTTGATGAGCTGTGGAGAAGGCTTTTTAATGAGTTGGTGACTGACATTGATTACCATTAAATCACATTAAGCAGAGGAAACAATGCTATTAACTTATAGTTTTCTAGATTCCATAATAGCTAATGCATAGGCAGTCTTAAAGATTAGCAATTCCCCAAGACACAGAGCAGCTAATAACTCACTCTGAAGAATAATAGAAAAATATTCTTGGACATAATTTACTGATATCCTCAAACTTGGTTATAATCTAGACAAATTTTAGACATAATTAAAATGATGGTTTGATAATGATAAAAGTGATGTCACCTCCTGCTTAATTATCATAGCAAATGTTACCAAACAGAGAACGTATTGTAGATTTTCTACATCACAGGTAGTGTTGGATATGGTTCGTTTTAACTTTTATAGACATTCCCTTTCATTTTATTCCCTCAGCCATCTCTTCTATTTAAGCTAATAGCATTGGTACTTGCTCTCAAAGACAACATTCTAATGGAACACCCTGTCTTTGATCTCTCCATTTTATTTTGGCTTACATAGTATATTTAGCTTCACAGATTAATCTTCCTAAAGCACAGTTTGGGTAGATTGATTCCTTGCTTGATTATATCTCCCATTGCTTAGTAGAGAGAACTTAATTTTCTTAGTGGAGCATTCAAGAAATTTTACAATCTGAACCCTTTTTATTCCCAAACTTCTACCAGTCAACTTCATATATACTCTAGGTGAACTTCAACCATTCAGTTTCTGATAGGTTTCAGATGAGCTGAGCTCAGCACTCATTAAATATAGTACAATGTTTCTTCATCAGTGAGCAGCAAATAATTCAAAGGTATGTGGCCAAATTTTGCTGCATTTAAAAAATGTGTTTTGATATAACTAAAAATACTTGCAGTTATGATCAGGCCTGTTAGAGAGACTATTTAGCAGAGGTCATTCAAAGTGGGGTAGAACAGAATGTGATTTGCCATAAGACAGAGGTAAGAAATGTAATGTCAAACCACACCAAAGACAAATCCTTGCTCCCTGGGATCAATAATAATTGCTTTGTAAGTATATAAGAAAGCTTGGTCAGGGCAGTAAACAGTTCAACTCAAAAAGTAATACAATATTGAAGGACCACCAATTCAACAATGCAATAACTGTGGATACCTTTATAGACAATTTGGAATGCTGTTACAGTGTATGGTGATTGTGTTCTCTTTATTATTCTCTCATATAATGTTTTTATGAGATTTTTAATCACTTTACATGTGCTACTAAAAAAATATCTAGTATTCTAAAATGGGCTACAAATGCAAAATATGTGTACCAATGCTTTTAACTAATCCCTTTTTCCTGGAAAGTCTTACCTCTACTCTTCCACCCCCAATCCCCACCTTGACTTCTCATCCTTCAAAGTGTTCTGCCTCAAAATTGCTTTCTTCATTAGCTACTCATCTTCTAAGTTTCTGTAATATTGTGGTAGAACCTCCTTGTGGAGGCACTTCTCTCATTTTTTCTACTTTGTTTTAACATCTTCTGTTTTTCTTTCCTTCTTTAATAGTGTTGAAACTTCTTAGGGGTATGGTTTTGTCATAATCATATGTACTTCTGAATTTTCAATATTCTTCATATTTTATGACACCCATTGGGTCTTTGAAAAATATTTGTTGAATAAATGGTTGAATTAAGTATGAATGAGTGGACATCTTTTTTATAAAAGGAAAATAAATATATAATGTTTATTTTGAAAAGACTAATATTAAATTGCCCTAAGTATAGACATAACCCTTGTTTATTTATCTAATGTCAATTAGATATTTAAATGATTGATTTAATTATTTTAGGCCTTCTTTGCCTAATAGGTCATAATGTTAGTTTTACCAGAGATGCGGGCATTCTTCTCAATTTTCTAAATGTGCTATGTTATTTTATCTATTCCATATTCATTATAATTGGGAAAGATAGATTTTTTATTTTAAAGCATATTTTTGACATTTTAATTAATGATAAATTTTTGAAAACTCTTTGATACCATCAGTATTTAGTATAATTATGGATTTCATGTCCCCTCCAAATTTTTAAATCTCCATTATCAACTTTTTCTCAGATAGTTTTGCAGAAATGCTCTGTGTTAACTTTGATTTCATTTACTCTTAATGATAATTCCTTGTTTTCATATCCTAACTATATGCTGTTGAGCATGCTTGCTACTATTTTCCTCTCTCTTTTTTTTTTTTTTTTTGTCCTTGAGATTGATGTTTCATCTTAAAGCAGGGATTGTTAAGTAGAAAATTATTCTACTACTTACAGTTATAGCCACTGCATTTATAGGCTATGTACTACCATGAGGACAAATGTCATTCTGAGGGGCAAGAGTCATTACAAACCTGCTCTCAGTAATCCCATATATTGGTACCACTCTTGTCGAATGGATCTGAGGTGGCTTTTCCATAGATAAAGCAACACTCACATGATTCTTCGCTTTTCGTTTTATCCTCCCCTTCATCATTACAGCACTAACAGCTGTCCACCTACTATTCCTCCATGAAACAGGATCCAACAACGCCACAGGAATCCCATCTGACATAGACAAAATTCCATTCCACCCTTATTACACAATTAAAGACATCCTAGGCACTCTACTACTAATCCTAGTCTCACTAATACTAGTCCTATTTTCACCCGACTTGCTAGGAGACCCTGACAACTACACCCCAGCAAACCCACTCAACACACCACTGCATATTAAACCAGAGTGATATTTTCTATTCGCATATGCAATTCTACGATCAATTCCCAAAAAACTAGGAGGAGTTTTAGCCCTATTACTTTCTATCCTAATTCTAGCATTTATCCCAATACTTCACACATTCAAACAACGAAGTGTAACATTCCGACCCCTTAGCCAATTCTTATTTTGTGTGCTAGTGGAAAACCTACTAATACTAACATGGATTGGTGGACAAACTGTAGAACATCCCTTCATCATTACTGGACAACTCGCATCTATTTTATACTTCCTTTTAATTCTAGTACTAATACCAGTAAATAGCATCATTGAAAATAATCTCCCGAAAAGAAGAGTCTTTGTAATATATCATATTACCCTGGTTTGTAATCTAGAAAAGGAGAACAACACACCTCCCTAAGACTCAAGGAAGAAGACCCGAGCTTCACCGCCAGCACCCAAACCTGAAATTCTACTTAAACTATTCCCTGAAATTATATTATAAGACATTTACAGAATTGTTAAGTACTATATCAGTATCAAAACAGCCCATTTTATCATAAACTATTATGTACATAGTACATACCTGTATTACCACATTAATAAGTATATACATTTATACGTACATTACATTATATATATAATTGTACATTACATTACTTACCCCATGTTTATAAGCATTCACATCCTATTATTAGTATTACATAGTACATATAATTAATCGTACATAGTACATTAAGTCAAATCAATTCCAGTCAACATGCATTTCCCGTCCATTAGACCACAAGCTTAATCACCAGGACCATCAACCCGCTTGGCAGGTACCCCTCTTCTCACTCTGGGCCCATAATCTGTCGGGGTTTCTATTAATGAACTTTATCAGACATCTGGTTCTTACTTCAAGGCCATCTCACCTAAAATCGCCCACTCTAACCCCTTAAATAAGACATCTCGATGAACCAATGACTAATCAGCCCATGCTCACACATAACTGTGATTTCATGCATTTGGTATTTTTTAAGCTTTAGGGGGGATGCTTGGACTCAGCTATGACCTTAAAAGGTCTTAACACAGTCAAGCAAATTGTAGCTGGACTTCAACTGAAAGTTACTTACTAGCATCAGTAATTCATGGTGTGTAATTAAGTCACTGGTTACAGAACATAACAATATTATATGTGTATACATGTACAATAGACATAGCATTCCACTCTTCTCCCCCACCCCCATCTAAAACAAACTCCCATCAAAACAGATTAGCCTCAAAAACACTTCCATCATACCAATAAAGTATTTAGATATTCACCACCCATATAGACAGACATCCCCCAGATTCATTAGCCATTTTATCAAAAATTTAATACTAAATCTGACACAAACTGCACAACCCAGCCATATAGATACCACCTGTACACAGCAAGTTGATGTAGCTTAAACAACCTCTAAAGAAGGCACTGAAAATGCCTAGATGGGCTTTCTAGCCCCATAAACACACAGGTTTGGTCCCAGCCTTTCTATTAATTTTTAATAGAATTGCACATGCAAGTGTCCGCACTCCGGTGAGAATGCCCTCTAAATCACTAAGATTAAAAGGAGCAGGTATCAAGCACACTATGTCAGTAGCCCACAACGCCTTGCTCAACCACACCTCCATGGGAGACAACAGTGATAAAAATTAAGCCATAAACAAAAGTTCGACTAAGCCATATTAATTAGGGTTGGTAAATTTTGTGCCAGCCACCGCGGTCATACGATTGACCCAAGTTAATAGAAATACGGCGTAAAGCGTGTTAAAGAGTAATACAAAATAAAGTTAAATCTTAATTTAGCTATAACAAACCATAATTAAAGTAAAAGTCGACTACGAAAGTGACTTTAGCATATCCTGATTACACGACAGCTAAGGCCAAAACTGGGATTAGATACCCCACTATGTTTAGCCCTAAACCCAAATAATTACAAGAACTAGATTATTCGCCAGAGTACTACTAGCAACAGCTTAAAACTCAAAGGACTTGGCGGTGCCTCACACCCCTCTAGAGGAGCCTGTTCTATAATCAATAAACCCCGGTAAACCTCACCAGCCCTTGCTAATTCTATATACTGCCATCTTCAGCAAACCTTAAAAAGGAGTAAAAGTAAGAACAACTATAGCATGTAAAAACATTAGGTCAAGGTGTAACCCATGGGGTGGGAAGAAATGGGCTACATTTTCTACACAAAGAACACTCTCTTATCTGCACGAAACTTTTTATGAATCCTTAAAAACCAAAGGAGGATTTAGTAGTAAATTAAGAATAGAGTGCTTAATTGAATAAGGCCATGAAGACGCACACACCGCCTGTCACCCTCCCTCAAGTATTATGACAAAACCACAACTTATTAACAGATGCTAGTCAATTACATGAGAGGAGATAAGTCGTAACAAGGTAAGCATACTGGAAGGTGTGCTTGGATAAACCAAAGCATAGCTTAAATAAAGCACCGAGTTTACACCTAGAAGATTTCATAGCCTATGAATGCCTTGAACTAAATCTAGCCCACAACCCTCCATCATACTAGCACGAACCAATCAAATAAAACATTCACCTAACATCTAAAGTATAGGAGATAGAAATTTAAATACTAATGGAGCCATAGAGAAAGTACCATAAGGGAATGATGAAAGAAACATTAAAAGTAACAAAAAGCAAAGCTTACCCCTTGTACCTTTTGCATAATGATTTAACTAGCAAAATTTTAAAAAAGAGAACTTAAGTTAAACTACCCGAAACCAGACAAGCTACTTATGAATAGTTACTAGAAAAAACTCATCTATGTGGCAAAATAGTGAGAAGATTTATAAGTAGGGTGACAAGCCTAACGGGTCTGGTGATAGCTGGCTGTCCAGGAAAAGAATTTCAGTTCAATGTTAAAAATACTAAGAACCCCTTATAAGTTTTAATGTATATTTAAACATTAGTCTAAAAAGGTACAGCTTTTAAGAAATGGGTACAACCTTAACTAAAGAGTAAAAATAAACAGCACCATAGTTGGCTTAAAAGCAGCCACCAATTAAGAAAGCCTTCAAGCTCGACAATATATCTTAATTTCAATATTAAATAAATCAGCTCCTAGTCTTATTACTGGACCAATCTATACAATTATAGAAGCAATACTGTTAATATGAGTAACAAGAAGTATTTCTCCTTTCACAAGTTTACATCAGCAACTAATAATATACCGATAATTAGGAGTAAACAAATATAACCCAACACTAGACTATTTATTGAACATACTGTTAATCCAACACAGGTGTGCACCCAAGGAAAGATTTAAAAAAAGTAAAAGGAACTCGGCAAACACAAACCCCGCCTGTTTACCAAAAACATCACCTCTAGCATCACTAGTATTAGAGGCACCGCCTGCCCAGTGAGAATTGTTAAATGGCCGCAGTATCCTGACCATGCAAAGGTAGCATAATCATTTGTTCTCTAAAAAAGGGCTTGTATGGGGCTTCCCTGGTGGCACACTGGTTGAGAGTCCGCCTGCCGATGCAGGGGACATGGGTTCATGCCCTGGTCCGTGAAGATCCCACATGTCGTGGAGCGGCTAGGCCCGTGAGCCATGGCCGCTGAGCCTGGGCATCCAGAGCCTGTGCTCTGCAATGGGAGAGTCCACAACAGTGAGAGGACCACGTACCGCAAAAAAAAAAAAAAAAAAAAAAAAAAAAAAAAGGGCTTGTATGAATGGCCACACGAGAGTTTTACTTCTCTTAATTTTAATCAGTGAAATTGACCTCCCCGTGAAGAGGCGGAGATGACAAAATAAGATGAGAAGATCCTATGGAGCTTCAATTAATCAATCCAAAAAAACATAGTTAAACCACCAAGAGATAACAAAATTTCACATGGATTCACAATTTTGGTTGGGGTGACCTCGAACCACAAAAACCCTCCGAGTGATTAAAACTTAGACCCACTAGTCAAAGCATAATATTACTTATTGATCCAAAAAATTGATCAATGGAACAAGTTACCCTAGGGATAACAGTGCAATCCTATTCTACAGTCTATATTGAAAAAAGGGTTTACAACCTCGATGCTGGATCAGGACACTCCAATGGTGTAACCGCTATTAAAGCTTCGTTTGTTCAACAATTAAAGTCCTACATGATCTGAGTTCAGACCGGAGCAATCCACGTCGGTTTCTATCTATTATGTATTTCTCCCAGTACAAAAGGACAAGAGAAATAAGGCCCACTTTGAATAAGTGCCTTCAAAACAATTAATGATGTAATCTCAATTTCATAAGCAAACACAAAATAACCACGCGAGACCAGGGTTTAGTTAGGGTGGCAGAGCCCGGTAATTGCATAAAACTTAAGCTTTATACTCAGAGGTTCAAACCCTCTCCCTAACAAAATGTTTATAATCAATATCCTAACGCTTGTTATTCCTATTCTTTTAGCCGTAGCATTTTTAACATTAGTAGAGCAAAAACTCTGAAAAGGACCAAATATTGTAGGACCACATGGTCTACTTCAACCCATTTCCAATGAAATCAAACTATTCATTAAAGAACCACTACAACCAGCTACATCCTCCACCTCCATATTTGTTATTGCACCAATCCTAGCTTTGACTCTAGCCCTAACAATATGAATCCCTCTACCCATGCCATATCTGCTCATTAATATAAACCTAGGGGTATTATTCATACTAGCCATATCAAGTTTAGCCATATACTCTATCTTATGATCCGGATGAGCCTCCAATTCAAAATATGCACTAATCGGAGCCCTACGAACAGTAGCACAAACAATCTGATATGAAGTAACACTAGCAATTATTCTCTTATCTGTGCTCTTAATAAATGGGTCTTTCATCCTATCGACCCTCACCACAATACAACTATGGTTGATCTTCCCATCATGGCCACTAGCCAAGATATGCTTTATTTCTACCCTGGCAGAAACTAACCCAGCCCCATCTGACCCGACAGAAGGACAATCCGGACTCTTATCTGTCTTTAATGTAGAATACGTAGCAGGCCCTTTTGGTATATTTTTCCTAGCAGAATATGATAACATCATTATAATAAATTGTTCACAACAATTCTGTTCCTAGGAGCATTTCACAACCCACAGACACCAGAGCTGTATACAGTCGACTTCACCATCAAAACACTATTATTAACAATATTCTTCCTATGAATTCGAGCATCCTACCCTCGATTCTGGTATGAGCAGTTAAAACACCTACTCTGAAAAAATGTCCTGCCTTTAACACTAGCCCTGTGCATATGACACGTATCACTACCCATCATAATAGCAAGCATCTCCCCACAAACATAAGAAACATGTCTGATTAAAGAGTTACTTTGATAGAATAAATAATAGAAGTTCAAGCCCTCTTATTTCTGGAATTATAGGAATCGAACTTACCCTTGAGAATTCAAAATTCTCCATGCGGGCTTCCCTGGTGGCGCAGTGGTTGAGAGTCCGCCTGCCGATGCAGGGGACACGGGTTCGTACCCCGGTCCGGGAGGATCCCACATGCCGCAGAGCTGCTGGGCCCGTGAGCGATGGCCGCTGAGCCTGCGTGTCTGGAGCCTGTGCTCTGCAACGGGAGAGGCCACAGCAGTGAGAGGCCCGCGTACCGCCAAAAAAAAAAAAAAAAAAAAATTCTCCATGCTACCATATTACACCCCATTCTATAGTAAGGTCAGCTAAATAAGCTATAGGGCCTGTACCCTGAAAATGCTAGTTTATACCCTTCCCGTACTAATAAACCTCATTATCTCTGTCATTATTTTAACAACTGTCGTTTTAGCGACTAAGATTGTAATAACCAGCTCCCACTGATTGCTGGGCTGAATTGGATTTGAAATAAATATACTAGCCATTATCCACATTATAATAAAAAACTTTAACCTGTGAGCCATAGACGCCTCCACTAAGTATTTCTTAATAAAAGCCATCACATCCATATTACTTATAATAGCAGTCATCATTAACTTACTCTATTCCAGCCAATGAACCATTACAAAAGTATTAGCCCTAGACATAAAATTAGGACTATCCCCCTTTCACTTTTGAGTGCCCGAGGTAACACAAGGCATCCCATTAAGGGCAGGCCTAATCCTGTTGACATGACAAAAACTTGCGCCTCTATCAGTCCTTTATCAAATCTTTATCAAATCTAGCCATCACAGCACTACTTAAACTGTACTTCTACATGCGACTCACATACTCCACAGCACTGACCATGTTCCCCTCCACAAACAACATGAAAATAAAATGGCATTTTGACTCTACAAAACAAATAACCCTCCTACCAACCATGATCGTAATATCCACAATACTCCTGCCCCTCACACCAATACTATCAGTACTGGAATAGAAATTTAGGTTAAACCAGACCAAGAGCCTTTAAAGACCTAAGCAAGTATAATTTACTTAATTCCTGCCTAATAAGGATTGCAAGACTATATCCTACATCAGTTAAATGCAAATCAAACATTTTTACATGTTTTTAAATTGTATAACAGAAGCTTTCTTAAAATATACTCTCAAGGTATGCATAGGTATGCATAAGTTCATCTCAAGATCTGTTACTTAATCTAGAGAGAAAAAAATATTGGTATCAGATATTTCTACCTAGATGAGACTTAAAAGGTAATATTATAGGATTCCCTGATTTTACTATTGGAGATGGGGAGTACAGTGAAGAAAAAACCTGGTCCCCCAAACTGCTCACACTATAGTCAGAGGCAAAGCCTAGGTCTTTTATATATTTCAGACAAATCTTTGTATCTTAGGTCTTATGACGTAAAGAAAACTGGAAGATATGTGATGCTGCATAAGCAAAGAAAGAGCCTCCTTTTAGTATAATATGAGGTGAAGCTGATGCTGACCAAGTCTCCAGAGAAGTGCAAGATTCAATGTACAGACCCTGCCTAAATGGATAATCACTAACCAGACAGATAACTGGAACGAATGTAACTATTCTCTTATTTTTATGGTTGTGTTTAATGTTAGATGTTTTGAATGTCACGTTTGTAAAATCTTTGTACTCTAACAGCGATAACTCAAGCATTAGTCACAAATTATGTTACAGTAAATACTTCCATTTTGATATGTCCTTGCCTCTGATATGTAAGGGGAAATAAAAACGAAAGGCACAAGCTCTTTCATATTCTGTTTGAGAAATGCTGAAGTCCTCTGAAACAATGCAGCAAGTACACATTTGGAAAAGATATGTAGAGTTAGATGTAATGAGGAGGAAGCCCCCAAAGTATAACCAAGAACTTCTTTTGATCCTAATCTCAGTAGCTTCAAGAATATTGCTTCAAGAAGCAAAGAAAGCTCATTTTTACTAGCTTCCCTGGAGACAATATCTCCAATCAAAATTGATTACTTTTCCATGCTACATATCATGCAGAATTGTTAAAAGAAAATCTACTACTCACTCAATCCCTTGGCCTACTTCTTAGCAACTACATTACACTGCATTTAATTTTCAAGTAAATAACATATTAAAAATTAATCCGAGGAAAGAGTAATTGAGAATGTAGAAGTGAAATAAACGTAAAATGGTACAACCTAAATTACAAGAAATTCTGCCCCGGTATAGGTTTAAATTTTAGGCCCTAGAGGGAGGGAAGAATTAAGAAACTTCCCCTTCAGGCATTTAACATTTCAATACAATGGCTCTCCAGTTCAAATTCTAGGGCTCAGGGGAAGATTTCCTTAGTGGACTCCACAGAATCCTTTCTAATAGTTCTGCTCCTGACATTTAGGACAACATGGAACTAGTGTGTGTATATATACATATAAATATCTACATATACTTATATAAAGTTGATGTATATAAAATATACATAAAATGTTCAAAAGTGTTCTAATAAAATGTTCTTCTCTCTTAATGTAATCTTATCTCAATAATCTTAAAATATTTTAAAAACACATCTTAAAAATAACTTGAAAGGCCAAGATTAGAATTCTCGAAGTCTTCTGTAGTAACACAAGGACAGCTAATTTAGCCCCTGACTCAACTGCCCCCTTCTCTTTCTATTCATGAACTGTACTCAATACTGCAAGGGGATTCAGGTACATGCATGGATACCACAGCCCACTCATCCAAGCTCACATACTCCACAAATAACTAGCTGCTCCTTGGCCATTTCTTATGCTTAGAGATGTGCTTGATGGCCTATTTTCTCAGAAGAGGCTCTGGGGCAGTGAGCTAAGTATTCTTCAGGCTGGGAATTCTAGGTGTCCCCTAAAAGTCTAGAAGCAGAAGTCATGTGACAAGATGGTCATGGTTCTTTGACCCCATGGGCAATTTCTCCCATGGGGCAGCTATGGTCATAGGAAATCCAGGAAGGAATCCTCTATACAGGGCTCAGAAAGAGACTTTTCTTGCCTCTGGCGCTGTTCTCTGGCTACCAGTATTTCCCAGGAGGGATTATGAGCCACCTCTACGGCACGGAACCATGTAGGAGGCAATGTGACTTCCCCTCATCCTCTTTACCACCACTGCTTCCCAGAGGGCTGGTCTATGATAGGGCCTGGTTACATATGAAATGGTTTGACAGCCTCATCAAGGAAGCTCTATCACAAATATATCTATAGTTATCATATTTATTGACATTTCTCCATGATCCTGTTTTAAAATGCATATTCCTTGAGGATGATTACATATAATCATGCTACTTTTTCCTATCATTGAGTTTATAAACCTATATTTTCCCATTTTCATCTCTATGTTCCCAAGGCACTTCATGATTTCTTCATGGGAAACAGTATGTAGCATTAGAAGGAGTGCTAAAATTTAGAGTTCAACAAACCTACTTTCAATTGTTGGCAAAGCTATTTCCAAAACTTCATACCCTAGGTGAAAATTAAATAACTTCTTTAAGCCTCAGTTTCCTCATCTGTAAAACAGTGTATTAACTACCAATCACATGGGCTTATTGTGTGAATTTAAAGAGATAATCCTTTAAATGTCCATGTACAGGTGTGGCACACAAAAACTGCTTGGTAAATTGCTGTTCTCATGCATATTTTGGATATTTCATTTAGTACAATTTCTATATCACAAGAATCTAAGCTTTTTAAGGTCAAAAGATGCCTTTCAATCTTCCCTGTATGTTCAGTACCTGACACAGTATCTAAAATAAAATAGATAAGTAAAATAAATTAAAACTGGAGAATAGGCAGCATAAGATCACAGGATAAACGAGTCCTCTCCTACCTTTTTTTTTTGAAGCTTGGCATTATTCCTAGTCTGTTTTATAATTGCTTCTCTACCTGGCTTAACCTACAGGTAAAGAGGATCTGGCATGCATTCATTAGCCAGATTATTTACCTTCAGTCAGTCAATTCAATGAAGCCAAATTTACTGAGTGCCTATTCTGTGCCAGGCTCTGGGAAAATAATGATAAGTAAGATATTTCTGCTCATAGTCTAGTAGGAAAGAGAAACATTAAAAAAAGAGTTAAAGTTCAATGGGACAATTATTCCTTAAGACCTATGCCTCTTTTCCAACTTACCTAGATTTACCATTCCCATTTCATATCCTCTGTTCATGCATAATCAATGTTTTTGTTGACAACTCTCCATTTCATTCATTTCTGGCCGGGTATATTCTATCCACCAACTCTCAGAGCCAATATGCTTGTTTGCGGTATTTGTTAAATATCAAAACATATTTTTAGAACCATTATCTCATTTTAATAACCCCCAAATGTGATAAAGTCAGTGTCACTATATTCTTATGTGAAAGATGATGAAACTGGAGACTTGAAGGGTTCCTATGAACTGCTCAGTCACATGACTAGTAAGATGCAGGATTTGTTCTCAAGCTTATATCTTTGTGAACAGAAGATTTTCAAGATTATTATAATTTTTATGAAGTCTGATAACATTGGTTGGTTGTGGGTCTGTATTTTTATTTTTCATATTGACTACAGACTTTAACAGTGGGACTTTGAAGAGGTCCAAAACAAATGGCCCACTTTCTTGCACAAGTTCTGAATAAACTGAAAACAGTGATATATAAGAATGTAATGTTTTGTCTAAAGCCAACTAGACTTATTAATACAGAAGCAAGTAATAATGAGGCAACCATTTTTTCACTCCTGAAGGGCTTTCCCAAGGAGTAACTTTCTAATAAAACTCACAGCTTGGAGGAAGAGAACAGATCTTGATTCCTAGAGGCAGAACTGTTTCTAAAAGAGAGGATGAAAAAGAGGCATGGGCTGTTATGCATAGTTTCTCCTTCCAAACCCAATAATCAGCTAAGTTACTCGTCTTCTCAGATGTAATGATTAGGAAATTGGTTTAAAAAAGGGCCAGATGTGTTCCATAAATAGAAATACTTTCACATAGAAGAAAATATCATGAGTTGGGAAGAAATAATCCCAAATAACATTCTCAAGGTTAGGCTCTCTTAATCCATTGTTGGTAACCTCAAGGCAATTGTTGGCCAGAAAAATGGTCACTCTCTCAAGGGAGGATACGGGCAGGTATGTATGAGAGTCCTGCTGACATATAAGTTTAATCCCTAATATTAACCATTCTTTAAGCTATTTTCCTTGGTCTACTGTTGATTGATATACATTTTTCTCTCAGAAAACTCCAAAATTTATCAAACGATTTCAAAAATGATATCAGTTTTAAGGCCATTCTATACCTAGAACTGAAATATTTACCCTGATTTTGATATTACACAGCATCTTATGTTTGGCCACAAGTTCAATATTTCTTATCAGAGGTGCACTGCAGTGGGCTCAAAAGACATCATAAAGTTTTGCAAAAAAATAACACATGTAAAAACAAACCCAATATTAAAATTCTAGCAACACTGGTCAGAAGCACTTCTAGAATGGCAGAATTTATATTTTAAAAATCTGCTGCTTCATAAAAGTAATGAGGACACTGGAGGAATTGTCAAAATCAGCTTTTTCAGAAATTAGCCGAAAGATATAACAATCCAGAAAATGTTTGTTCAAGAAAATACTGGTTGAATTGCAGTAAAAATAATGAGTTTTGTGGTATTTCCACTTGCTCTGTAGTAGTCTTGAAAACCAGGAGCATCAGACCAGGTTATCCGTGAAAAGAACAGCCTCGAAGCCCTTTTTAGGAGCCAAAGAGGTCAACAGTGCCCCAGCAAGTTTTATTCTCAGAGATTATCATGATTTAACCTTTCAGACTAGTCCTTTGACATGCCACATCCATGGATATTGTCTTGATTTGATCTAATTCAGAGATAGATCAGTGAGAAAAACCCTATTTCCAGGGTGTTTGTCAAAAACAATGAGCAGAAATTGTTTAACACTGCAGCTACTAAGGGAGTGATAGAAGCCGTGGCATACAAGGGGCTAGCCAAAAAAAAAGGAAAATCTGGGAAACGACATGTTCATAGAAGGCTTTGAAAAGCTCTGAAGTATTCCTGGTGTAGAAGAAAGCTGCACACATCTCAGGGGTATAGGGGCATGCACCTGTGTGTGCACATACTGAGTGTCCCTTGGCAAAGGATGGGAGGTGTATTGGTTTAAAATAGTAAAGGGAAGCTCTGTCCAATAATTAGCTGACCAATAAGCTAAATAAGCAAAGACTCCAGTGTCCACATATGGCAAAGAGTTTAGACTTAACAGAATTCACCTATTAAGGTCAGTAAACAAATAGAAACAACTGTAAACTGGAACAACAACAAAAAAACCTGGGAAGGGTGGGTACTGGAATGTGAATTATTATATTGTGTTATTTAAAATATCCAGTTTCACCAAAAAACATACATGAGACACACATAGAAATAGGAAAGTCTGACCCAAAAATAGATAAAATTGTACGTTTAAGTCAAGGAGATCTACACCTAGACACATTTCAGTCAAACTGTCAAAGGCCAAAAAAAGAGCGAATGTTGAAAGCAGCAAAAGAAAAATGACTCATTGTATATAAGGGATCCTCAATAAGATTAACATGTATTTTTTCCTCAAAATTCATGGACACCAGAGAGCTCCTTCCAGTGGGAAGGCATACAGAAAGTATGCCTTTTCTATACAGAAAGTATAGAAAAAAGATGACTGTCACAGACCAGTTACTAGCAGAGATTGAATTATTACTCAAAAACCTTCCAACAAACAAAAATCTAGGACCAGACAGCTTCATTGGCGAATTCTACCAAATATTAAAAGAAGGATTAATACCACTCCTTCTCAAACTTGTCCAAAAAAAAAAAAAACAGAATGGGGGGAACTCTTCCAAACACAATTTTATTTATTTATTTTTTAATTTTTATTGGAGTATAGTTGATTTACAACGTTGTGTTAGTTTCAGGTGTACAGCAAAGTGAATCAGTTATACATATTCATATATCCACTCTTTTTTTTAGATTCTTGTCCCGCATAGGCCATTACAGAGTACTGAATAGAGTTCCCTGTGCTATACAGTTGGTTCATATTAGCTATTTACTTTATATATAGTAGTGTGTATATGTCAATCTCAATCTCCCAATTTATCCCTCCCCTGACCTTATCCCCTGGTAACCATAAGTTTGTTTTCTACATCTGTGACTCTACTTCTGTTTTGTAAATAAGTTCATTTGTACCCTTTTTTTTAGATTCCACATATAAGTGATATCATATGATATTTGTCTTTTTGTGTCTGACTTACTTCGCTCAGTATGACAATCTCTAGGTCCATCCATGTTGCTACAAATGGCATTATTTTGATCTTTTCTATGGCTGGGTAATATTCCATTACATGTACCACATATTCTTTATCCATTCCTCTGTTGATGGACATTTAGGTTGCTTCCATGTCCTGGCTATTGTAAACAGTGTTGCAATGAACATTTGGGTGCATGTATCTTTTAAAATTATGGTTTTCTCCAGGTATATGCCTAGTAGTGGGATTGCTGGGTCTTACAGTAGTTCTATTTTTAGTTTTTTAGGGAACCTCCATACTCCATTACAGTCCATAGTGGCTGTACCAATTTACATTCCCACCAACAGTGTAGGAGGGTTCCCTTTTCTCCACACCCTCTCCAGCATTTATCGTTTGTAGATTTTTTTGATGATGGCCATTCTAACTGGTGTGAGGTGATACCTCATTGTAGTTTTGATTTGCATTTCTCTAATAATTAGTGATGTTGAGCATCTTTTCATGTGCTTTTTGGCCATCTATATGTCTTCTTTGGAGAAATGTCTATTTAGGTCTTCTGCCCATTTGTTTGATTGGGTTCTTTGTTTTTTTGATACTGAGCTGCATGAGCTGTTTATATATTTTGGAGATTAATCTCTTGTCAGTTGCTTTGTTTACAAATATTTTCTGAGGGTTCTCTTTTTGCTTTGTTTTTGGTTTTATTTGCTATGCAAAAGCTTTTAAGTTTAATTAGATTCCACCTGTATATTTTTGTCTTTATTCTCATTAGGAGGTGGATCAAAAAATATCTTGCTGCCATTTATGTCAAAGAGTGTTCTGCCTATGTTTTTTTCCTCTAAGAGTTTTACAGTGTTTGGCCTTACATTTAGGTCTCTAATCCATTTTGAGTTTATTTTGTGTATGGTGTTGGGGAGTGTCCTAAATTCATTTTTTTTACATGTAGCTGTCCAGTTTTCCCAGCGCCACTTATTGTCCTTTCTCCAAACACATTTTAGAAGGCAGTATTACCTTCATACCAAAACCAGATAAGGGTGCCACAGAAAAGAAAATTACAGGCCAATGTCCATGATGAACATAAATGCAAAAGTCCTCAACAAAATATTAGCAGACTGAATCCAACAATACATTTAAAGGCTCATGTACAATGATAGGTGGAATTTATTCCAGGGATGCAAAGCTTGTTCACCATTTTCAAATCAGAAGGTGATATACCACATTAACAAAATGAAGGATAAAAATTATATGATCATCTCAATAGATGCAGAAAAAACTTTTGACAAAATTCAACATCCATTTATGATAAAAACTCTCAACAAAGTGAGTATAGAGGGAAATAACTGAAAATAATAAAAGCAATATATGACAAACTCACAGCTGACATACTCAATGGTGAAATCTGAAAGCTTTTCCTCTAAAATCAGGAACAAGACAAGGAGGTTTACTCTCACTAATTTTATTCAAAATATTATTGGAACAAGGTATGGGGGATGGTGGGGTGAAATAAATGGGTGAACTTTTAAAAATTTTTAAATAAATAAAAATTAAAAGAAAAAAAACAGACCATCAATAATGATTTCCATATCCAGCACAACAATCTTTCAAAAAGGAAGGAGAAATTAAGAAATCCCCAGACAAACAAAAACTGAGAGAAATCAGTTGGTCTGCCTACCAGAAATACTAAAAGAAGTATTTCAAGCTAACTGAAAGAACACCAGATTGTAATCCAAGTCCACAAGAAGAAATAGAAAGCTGTGGTAAAGTTAACTACATTTGTAAATATAAAAATGTAAGGGATGGGTACACATGTGGTACACATGTATTTTGTTTGTTACTATTTTCTTCCCCTATATGATATGAACGTAGCTTCGTAACAAATTAACTATAAAAATATGTTGATGGTCTTATAATTTATAAAGATGTAATCTGTTTGACAGTAACATCATAAAAGGTGGGATGGAGTTACACTGCAGTAAAGTTTTATATAGTATTGAATTTAAGTTGTTAAATTGAGCTAAATTGTATTAAATTTAAGTGTTAATTGTGACCCCAGGGCACTGAAAAAGAAAATAATTCATAAAACATAATAAATAAAATGAGAAGAAATTAAAATATATAGTACACTAGAAATATATGCATTTAATATAAAAACACAGAAAAGAAGTAATAAAGGAACAATAAGGATATAAGACCTATAGAAAACAAATAGCCATGGCAAATGTGAATCATATCTTATTAGTAACTATTATACATTAAATGTAAATGGAGTGGCTTAAATACTCCAATGGAAAGACAAATTTACACAATGGATTTTTTTTTTTTTTTTTTTGCGGTACGCGGGCCTCTCACTGTTGTGGCCTCTCCCGTTGTGGAGCACAGGCTCCGGATGCACAGGCTCAGCGGCCACGGCTCACGGGCCCAGCCGCTCCGCAGCACGTGGGATCCTCCCAGACCAGGGCACGAACCCGCGTCCCCTGCTTCAGCAGGCGGACTCTGAACCACTGCGCCACCAGGGAAGCCCCTACACAATGGATTTTAAAAATGATCCAACTATATAGTGTCTACGAGAAACACACTTTATATTCAAAGACAAATTGATTTAAAGTAAAACAAAATTTTTTAAAATGTATACTGTGTAAACAGCAAACGAAAGAAATAGTCACTGTATTAGTACCGAAAGACAAATAAAAAAAGATAAATCAAATAACTAAAACTAACAAAATAGATTTTAAGACATATTGTTACTAGAGATAAAGAAGAGGCTTTTTTTTATGTTAAAGGATCAATCCATCAGGTAGACATAGCAATTGTAATCATTTATGCACATATAAAACAGAGCTCAGGGCTTCCCTGGTGGCGCAGTGGTTGAGAGTCTGCCTGTCGATGCAGGGGACATGGGTTTGTGCCCCGGTCCGGGAAGATCCCACATGCCACGGAGCGGCTAGGCCCGTGAGCCATGGCCACTGAGCCTGCACGTCTGGAGCCTGTGCTCCGCAACGGGAGAGTCCACAACAGTGAGAGGCCCGCGTACCACAAAAAAACAAAAAAACAAACAAACAAAAACCAAACAGAGCTCAAAAATACATAAAGCATAAAGGAAGAACTGAAGAGAGAAATAAATAATTAAAAATAATAGAGACATTGACACTCTTCTTTCAATGGATAAAACAACTGGGCAGAAGAGCAATAAGGAAATAAAAGACTTAACACCATAAACCACCTAGACCTAACAGATATCTGTAGAACACATCACTCAATGACAGCAGAATATAAATTCTTCTCCAAGGTACATAAACTTTTTCTAGAACATGTTATATGCTAGGTCTTAAAACAAGCCTCCATTAATCTAAAAAGTATTGAAATTACAAAATGTGTATTCTCTCATCACAATGGAAATGGTTAATAGAAGGAAATTTAGGAGATTCACAAGTATGTTCAAATCAAACAGCACAATACTTAACAGTCAAATCGTTGTAACTCCTTAATAGCAAATGGATCAAAAAAGAAATCACAAGGGTAAATGGAAATTACTTTGATATGAGTGAAAATGATAATATATATAGCTTAAGTAGCTAAAACAGTGTCTAGAAGGAAATTCATTAATGTAAATGTCTCTATTAACAAATTAGGAAGGTTTCAAATCAATAACCTACACTTCCATCTTAAGAAACTAAAAAAGGAAGAGAATACTAAACCCAGAGCAAGCAGAACTAAAGAAAAATTAAAGACTAAAGCAAAAATAGTGAAATGAGAATAGAAAAACAATAGAAAAAAACTCAATGCAACAAAATTAGAAAAATTGTTTCCTAGAAAGAAACAATCTACTTAAATTAACTGAAGAAGAAATAGAAAATCTAAATTGACCTATAAAAATATAGAAATTGAATTAGTAAATAAAATACTTCCCATTGATATAGGAAGTTGTGGTGTTTCAATTTACTCTGCAGTGTTCTTGAAAAAAAAAAAATCTTGGTCCATATGGCTTCATTGATAAATTTTACCAAATGTTTAAAAAAAATGTTTACCAATCCTTCAAAATCCTTACAAAAACTAGAGCACTTCCAATTCATCATATAAGGCCAGTATTACCTTAGTAAAACCAGACAAAGACAAACCAAGAAAAGTAATGGATATGGATATAAACATATCTTATGGATATGGATGCAAAATGCTCCATATACCAGCTAATCAAATTCAGCAATGTATAGAAAGGGTTGCACATCAATCAGTTAAGTCATCTTTTATCCTGGATTCAAAACATTTATCCCTAGAATGCAAAGTTGGCTTAAATTACAAAAAAGCAATTAATGTAAGATATCATCATATTAATAAGAAAAAAAGAACAAAACCCACATGATCATCTCCACAGATACAGAAAAAAACATTTGACAAAATCTAAAACCCTTTCATAAACAAAACAAAACAAAAGCAACAACAATGAAATAAGCACGCATCATGTTATGAAATTACAGGACCAACAACATATTTAACGGTCAAAGACTGAATGCTTTTCCCCCATATTTGTCTTGTGAGTCAAATTCCTCAATTCTTCTGCTTTGCACTATGACTAGATTGTGAGGGGGTATTTTCCATCCCATGCCACAGAGTGTTTCTATTACTTCTTGCTATGCAGTTCTTTAGTCCTAAGAAACTTACATCTTAAGGGTGATTTTTCCATCCAAGCTAACTTAAATTAGGAGCTATCTTAAAATCAGGTTGTGAGGTTGCCTCTTCAACCTGAATGCAAAATTCATCTCTAGAAAGTTTCCACTATGATCCTAAATAAAGAATTAAGTTTGGATCAGCTGAGGTATTGCTATTTATCTTGAATAGTCATAAAATTCAAACCTAAAACTTTGCTAAAACAAAGTTTGTTCTATAGACTGAGCACATGAGACTCAGCTGCCTTGCATGTTAACCGTGGAAAGAACTGCTTTAGTATTTTTTGTTTCCAAGTCCTGTTTCTGCAAAGATAACTTCCATGGAGGTCAACTACATTAAAAACAACAGCAAAAAGTATGCCCTTTCTCTAAACTGTAGTGTACAATTAAGCTAGCCTTTACTTTTGCTCAGCTCCACCTTCAAAGAGTGCCTCTGCCCTTGATTTTGCTGAGGTCCATGTGCCTTTGCTAAGATCCTGCAGATTTACTAAGAACTGTGACCCATTGGTTTAAGACTTAGGGCTGACTTTGCCTCCTTCTTAGATGCCATATGAAGATCAGAAGTAGGAAACACATTGTTTGGAAGATTGGAAGATGTGTCTAGCTTAGTCAAAGATTGAAATTTGTATACAGTTTGTCTTCCTTGGACATCAGTAGCTGGCATTACCAAGCCACAATCACCCTGACATCTTTCAACTACAACATTCAAATAATATGATTGATATTAACAGCAATAGGTATCTTCTACTAACTGAATTGGAAGTAATACCATATGTTCAATATATTAGATTGCAGATGGTGCCCAGATTGCAGATGGTGCCCAGATTGCAGGAAGAGGGCAGTGTGCCACATGCAATATGTCAGAATAACTACCTAAGGGAATTGATTTTTAAAAAATTAGCATGTTTCAAGTGTTTCATGTATGCCTCTCATGATTTTTCTGAGGAATGTGATCCATGGTTTATATTTGCTCCCTCATAGCAGCTAAGTCAATCCAGAGGCCTCAACATTGTGTAATAAATATCTACTCATTTATTGAAAATGAATAATTCTTCAGCAGCTACAAACTCTTTTAGTTAGATTTAAGGCCCTACATTCCTTAGAATGATAGGAAACATACACACTAAGATTCTTAACGTGTATAATCACTTCAGCCTGGAAATACTGGCAAAAATTTAGATGCTGTTTTAGTTTCCTAGGGCTGTCATAACAAAGTACCACAAACTGAGTGGCTTAAAACAACAGAGATTTATTCTCTCAAAATTCTGGAGGCAAGAAGTTCAATTTCAAGGTCTTGGCAGGACCCTCCTCCTTTTGAAGCTTCTACAGGCAGATCCCTCCTTGCCTCTTCCATTTTCTGGAGCCCCGAGCATTCCTTGGTCTGTGGCAGCATAACTTCCATGCCTGCCTCTGTATCCACATAAGCATCTTCCCTCTATGTCTCTTATGTCTTCACATGGCACTCACCTCTGTCTCTGTTTTCTCTTCTTATAAGAATACCAGTCATTTTGGTTTAGGGCCCATCCTAGTGGAGTATAACTTTATCTTAATTACATCAGCAAAACCTCCATTTCCAAATAAGGTCACAATCATAGGTACTGGGATTTGGACTTCAAAATATATTTTGTGGGGATATAATTCACCTCACATCAGACATTTCCTTTATTTGTTAAATTCCCAAGTGAGATACTTTTAGATTCTTGAATCCATGATATTCAGGAAGTCAAGCAGTTGATCAGTTTCATGCTACTTTTTCTGACCGTAGGCATAAGCATAGAGTCAGAGTTCACATTTTTTTCAAGGGAACAAGACTAAAACTCTTTCCTTGCTTTAGTAAAAAAAAAAAAAAGATATTCTTATTTCAGTGTTTATATACTGAGGAATTAACACTGTTTATGGAGGTAACAATCAAAGATAGAAGCAAATGAGCAATAACTCTCCACTGCAATGAAAACCAGAGCGAGTGCCACTGCTTTTGCATACTCAAAACTTACTGATTCAAAAGAATACTCCATTAAAGGAGATTTAATGGGTCCTGAGAACATAAAAGTAATGTATTGTTTTATAATCCATTTGAGCATTCTTAGAAGAAAAGCTCTTCGTGCCTGGTGCGTAGTTTATGGGTCTTAGAGGCCCCTATAAACGTTTGTGTTGATTTCTATACTTTTTGGAAGCAGCTGCTTTCATTAGGAAAAAAGCCTGGTTTTTGGGTAAGAGATACAATGACATAAAATCAGTTTTTCTTCCCACTTTAAAATGTACTTTTACACATTGCAGCCAAAACAATTTTTTAAAGAAATATTATCATATAAAAAATCCTGCAATGCTGGGTGTATTTTTTCATTCAATAAATATTTATAGATGGCCTAAATGTGCCTAACTTTTGTTAAAAGTTAAGTGTGGCAATATATTGAAACATGCTGCAGTTAAAATGAATATTTAACTGTACCTTGAAAATCTTACTTCAAATGGAGTGTTACTATAGGGAACCTGAGTTTTGGAACAACAGAGACCAGAATATGAGTCCATGCTCTGCCACTTGCTGGTTTTCTGAAATTACTTTAACTACTTGAAATCGCAATTTGGTTAATTAAAAAGTGAAAATAACAGCTTCTTCTCTAGCTGACAATGTTACCTTTAAGTAACATTCACATGTAAAAGAACTTATCAAAAAACCTGGTATGTTTAATATTTATTAACTATTAATTGCTATTGCTAATTACTATTATTAACAATTTTTAAAAACTAATGTTCAAAAAGTCACAGAAGGTTAAACCTGAGATATATAGGAGATTATTTATCTATCCATATAACTAGTTTATACACATATATATAATTAGTTTATCTATATCTATATCTATGTCTATATCTATATCTAGATGTAATGAGTTTCCTAGATCTGCCATAACAATTACTACAACTTTGAAAGGCTTAAAACAACAGAAAAGGTATCTTCCCAATTCTGGAGGCTAAAAGTCTAAAATCAAGGTGTCATCAGGGCCATATTTCCTCTAAAAGCTCCAGGAAAAAATTCTTCCTTGCCTTTTCTACCTTTGGTGGTTGCTGGCAATCTTTGCCTTGTAAATGCATCACTCCAACCATTCTCTTCACATGCCTTTCTCCCCTGAGAGTCTGTGTTTCTGTGTTCAAATTTCCCATTATAAAAACATCAGTTACATCAGATTTTGACCCTACCCTAATCCAGTATAATCTCATTTTATCTTATCTAATTACATCTGCAAAATTTTATTTCCAAATGAGGTCGCACTCACAGGGTCTGTGTGGACATCTAAACACAAGGTCACGTCAGCAATGGATATGTTTTTCTGTAGGTCAGGGTAAAGGAGGAGACTGTAGATGCAAATTGGGAGTCGTCAACATAAAGATAATCTTTAAAGACAATAAGCAGACTGGATCAGATTGTCTAGGCAGGAAGTGATACATAGAAAAAGTGTTCTGAAGAATGAGCTCTCTGGCCCTCCAGCAATTTGATATTTGAACCAAGAAAGTAGGCTGAGAAAGACAAGCCAGAGAGGTAGGAAGAGAACCCAGAATTCAAGGGAAGAGAGAATATCACATGAGAAAACGATCAGCTCTCTCCATTGCTGATGAGAAGTTTAGAAAAATGAAGACAAAACGTACCTTGGATTTACTAACGTGGAGATTATCAATAACTCTTACAAAAGCTCTTTTAGTAGAATGTTTGAGATAGGAATTGGATCTTAGTGGATTCAAGATCGACCTGGAGGTGTTAAAGTGGACTTCCAAACTCAAAGTCTTATACTGTAGACAAGGAAAGAGTTATGCAGTAGTAAATGGAAGGTGATGTGAGGTTAAATAAGGGGTTTGTTTTGTTTTCTTAATTTGTTTTTATTTTTACAATACAGAGATTAATGCTTTGATGATAGAAACGATCCAGTAGAAAGGGAAAAATAAGTTAATATAAGAGAAAAAGATTCAACTATTTCAAAAATAAAGCCCTGGAGGGAAGGGCTCCTCCTTTTTTTTTTTTTTTTTTGCGGTACGCGGGCCTCTCACTGTTGTGGCCTCTCCCGCTGCGGAGCACAGGCTCCGGACGTGCAGGCTCCGTGGCCGTGGCTCATGAGCCCAGCCGCTCTGCGGCATGTGGGATCTTCCCGGGCCGTGTCCCCTGCATTGGCAGGCAGACTCTCAACCACTGTGGCACCAGGGAAGCCCTGGATTGTCACTTTTAAGAATAAAGTAGGAATTTACTGTACTATCGATCTGTGGAACATGCCAAAAATAAAACTAGCCCATAATAAGTTCATCTGATATTTTAGAAAACAAACTCCATGCCTATTAATGGATTCAAAGTACACTTAACTTCTATAAAATTTTGCTCAAAGGAAGGATCTTTATGGTATTTCTATAAACCATTCTTAGATATAAGGATAATACTAGTTAGATGGTCTCTATTGATGAACGCCAACAGTTTCACCAACAAATAAAATGAAACTCAACATCATCAGGATTTGTTGAATAGCGAAAACCTGGATTTGAGGTGAAGAGAGTTGCTTTATGTTCATAATATCATAATCTGACTAATCAATACTCATTAATTAGTTAAAGTAGAAGAAAAAGAGAGAAACTTTGAAGATGGAGAATGACAGTAAGTTAAATTCAGTATAAAATACCCAAGAGAACCAGGCTGAATCATTTTTACCTTGAAAAGTTTATATCTAGATGTCCAAGAAAATAACTTTTATATTCTAAGAATATTTTTCTAAGTAATTTCTTTGTTTATAATGAGTTATTTTCTTTACAAATCTTTATTTTTTTCATCTTTAATGAGACATTATACAAATAACTTTTGCATGGGATACATTTCACTTTCTTTAACATAGCCTTTAGCATGAAAAAGCTGATGAAGATCAAAAGATCCCATTTGTTTTACTTAGCATTAGTCTTCATTTGATATAGAACCACACATAATGAATATAAATAAGTCAGAGAGGATTTTTTAGTGATACTTTTTAAGAGGATAAATCTTCAGAAATTAACATGATGGAGATACTAGAAACCATAAGATTAAACAATTTTAAAACAAGAATAAGAGCCTAAAAAGATAAATGATGGGGAAAAATGTTCTGTAAATTGGTTCTATCAAAAATGAAAAAAGGATACAAGTCCATTTATTTAGAAATTCTTGGAACTGCATCATTATTGGAGTCAAAACATAATACATGCCTCAATTTCCTTTAGCTTACTTAGTAAAAGTCAACATACAGATAAGTGTAAAATCTGAGACAGTACAACTATAATATGTTATTATTTAGAAACAAATAAAGATACTTTAATATTCAAGTCATATTGTTTTTAATCACACAAATTTCTATAATTTATTAGCCAGATTCTCTACTGGAAAAAATCAATTATTACATTTATTACAAGCAGTTTAATAAAAACTTTTTAAAGTAGTAATAGCAAAATTCTTATTAAATAATTATAGGAAAGTAGATTTTACAATTCTCTGATTTATAATTGTTTGATTATTTATAAGTATTTCAAACAGAAGTAAAGCTTTCACATAGTATTATCAAGTTTACCATGATAGTATTTTTATGTTTTAATTTTTTAGTTAACTCATTAATTACCTCATTTCACCTATGATAATATTATAAACATGTAACATTAAAACAATATGTACTGGTATCAATTATTGCCAGAAACTATATCCATAGTTGTACATGTATTTTCTAAGATAAAAATAGCGATGACTTCTTTACTAATGTTATTTTAATTAGAGATCATCAAAAGTTTGAAAAAGTAATATGCTTATAAAGTTTGTAAAGTAATATGCTTATCTGAAGTTTCAATATTTTTCCTATGTATTATTCACAGAACATGTGTTAACTGTATCATATCAATTATGATGATAGTATAAAATCTTTTTTACTGTTTTCCTTACTAGATATTGGGGATCATATGGTCAGGGACTATGTCTTTCTTTTCTTAATACCCGAAGTGCCAGCATCAGTGCATGACACATAACACGTGCTCAACATAAACATGTTTTTCAAAAATAAATGAATGAATCTTTAAATGGGTGTATTTATATTAACTAATGATTGATTGCATGAATGGGCTTGAATAGTTTTATACTGAGATTACCACCATTAAGTACATCTTTGCCTGTTTTCTCATTTTAAAATCCTTGAACTACTGTAATTCTCTTAACAGCTTTTATCCAATATAAAGAGAAGATAAAAAAAATTAAGATAAAGGATCTACCCACAAAGAAATTTTACTCTCTTTGACATGGACAGCAATAAGATCACACATATAAATAACATGTTAATAATAAGATCAATAAGTCAAAAGGAATTAGAGAAAATGAAGCTAGATTAGGAGGCAGGTTAGAAAAATATTTAAGAAGAATGGAGCACAGACAAAAATTTCAAGAATTGAAATTATTGAATGTATTAGAAGAGAGGAGAACATTTCAGATTTGAAAACAGCTCATGAAACAGCAAAATGGAATGGAAAAGACAAATCTGAGAAACCATCTAGAAGATGATTTGATGAGATTGCTGATGAGTAGCAAGTTAAAGAGAAAAAAATGGGAAGGCATCTGAGTCGAGGGATTCTGATTTGGAAGAAAGAAAAGAGTATAGTATAGCAATTAGCAGAAATGGGAAAACAGAGAATGATTTTAAGAGAGGAAACAATTAGACATATTTCATTGTGCAAGAAATAGATTCTTGACAATAGACCAAACACAATTAGAAATCATTGACTTGATCGGACTCATAAATTTAAGTGTGGTAGCCATTCTTCAGGGATGATGATTGAAGCACGAGAAGACTAATTTTCATAAGAGAAAGAAGAGTAAATTACTATGGCCTGGGTCTCAGACATTTCCCATTCTAGTAGAGGGAATAAAATGAAGACAAAGAAAAAGTCCACGAATTATTATTAGGCAGAAGGGAAGAGAGACAAATAGCAACTGTTAGGCTGCTAACTGACTGTTAGGCTGCACCAGGATGAAGGAGAAAGTATGAGAAAAAAAAGAGTTACAGTTAAAACAATAAAATGTAACATTTAGCTCAGGCTCTATCAACCGAGTCCAAATACTCACTGATCCCAATCCTCTCTCTGAAATTAATGTTTCTACTCAATGTATTGATTTTGTTTTGAAATAGTCACCAGTGTTTCTCTTGTGTGCAATTTTTCCTCTTGCACACTTGCTTACCTTTTGCTCTGAACCCAATCCATTGACTTCTGAGAGCAAATGCTGATGCTGTCCTATCTCTCAGGCAATAATGGAGTTCGTTCTACCATCAATTCCCATCTTCCTTATATAATATTCTTTGCCACTTTTCCGTATGAGTTAGCTAAAATCATCATGCTGAATTGGAAGATCAGTCTCACCTGTATCTGTATTCTACTCTACAACTTGGTCTCTGAATACTGTTGTTTTGCACTCCAAGATTTTTCTTTTTTCTTTTGCCTTTTAATTAATTAATTCAGTAATCTTGTATGGAGACAATGCAGCTCTTTAACTTGACTCTTAATTTATCGCATTTGTTTCTAGGAATTCATCTTTCATACGCCTGTGGAGTAAGAAACCATATGAATAGAATCTAGTATGTTTAATTCAAAATTACTTCTATATGTGGGCCTCAGCTTTGTCTTGCCTTGCCCTGTGGTTTCTTTCCTGGCCTTGGAGCTACAAGAGTTACTTCTTCTCCAGTTATTTCATGCATTAACCGGTACTCATTATCCTTCTGATAGGACAAAGAAGGATGTTGTCTGTGGGTTTTCAGGGAAGACTTTTATGACACTCTTACCAGAAAAATTAATTTGATGGATGAAGAAGCTAGATGTTAGGAGTAAGGGTAAAAAGATAAGGAAATAGAGCTGGTAATGTAGATTGCTGGAATGACAAACTGAAAGGATAGGGCCTTAAACAAAGTCCAGTTGCTGTTGTTTAGTTCAGATGCTTGTAGTTGCAACTTAAAAAAAAATCATAACTATTCTGGCCTAAAAATAAGAGAATATTATGATCATACGCGGTTATTTCATGTATCCAAAAGGGAGGAATAAAGATCGGTCATAGGAAAGTACTAATACTATGGAAAAGAAAGTCATCTAAATATTTTCTCAAATTCTCTTACCTTCTCCCTGTCTATTGAAAAATTTTAAAGTAAAATAAGAATTAGTTTCTTATGATAAAAATGCTCACATTTAATGTGAATTTATTATGAGTCAGGTGGTTTTCTGAGAACCATCATGACTGAACTCTTAATTCCCAGAATAAACCAATTTGGTAGCGCTGTTAACATCAACAAAGAAGATGAGAAACTGAGATGCCAGAAGCCTGAGGAATGTGTCCAAGTGCCCCAGCTAGGAAGTTGTGAAATTGTAGAGACGATACCAAGCAGTAAGATTTCAGTGTCCATGTCGTAAACTCTATTTTAAAAATTGAGAGGGAGAGCTTTAAGAACATTTTAAAAAAGGAAATATCATATGAAGGTCATTATCTTTAGGAGCCTGGGATTGATCATGTACACTGAACTTAGACTGAATAAATCTGCAGATCCTATTAGAAGTAAAAAGCAGATAATCTTTGATAGGATCATAAAAATAAAAGTAAGGGTCAATAAGGGAACATTAGAACATTTACTCATTCATTCAACACGTTTCTTTCTTAATATCCATTATAGATGAAATCTTCTCCTTGACTCTGGAAATAGAGCAGTAAACAGAATAGGAAAGCTTTCTGCACTCACAGTGTTAATACGTAGATGGAGAAGTCAAATACAAACAAATGCAAAATTAATAAAAGCACTAATTATGGAAAATGGTAAGTGCTGAAACAACAATTCAACAGTGTGTTACAGTGTGGATAACTGGAAGAGAAGCAATGCTTTAGATAAATAATGACGGAAGACAGAACTTGGGTTCAAACTGCAAAATTTGGAATACAGATTTGGGAAAAAAGAACAGAGGTGACAAAGGAGCACTTGGGGAGGGGGTCCTAATACAAGACAGATGGAGAGAGGCTCATTTGATTCTCTCTACACAATGAGGTTCACAGCTTGAGTGTGTAGTTCCAGCCCTTCTGTGCAGGGTGAGTCTCCTGCCCTCTTTCCTCCAACCTGCAGTCAAAGGTACTAGCCAGGGCCTGTATTTTCCTCACCCCACATTCCTTTTCTCTCTCTTCACATTCTATCAGCCCAGTCCTCATTCTACTGAGTCACCGAGTATATGAAGTGGTGTTAGTGACTTTGCGGGCCTCCTCAGCAACCCACACACCTCATGCATCACCTCATTTCACCTCATGAAAGGGAGGTAGCTCGATTCTACCTCCCTTTCAGGAAAATCTGTGCTAGAGTGCTGATAGGACGAATTAAGTATTTACTATAAGCAACACAATAAGTATTTTTACCCTGAAAAAGATCTGGCCTTGGGATCATCCAGGGCACAACCACTTTGAATAAGGTAGAAAACTGGGTCATTACTTGAGAATCTGGTGACTGATAAAAATAAAAATATAAGCAATGCTCAAATAGATATAGTGGTAAATGACCCAGGTTATATCCAAAAATCAATAAAAGGACTGTCTAGCAGAGATGAGGGCCAACCAAAAGCAAAGTTGATTTGTTGATTATTAATGGTTAGGGTTAACGACATCTAACTTTTAAGCCTCAAAAGATGAAAGTCACATGTGAACACCAGTGAAATAAAAACTGCAATGTGATTGTAGATAAAAATTATGAATTAATTAAACACAATAGAGTAAAAATCCAATCATATCAAGAGGAAGTGAATAACACTGTGGATATGCAAGGTTTTGGTGGAAGGAAATAAGGAAACAATCGTCTTTAACAGTACTTTTTGGAGATATCCTTCTTAGAGAGCTATTATATATTATAATGAGTTTGAGGATTTAGACTTTTGAAAGCACTAAAACATTTTTTATAATCATCAATAGAAATAACTAGAAATGTTAGATAACTTCAGTTCAAAGTTTGGAGAACTTCAAGGGCTCAATTCACCGTGGGATATTACTCATCTCAAATGACAGTAAACAGCATTTCATTCTAGCGTGAGATTATGCTACGATCAACACTGAAATTAATCAAACTTCTTTGATTATTCAAAATTATATATTATCATCCTGATTGCAATCACCTATCAAAGAATCATTTTCCATAGTAATTTGTATAAAATATAATCAGTGCCAATGAACCAAAAGCTGGAGGTCTGTGCACCTAATAAAAAAGAGCAAGTTGATAATTTCCTGTTACCCTCACCTCCCCACAGCACCCCGTAAGAAAAAAAGACACCAGCGGAATAGACAGCAATAACCTAGTTCAGGATTTCTAATTGTTCTTCACCCCATAATTAAACCCATATAAACACCTTATCATATAAAATAGATGGTAATTGCACTGAACAACATATGCTTATTCAATTCATCATCTGATGATACTGTCACTTTAAACTGTTAAATTTGCAAGAACAAAGCTGTTTTTATCATAATTTTTGAGTGGCTCTAATTTTATACTGTTCATATCCCATAGGTTGAACAAAATAAATGATCTTATGTATTTGAAATGATTGAAATTAAGAGGTCCCTTTCAGCCTAAAGATTTCATTAAAGCACAGTCCAAGACAGCTAAAAATTTCCTGACCTGGATCACATAGGGCCTGTTTGTCTAAGGATATCATATAGCTTCATGTTGCTTAATTCATACTTCACCTATTCACCTAAGTTAAATTAGTTCTTCCAAGAATTCATCTCATTTTAATGAAAGCAATATGATGCAGTGGAAAGTATTCTTGGCCAGCTGGAGAAAACCCAAATCAAGCACAAGCCCTGCCATCAACTAGTTCCACGGCCTTTTTCAAATAATGTTATCCCTTTGCTCCTTAGCTTAGTTATAGACAAAATGAAACGCTCAACTCCATAATCCCTAAAGAACCTTTTAGCACACAATATGAAACTGAGAAATAATGATTCGTCGTAATATCATATTGTTTTAAAAAAATCAAATATGTGAATTTCATTAAGATCCTTCCGCGCCTACCTCATAATTAACAGTTTGGTTTGTTTCTTTCAAGACTGGCAATCTAGCATGGGCCTGTCATGTTCCCCCATCAAATGCATCCCTGAAGAAATTAGAGAAGTGAAACACAATTATGGATCCCTAAGGTCCACAATTATGGGCCTCAGAGATTGAACAGATTGAAATTCAACTTGAATTTGATGTGTGTCTTGGCTTCGTGGGGACAGGTGGGTGGTGCCTGCTACTTGGAACAGATGAAAGATGAAGGGAAAATAGATGAATTGAAAGAAAATTATTATATTCTGTTCTCTTGCCTCTCACCTCTCCTACTTTGAGACAATCACCGCATGCTTCTTCATCAGGGAAATCACCAGCAACAGCCCAGTGGCTTTCCTGGCAAGGGCAGAATGTTGTCAGGGCAACATAAAAGGCTTGCTGGAAAAAGAAATGAAGAATGCTGTGGGCTGACTGGTCTCCCCAACACAGACAATTCTCTACCCTCTCACTGTCCAAGACTTTGGGATTGATAGTTTAACCTGGGGAAACTGCCTCCTCCAAATGGTGCTTCTTATGAGCCTGTGTGTGTGTGTGTGTGTGCGTGTTTGTCTGTGTCTGTGGGTAGGGTAAGACATGCAGAAAGATTTACTGGTTTTGTTTTGTTTTTTCCTCTCTACATAGAAAAAAAGCTGTATCTTAAACTCAATTACATGCTTTATAAAACCCATAAAGATTAATATACTTTCTTTATGGTATACTGACATATGCAGACATAAAAGCTAAAGCTACTGTCAAGATATGTTCATTCATTTATTTTATATTTATTAAGTATCTGATATAGGCCAGTCACTAAGTTAGATATATGCAATCTAAAAGAAAATACAGAGTTTTCAACTTACAAAAATTCACAGAAGTCAGGCAGTATAATTGCAACACAATGTGTTTTGCTATAGTGGGGATAAAATTATGATGGAGTCTGTAAAAGAGAGCAATTAACTCTGTGTAAGGAAGTCAGGAAAGATTCACTGAAAAGAGGATACGTTTGAAAGCCTGATTGGGGGGGGAACTATTTCAGGCAAAGAGAGCAATATTATTAAGGTCATGAGAACAGAAAAAAAAAAGGTATACATGGCTCCTAAGGCACTGACCCCAATCTACCTATGGCCAATACATGAGAGCAGCAGCAGACAAATATGTGGAAATGAGGTGGCAGAGGTATCAAAAAATATGTAGGATAGGGTTTAAAAGCCCTCAGATGCAATACTGAAGAGTGTGACCTGGATCTTATAAAAAATGTGTTCATCTGAACACTAGGTTATATTCCTAAATATAGATTATATCTGCCTTTTAGAAAAATTATCATGGATGGGAAGATTAAAATTGGGAGGATGGTGGAGAATTAAAAAATAGGGAGTTATGATGATCTATTCAAGAGATAATGAAGGATTGGACAGTGGATGAAATAACAGTGATGGATAAAAGTAGGATGGCTATGAATGCCCACCTGACTAGATATAAGGGCTGAGGAAAAGCACTGTGTTGAATGTGGACCTCTATTTTCCAACACAATGCTTACCACAGAATAGACTGTCAGTATATTTTGCAGGAAGAATGAATTGTGATTTCCAAATGGAAGACAGAACATTTCTAGCAACTCTTCCCCATTCACAGGTTTCTGTCTATTCTTCTTTGGGTTTCACTTCCTATTAACATATTATTCTTTCTCTCTTTCCCTGCTCTTTTTACACCAGGGTTTTGCTTTTGACTCTATACAGTCCATATGGGTCACTATCAAAAGCAAGTATCTGTAAAAAAAAAAAAAAAAAAAGAAAAGACTTCAGAAACATTCCTTGGGAATTATAGAATGTCCTTAACCACGACTTTCCACATGAAAGGGATGAGAGCAAGGATCTGAATCAATTTTACCTCATTGGGAAAAGATACTCACTGACTTTATCCATGAAACATCCCATCATATATTTTCTACCTGTTGAAAATGTATCTTGAGGGTAGATATATTAATCATAAAATATGCAATAGTTTTTTATAGCTGGGGATAGCTAGCATGTTGGTAATGTTGATTTCAAAGCAGTTCACCAAACTGGTATAGTTAGGGGAGAAAGAATGACATGGAAGTAGTACATTTAGCAGGCAAGGAAAATGATTAGAGCTAACAGCAAAATTTTAAAAATGTAACACAATCAATGACTATCAAAAATATCATAAATCATGAGATAAACTAAAGCAAAAATTCCCCCATAGAATTTCAAAAACACCATTTAGATTTTATTGACTTCAATCAAATCATTTATGCTTCTGAGTTACTTTTTGAACACATGTAATACCTATTTCAAGATTCACTCAAAAATGAAAGCAAAAAATAAGCCAGAGTTTTGTGAATTCCTTTGTAATGAAATATTTCTAAATTCTATTGTGTAATATTTATAACTTCCCAATTAACCTTTAAACATAACAGTTATTATATCCTATTATCATTTAACTTGGTAGAACTGCTAGATTTTATTCCTCTACTTATGTTCTGATAAATTCCCAGGTATCTCCATACTGATATTCCTTTGATTTTTCAAATAATCTTGAAACATCCCTGAACTTATTCAGGTTACCATTTTCTAACTTGTGAAGTAAAGACATCAAAACAATAAAGGCAACCTAAACAGTGAAACATGACATGTAATTTGGTCTGTCACCAAATTGACTGAATATCTATAGTTGACTGAATATATTTAGAATGTCTTTAGAAGGAATGCTTTGTGACTAAAAGCAGGACACCTTGACAAAAGTTATAAGAATTCAAAAAATAATGGTCAAGGTTAGTCTACATATTTTTTAATAGTGGAACGGTTATTCACCAACACCTGCCATGTGTCCTGAATTTGGAAGAAGGAGAGGGGGGTAAGGAAAGTATAACACAGTCTATGTCCCCTTGCAGATTATTACAGGAAAAAAAAACAAAACACAGCAAAATTTGGTTTGTGGAGTCCTGCTTCTTTGATTCATATTGGTAATCCAGTTTCCTCATCGGTGAAATGGAAATAACTCTCTTACTTACCTGTTTTTGTAGGAAATGAGAAAAATCAACATGAACACTCTTCCAAACTGTAATGAGGCATACAAATGAAATTTATTATTATAAATTTTGCATTTCTTCTTACAGAGCTTAGGAAAACTTTAGATCTTACATAAAGTCTCTCTTACATCCTTACCCTGAATTTTCCGTCCTGAGGTCTCTTTCTTAGAGTTTTACATAAACAATGAGCTCAAACAGCCTCAACAACTTCCCTAAAAGTGCCTGCTGCCCAAGCAAAACATGTTTCCAACCCTCTCAGCTCTAACACAAATGTTCCATCACTTTCTCTGACCCTCCCTGCTGACTTTTACAGTGATTATAGAATATTTCTCTGGTGATGAAAGATATTATTTATTTATTTTCCTATTCTTTTCAAGAGCATATTTTGAAACCTTACAAAATCCCTAGAGCTCATTTTTAGAGATGGATGAGAGGTGGCTTGCATATTTCAAACCCCCTGATTTCCAGGGTCATCTCAAAAGGCATTTAGTGTTGTCCCTGAGGGGAATCCTTTCTGCCTTTCTCTCCCCATTCTTTTCTCCCCTGGGAAAAACTACATTGCTGAGAAGCTGCAAATGCTTTAATATGTCCCACCTCCCAGGAAAAGTGTATGTTTTCCCCTAGGAATTAGCAAATGAATACAATATTTTCCCATTGTTTCCTTTCCTCCAGTCTGGAAGAAAATCAAAACAAGTCTCTTGGGTTGTGTTACAGTTTTCTACCTTCTCAACCAACATACCTGTTAATAGTAGGTAACTTCTGCTCGGCTCACAGGTGAAATAAGACCATAGTCACTAGCATTTTCTGTCCTTTAGGCAATGAATTTCATAATTATAGAGAGAGCTGAACTGTGTGCTACCTTGAGAAGACAAGGCTGTGGGGAATTGAAACCAAACAAATATTTAAGCAGTCAGTGGCAAGAAGCTACCAGGCCTGGACTTCTCAATTCTCTAGACCAGTGCTGCTCAAACGATGCAGTAAAGGACCATTTAAAAAATATATTCTACCTTTAATGGACCAAAAAACAGTCCTCCAGCACAATGACTACCACATATACCTCATCAGGGGAGTTCAACAGCAATTGAATTATTCTATACTCTGCTCTACAATAAAAGTGTATCTGATAATACACTTGGAAGTTGCAACAGATACAAATTGTTATACATTTCCTATATACATTCTTCCAATTTCTGTACTTGTTTCGTATAAACCAGCAACATACAGTTCACAAAGAGATGCCATGCAAAGGATCATACTTTGAAGTAGCAGTGTTAAAGGGGAGCTTTTAGAAATATTCCTACCTCTAGGAATATTTCAAAATTTTCGCTGCACTGAAAGCAGTCTTATTTCTATTGAAATAAGAGTTAATGCATAAACAGTTGGCTAGTAAAGAAGTCCATCTGGTGTTATGATATATATAAAGAAGCAAATTCTGCTGCCATTTTCTAGGTTTCTGTCTTTGCTTCATACAAACAGAAAGAGTTAAGCTTGCTGGATGACTGAAACACAGATAAACATCCAAAATGGCTTAATTTCCAACCCTGTGAGAATCTCAGTAAAAAGTTCATGGCAAAAAGCGCCGGAGGAAAAATCACAGAAGGTTATGGATTCTCCTGTGTTACTCAGTAATAGTTGCAGTCTTTGACCATCACTTAACCTCAGTGGAGTAGACTTTCTCATTTGTAAAATAAGCTGACATATCAGATTAACTGTTTAGCAAGTCCCTTTCATGTCTAAAATTATAGATTCATTTCTCCTTTAAAATGTATAATCTCCCAATCTTCAATTATGATAAGAAAGATCTCATGTCAAAATAAATCAATAACAATTTCTACCTTCTTTACTGGAGTTTTCCCAGAATAACCTACCATTGATGGAAACATTTCTGAAGGCAATAATATAAAGTAGAACATACTGGCCCTTATTATAACCAAAATGTTAGTTCCTTGATTAGGATTGCGAATCACATTTGAGTTGCTTAAATTCAAACACATGAGACAGCACTCTTCAAAAGTTAGAATTTTGTTCTTCATGTTTCCCCAGGTAATTAAAGTACAATAAATGGGGCTGTGGAAACAAGTAAGCTTCTTTTACTCTAATGGCTTGCATGACAAGGGCTGAGTTCCACCACTCACCTTTATAAAGAAACAGGGGAAAAATCCAGTTAAAAATAACTCTGAGAAATTTTGAAGGATGACGGTACTGATATAAATTACAGTCAAAACTGGGAGAGAAAATAAAGACTTCCTGTGAGCACTAAAGCCATCAGGGACTCCCAGGCATTTTATTTTGAGCCAAGAGCAAGTGCAGGAGAAAATACTTTGGAAGAGCTGTTGGTCATTGTCCAAAAAACATTGTGAGAGAATTTTGTGACTATCCACAAAAAGTGATGGAGTTGAAAAACAGAGATGGAAAAATTCAACTGGAGTGGGGAAAGATTATTTCCCAAGCATTATGTTGGCATAAAAGAATACGTCCAGCAGAGTCATAATGACTTAAAAATATACTTCAAGCCGAGTTTCAACCCAAGAGTATTAGGCCTATGTGGTTCTAGAAATAGATGATCTAAACACTCTAAGAGGATGAGATATAAAATGTCATAAGTTTTTTGAACAGCATGGTCATCTGCAATATCCACTCCCATTGTGTATTTTTCTGTTGGTCTGCTCAACAGTTTAAGCTGGTAGGCAATGCTAGTAGAGCAGCCTATTAATAGTAAATGAGGTTTTACAGTGTCAACAACTTCTTTCAGAGAAGTCTATGGAAATAATGGCTCAGTTTGCTTACTGAAAAACCATTACATATATCATGGACTATGTGAATCATCTACTTAATCCTTAGAATTTCTCAGATAAAAAATTACTGTCAGAGTTGCCTGAATAAGGCATTTAGATGTCATAATTGAATTTCCAACAAAATACCTTATTGTATGATATCACAAGAAGATATATACCTATTAAAATGACACGTATAAATACAGTTCTTACTAATTTAGACACATGCTTTATATGAGTTATTCTTTCAATCAACTGTAACTTACATGATATAAAATAGGCTTATGAATCACTCATTGATTTAAGCACTTTAAAGGGTGTTTGTTATATCTATTCCCGTTTTCCATCACTGATATGTCAGCTTTCCAGTTTTCTCTTGCCTTTTTTTCTTTATCAAATTCATTGTACTCAAAACTACTAGAAAAAAACCTTTGAATTACATTTTCCATGTTGGCATTTACCTATTCAAGACCTAAAGTAAACTAAAACTTAAAGTTATATTAAATCCAAGTTCAAATTTAATTCAATCAATAAATATACAAATAAGTATATTCTACATGCTTAGACATATCGGTGCTCTCTTGTTATTTTGAAAGTGACTTGCCCCACATTCCAAGATTTCAAGTTTTTCAGTCCTGGCAATGCACACCAATCAAAACTACCAACTTGCTCTTTTGTCAAGAAATTAAAACATGGTTAACTCCAACTTACTCAGAATTATTTAGCCTTTATATTGTGTTTTGTGCAGAAATGAGGATGAAATAAATGGTAAATCTCACTCAGGAATTATTAAATATGTTTAAAATGATTGAATTTAAAAATAAAAATCTGGCTTCTAGAGAGGGAACACAAGGCAAGCAGCTTTTCTTAATGCTTTACTAACAAGGGGGAGGGTAGTCAAATTGTTATTTTTTTAAGGGTTTTCTATGTAACAAGCTCTATTTGAAACTTTAATATTATTTTCCACTTTAACCCTCAAAAACATTCTATAACACAGGATTAGTATTCTTTATTTAAAATAAATGACAAAGTCAGTATTTAAACCACTATCTATCTTGTAAAAACGATACACCTCTTACCAAAGTACCACACCAACCTCTCAAAAATCTGTGTTGAGCATATTCCAAAGTGTCCTATGCACATTGTAACATGTTAATATGCTTGCAGTTGTGGTTTGGAAAATCATTTTTAAGTGTACTGAACACCAGAACATATTTGAGAACAGAAATCGTTGCTTTTATATCCCTCCATAGGTTTTAGTGGAAAATAATTCTTAGCTGATATACTTTGTGTAACATTATAGCAGCCAGAAACCCTGCTTCAATTGTTTTGTCTCCCATCACCCCAGCATGAACCACATATTTATTTGGCAACTGTCCATCTGAATGCCCTGCATGATTTACCATCCGTCTCCTTCCTATATTAAATGCATCCATTCTCTAGCATAAAAGAGATGATGAGAGGATTTCTCTACAAAGAATTACAGACAGGATATCTGGTTTTCCTACACTATTTTTTTATTTATTTATTTATTTTATAAATTTATTTATTTATTTATTTTTGGTTGCATTGGGTCTTTGTTGCTGCGTGCGGGCTTTCTCCAGTTGCTGCGAGAGGGGGTTACTCTTCTTTGTGGTCCGCGGGCTTCTCATTGTGGTGGCTTCTCTTCTTGCAGAGCACAGGCTCTAGGTGCTCAGGCTTCAGTAGTTGCAGCACGTGTTGTGGCTTGCAGGCTCTAGAGCGCAGGTTCAGTAGTTGTGGCACACGGGCAGGCAGATTCTTAACCACTGCGCCACCAGGGAAGTCCTACACTATTCTTTTAGTTAGGCCTGAGATATCACATTGTTTATTTGAACACTGCTTTTGACACCAATTGAAGTGGTGAGAGCAGGAGCAAATCCTAGTCTTTCTTTTTGACCCCTCTTTCTCATTGGGAGATCATTGCAGAAACAATTACCTCACAATGCTCATATTGAAAATGCAAATATCCACGCTGAGTGACAGTCCTCCCAGATCTGTAGAAATTCTAAACCTGATTCCCACAAATATCAATAGATTGGTAGAATTTGTTTGGGATAGGACCTAGATCTGAATATATCTCCCTTAGCAAAATTAGCATTCACCGGGAACCCTTATGGTGGGTCACTGAGACCCCTGCTTCCTGGTATTCATGTGCTTTTGTAATGCTCTTCCCTTGGTTGGACTTCTTTACACACATCTGACAAACAGACTAGGGAAGAAATGCCGGGATGCCTCTGCTGATACTCAGTTATAAAAGACAATGGCAGGCTTCCCTGGTGGTGCAGTGGTTAAGAATCTGCCTGCCAATGCAGGGGATACAGGTTCAAGCCCTGCTCCAGGAAGATCCCACATGCTGTGGAGCAACTAAGCCCCTGTGCCACAACTACTGAGCCTGCACTCTAGAGCCTGGGAGCCACAACTACTGAGCCTGTGTGCCACAACTACTGAAGCCCACATGCCTAGAGCCCATGCTCTGCAACAAGAGAAGCCACGGCTATGAGAAGCCAGAGCACCACAACAAAGAGTAGCCCCTGCTCGCTGCAACTAGAGAAAGCCCAGGCGCAGCAACAAAGACCCAACACAGCCAAAAAATAAATAAAATAAAAATCTTTAAAACAAACAAAAAAAACAATGGCTTTCTTCTTGAACACTCTTTAAGTCTCTCCTTTGTTACCTGTTCTGGGGAAGCCAGCTGTCATGTGATGAGACAGCCCTGTATAGAGAGCCACATGAGTGAGCTTGGAAGCAGACTTTCTGAAGACTGACAGTAACCCAGTGGGAGAGCTGGAGACAGATCCTTTAGTCCCAGTTGTGTCTTGAGGTGACTATTCCTCAGCTAACAGCTTTACTCTGACCACAGAAGAAAGTTTCAGTCACAGATATCCAGAAACCTAGACCCAGACCCTTCAGGCACAGATACCCAGAAACTTAGACCCAGACCCTTCAGGCACAGATATCCAGAAACCTAGACCCAGATCCTTCAGAAACAGATATCCAGAAACCTAGACCCAGATCCTTCAGGAACAGATATTCAGAAACCTAGACCCAGATCCTTCAGGAACAGACATCCAGAAACCTAGACCCAGACCCTTCAGGCACAGATATCCAGAAACCTAGACCCAGACCCTTCAGGCACAGATATCCAGAAACCTAGACCCAGATCCTTCAGGCCCAGATATCTAGAAACCTAGACCTAGACCCTTCAGGCATAGATATCCAGAAACCTAGATCCATATCCGTCAGGCACAGAAACTATGAGATAATAACTATTTGCTATTTTAAGCCACTAAATATGGAAGAAATTTATTACACAGAAATAGATAATACAGACTTTGGTTCCAGGAGAGGTGTGCCATTATAACAAATACCTAAAAATGTAGGAATAATTTTGAAACCAGGAAGTAGAAGGAGGCTGGAAGGATTTTGATTAACTTGTTAGACAAATCTAAAATTGCATTAAGCAGATTTTTGGCAGAAATCTGGACTTTAAGTATGCTAAATGTGAAGGCTCAAAAGCAAGTGAGGAGTAGGTGACAGTTTTATAAAGGCAGAAATTTAGCAACATTCTTGCCTGTAGTTATGCAGAAAGTAGAGCATATGCCGAATGAAGGGGCTGGTCTAGCTAAGGAGATTTCTAAGCAAAATGTTAAAGGTGCCCCCTTAATTCTTCTAGGTACTATAGTAAAATGCAAGAGGTGACAGATAAATGGAAAGGAGGATTGTTAAACTAAAAGGAGCCAAAATTCAATAGTTTTATAAACCCTCAACCCTTCCAGATAACCAGAAGTACTAAAATTAAGGAATAGCTTTTAAGCAAACATAGAATCTAGTCCACTGCCAGGAAAACTTGGTCAAAAGATGAAGCCAAAGGCATGACTGTAAAATGTTTTAAGACTTCAGAAAGATCAAAGGTGGTGTATCAAATATTCAGTCACACAAAAGACCCTTAAAAAGATTAAAAATGTGTGCCTCCAGGATCCTCTTATCAAACAAATGAGAATCAGGAAGCTTGAGGATATTGTTCCTAGGCTCTCCCAGCAGGATCCCAAAAGAGAGGAGTGCCTCTCTTTCAGAGAGTTAGGGGTGTGGCTTTTGTCTAATGCAGAAGCATCACCTGCTTTGACTAAGGGGCATAGAGGCGATACCAACTGAGAAGCATTTGGACCCCTGAGTACTACTGGCAGAATTGAGGCCAAGAGAATTGCTCAGCTGCAAACATGTTTCTTTTCATGAAAAAGGAAAGTTGACTCAAAGGTCAAAACCAAGACCATCGAGGGCAAAGCTGAGTGCCATGAAGTATTATTCTCAGGCATATAATCAAAGAAGTTCCTATGATCACCAAACTGGATTTCAGAATTGCTGTGGATCAACGACGCCACTTTTCCTTAAATTAACGTCTTTTAATTTTTTTTAAATTCTGATGCTTTGACATCTGGGGCCTTGCGCTCATCCTGGGGGACTGCCAATTACTGCCCCTGGGTTAGTCAATTACTAGAGACAATGAACATTTTGTTTTTAATTGGAGTATAATTGCTTTACAATGTTGTGTTAGTTTCTTCTGTACAAGGAAGTGAATCAGCTATATGTATAGACATACTCTCTCGGGCCTCCCTCCCATCCCCCACATCCCACTCATCTAGGTCATCACAGAGCACCCAGCTGAGCTCCCGGTGCTATACTGCAGGTTCCCACTAGCTATTTATTTTACACATGGTAGTGTATTTATGTCAAACATAATCTCCCAGCTCATCCCACCCTCCCTTTCCCTCCATGTGTCTACACGTCCATTCTCTATGTCTACGTCTCTATTCCTGCCCTGGAACTAGGTTCATCTGTATCATTTTTCTAGATTCCACATACATGCATTAATATATGATATTTGTTTTTCTCTTTCTGGCTTACTTCACTCTGTATATATACAATGGAATATTAGCCAGCCCTAAAAAGGAACAAAACTGGGTCATTTGTAAAGATGTGGATGAATAACATTCTTAAATGTACCATTCAAATGCAAACCAACCAATCCAGAGCGCACTTTTATACTCTGGGCAACTAACCCCTGCCCTAATTACTCCAGGCCAGTCACCATACAACTAATGACAGCCCATACAACTCAGAGCCCACTGAAATTATTCAAACTAGCCACTAAGTCTACTTGCCCTACCCTACCCCCTCCTTCCCACAGAAACCGCAATAAAAGCTTTAGCTCACTAGTTCCCTTGTTCCCTCTGCCTTTTGACTGGCTCCAGTGCTTTCTGGTGTCATGTGCTGTGCCCCCTGTTTCTAGGTAACTGTGTGTATTAACTTATTTCTTTATAACAGTCATTTCCATTTTTGTGTGTCTTACCATACCTGATTAAATCAAACCTTAGGCAACCTCAAAACAGTTCCATTTAACTCCTTTTGTACAGGATTATCTATAATAGTTGTCCTATGCCATTTGACCCAAGATTGGGTATTTATGGAGTTGATAATTGTCTATTATCTCTGATATACATTTAAAATGAGATTTCACATGAGGAGCTGTACTTAAGGAACAATCATCAAGCAACCTCCTCCACATCTAAACCTGATTTAGAAGATGGAATTCCAACACGCATTTGACCTATTGACTTGTTTCTGATGAACAGAATATGGGAGATGTAAAAGGATGCTACTTCTGAGGTTAGGCTATAAAAAGACTGGCCACTATCTCACTCTCTCTTGGATCACTGACTGCAGGAAACTGGCTGCCATGCTGTGAGACAGCCCTGTGGAAACGTGAAGTTAATGAGTTTGGAAGCTGATCTTCTGATGTTTGCCAACAAACATGTGAAGGAGCTTGGAAGCATATTTTTTATCCCCAGTTGAGTCCTGAGATGACTAATATCCCAGCCAACAAATTGCCCATAATTTCAATAGAGACTTAAGCACTGTACACCTGGTAAGGGACACCTGGATTCCGAACCCACAAAAACTGTGGGATAATAAACGTTTGTTTTAAGCCAATAAATTTTGGGGATTTTTTTTTTTTTCTTCTTTTAACGGAGCGATAGATAACATTAACTCCCTTTCCTGGCTGCATGCTGAAGTACAGACATGCAGTCTGGAAAAAATGTGCCAAGGTAGATGAGGGAGTGCTTAGAAAATCCTTACTGAGGAATAAATAATTGACTTATAGCTAACTGAATTGGTAGTTTTGCTCTGAAAATTCTCTTTTGGATTAAAAATAATGTATCCCTCAATTAAGTTTTCTGTGGTTGGAAATTTTATTATTTCATAAATTTTAAGTATAGATCTAAAAAACTAAAAAACCCTAAAATAATGTTAGTTAGAAAACTAAAGTAGAGATTTGAGTCTATTTTGATTCATAATGAAACATAACTTTTATTTTGTTTCTTTGTATACCTTTGTAAGATTTTTTGTTTTTGTATGCTATGGAAGTTTCATAAGAAAAAGGGACCACCATGTCTTGTTCTTCCATTCGTTTTCACTTTGTAGTACATTATCGTGCACATACAAAGTGATAAATAAATGTCTTTGAATTAATTTCTATACCTGCTATTATCATTGTGTGATTAGTGAGTTAATTAACAAAGGAAAATGTAGAAAGAGAGCTGGTAAAATTGTAACATTGAGAACTTTTTCTCAATAACTTGGCAGGAATTAGTAGAGGTAGCTCATGATTTCAGATTGAAATCCCACTGTGTACTCCCCCTATGGGCAAAATGGGCAAAACAAATAAATTCAACATCTTTTGACTTTATGAATATTTTGCTGGTTTATGAATCCGATAAAATTTGTTTCCTTAAGTGTTTAAACTCTTGTGCACAGAAACATACATACATCACTTAAAACTCTTAAATTATATTAAATTTAGGATATCTACTATGCAAATACAAGAAAATAAACATATACTTTGTTATACTAGGAAAAGTGAGTAGACTGACTTAATGTTTTGTGGGTTTTTTCATGTAAATCGTGTGCCCGAGAAATATTTTATTACCCCCTGCTTTCTCCCATATTGAGGGTGAAGGACTATTTATACGTAATGGATCCTCTACCAACGGTAGAAATCTTGGCTCAAAATCTTCTACTCATTATGAAAGTTACCTCCTAAATGTTTTCTTCCCTGTGAAACATATCCTGACCATGTTTTCTAACACGGAATTCTCTCTTCTTTGCTCAAATATCATGTGTATGTGACTTCCTTACATCTCTTTCTGTTGGAATTTATTTTCTTTTATTTTTGGTCTGTCTCCTCTACTAGACTGTAAGAACCCGAGGGCAAGAATTACGTTCAACAAAAGCATCTAGACTCCTGCCTAAATATATTGACCAGAACTCTTTGTGAAATATTCACTGAATTTGCCCTTTGAGAAAAACAGTAAACCTCAGGGGGCTTTTATAAAATTAGGAGTTTCTTCCAAATGGCTCAGAGAGCTCTGCTTTTTGCTATAACCTTACAATTAACTTATTATATTATTCTTGAGATACAGTGAATTCATAACAAAAATTATGAACTATATTCTAAAAGAATGTATTAAGCAGGAAATTATACTGTAGTAAAGAGCTAGACCCCATTTTTTGATATTTGACTGCTGACAGTTTTTATCCTCACCACTCTTTCTTACCCCTTTTGTCCCACATCTAGGCAAGCTGACAAGAAAGCCTGGATGTTCCCCCCTTTGACACTGGCAAGAGATTCAAACTTCAAGTCCCAGCTTATGTGAAAAACTTCATGAGCTCCACCCACTAAGCACCATTAAAGCTCCAAGTCAGTCTCCCTTCCCTGTTCTCTCAAGTCAGTTTTGCCCATCTTTGGAAACCTGCCTTGCTCTCCCCAGAAGCCCTCCATTATGTAAGTTATAAACTTTCCTGTATCTTCTTGGTTATATGTGTGGTGTCATCAGCCTTGGAATTGAGACTAAATCTCACGTGGGTAAATCAAAAGAGAATCAAATTAGTACTTATTTTTCTGAGTGTGATTAGGTTAACAATACTTTTAGTTTGATACTTAAAATTTGTGAAAGCAGTAAGAAAATTTCAAACCACAGAAAAACTTAGTGGAATCCCAATTTATAACTGTAATTTGATCCCCAGGATTAATTAGGACCATGAAGGTTGTCAATTGGTACATTTTAGCCATATTAATGCTGTGGTATTACCCATTAAGACCTCCTTAGACAATATTATTGAAATTACTGACCCCCATTCAATCATAAACCAACAAATACTGACAAAGGAGCTCACAGAAAGAGGATAAACCACTGCCTACACATAATGCAAGACCCCACCACCTCAGTTAAATTTCTGGAAATTATTTGGTAAACTGAGAGCTGTACCCCAACACTGCCAAGAAACAGCACTGACTCTCTATTGACTCTTTCAGCATCCACAACTTCTTTTAAACTCTTTCTGTCTTGAGAGGCAACATATTTCTCATTTATGAATTTGACTTTAGCCTATTTGCACTGTTACTTGCAAAGTGGCCCATTTTGAATGGGTCTCCTTCCAACAAGTCTCTAGAATCTGTCCAAATTGCAATACAACAAGCATTCCATTAATGGTCCCAGAGACTGCTATCTGTAGGTGCTTTAGCAACATCCTCTCATGATTCCTGGAATCTCTAGACAATCCATGAGGGCCATAAGTTGCCCACTGACTTCTGATACAAGAAACTGCCCTCCTCAGCCCTGTGCTATATACACCATTGATGCAGCAATTGCTAACCACATAAGTAGGTTCTCCTGTATCTCATAGGCCCTGAACCTGTGACACTCTGTACCCCGCTGCCTGTTATTCCTTTGATCATGAAAGCAGCACCCCACAGATTCAGTAAGACTACCAAGATTTACTTGCTATAAGATGGAGTGAAAGATAAACCCTCGGGTATATCCCACTTGCAAAAGGGAGAGGCTTCTCGTATCCTTAATCCCTTGCCAGATACCTTGGTCCTGGAGTGGCTCAGCCTTCTTCCAAATCCACTGGTTACTTGGGAGCCCCTTAGGATGAAGTGAGTCAATGGCAGTTGAGTTCATCTACTTTATAGAAGGCTTTGTCAACATCACATAGAATGGAGTTCAATGAGAGTTGCCCTTTTTAATTACTTAACAATTAGTCTCAATATCTGAAACAAATTTTGGGTGGGGATCCATCCCATTTTTTCAGCATGATTACAACATATACATTTGTGTTTAAATCCTCTATTTTATTCACCTATTATTAAAAAATTCATATATTTTGGTCAAAAAAAATTGTCTATAACTAGTATCTCTTTATGACACTATGTTTTTACATTTATGATTAATCACTTTTGACTTTGATTTTCCTTAGAAAACATTGTACATCACTTATGGTATGTTGAGTGTCGATTATGTTCTTTAAAATAAGAAATACAATGAGATACCATAACACACCCATTAGAATAGCTAAAATCCAGAAAACTGACAACACCAAATTCTGACAAGATGTGGAGCTGGTGAAAAAGCAAACTGGTACAGCCAACTTGGAAAACAGAATGGCAGTTTCTTACAAATATATCTTAGTATATGATCCTGCAATTGTGCTCCTTGGTATTTACCCAAAGTAGTTAAAAATTTATGTCCACACAAAAATCTGCACATGGATGTTCATAGCAGCTTTACTAACTATTGCCCAAACTTGGAAGTAACCAAGATGTCCTTCAGTAAGTGAATGGATAAATAGACTGTGGTACATCCAGACAACAAAATATTATTCAAGACTAAAAAGAAATGAACTGTCAAGCCATGAAAAGATAGTGAGGGACCTTAAATGCACATTACTAAGTGAAAAAAGATAATCATAAAAGGCATTATTTCTGACAGTCACATTTCTTTTCTTAGCATAATACACTGAAGAAATTTAAAATTTATTTTAAAAGTAAATATTATTTTTTGTATACACTGAAATAATTTCAAACCTACAAAAAAGTTGCAAGGTAATTATTTGCCATGAACTATTTGAATATAGGTAGCCAACATGATGCCATATTATCAAGAATATCTCTTATATAACTACAATGTACCATCAATATAATGAAACTAAAACTATCAGATAATTCACAGAATTATTTCAAGTTTACCCATTATCTCAATAATCTCCATTATAGCAAAATAATCTATTCCAAAATGTGTCACATTTAGTTGTCATATCCTTTTGCTCTATTTCAGTTTGGAACACCTTAAATCTTCCTTTGATTTTTCAGGACTGATATTGTTTTAAGAATTGTAGAACAATTATTTTGTAGAACATCCCTAAACTAGTTTTTCTAATGTTTCTGCATGATGATATTCGAGATAGCAACACTGTATTTTGCCATGTGGCATATAATTTTGATTTATCCCAAGTTCCATTTGGTTTTTCCCATGTTAACTTTGATTATTTAAATAAAAAACCCTTTCAGTGTTTCTCCTTTAAAAAATTACATTTTTTACTATTATAATTAACAGTAATTATACTGTTTTGTGGGGAGGTGTTTTATGACTATATAAATATCCAATATCTTATCAAATTTCTACCCGCTTATTTTAGCATTCATTGATATTACCTGGCTGAATTAGTTATTACTTTCACAATTGTCAAAATCTGATCATAACTCAATCATTTTTTCACTTTTATTAAGTGGCATTTTACTCTAAGAAAAAAATTTCTCTCTCCATGTCTTTTCATTTATTCATTTATATATTTCTATCATCATGAACATGTGGATTCCTATTTTATTCAATGGTTTATAATCAGTTATTATTATTATTTAATAGTATCTAAGATTGTCTCCAGTTTGGCCAGTGAATGTCTTCAAGTTGGTCAGGTGTCTTTTTCACCTGTACCCATCATTCCTTCAGCATTTCCTTACTCTTAGGCATGACATGGTATTCATGGATCATCTTGTATATTTTGTACCCCAGCCCTGGAATTTACCATATCTTCAAATAGTTTCTTTAATTTCGGTGGAACATCAAATTTAGAAACTGATTTCTGGGTGATATGTTCGTTCACAGCTACTGAGGTGTTGTTACCCTAAAGCTCTCACAGTAAACATGCACTCACACACATGCATCTGAATTTTAATATCGATCTATATATACTACAAACTTTGAACACTGATGCTTTCTATTTCAATCTTCCATACAGGATTCATTGTAATTTTCTCCCTTTGCATATTTGCAAATTCCTTCCATGACGGCCAGAATATTGGCCTCTATATTCCTTAGTATATTTACTTATGTGATTATCCCCCTATATGTAAACAATCTACCATCACGGTGACCTTCTGACCATCTATCATTTCCTTCACCAGAGGTGAGCCCTCTGTACCTACTCAAGCTCCCACATTCCACATCCACCATGACACATTATGCTGGATTGCTACTACTACTGTTACTCACTCAAATATGTATGCCCCCAACTCTGACTGAACTGCAATTCTCAGCCAGGGAGCTATTACAATGCCCCAGGCATAGTACCCATCTCACCCCACTTCAGCCCATGACACATGACGCCAGGCCACCACCACCATTGTGCCACAATTTCATGGATGCCTTAACCCTACTGGCTTCCCTGAGACCCATCCTCTTTAACCTCTTTTGGCTTCAGAATACCATGCAACGCCACTGCTCTCCCCACTTCCCTACACCTTCCTCACTCTGTTTGCTCTCTGACTCCCTGTACTAGGCTGTTGCTGCATCCAATGGCCCCTACCCTACACTGGCATACACCTCAGTCCATTTGATTTTGTTTGAGTCATTTGAGTCCACATCAGAGTTTGGGTCAAGCTGAAAATGTTCTCTCTAGCCCTCAATTTCCTTATTTGTATAAACTAGATACTCTTGAAATTTTATCTCTGGTTAATTCCTGAATCTAGTTTCAGAACATTCAGAACCTCATCATTAAGGGAAAAAAAATTACAATATTTTTTAAGAGAAAAGTAAATAAAAACTAAAGGAAAGAGACGTCTTCTACTTATTTTGAAATTACTTTTAAAGATGTCATAACTTCTCAGCTTCTGTGTAGTCCCCAGGCATTGTTAATGCTCACAAATGCTAATTAACACTGAACTGCTTACTACAATGTTTTTCTAGCAGGCAGCCTCAGAATGTCCCATTATCGTGATTAAATATTTCTTGAACTTGAGGTGTGTCCTCAACACTGTAAAGAAGATACAGGGAAAGTTTATACTTCAAAGAGATTCTTGACCTCAGAAGTACATCAAGGCAAGATTATGTATCCAGGATTTTTTTTCTCAAATTCGATCACAACCTATCTTGTATTTATTTATTTATGAATATTCTTATAAAATAAATAAATAAGAAATTAAAAAAGCATCTGTTGGAAAAGCCTTTCTTGAGAGAAATTTGACAATGGCCACCAATTATATAAAATCTGCCATTATCCTTTGATCTCCTTTATAGGAATCTACTTTATTATTATTTCAGAGTTAATCACTATATGTATCATCCACAACAAGGATATTCCTTGTGGGCGCTTTCTCATACTTTGTAGAATATTCAGCAGCATCTCTGGCTTCTACCTGCTAGATTCTAATATAATCATCCACCAGTCCCCTCACAGTGTACAAACAATAATGTCTCCAGACATTGTCAGATGTTCCCTAGCAAGGCAAATTCCCCAACCCACATTGAAAACCACAGCTTTATATATAGATTGGTTTGAGACATTATTGTACATTATACATTATTGTCATGAAGGACACTTCTTTTATAGAAACCTGTGAATAACAGGAATCGCAGATACAAATAACTCTATGGGACAGGAAGATAAAGAAAGTCAGTGGAAATAACCAGTGGAGACTGTGGTAAACCAGGGAACTCACAAAACGTGCCCCAACTAGAAGGGGCTGCTGTCCCTACACTGTTATTATCAAGCATTGCAAGAATTGAATTCTGATCCAATGTTGCTCATTTCTTTCTTCAAGAAAATACACATATCTAGGGGACTTCCCTGGTGGCTCAATGGTTAAGAATCTGCCTGCCAATGCAGGGGACACGGCTTCGAGCCCTGGTCCAGGAAGATCCCACATTTTTGTTGCTGTCAAATTTGTAATAATTACAAGTCAAGTCTTCTTTCCTTAGTCTGGAAAGAAAACAATCAACAATATTTTTGTAAATTTGGATTCGGAGGTCAAGGGACCATTGACGTTTATTGTAGAAGAATAAAAATGAAGAGGGTTTTCTGAGGAGATCGAGCAGAGGCTTGAAGAAAGGAGAAGAAAAGATTTCCCAACGTGAAGAAAACAGTTGGAGATTTGAAGCAACAGAATTTATGGAGAAGAGAGAGCAGGTGTATTGGCAAGACTGGTTAGCTGATTGCCCTTCAACGATGGATGAGACTCTGAGAAGAAGACCTAGTCTCAATAAGACAGGACCGGAAGCAGCCATATAGACAATCACCTTGTTCACTGATTGCAGAGAACTAGCAACGAAGAGCTGGATGTAAACTGATCCTTGTCATGGGCTAATGGCTGTCTCAGTGGTAAGTTGAATGGACAAATTACAACTTGCCAGGACCACCCCCAATCTCATCTTATGAAAGATCCCCAAACTGTGGTGTGATCCAGGAGAAAGGTTAAGTTTTCCATCGTGTGCTCAGTTGTGGAGCTAGATGTTGCTTTCCAATACCTAAAGAAATAGAATATTTCTTGCCCACGTCTATATATTGATGCTTATTCACCTGCTGTCCGGCTTTTCTATATGTCACACTTTTCTATATGTTCTACATTTTCTAGTATGTGCGTATAACATTTTTGAGATTCTAAAAAATACTTCTATGAGAAAAATCTAAATGTGTACAAATTACATGAGATTCCCTGATTTCTCTGTTTTTAATTTAAAACAAAGAACAAGTTATTAGCAATGGGAATTTTAGAATACTAACATGTGGGCAAAATCGATGACACAGAAGCCAATGTCTGTTTTCTCATTGATCTATGACAGTTTGTAGATCTCGTAGAAAATAAAAGAGTGGCTAATAAATCCTGCCTTGAGATAGAGAAGGTTTAAAATAATGAAAGAATCTATTTCTCATTTTATAACATACAGGCTGTCTCACTTAACTGTATTCTGCTCTATAGTTTTGACATGGGCATTACTTTTCCCTCGGCATTAATGTCAGTGGATTATTCTATAAGAAATTCCCTTTGAGAGGCTATCAAGCGCTACAGTTTTGAGAGGCTAACATTTGGCAAATAGGAGAAATCAGAGCCACTTCAAATGAAAATGAAAAACAAGAAAGAAATGCACAATGCCTTATTTTTACAGAGAATCAGTGCTTTGACAGCAAACATTTCAGAGTTTATGATTTACATCTGATCTTTAGAAAGCATTCAGCTTCCTCTTTTTTCTTTCCCAGTGAGGGCATCTGAGATCTGCCCTGTTTTGCCTAAAAGTAAGACAGAAAAAAAATCCCTGACCACTTTCCAATATTTCTGCATGCACATTGCTCTAAATAAACTTGAAATAGTTCTCTATTCCTGAATTGCTCCACCCCAGCTCTAATCAGAGATTAATTAAAATAGGCTCCATTGTGAACTAAATTAAATGCAGCACAGTGTATATCCCTTGGGACTAAAAACAAAATATTGTACTCCTTGCTACAAATATACACAGAGACATATGTTTATTTATGTATAGACATGTATACATAATTGTGTGTGTATAGTATTTTTGTGAGTCAAATACCCAATGATGAGTGTTTCTTGTTCTCATTTCTGGCTTACTCATAATTTCTCATATCATTCTTCCCTACTTACACACATAGAAAGAAATATTTATATTTATTATACCTACTCGATAGGGAAAAAAACCCAAAAGATTCATATTTGTCTACATTATCTTCATTCAGTCTACACACTTGTATTAAGGGCCAACTTTATGTCAACCCCCATTGCTCTTAAAGCATTAACATAAGGAACTCTCATCAGCTAATAACATTACAGAGCAAATTAGGTTTATTCATTTAACAAACATGTATTGTTAAATTGCTATCCTGGATCCTGGAACATATCCAACTGATATTCTCTTTGCCTTGGCAACATGCACAGTCATGTGTGGGAGGGACTCAGTTGTATAAACCAGTAATTATAATAAAAAATTATGTGGTATGCATTTGTACAAAGAGCCACAGAGAGTAAACTCTGCAAAGGAAAGTCAAAGGGGGAATTACACTGGATCCTTCTTTTCCTCCCTGTTAGCATATGTTATGGAATTCACTAAAGGGAAAAAGATTTCCCCTCTAGAATGAAATGGGTCCTACCCAGGTTGAAGTGGCTAAGTGAATAAGAAATGAGCCTGGTCCCCAAGTCTCCTCAAAACTGATTAAATTACACTAAATCTCACAATGATACGCATGATCTACTTTTCCTCAAGTGGAATAGGGGGCATAGAAAAATACATTTTTATGGTGTGTTCCACAAGATATTACTCCTTTTATTGTGTAAGATTAGTCCTATCATAGCTGGCATTTTTTCTGTATCACCCAATTTATAGTTCCTCAGTATAGTCCTACTTGCTCATGCTCCATATGGAGCCATGGAATATTAAATGCTGGAAGTAACTGTGCTTCTGGTTGTAAACTGTCCTTTACACTCCTTTCCAGCTGAGTCAATGACACTGAGAGAGTGACAGTATTCATGGATTCATGAGGTTAACTTAATAGTCAATGATTAATCATTCTGTGACCTTAATTTTGTTGGGTTCTGGGAAAAAAACACAGTTTATAATTGCCTATAATGACTTCTTGTCTTAAGCCAATGGTTTTCCAACTTATTTTAAGGAATGAGAATTTGTAGTAGGCATCTCATGGTGATGAGTGGAAGATTACCTGAAATGCTCTATCACCAGTTTACCTGGTATGCTTCATCTTGACATTTAGATTTCAGCTTAAATATTACTTTCCCACCCAGGTCTTCCCTAACTATCTCAACAAAAGTGGTCCCCCTAAATGCTAATTATTCTTTATCCTGTTGTTTTCTAATAACATTTATCATCTGAACTTTTGGCAGTGCTGTATAAATACCAGGTAAGTATTAAGAATATGGAATAAAGTATGATGTGATTTAATATTAGTGAAATTAATATTTTGTTAAATTAATATTGAACAGAACCTGCCTTAATCCAGACAGGCTTGTCTCAATTCTATTATAGTGGTGCACATTTATTTATTATAGGTATTGAGAGTACATATCAGTTTTCATCTCAAAAGTGAATAATGCTGTTAAAATAAATTGGAAAACTAATACCTTGGCCTATAGCATCAGATACTCTGAAGTATTGTAATATTAGCTGTATTAGCTTTTTTTTTTTTTTTAACTGTGATTTTTATAGCTATTATTTTTTTTGTGCTGGCAAAAACTTTGGCCTTTTTTTAAAAATCTGTATTTGGGCTCACAGTTCTGTAGGTCAAAAGTATAATGGGCTCCACTGGGTTCAATGTTTAGCATCTCAGGTTCAGATCAAGGTGTTGGCCAGGCTGAATTCTCATATAGATGCTCTAGAGGAAAATCTGCTCCCAACCTCATTCTTGCTGTTAAGCAAATTCAGTTCTTTGCAGTTATAGGACTGAGCCCTCCATTTAATTAATGGCTGTTGGCCAGGGGTTGCTCTCAGCTCCTAGAGGGCACCCACGTTCCTTCTCAAGTGACCTCTACATCTCCAGCCAGCAATGGTATATTGAATCCTTCTCATGCATTGAAACTCTGACTTCCTTTACTGCTTCTACCCTCCAGAGAAAACTTCCTGCTCTTTAAAGGGCTTGTGATTAAGTTAGGCCCACCTTGATAATCTTCTTTTAAGTCAACTGCTTCACATAACATAATCTAATCATGGAAATAAAATCCCTCATATTTACCCTCCTAGAGATTTGTGTGGCATGGACACCACAAGGCAGGGAAACTTGGGAGCTATTTTATAATTCTATCTCTCATGTAAGCTAATACAGGCCATGGAGTTACAAAGCAGTGGTATCAATACAAATATTTTGGAAATAATCTGAAATTTCAAAAATATTTTAATTTATCTTCAGAGAAAATACCAAGATTTTATTGGACTTTGCTGTACTTATTTTATAAGTGTGTGTGTGTGTTGGTTTGCTTTGCTTTTGTTTTCATTTGTTTTGCCTTTGATTTGGTTATTTTTAAAATTTCATAGAGAGGAACCAAGAAATATTGTAATTTCTGAAATTAAAATTGGAGGGCCAGGGCTTCCCTGGTGGCGCAGTGGTTGAGAGTCCGCCTGCCGATGCAGGGGACACGGGTTCGCGCCCCGGTCCGGGGAGATCCCACATGCAGCAGAGCGGCTGGGCCCGTGAGCCATGGCCCCTGAGCCTGTGCTCCGCAACGGGAGAGGCCATAACAGTGAGAGGCCCGCGTACCACAAAAAAAAAAAAAAAAAAAAAAAAATTGGAGGGCCAGTAGGTAAGCTATTTATTCATAACCTTACAAAATATATTATGTAGAATTTTCTTTCTTTTTTTCACTTATGCACAAAAGTACATAATGTTGTTGATATGCCCTGCTCTAGAAGACACACTTTATAAGGTCAAAATATTAAATATACTATAAAATTGATAAGGTTTATAGACGTTGAAAAGCATTCAAAATACTTCCAACTGCCTTTAGAAGAATGATTTCAATTTCTTCTAATGTTCTCTACTGCAAGGAATTTAGAGGCATTTATCAAATGTATTGAGCAATAACAATTCACCAGCTATGACTTTAAGGTAGACCAATTTGATTATTTTCACTCTAAGTTAAAAGCAGACACTGATAGGAAATGTGCTTAAATTAAAATACCTATAAATACCCCTTATAGGTTATGTAACGTGATTTAATTTTACTTATTTTCTAATAATAACCTTAAACCAGTAACCAAAGGCTTGGATGGAAACACCCATAAATTATCATTTGTGTATAGAACAAGACTAAACATGATAGCCTAAAATTTATGTTTATTCATAAACAGAGTCACAAAATAGATGCAGGAGGTTGCACCTTTTTAAGGCACATACTCTCTCAGATTGCAATTAACTGTTTCATCATCTCCTCTAGATGAGATTTCTGCAGTGGGATAGAGTTAATTAAGTACATTCTATGAAAATAATTAGTGTTTTTGGAATATTGATGAAACTGCTGCAGTAGGTGTACATGAAGATATTATATGGGGATTACTGCATAGTCCTTCAGATTTCAGACATTATCAAGAGTAACAAGCATAAAACATTTACAGGCATGCATGCAACCATGTCCCTTTGTAGGCACAATATTATCAAATTATCCAAGTTGATTAAAGCTTCAGTTGCAAAGCAGGAGTGCAATATTCAAGTGACTTTGTGTTTCTACAAGTAAAATTGAAAATAAAATAGTTTTTTCCTAGGTTACCCGAAATGTCAAGTAAAAGTGGTTTGCAAATTAAATTAACTAGAAAATTGCCTCATCTTCCCGTAGATACAATCTTATTGTTTTCCCTGAATTATTATGAAATTAAAAAATGGTCTTATTATTATCTCTTACTTTATCATCCTGCAACTGGTAGGAAACTGGATTACTTTTTAAAAGATAAAATGGTTGTAATCGGTCAAAGAGAAATTTCTGAATGGAACCCAAATGCAAAATTTCTGGTAAATATATAATAGTCTCTTGAAGCTAACAGTCAACTCACTTACTTCTGATGTACTTTAATAATTTATGTTAATATTGTTGTAACTTACAGAAAACATGATTATTAACTTCAGCAAATCATAGAAAACCAAATTTAAAGATATCATAGACCCATTTAGTGGAGGCTGTTCTAACATAGAATCTCTTCTTTAGCAGGCACTATTCTTTCCATGGCTGGACATCTGCATTTTCAATATCGGTACTGTTTGCAAATTTAACTGAACAGTGAATAGGCCAGGTCTCTCTTCTACATGATAGAGTTTCAAATATTTGAAGATGCCTAACACATATTTATGTATCCAAGCTAAACATATATCACAGTATCATATTATGTATTTCTTATGTAACATCTTTGCTAGATTTTTCATATTAATTGCTTAACTCTAACTCCACACTAACTTGCAACTCTTATTCTTAGAATATGGAACCAGCATTACTAAAACTTATCCTTCTGAGCATTAGAGTTTGGAATCTAAATGGACACTATCTTTGATACCAGCAAGTTACATGAATTTTCAAGGTCAGCCTGAAGGTATTTATTTGGCCAACATATCAGAAATGGTACTTTGTTTTAGCTCAACTTCCTGACCCTTTATGAATCCATTTTATCCTACTAAGAGCTTCATGTCAGAATATAAACTATTTTCCTAACTTCATAATTAACATTCAACAAGGCATCTAATCAAAGCATCCCTTTCTCATTAGTTCAGTTCTGACAGTGTTATCATCAAGTGGCAAGTGTTCCAGAAAATTGTGTTGATAGCCTATCAGATACGTCAAGAACTTGATCTTCCTTTCCATTAAGTCAGATTAGGGACAGGAACAAATTTCCTTTATGAAAATGTGACTGAAAAAAAGTGACATTTTTCCAACAAAATCCTCTAATAGAAAATGGGTTAAGCTCACACTCTCCTTCCTATATATTTTACACGAGGCAAGGATTTTAAAATATTAATTGAATCATTTAGTATTGATGACATAATGTAAAAAATGAAGAAAAATTGTCTTTAAAATCAATTAGCTATTTGATTACAGTCAGGCTTTGAAATATTGCAAAGAAAAACAAATTAAATCTTGGAATTTATCCATAACTGAGTGGCATGATTATTTTGGTAGTTATGGCTATTGGAGGATGGGTTTTACTTACTTTTCCATTTATTACTTCATATATTACATATTTACATATTATGTGAAATAATAATGCTGAAATAATACATATTTACATATTATGTATAGTTATGTCTCTTGACCCTGGAGAAGTGGCCCTCTGTAGGAGATGTAATATGCATCCCAGTAGTGCACTCCCCTCTCGTCATCCAAGAGCCAGGGGCCAGCTGGTCCCAGGGTAGTGTCTGGCCTGCATTTGTGGATACCATCTGCAGCCTGCGGGACTGTAGTTTTCTTGCTTCTGCTGTCTGCCCCCTCAAGGGTGAGGCTAGTCTAGAGGCTTGTGCAAGCTTCTTGGTGGGAGGGGCCAGTGCTTGTCCTCTGGTGGGCAGGGCCATGTCAAAGGGTGGGTCTAGAGGCAGCTGTGGGCTCAGGAATTCTTTAGGCAACCTGTCTGCTGATGCTTGGAGATGTGTTCCCACCCAGTTAGTTGTCTGGCCTGAGCCATCCTGGCACTAGAGCCTACAAGCTGTTGGGTGGAGCCAGGTCTTGGTGCTAATGAGCAAAGCAAGGTGTCAGCCTGCAGGAGAGTTCATGCAGATGAATACTCCCAGATATGTCTACCACTCCCACCTCCCCAGGAAACCCTCCAAGACCAGCAGGTAGGTTTGGTCCAGTTTTCTATCAAATTACTGCTTTTGCTTTTTGCCTTTGGTTTCAGTGCACATGAGATTTTGTGTGTGCCCTTTAAGAGTGAAGTCTCTACTTCCCCCAATCCTGTGAAGTTCCTGCAATCAAGCCCCGCTGGACTTCACTAAATGCTCTGGGTGTTCCTCCTCCTGGTGCCAGATCCCCAGGCTGGGGGTCCTGACATGGGGCTCAGAACTCTCACTCCTGTGGGAGAAGCTCTGTAACACAATTATTCGCCAGGTTGTGGGCTGCCAACCCGGAGGGTATGGGATTTGATTATACCAAAAGTCCACCCTTCCCACAGGTCTCCTTTATGTGATTCCTCCTTTATGTCTTTAGTTGTAGAAGACCTTTTCTGGTAGGTTTCAGACTTTTTCAATGTTAGTTTTTCTGCAGATTGTGATTTGGGTGTGCTCATGAGAGGAGGTGAGCTTAGGGTCCTTCTACTCCCCCATCTTGGCCACTCTTCAAAAAGATTCATAAAGTGTCAATCTACCTAAATAAAAGGGTCTCCCCACTACCACCACCATGAAGCAGGTAGTTATTTTCTGAAAATATACTCACTTTCATGCCTTATCCATTTCCTATATATAGTTCTCCACTTACATTATATTAGTGAAATTTCACAAGAATAACTTTAAATTTATTCAGTAAATACATCACCATTATTAATTTATAGATTTATTGGAGTGTTACTTATGTGCCAGGCATTGCACATAAAAATTCATTTATGTTATTTCATTAAATCTTCATAATAACCTTAAAAAGTAAGTGCTGATATTTTGCTTTGCAAATGGCAAAACTAAAGCTGGAGATGTTAGGCCAATTGTCCAAAGTCAGGGTACATTTGCTGATGTGATGGAGGACATGGAAGTCAGGCTGCAGTGAGGGAAAGAGGAACAAAACATAAGCTGAAAAGGTAGTGAGCGTGAACCATCTTTTGAGGTATTTAGATTTGACAAGATATAGAGACAAATGACATAACCACAATATAGGCAGGGTAAGGAATCATTGTTAATATAAGAAAGGTTATTATCATGATTAGCAGATGAAAAGGCACATGGAAAGGGAGAATTTAAAGGATCATGACAAATGGAAAGAGAAAAAAGGTCAATGATGTTGTTTTGAGACTGGGAGGGGATTGGAATCAATGTACATATGGAGAGTCCAACTTGGTCTGGAAGAGAGAGACTACTTAAAATGAAAAAGAAGGAGGGAAGTCTGACTATTAAATTAGGGCAGGTGTTATCTTTGGAGCAGGGAAGACTGAAAGTTAAGGGATCTTATACCTGACTGAGTATTAAAGCTTGTGCTTTGAGCATATGCTTTATCACCTGCCTGACATTGCTTGTATATTTTGTCGTTGTTGTTGTTGAACACATGTAAGGTGTTACCCCATAAGAGTTGTAGAAAATATGTCCTGCCCATTTGCTTCATCCACATTCTTTGCTCACATATTTGTAAATACCAATGATGGTGAACATTAAAACAGGGAAGCATATTTAAAATGGATTTAATAATGTTTCAGATTTAAAAATTAAAATCTTGAGCTATAATTCTCCTTCACATTTTGGTCAAGGAAGTAGGATCTTATCCCACAAAGTTGGCATAATTATTAAATATTTTATTAATTTATTTTCTTCAAAATGTTCTTTTTTAATTGTGCTAAAATCTTTATATGTTAGTTTAATTGAAATGTTTTTTTTTCACTAGAAACACCCCTCCTGAAAGAAAACCAGAACATGCAAAAACTATTCTATAGGTTTTGAAAAATATCTTTGTTAATAAAAAAGAATTATAGCTAACACTTACTTCATAGTAGGCATTTTTATTAGTACATTACATATGCCAAGTCACTTAGCTTTCACAACCACCCTATGAGGTAAATGCTGATATTTTTCCCATTTTGTAGATGAAGAAACTAGGTAGAGAAAATGCTATCAATGGCCTTGGACTTTACCTTCCCTGACCTTAGATTAACTCTAGATTTGTCTCATTTAATGAATCACTATATTTTTCTTTGCATAAGCCAGTTTGAGTTACATTCTGTAATTCCCAATTTTAAAAATGCGGATGGAACTATTCTTCAGTTGTATAGATCACTAGATAACACTGTCCATTCTCTCATTACTCATGCCTCCGGGGGATAAGCAAATGATCCCCTCTGGTATGCCCTTTTCCTCCCTCATTCCCTTGACTCCCACATAGCAGAATGACTCTTTAGACCTACATCTTGTCTCTCCAACTCCCATCAATACCCAAAATTTCTGGTTAATACCTAACTCTTCACCACCACCACCACCAGTAGCTAATCTCTTCTCTGGACTTCCACTGCTTTTACAAAAATATAACTTCTTTTATTTTATCTTGCTGTGAAAACACCTACTCCCACCAAAGATGGAAGAGTGGGCAGATAGGGAGAAAGAGAAAAAAGAACCTTTGGTTGTGACAATTAATGTATTAGCAATGATGGAACTTATATTCTATGAGTTTACATTATGTTTAGCTTATTTTACTAAATGCACGTTCAGACATGAGAAGGCATTTTAGAGTCTTTGTATTATAGCAATGGTGTAAATATATGAGTCAATTATCTATGCATCATGTAATCTATTTTCAGAACTTTGTGACTAAATTTTAAAAATTAAGTTTCTTTTAAAGAAATCAAGTCTGACATAAGAAAGGAGAATATTATAAAGAGAGGAATGAGGATAACTGAGGCTAGTTCTGGCTTGATTCAAAACTGATTTGATGGGCAAAGAACTTGAATAGACTGTTCTTCAAAGAATATTTACAAATGGACACCATGTATATAAAAAGGTGCTCAACATCACTAAGCATCATGAAAACACAAGTCAAAACCACAATAAAATATCACCTTGAACCTGTTAGTATGTTATTATAAAAAGAAGACAGATAACAAATACTGACATGGTGAAAGAAAGCGAACCCTATATACTGTTGATAGGAATGTAGAATGGATGTAGAAAGGTGTAGCCACTATGGAAAACAATACAAAGGTCACTCAAAAAGTTAAAATAAGAACTACCATATGATTCAGCAATCCCACTTCTAGATACATACCCAAAAGAATTGAAATCAGCATCTCAAAGAGATATCTGCACCTCCATGTTCACTGCAGCAATATTCACAATAGCCAAGGTATGGAAACAAAACAGATATTACCAGCAGATGAATGGATAAAGAAACTGTAGTATATACATACAACAAGATATTATTATGCCTTAAACAAAGAAAATCCTGCCATTTGTGTTAACATGGATGGTCTTAGAGGGAATTACATTATACTAAATTAAATAAGCTAGTCACAAAAGGACACAATACATCATGATTGAACTTATATGAGGAATCAAAAATAGTCAAACTCATAGAAGCAGAGAACAGAATGGTGGTGGCAAGGGGCTGGGGAGAGGGGGAAATGGGCAATTATTGCTCAGTGGATATAACATTTCAGTTATGCAAGATGATTCAATTCTAGAGATTTGCTATTCCACATAATACCTATGGTTAACAATACAGCATGGTACTCTTTAAAATATGTTTAGAGACTTGCACAATGTTGGTGGGAATGCAAATTAGTACAGCCACTATGGAAAACAGTATGGACATTCTTCAACAAAATTAAAAATAGAACCACAATATGATCCAGCAATCCCACTTCTGGGTATATATCCAGAGGAAATTAAATCACTATTCTGAAGAGCTCCCTGGACTTACATATTTACTGCAGAATTATTTACAATAGCCAAGGCATGGAAACAACCTAAGTCCATGAAAGGACAAGTTTATAAAGAAAATGTATATATATGTATGTATGTGTGTGTATATATCTGTGTGTATGTATGTGTACATATATGAATGTTACATATGTATTATATATATTTTATGAATTTTATTCAGTCATAAAAAAGAAGGAAATTCTGCTTTTTGAAACAACATGGATAGACCTTGTGGATATTCTAGTAAGTGAAATAATTCAGACAGAGAAAGACAACTACTATATGTGTGTATGTGTGTGTATATATATATATATATGTATATATATGTGTATATATGTGTATATATATATATGTTATATCTATAACTACATGAGTATATAAGTAAATAAGTATGTTCTTACTCACACATGCAATCTAAACAACTGAGCTCATAGAAATAGAGACTAGAGTGGCAGTTGCCAGAGGCTAAGGATGAGGAAAATTAGGAGATATTGGTCAAAGGGTACAAACTTCCAGCTATAAGATGAATAGGTTTTGAGGTTATAAAGTACAGCATAATGGCTATAATTGATAGTACTGTATTACATACTTGAAATTTATTATGACAGTAAATCTTAAATATATATCACTACAAAAAAAGGTAATTATGTAAGGGAATGGAGGTCTCAAATAGCCTTACTGTGGTAATCGTTGTGCAATATATACATGCATCAAGTCATCACATTGTACACTGAAACTTACATGTTATATGTCAACATTTCTATAAAGCTGGAAAAAATAACATATATTTAGAAGATAGATCTCATGTTAATTTTTCTTGCCACCACACACACAGACACACACACACAGAAGTTTTGAAGGTAATGTATATGTTTAGTACCTTGATTGTGGTGATGGTATCATGGGTGTTTATACATGTCCAAACTCATGAAGATGTGTACATTAAATGTGTGCAATGTTTTTTGTATTAATTATACATCAATAGAGCTTAAAAAACTGATGAGTCTCTTTAAAGTTCATTTGATCATGTGAAGTAAGTTTTGTTCTATGTGCTCTCTCAGGTTTTTTTATTTTCACAGTACTTGCTAGAAAATATAGGATCCCTTTTGGCATTTTGGGGTGTTCCTCTGCAACACTGAGCAATTCTAGTGTCATAAGAACTCAGTGTAAGTAGTGGGAACAACTGGGAACCAGAACTTCTGTACTGTAACCACTCATATTACAACACTATGAGAGGCATCCTACAATCCTGTTTGTCATCATGTGCCAGACTTCCAAAAGAGCCAAGTCTTGTCATTCAGGTGCCCTCAGCTGCAATGAATTGTGACAGTTTATGCAATCCATTGTATGGGAGGGAGCATCTGTTTTCCCCATGTTCTACATAATTAGGCTCTCTGCCACTTTTCAGAGGTTTTGAGTTTATTAACAGTATTCAGATCTAGTAAAGTGATATGCTCTGCGTTGTATGATGATTTTGTTCACCAAATAGCAAAACTGGAATCAAAGATTCAAGGCAGCAGTCATGTCTCAGTGTCTATTACTCCTGAGAAAGTCAAATGTTTTACAGATTTTCATTTTGGGATGTATAAACTGAGATTTCAGATTTTCAGAATTTTTCAGAATCATAGTTTTTCATGTAGTATCTATACTTTCTTAAAAGATCAAGTTAAGTTTTAAATTTTATAAAAAATATTAGACTTCATTCATGAAAGAGGTGTTTGATGTTCTTCTGTCATAATGCAAGACATTATCCTAACCTTCCTAACAAAATGGTGCATGAAACAAGCAAGATTTCTAGTGGAGGAGATGTTGACAATGAACAAGGAGGATAATAATTTCAGATACTCACATATAATTGTATGAAGTGAAACAAGGTGATATAGTAAAGAAACTGACTGCCCTGTGGCTGTTGGGAGGTGACTATAGATGAAGTAACAGAAAAGAATTCTCTGAAGTGTTAACATTTGAGAAGGAACCAGCAAAGAGAATATCTGGGAGAAAAGCATTCTCTTTAGAGGGAATAGAAATGGCAAAAATGATAATGAGCTGTACATGTTCAAGAAACAGAAAGTACACCAGTGTGACTGGCCTGATTGTTGCTGATAAGAGGTTGACAGAATGAGGTCAAATGGATGGGCAAGACTCATGTCATATTCAGTCCTTGGTTGGCTTTGATAAGGAGTTTTTAATTATATCTTAAGTGCATTAAGAAGCCATTAGAGGATAGTAGGTGGAAGCATTTGGTGACTTATTTATTTATAAAGGTAACTATTACATGAGGGTAAGAGAGGCTCATTGAGAGCAGCCGAGACTCTGTTGTAATAGGGTGAGAGATGATAGGAACCTGTGTTAAACTTGTAGTCTTGAACAAAGAAAGGAACTATGAAATACAGTAAGTACTAGGAGGTAGAAACAGCAACTTACTAGTGGATTAAATGTGGTGTGTGAAGGAAAGTGAAAAATTAACGATGCCCCCTGGGTTTTGGTTTGAGCAAGTGGGTGGGTACAGTTAATCTTTACTATTATGCAGAAGTCAAGGCAAAGAGGGGTTTAAGAGTGAATACATGAATAAGTGGAGCCATTGATGTTTCATATGGTATGTTAGCGAAGTCAGTTCAATATTTAGTTCTCCAAACTTACCTCTGAGGGAAACTAAATTTAAACCATACCAACTGTCATAGGTTTATGAACTTAATTATGGTGTTGATCCAGAATAATAATAAAAAATAGTTAATACATTGGCACAGTTTCACAGTAAAGATAATCTTTCTCATGTGACATATCACCCTGTTAGGAGCTATTGATTTTCTCTGTCCTAATGTTAACAGAAACATAGGAGCTGGCATTATTCCTAAATTAAATATTTAAAATCTGGCATTTCATAAAGTACAATTTCCTACTTAAGGATAATAATAAAATGTTCCCAAGTATTTTAATACTCTTAAACCGAAGAGAAGTAATTATCATCCATGGATCAAAATGAATCTGTTTCTTTTATCTTACAGGCTCAGAGATGACTTTGTAATACCTTTAAAACTCATGGAAATTTCTCCTTCTCCAGTTTCACCTACATTTTGTCTTAAAACTATAGAATTAAAATAATGCATAACAAGAGTATAAGGTAAGTAGTGTAATAATAATAATAATATAAGCAGCAGAGACTAGGAAGTACCACATTATCCTTTCTTGAGAAAAGAGAAGAAAGAAGACAGAGGCCATGATTAAATAAAAAGCACAAAAGATCCATCAACATTAATGAATGATTTAATGTATAGCAGATAACGTTTAAAGGAATATTTAAAGCATGGTTGATTTTGTTATTTTTTCCATGAATTTACAACCTAAGTCATATAATTTATTCATGTTGTAAATATACACTAAACACAGTTTCACGTATTTGGCAAGAAACTGTACCTGGATTCTTCACTATGTTTATGAAAAGGCAGAATGTATTTAGTTTGGTCAGTCTTCCAAATAATCAGACCTAACTTCAGTGGGAGGCATAATTTGTGGAGTTGTTAGCACCCTGGAAGGAAGCTAACTTGTTGAGCTGTAGGAGGAAAGATAGAAGGGTAAATTATTAATATATGATTAAACTAATCATAGGTTAAAAGAGAAGGCTCAGCTTGGATATGAGGGGAAGGAAAAATCTAGGCAATAGAAATTGTGTGTGTGTGTGAATTAGCAAAGGTTTCTAAATTTGGGAGCAGAGTGAGTACTAAGGATAGAAATTCAACACAGGGATAAGGGAAAATTTTTTAAAAGTTAGTTGTTTTATTCAAGTGAGTGACGATTTTAGGAACTATTACAATTTAAGCAGAGTAGGCGTTATCAGGTAAATTAGGTATTGGAAGAACATTTCTATCAGGTCACTTGCAGTGGCATAGAGCATGCTCATTAAAAAAAAAGGGGGGGCTATTTCCATAAAGTTCAATCACAATACAGTACGCACAAGAGTAGGAATAATCTAGAAAATTCCAGGCAAAGGGATCTGAAAGGACAAAGTCAGAGAAGCATGAAATTAAATGTGATTGCAGGGAACTATAAACTTTATAAAAATCTGCCTGAGTATTTAAACTGAGATGAATTGGCAAGAGAAAAGTTTAGAGAAGTAGGTAGGGAACAGTTTATAGAAGTGTTTCAAAACCATAACAATAATAGATAGCATTTATTTTATGTAAATTATTTTCTAAAAACCTAAGTATTCCAAATCTATTTCTATTATCTTATAATCTTAATAACAGCCTAATGTCTATAGCTGTTGGATGCAGTGTGTGAGTGTGTGTGTGTCTGGCTGTGTACAGTTATTTGTTAGTTATGCTACTGAAATCTATATTTTTCCTGGGTTTCTTGTTGCTCTTTGTCAATTATATATTTATAGTTATATTAATTTCTTGTTCTGTCAGTTATAGAGAGAAACATGAAAAATATCTCATTATGGACATATTTTGTCAATATAAAAATATATTTTGTTATTTTATTTTAAAATAATCAGAGAATGTATCACCCGATGGATATGCATTTTTAAATTGTAATATATACTTGGTGAATTTAAACTCTTTATCATCATAAAGTGACCCTCTTTATTTATAATAAGGTTCTATTCTATAAATATTTTTTATCTGACACTAATAAAACAATTCAAATATTATTTTATCATTTCCTGGGTTAAGTTGTAACTTCATTTCACCTAAAAATGTGTGTGTGTGTGTGTGTGTGTGTGTCCGTGTTTTATCTCGTATCTCTTGAAAACAGCATATTGTTGGATTTTGCTTTGTGATAATCTTTGTACTTTAATCAGAGAACGTAATCTGTTTACAGTTAATATGATTTCTCATATATTTTTGATAATTATCATGTATTGTGCTTTTTCTAAACATTTTTTCTCTCCTTTTTGCCTTCCTTTTTGTTGATTAAACATTTTTAACATTCATTTTCTCCTACCCACAATTCAGAATGTATTTACTCTATACCTGTTGGTTATCTGAGAAATTGTAACGTGCATAGCCCTTTAGCAAAGCATAATCAGTCACTTTGCCCTCCTGCTATACTAAAGAAGAACCTCAAAAAACATACTCCCCGCCTTACACATAACTGTCATGTTTTTATTTTTTACTACATAATAAATTATTATTGTGATTTTTTACAGTTAATATTCATTTAAATTTTCCCTCATGGTTGTTACACTTTTTGCTAGTAATTAAGTTAAAGGTCTTTCCATTACTCCATTCTCTTTAATTCTAGGATTAGATTTTACTTTCAGATTTAGAGGAAGAAAATCTTGCTCACTGAAATGTGTGTTCTTGCACACTCCCATCTATATCTGAGTTGTTACTGAATGGTGTTGACTGAATGTACAGTGTCCTAGCCACTGTGTAACACCATAGCAAAATTAGACATAGGCTCTGCATGTGAGGAGTTAATTAGTTCATGATTTTCAGGGTCATTTGTATTAATAATTTTGGCCTCCATTACATTATAGAATTTCAAAACTCACCAATGTCACTCAATGAAGACTAAAAAAACAATTTTAAAAATTGTTTACAAAAATTCATGGTGAAAAGCTAATTTTTCAGGGTATTTCGGAAGAAAATGATACCACATATGTAGCAATTAGAGGAAATATTAGTGTCTCTCGACTCTGAAAATAAAAAGAAGAAAATAAGTGCAGACTGCATGGGTGCTGAGTCCCTTTCAAAAGCTAATCTGTTATGCTATTTCCACTCCTCTTTGCCTAACACTGTCTTAACGAAAATGATAATTGTAACTCATTACATTTGTAGAGCTCTTTCATAAACCTCAACTCACTCCAACCACAAAACAGCCTTTTGAGGAAGGCATCATAGCCCCATAATATAGAGGAGAAAATAGTGATTTTGGAACAAGTCTAGAACAAAAATGGTACTTGAACTCAGGTTTTCCGTCTCCTCCAAAAATGCTTTTTCACTTGTTAAGCCACCTGGACACTGGGTCTTTAAGATATTCAGATAGGAAGAACATCCTGGATGTGATAGGACTTACTACTGTGAAGTTATCTAGAAGAATGTCAGGGGTTGAAGAAAAAGTCTCTTGTTCTATATAACTTATATATGCTCGGCCAAATACTGAGAGTTTTGAGACGCCAGTAGGGTATTTTGTGGAATTGAAAAGATATGTTTAAAACACCAAAAAGTACATAACTTCCATCTTTATAAAATGTGGACTGAATTCTTAGTAAACTGTAGGGAAAACATAAACTTCTTAGTAATTCTTAGTTGGGCTATTGTCAAATTGGTTAGATTTCTTGTTGCCTTAACTCACAATTATACATACACAAATGAATGAATTATACGTAGAACTGTGTGTGTGTGTATGAGTTTAGTGTTAACACAGGTTGTTTTGTGCTGTTGTGTGTGGTGAATTTGTTTTTGAACAGTAGGATATCTTGCTGTTTAAAGAGTTATCAGTGGACGCTTAAGATGCATTATTTCAACATTTTACACCATAACATTTTGGGCAGTTAAAGTGAACTGGAAAAAAAAAGAAAACACAAATTATAAATCATAGCAATCCAAACATATTGCTTTAGATTTCTGTTTAATACCTTCACATATGCCATCTGAATCAGCTTTATCTATCTCCAACAAATATAAAAGATTAGTAGAACGGATTCATTAACTCCCTCTACTTTTGTCGAAGAGGATTTAAAACACAGAGAGTTAAGATATATTCTAAGGAAATTAACAAAAATATTAAAGGTGGAAATGCGTGTGTTTGTATATCTCAATTTATGTAAAAAGGAAAAGATATCAGGTCAAATATATTAAAAGCAAAGTCACAGGGAAACTGATGGCTTGTGGCTGATAATTTCAATGGAAAAGATTCATATAGTGTTCTAGACATTCATTTAGAATGTAGGTGTGCTTTTATAACAAGTTTTGCGCTTTTTGTAATCTAAGAAGATAAAGATTTTCAAGTTAGTGTTCAAAGGTGATGTGCAAATACTTTTCTTTTAATGGCCAAGTTGGGCATATAGTTATATCTGTTTTAACATCTCTCATGGTAAAATTTTTATAATTGAAACATACATGGAGCTTCACTCATCAATTTTTCAGATTAAGATTGGAAAATCTGAAGTGAATCTAACAGAAGTAAATATAAACTTTGATTCATCTCTTACTATCTGTAAATTATCTTGGTCAATTTGCTTTACCCTGGAAAGTTAGTAAATAAGTGAAAAATACTGTATCGTTTGTTATATATTTATTAGACATGGTGCTACATCTTATATGCCCTTGTTTACCTACACACACACAAAAAAAACAATTGGGCTAGTTAAAATTATGAATGTCTTTTTTAATGACATCTTTATTGAGACATAATTCATTTACCATATAATTCATTATTTAAAGTGTATAATTCAATGGTTTTCAGTATAGTCATAGAGTTGGGCAAGCATCAACATAAGGAACTTAAGAACATTTTTATCATCTTTCCTCCCCCCCAAACCCCACACCTTTTAGCATTCACTCTTTTTCTTTTCTTTTATAACTCCACTCCCACCCTCCAGCCCTAGGCCACCACTAATCTACTCTGTCTCTACAGTTCAGCCTATTTTGAACATTTCACATAAATGGAATCATGCAATATGTGGTCTTTTATGACTGGCTTACTTCATTTGCACGTTTTCAAGGTTCATCCATGCTGTAGCATGTATCGGTACTTCATTTATTTTTATTGCTTAATAATATTCCATTGTATGGATATACCACACTTTATCTATTCATCAGTTGATGGCAATATAGGTTGTTTCCACTTTTGGGTTGTAATAAATAATGCTTCTATGAGCACCAGTCTACAAGTTTTTGTATGGACATATGTCTCATTTCTCTTGGGTATATACCTAGGAGTAGAATTACTGAGTTGTACAATGATTCTCTGTTTAACCTTTTGAGGAACATCCACACTGTTTTCTAAAGTGGCTGCCTCATTCACATTCACATTTCACATTTCACATTCCCACCAGCAGTATGTAAAAGTACCAATTTTTCCACATCCTCACCAAAACTTGATATTTTTTGATTAAAGTTGTCCTAATGGATATTAAGTAGTATCTCATTGGGAATTTTATTTGCATTTCTCTGATGACTAATGAAATCAAGCATATTTTCATGTGCTTATTGACCATTTGTACATCTTATTCTTATTTGGGGAACTGTCTACTCAAATTTTTTATTCATTATCAATGTCTTTTGAAGAGAAGAAAAAAGGATCAGAAATATTAAGTCACTTGTTCAAGTTCATACGGCTAATAAATCATGTATATGTCCTTAGAGTCTATGTTCTTAAGGATTTAATACATTAATTCTAGTAATCACCTCTAATTATTAATACAATTGAGCAGACGATATATCTACTTCTTGAAATGTTTCCTACACTTAAAAACCATTTCTTTGTGTTTAATGGCAGCAAATACAATAACATTTCTCAGTACAACAACAAAGTTTAGCAAATTTACTTCTCCAAATAATAAGGTGAAAATTAATACAATGGTTTTTCAGATTTCCAATATCATAAGAGAAGGATGGGAGGATGATCCGTTTGTACTAGTGAAAGGGGTAAAGTGCAAGTAAAGTGTATGTAGTTAGGTAGGCTTCACTTTTTTCCTCTTAAATTCCCATTTCCTTAGGGAATGAGGATTTAAACAGAGAATAAGGCTTAGGTAAGCATGAACACTAAAAAGGGGAATGAGAAAACATTGCCTCTCCACTCGGAACTAACTTCTATTAAGATGTTTTCCAATCTTTGGGAATTTCAAACTGTAATCTTTCTGAAAATCAGCTTGTTGAATTGAAAGGTTTTAGGCATAAGAAAAAAATGTCCTCCTAGCAAATGCTGTAACAGCCTGAGTCGGGGAGAGAGCAGGGTGCAAAGCAGTGTGTGAAGGTGGTTAGATAACAGGGGCAGGTCCTTGAAGATTTACTCAGGAAGGAAAGCGTGAGGCATCTGTAACAAACAAGCATCGTCTATTCCAACGCTTGGTTGTTAACGTTCTGCCACAGAACACAGAGCACTGTGTTTCTCATTCCACCCACTGGCAGCAAATTTTGCTCTGTGTCATTTTGGATTATTATAAAAATGTGATCCTTCCCATGATAAATCTAAGCATGTCAATCATATTTTATTAAACGTAGCAGCAGCAATATCTTCTAGCATCCTACCAGTCCATCTCTATTTAGGATTATTATTTTTTTTAACCACAGGTTTTGAGTGATCAGAAAGCATTAGAGCTCTATATTAGTGTGACACTTCTGGAACCTCATATTTCCAAAATGTAGTATGCTGTGTCATGTGAAGGAAAGTTAAAAAGGGAATGAATTTATTCATGAGAGAAAAGAGGTTGGGGTAACTTGCATAGTTCATGCAATAGAGAGTTAAATAAAGAAATAAAGGATGCAAATCCATGGTAAAGTGCTTATTGATGTTTTTGTGATCAGGTTATGAAGAATATTAGTTTTGCATTTCAGCATTAAAGAGATTCACGTGAATTACAGTAAACTCTTGAGTTTTTACCTCTTACCTTCCAGATTTTGTGTATAGTTTATGTACAATATTTTCTATTGCACACTAACTCCTCTTTCCTTAGCTTTGTTCAATTGTACCTAACTATACTAGTAATTCTCATTAAATAGTAATCCTAATAAATATTGCCCAATTACAATTTTCCATGCACTCTGCTAATCCCTCTCAATGCACAGTGTTACTCAGTGTCACCAGTAGCTCAGTGATATACTTAATGCTGTTACCCATTTTATAAACAAGATAATACAAGGTTAGAGCATTTAGCAATTTATGCATGCTAGTAAATAAGACCATTACCAGATTAACTCTGTTCTAACCAGTTCCTAAGCATATCTTGGCCATGGATATAAAAAGACCTTTAGGAGTTTCCACTTCACCATGGAAGGGATCTAATGCTATTAGTACTGCTGATATCAAGAATCAGTGTATATTACATTCTATTTGTCTTCCTCTAACAGATGCACACTTAGAGTGGACCAGTTATGCAACTTTGTAGAACTGAGCACAGTAATGATGTTCATTAAATATTCACTGACAAAACAATTAAAAAGAAACAGTGATGAGGGACATGGGCCAACTCCTGTCAATTCTATCACAATCTGTCTCCTCCCTACCATAATGCTCTTTCTTTTCCATCTAATTGGACTTCTGTATCTCATAAGATCTTGTTTTCCCTTTTTGTTCTCAGTTTTCCACTGGGACTTTTCTTCCATAAACCCTGGAAAATGGTGCAGAACAGTAAAATTCTATGGAACACATTTTAGATCATGGACCATTCGTTGAGATCCTGAGACAAAGAGAACTCACTTGGAATCACAAAGAGAGTCTTTCAAAGTTGTAGTATTACTGCTATTTTGAATCCTCTGCAGTCATTTCTTTCCTACCAGTTTGAAAACAGGACAGATTCACTTGCTTCATTTATATATCTAGTTGTATTTCTGGCCACCATAAGTTGGTTGTTAATTCAATTTCCAGTTCAGTTCCTTAGGTCTGACCTTATCAGCCTCATTTCTACTAGCACATTTTCAAGTAAATTTAATCTCTGTGCTGAAAATGAATCAGTATAAATTGAAATAATCTGACTAAACATGATCAAGCTTTAGAAACAAAGTGAATTTTACACTTTACTTTCATTTTAAAACTTTTAATTGTAATTCTGCAGTGTCAGTTGTTACTTCTTTTTCATTTCTAATTCTATTGATTTGAGTCTTCTCCCTTTTTTTCTTGATGAGTCTGGCTAATGGTTTATCAATTTTGTTTATCTTCTCAAAGAACCAGCTTTTAGTTTTATTGATCTTTGCTATCGTTTCCTTCATTTCTTTTACATTTATTTCTGATCTGATCTTTATGATTTCTTTCCTTCTGCTAACTTTGGGTTTTTTTTGTTGTTCTTTCTCTAATTGCTTTAGGTGCAAGGTTAGGTTGTTTGTTCCAGATGTTTCCTGTTTCTTAAGGTAGGATTGTATTGCTATAAACTTCCCTCTTAGAACTTCTTTTGCTGCATCCCATAGATTTTGGGTCGTCCTGTCTCCATTGCCTTTGTTTCTAGGTACTTTTTGATTTCCTCTTTGATTTCTTCAGTGATCACTTCGTTATTAAGTAGTGTATTGTTTAGCCTCCATGTGAATTGGTACAGCCACTATGGAGAACAGTATGGAGGTTCCTTAAAAAAACTACAAATAGAACTACCATATGACCCAGCAATCCCACTACTGGGCATATACCCTGAGAAAACCATAATTCAAAAAGAGTCATGTACCAAAATGTTCATTGCAGCTCTATTTACAATAGCCAGGACATGGAAACAACCTAAGTGCCCATCATCGGATGAATGGATAAAGAAGATGTGGCACATATATACAATGGAATATTACTCAGCCATAAAAAGAAATGAAATTGAGCTATTTGTAATGAGGTGCATAGACCTATAGTCTGTCATACAGAGTGAAGTAAGTCAGAAAGAGAAAGATAAATACTGTATGCTAACACATATATATGGAATTTAAGAAAAAAAAATGTCATGAAGAACCTAGGAGTAAGACAGGAATAAAGACACAGACCTACTAGAGAACGGACTTGAGGACATGGGGAGGGGCAAGGGTAAGCTGTGACAAGGTGAGAGAGAGGCATGGACATATATACACTACCAAACATAAGGTAGAGAGCTAGTGGGAAGCAGCCACATAGCACAGGGAGATCAGCTTGGTGATCTGTGACCGCCTGGAGGGGTGGGATAGGGAGGGAGGGAGAAGACGCAAGAGGGAAGAGATATGGGAACATATGTATATGTATAACTGATTCACTTTGTTATAAAGCAGAAACTAACACACCATTGTAAACCAATTAAACTCGAATAAAGATGTGAAAAAGAAAAGAGAGGCCACGACAGTGAGAGGCCTGCACACCGCGATGAAGAGTGGCCCCTGCTTGCTGCAACTAGAGAAAGCCCTCACACAGAAACAAAGACCCAACACAGCCATAAATAAATAAATAAACAAGTTTTTAAAAAAAAATAGTGAATTGAGTAATAACTTATTATGTTGATTTTTTCAATTTAGTAATAGAAGTTATTTATTTATTAAAGGATTTTTGAAATTAAATTTACTGTACTTGAGCTTAACATTTTAAATTCAGTTAAAGAGTTTTTTTTTGTTTTTTTTGTTTTTTTAAATCCAGGTTGTCCATTTTATTGGCATAGAGTTGCTTGTAGTGTGGCCTCTCTTGTTGCGGAGCACAGGCTCCAGATGCGCAGGCTCAATAGTTGGGGCTCACGGGCCCAGTTGCTCTGTGGCATGTGGGATCTTCCCAGACCAGGGCTTGAACCCATGTCCCCTGCACTGGCAGGCAGATTCTCAACTACTGGGCCACCAGGGAAGCCCTTCAATTCGCTATTTTTGTCTCAATCTTTTGGTTTAAGAAAATTTCAAAAACTAATTTTCAAGTAAGTTAGTTTATGGTTGTGTGTTTGTAGGAGATATTTGTGTTTGAAGAAAAATTATTGCTGTGAATTAGTTGTGAAAAATTAAAGGCTAATATAACATTTTAGAAATATTTGACTGCCTATTATTTTATTCATTTATTTTTTTTAATTCTAATTTTTTATTTATTTATTTTTGACCTTAGACATTTTCATTTTAATCAGCAGCACGGTTTTGAGAGGAGAGTCCTCTCCGGCTTTCCTAGTCAGCTGACCTGCTGGGTCCGCCCCACCTCCACACCCCAGGCTGCAGGGCCAGGGGGGCATTTCCATCTGTGCTGGGAAAGAGCAGCCTCGCTGTGCCTCCCGGCATGTCCGGAGCGAGGGCGCGGAGGCTGGAACACACTCTCCCGCTCGGGGAACAGCTTTCCAGGGGCCTTGGGGGAGACTGCGGCCTTTCCTACCGAGGGCCAGGTGCGTCCCCGGTGGGCCCCGGCTCGTTCCTGGCAGGTTCACCCCATCCCTACCGAGGGCACTGGTTCCGCTGCGCCAGGGGAGGGAGCCGTCTCTGCACCCGGGGCCCGCAGTCGGGCCTGCCTATTATTTTAAACTAGTGTTTCTGAGAAAATTTGCAACTCATTTTAGATAAAAGAACAGGACTTAAAGTGATTTAGACTTTTCTGTTATAATCTATTATTCATGTCAGAATTTATTGTTCAGGAGGTGACAATATGTTTTATTATATTAATCATTATAGGAACTAATTTAACAACCATGATATAGAAGCCAGTTGGAAAATTAATGATTTAAGTGTATGTAAAATATTTAGTGTCATTTCAGAGGTCCTATGCCTTTTACTGCTCAGCTCAATACTAAGCTATTAAGACACAGAAAATATATGATAGAATGTACCCTCTTAATATTATATAAACTAGAATGTGGACTCCAGAAGACTGATTAAAGATTAATAAGCCTTATGTTGCAGCATCAACATATAAATTCTACTGAGTATGCTATTATAATAATTGCTATTATTTTTAATTCACACAACTCTTATTTGTAAAAAAATATTTGAAATGGATTAATGTAAAATGGGAAAAATACAATTTTAAAAAGATTTAAAATAAGAACCAAGTAAAAATTAACAGCATATGGGAGAAGAGAGTGATTATATTCTGAAATTGGTGTAAAATAAATTGCTAGTGAGTAGACAACATAGTTTGAGCTTCCCAGTAACCATGTAAAAATATAAAATATTATTTAATTTTTATGGCTTCATTTCATATAGCATGTTAATTCATTGGGAAGGCACTGTATCATTGTTGGAGTTTGAGAATATTTGTTCTATGGCCCATTGTTTAAGTTGTTACTATTACTGTGTAACAAATACCTCTAAACCCAGTGGCTTATTGTTTTAAACAATATGCATTTATTTAGCTTCGTATCTAGGGGTTTCCTAGGGGTAGTTGATGTATGCTGGGCTCAGCTGGGCAGCTCTTTTTTTTTTTTTTTTTTTTTTTTTTTTTTGCGGTACGCGGGCCTCTCACTGTTGTGGCCTATCCCGTTGCAGAGCACAGGCTCTGGACGTGCAGGCTCAGTGGCCATGGCTCACGGGCCCAGTCGCTCCGTGGCATGTGGGATCTTCCCGGACTGGGGCATGATCCCATGTCCCCTGCATCGGCAGGGGGACTCTCAACCACTGCGCCACCAGGGAGGCCCTGGGCAGCTCTTTTGATCTTGGTCGGGTTTAGCTGGCTAGCCTGGGGAATGTTCTCATGTGGTGACAGGTGCAGGAGATGCCTGCATGACTGTTCAACAGCTTTAAAAAGGAAATTACATGGAAAAGCTCTTAGTTAAGGAATGGGAAGCCCCCTTACGTCACCCCTAAAGTGGGAGAGCACTACAAAGTTACAGGGGAAAGGTATGGATGTCTAATCCAGGAAGAATGTGAAGAACTGAAACGTAATCCTGTCCACCACGGTCATATCCAGTCACTTACTTCACAGATAATTACTGAACAACTAATATGTGGCAGAAACTATGTAAGTGCAGGGGATATAGCTGGAAATAAAATGCAAAAATCCCTGGACTCTCAGAGCTAATATTTTAGTAGAAGGAGACAGAAAAAAAATTATATATATATATATATAAAATACATAATGCACTTATTAGATTGTGACAAATTCTGTAGCAAACAATATAAAGCAGAGAAAGGGAGTGGGGAGTTTCAGGGGATAATATTTTAAATAGGATGGTAAGAGAAAGACACATTGAAGAGGGGACATTTGACTAAAAACCTAAAGGAGGTAAGGGCACTATCTATACAGATAAATTAGAATTTCAGTTAATATTCTAAATCAAGAAAGCAGCAAATGCAAAGACCCCAAAACAAAACCAGTCAAGTTATTCAAAAAGAGGAGTGACTAGAAGATGAGATTAGGGTGAATAGGGGAAAAAAAAAACCATGTGTACACTTTATAAACCAATGTAAGGACTTTGACTTTTACTCTGAGTGAGAACAAAGGAAATCAAAGCTTTTGTGGCATAATCAGATGTAAGTTTTAACAGGCTCATTCTGCCTGTTTCATTAAGAATAAAGTGTAGACAGGCAGAGGAAGAAGTACAGAGGCTACTGCAATAATTTATATGAGGTAGGAAGGTGGGTTGGGGGCTTGGACCAGGGCTATAGCGGTGATGGTGGTGAGAGATTGCCCAAATCTGGATTTATTTTAAGGGAAAATTGACAGGGGTGGCTGACAGATTGGATGAAGGGTGGAGGGGGCAGGAAGATCTGCCTTCAAAATTTTTGATCTGAGCAACTACCATGTAGAAGTGACCATCACCAGAGTTGGAAAACTGTGGAAATAGTTAGGTTTTTGGTCATAACCAGGAGCTTGGTTGTGGATGTTTATTAAAGTGGAGATATCAAATGGACAGCTAAACTTAATGTGGGGGACTGCAGGTCATGGTTGTCAAAAACAATTTTACCACTGTACTCTATTCATCCATTAAATTTAAATAAACAAATGTATATTATTCACCCACTATTTTTAAGACTCTGATAGGTTCAGAGTGCCTATAATCTCTAGCATGCTTCCTTACAGTTCTTAGACATCTTGTAAGGTACTAATAACTCTGTTTAAGCCTCAACCAAATGGCTTGGGGTTAAGGAAGGATTTCTGTTAAAACATTGGAAATGGAGGTTAAGTGAGATAAAGCTACAGAAGCCAAATAAGAGCAGCCGAGAAAAGATAATGATGGGCTGATGAAAAACTAACTTACTGAGCATAGAGATGACCAAGGCTCACCCCAACTCAAATGATTCCAGGCATATGTTTGAAGAGTCTACAGCCCTAAGTGGTCTGAAAAAGAGTTAAACTTGAGTCTAGAGTTTGCATAAAACAGGATCTAAGTGGGGCAGGACTGGGGGGTATGCAAATCTGACAACAAGGACAGGCAAGGCACAGCAGGAACAGGGACTGATTTGGCATACAGGATTCCAGAAGGCACGATTAGAGTCACTTGAGAGACATCTTAAAAATCAGCCTCAAGAAAACTACTCCATTCTACTATCTTAGTTAAAGTTCAGTCTCTGAAACACTAGGGATTTCCCTCTGACTGACCTTTCTCTAATTCCAGAGTGCTATGATCTTTCACTTCTATTTAAAAGGCTATAATGCTTTTTTGCTCCCATTTTAACACACAAGTCAGGGAAACAGAGGCCATTAACTTGATGTGTGTTTTACAGATAAATAAGGATTCTGAACTAACTTGTAGACAGGGATATTTGGTCAGGCCTGGGGAATTAATTGAACTGGGTATTCATTTACAAGTTGTTTTGTTTATGCTCTTATATCATTAGCAAACTTATTAAAAAGGAGATACAAATAAACTTTGTGCCAATTACATAAGAAAATAATTGGATTTTATTAATCCAGAAACTCAAGCAATCAGTGAAGGCAAGGGTACTCTGGTCTCAGTCCCCTCATTATTCTTCACGCTAATTAATCGCAAATACTAATGGACTGCTTAGGAATGGGATGCTTTACTCCTTTAGACACACATAAAAGCCCTTAAAGTGGCAATGCTTGTGTCTTTGAAAAAAGTACTTGTTTTTACTGAATGAAGTGTTTGTTTTAAAGTAGAAAATTCCATTCTCAGCTATAATAGTGGGTTCTTTATTAATTCTTGCTACATTAATACATTTAACACATGAATGAATGACACTTTCAGGTTTCAAAACTAATAACAGTATCAACCGGATAAGGAGCTAAAAAGAATACAATAGATTATACCTAGGCTCAAGCTCCATCTATTAAACTTATGACCCATGTAGTAATAAGTAGGATATTTAACTTCTCTAAGCCTCAGTTTCCTCCCTGTAAAATGGGTTAGTAACATTATCACTGATGATAAAAATTATGGAAATGGGAGAATGCAATAATGTATATAAAATTCCTGGTACACATTTGACTCTGAATACATGTTACCTTTTTTCTCTTCTTCCTGTCACTTTCTCTCCAGAGTTTAGGATATAACTCTCCAAGTCATAGCTGGTAGTAGTTTCTCTCTAGATATTATGTCTTTAAAATAATAACATTGTTCCAAGCAGGTCCCAACCAATCTGTATATGTTATAAAAAACAAAACAAAACAGGGCTTCCCTGGTGGCGCAGTGGTTGAGGGTCCGCCTGCCAATGCGGAGGGCACGGGTTCGTGCCCCGGTCCGGGAGGATCCTACATGCCGTGGAGCGGCTGGGCCAGTGAGCCGTGGCTGCTGGGCCTGCGCATCCAGAGCCTGTGCTCCGTGGTGGGAGAGGCCACAACAATGAGAGGCCAAAGTACCGCAAAAAAACAAAACAAAACAAAAAAACGTAAAAAAAAAAACCAAAAAAAAAACCTTACAATGAGCTCACTTTTACCGGAGTGGAAGAGACATGACCAACCTGCTTGTTCTTGCTTTGGAGGCAATATTTCACCACCCTTACATAATGAGAAGGGTTGATGATACTTTTTAAAAATCCTTCAGCCTAACTTATATAAGATCGGAATAAATTACCTCCAAAAATTTTGGTGCAACTTATTGTAAAATTATCTGTGTGGTATTTAGCTATACAAGTTCTCTATTCTTGTGTCTTTTTGATATTTTAATTTTGTCAGTAATTTTAATTTTGTGTTGAAAATATTAATATGTTTGTTTCTAATATTATATAATTTTTTAAACTTTTTATGTTTGGATAATATCCTTTATCAAGTTCTGTTTTCTTTTGCATTTTTTCTTATTAATCTTACTAGATTAATCTGTAACTTGTCTTTATTATTAATCATTCCAAAGAACCAGATTTTTTTTAACTTATCTTTGCCTCTATTTTTTGCTTTCAGTTTTTGTATATTTTAAACTTTTGATTTGCTCTATTGCTCTTAACCTCTTTTGAAAAATATTTGTACTGTATAATTTAAAAAACAGATAAGCAAATGTACAGCCTGATAATTATTACAAGTTGAATTCCTTTGTAATAAGCACCCAGGTCAATAACTAGAACTTCACCAGCCCACTTCAGAAGTGTTTCAGTGTACCCTCTCCCAAACACAGGTTCCAACCTCCCTCCAAAATTACTCACTATCCTGACTTTTATAGTTACCATGACCTCATCTCTTTGTATTTTCTTGACTCAAGTGAAGATATAGATTAGTCTTGATCATTAAAAATAATTATAAGATTAAGTCTCTTTCAATCTACAGTTTCCATTTTCATCACTTTGTTTTTCTAACTGTTTATAATGAGAAAAACCTGGAGTGTTTGTCATCTCTAAAGTGTGATTTGGCCAAAGTATACACCCAACAGAATATTTACCTCACCCCAAAAATATTCCTCTTCTGTATTACTTCTTAGGTCAATGCCCACCCCATTTCTTTAGCCCTAGGTAGCTACTGATTTGCCCATAAAAGTATTGGGTTGGCCAAAAAGTGCCTTTGATTTTTAAGTAAAAATAAAAGACGCATTTTTCACTTTCACCAAGAACTTTATTGAACAACATATTCACCATTTTGTTCCATTACCTTCTGCCATTTTTCAGGCAACTTCATAATTCCGTCTTCCCAAAACTCTTTACCTTTTTGAGCAAGGAACGGTTCCACGTGCCTTTAACAGTCTCCCAGGGAATTGAAATTTTTTCCATTAAGAGAATTTTGCAAAAACCGAAATAAGTAGAAATCAGAAGGTGCAATGTCTGGTGAATACGGCAGAGGAATCAGAACTTCCCAGCCAAGCTGTAACAGTTTTTGCCTGGTCATCAAAGAAACATGCAGTCTTGTGTTATCTTGATGGAAGATTATGCATTTTCTGTTGACTAATTCTGGACACTTTTCGTCGAGTGCTGCTTTCAGTTGGTCTAACTGGGAGCACTACTTGTTGAAATGAATCGTTTGGTTTTCTGGAAGGAGCTCATAATAGAGGACTCCCTTCCGATCCCACCATATGCACAACATCACCTTCTTTGGATGAAGGCCAGACTTTGGTGTGGTTGGTGGTGGTTCACTTCACTCACTCCATGATCTCTTCCATTACACATTATTGTACAGTATCCACTTTTTATTGCCCATCACAATTTGTTTTAAAAACAGAATGTTACACATTTGATCAGTCACAGCACCTTCTCCATACACTGCACAATGCGTTTTGGTTGCAGTTTTACCTTTCTTAAAATAATAAAGCATAATATGCTGAAAATGTTGCTTTATTCTTCCATCTTCAAAATTAAAATGGCTATACAAAAATTCACCAATTTTGATGTCTTTTTTTAAATGCACGCTGATATGACAGCCATTCCATACAATCTAACAAAATTGTTTCGAATGAAGTTAAAGACAACTAAGAAGCTAAGGCAACCATCTTATGGAAAAAAACGAATGAACCTTTTGGCGAACCCAATACCACTAGTTATTTATGTGGCACCGTTTAAATACCATATATATTGCACACTATTTTTAAATATATCCTGAACATTAATGAAAATCTGACTGTATATTACATTCTATGTTTAATGTCCTTAGGTATCATTGTTTTATAACATTATATAAGTTTCGTGTGTACAGTGTTGTATTTCTCCTTCTATATACCCTACCATGTGCTCACTGCCAAAAATTTATTTTCCATCCATCACAACACGGTTGATCCTCTATACCCATTTTGCCCTTCCCATCTTCCCCTTTGGTAACAAATTCTCTGTTCTCTGTATCTACACGTTTGGTTTGGTTTGTTCATTTATTTTGTTTTTATTTGTTTATTAGCTTTTTATTTTCCACATATTAGTAAAATCATATGGTATTTGTCTTTCACTGTCTAACTTATTTCACTTAGCATAATATCCTCAAGGTCTGTCCATGTTGTCCCAAATGGCAAGATAACATCTTCTTCATGTCCATTGTATATATGTACCACATCTTCTTTATCCCTTCATCTGTCGATGGACAATTAGGTTGTCTCCATATCTTGGCTACTGTGAATAATGCTGTGATGAATGTGTGGGTGTAGGTGTCTTTTTGGATTAGTATTTCTATATTTTTGGATAAACACCCAGAAGTGGGATAGCTGGATCACATGGTAGTGCTATTCTTAATTTTTGAGGAACCTCCATACTGTCTTCCAAAAGCGGTTGCACCACTTCACATTCCCACCAACAGTGTCTGAGGGTTCCCTGTTGTCCATATGCTTGCCAACACTTATTTCTTGCCTTTTTGATGACAGCCATTCTGACAGGTGTGAGGTGATATCTCAGTGTGGTTGTGATTTGCATATGCCTAATAATTAGCGATGGTAAACATCATTTAATTTGCTTGTTGGCCATCTGTACATCTTCCTTGGAAAAATGTCTGTTCAGTCCCCCTGCCCCCTTTTTAACAAGGTTGTTTGTTTTTTTGTTGTTGAGTTGTATGAGTTCTTTATGTATTTCTTTCTGCTCTGACTTTTATCATTTCCTTCCTTCTACTACCCCTGGGCTTCATTTGTTCTTTTTTGTCTAGTTTTTTTAGGTATAAGGTTAGATTGTATATTTGAGATTTTTCTTGTTTCTGGAGGTAGGCCTGTATTACTATACACTTCTCTCTTAGAACCACTTTTGCTGTATACCATAGATTTTGGTATGTCATATTTTCAATTTCATTTGTCTTCAGGTAAATTCTGATTTCTCCTTTGACTTCTTTGTTGGCCCAACATGTTCAGCAGCATGTTGTTCAGTCTCAACATATTTGTGATTTTTCCAGTCTTCTTCTTGTAGTTGATTTCTAGTTTCATTCCATTGTTATTGGAAAAGATGCTTGATATGATTTCACTCTTCTTGAATTTAACACAACACTGTAATGTAATGTGAGACATTTCATATCCTAGCTTATAGTCTACGTTCAAGAAAGTTCCATGTGTACTTGAGAAGAATGTATTCTGTTGCTTTTGGATCAAATGTTCATTACAAATCTATCAAGTTTATCTGGTCTAATGTTTCATTTAAGGTCACTGTTTCCTTGTTTATTTTCTGTCTGATCTATACATTGATATAAGTGGGGTGTTAAAGTCCCCTACTATTATGATGTGTTTCTTGGAAGCAGCATATTGTTGGGTTTTGTTTGTTTCATCTATCTAGCCATTCTGAGTCTTTTGATTGGTGAATTTAATCTACTTACATTTAAGGTGACTATTGATAGATGAGGACTTTGTACTGCCATTTTATCTTTCGTTTTCTTGTTGCTCTGTATCTCCATTGTTTCTTTTTCCTTGTGTTTCTGTTTGTCATTTTGGTTTGGTGGTTTTCTATGACCTTTTTCTCAGTTTCCTCTTTTTTATATTCTGTGCTTCTGCTCTATGTTTATATTTTGTTGTTATTCTGAGGTTTGTATAAAGCAACTCATAGATAAAATAGGGGTTTTTTTCTGCTAATAGCATCTTATCTTCATTTACCTATACAAGTGCCATCCTTTTCCTCTTCCCCTTCTAAGTTTTTGTTGTCTTAAATTATCCCTTTTTATGTTATGAGTTTATTACCAAACTGATACAGCTACAGTTACTTTTCTGCTTTCTATTTTTCTCTCTTTAACCTTTATACTATAATAATGTGTTTAAAAACCTATTCTGAAGAGTTGCAATTTTATGGTTCTGTTTATTGATTGTCTTGCTCAAAGTTTCGTGTATTTTTGCCATTTTCCTTCTGGTAGAAGAGTTCTTTTCAACATTTCTTGTAAGGTGAACTTAGTGTTGATGAACTCCCTCAGTTTTCATTTATCTGCGAAAGTCTTTATTTCTCCTTCATATCTGAATGATAACTTTGCTGGAAAGAGTATTCTTGGGTGACAGTTTTTATCTTTCAGTATCTTGAGAATGTCATTCCACTCCCTCTTGGCTGGTAGGGTTTCTACTGAGAAATCTGCTGATAGCCTAGTGGGGGTTCCTTTGTAGGTTACCATCCTTTTTTCCCTGGCTGCCTTTAAAATTCTTTGTCATTGACTTTTGACAATTTTAATATTATGGTGTCAGAGAATGTCTTTTTGCATTGAGGTAATTAGGTGTTATCTTAGCTTCATGAATACGTATATCAAGTTCCTTCCCACATTTGGTTAGTTCACAGCTATTATTTCTTTAAATAATCTCTCTGCTCCCTTCTCCCTCTCTTCTCCTTTTGGGATACCCATTATCCTAATGTTGCCCTCCCTAAAAGAGTCAGATTATTCTCACAGTATTTCCTTGGTTTTTTCATATCTTATTTCTCTCATTTCTCGATTTCTATCTTCAAGCTCACTAATTCTCTCTTCCATATGGTCTGTTTCCAATGCTTTCTAATGCACTCTTCATCCTGTGTATTGTGTTCTTAGCTCCAGAATTTGTCTGATTATTTTTTAGAACTTCAATCTCTTTGGTAAAGTATACCTTTTGTTCATGAATTTTATTCCTGAACTCGTGAAACTGCCTTTCTGAGTTTTCTTATATCTCACTGAGTTTCTTCATGACAGCTATTTTGAATTCTTCATCAGTTAGATTGCATTCCATGACTTTACATTTGATTTCTGGAGAACTGTAATTTTCTTTTTGTGGTATAGTGTTACTGAGATTTTTCATGTTTCTTGATGAATTGTTTCTCCACTGGCACATTGGAAATTAAATAACAGGTTAGGAGTTTGAGTCCTTTCTTCTGTTTTCCAGTAGTTGGTACCATCACAAGAGTTTTTGATTTCTTTTACCTGAGCTGCCTCTGGTTATATTTGAGTGACATTTTCCAACCTCCACCTTCTCTGTAAGAGATGTTGCTCTGTGCCTTCATTGTGGCTTCTTATGCCATGGGGGTCCTTGCTGTCTTCCTTCTGTCAGAGCCACTGTTATCACCAGGATGGTGGGCTCTTTCCTTGCATCCAGGATCTGCTAAAACACAGGCTCTGTGTTTTAGCAGATCCTGTATCCTCCCTCTCATGGAGAGAGGGGAGTTTGTGGGGGAGGGAAGCCATGCCATTGCTCTAAGGTTTTTGGGCTCTACCTCTGTGGATGGGGGGATGGGGTGGGAACCAGGATTGTGGGAACCTCAGTAGCCAGAGGGACAGGTCCCAGGCCCCACTGCTATTGCTGCCCAGTCACCTGTATTTGCAGGCACTGGTACAGTGCAGCTCTATGTGGCCAGAGCCCTGTGTGCTACTTTCCCTGCTCAATGCTACTGGGTTCTCTGAAGCTGTGGGCTCTGCTACTGAGGTCAGAGGGCTGGGATTGCAGGCCCCATCTCAGCTGTTTCCTCAATTCTGCCTCCTCTGTATTCCAGCCCACCAACCTTTAGATGTACAGATGTGTCAAATTCTCCAGTGTCCTGTTTTGTTGGGCAGAGGCACTTTTGTTGAGTTGTGGATGTTTTAGTAGTTGTAGATTGAAGGGGAGGAACAGAGGTAGTTTTTCACTCTGCCATGTTCCTGACATCACTCCTGTTTTTTTATTATTATTTTTAAAATTTTTTTTTTGCGGTATGTGGGCCCCCCACTGCCGTGGCCTCTCCCGCTGCTGAGCACAGGCTCCGGACGCACAGGCCCAGCAACCACGGCCCACGGGCCCAGCCGCTCCGTGGCACGTGGGACCCTCCCGGACTGGGTCACAAATCCGCATCCCCCTCATCAGCAGGCAGACTCCCAACCACTGCGCCACCAGGGAAGCCCCTGTTTGTTTGTTTTTTTAATTTTAAATATGATGCTGCTATGATTATTCTTGCAATGTGCTTATTATGACCATATGTGCATATTTCTTTTTTTTGCTGATTTTGTATCTAGAAGTTGAGCTAGTTGTTTATAAGATAGATAGCTAGTGGGAAGCAGCCACATAGCACAGGGAGATCAGCTCAGTGCTTTGTGACCACCTAGAGGGGTGGGATAGGGAGGGTGGGAGGGAGATGCAAGAGGGAGGAGATATGGGGATTTTATGTGTATGTATAGCTGATCCACTTTGTTATAAAGCAGAAACTAAGAAACAATTGTAAAGCAATTATACTCCAATAAAGATGTTAAAAAAATAAATTAAATACATAAATAAATAAATAAAACATTGCAAAGAGCCCCTTTTTTTTTCTTTTAGTTCCCTGCATGTAGGTGCCTACTATCATGAACGTTAGACACTTCCTGGGTGTGTTTTAGTATATTTACTTGTATGCACAGTATTTACACATAATGTCGTATAATATTTTTTAATATGATAAATACCTAGGTAATATCTATGATAAATATCTAGATAATTTCCTATATTTTTGAATATGATTATTATCTAGGTAATATCTAGATAAACACACAGATTAATATCTATGACTTTGCTCTCAGTATCTTTATTCATACTCTTAAATATAGGTTTTGCAGTTATGATTCTGCTGACTTCACAACAATAGTTTGGGAGCAATGCTTTCTCTGCTCTTTCTTGGAATAGATTAAGTAGATTCAGAATTATCCATTCATTGAAAAACTTGTAATCATTCACTAATGAAATCTTTTGGGTGTGTTTCTTTGATTTTGTCAGAGGATAGATTTGAAAGTTGAAGTAGTGAGTGAAGGTAGTGAGGAATTTTTCAAATACTAATTCTTAAATATTCTTTTTTTTTTTTTTTTTTTTGCGGTACGTGGGCCTCTCACTGCCGTGGCCTCTCCCGTTGCGGAGCACAGGCTCCAGATGCGCAGGCTCAGCGGCCATGGCTCACGGGCCCCACCACTCCGCAGCATGTGGGATCTTCCCGGACCGGGGCACGAACCCGTGTTCCCTACATTGGCAGGCGGACTCCCAACCACTGCGCTACCAGGGAAGCCCCAATTCTTAAATATTCTTATGGTAATTGTCTGTTTAGATTTTTCTAAATGATGTTGAGCCAGTCAGCATTTTAACACAGTCAATATACCAATCTTTAAAGTATTAAAATCCATTAATATAAATTGAACAAAGTTATAATTCTTGTTTTTTAAAATTTATTTGAGTTTATGTCCCCAGTCTTTTTTCTAATGTTGTGAAATTTTCCTTTCTCCTTTTTTTTTTCTTTTTGAAATTAAATACGTGTATGCTTATTCAGTGCAATGTTGTTCAAAATAGTAGCAGACTGTAAAGAGCCCAAATATTCACAAAAAACAATGACAGAAAAATTATGGTACTTTCACACATTGTAAGATGCAGCCATCCCCACAGCACCACCAAAAAAAGAATGATGTTGATAGGTTAATATATATATATATATAAAATATATATATAGCAGACAATATATGCAGTAAGCTACCACAGGTATAAGAAAAGGAGTTAATTTGTTACATACATGACTATATAACATGAAAATAAATACATATGCACGTATACACACATATGCCTCCATATGCCTTTTTTAGAGGCATACACATACATGTGCATATACATACATATGTCTCTAAAAATTTTTAAAAAGCAATGATGGCATTAGTTGCCTTCAGAAGGAGGAACTGGGAGGGTGACAAGGGAAAAATAGTGTGAGGCAAACTTTTCACTATCTATCCTTTGTATCTTGTGAATTTTGAATTATGTCAATCATGTGAATATATTACTTTTCCAAAAAGCAAAAGCAAAAGAAAGAAAAATAATCTTCCCTTTGTCCAACTTAGTCCAGTCTAATATGTGGTAGTAATTTAATCTTCTACCAGTAATTCATAAGGCTACCTGTTTCACTACATACTGTATCGCTCAACGTTCTTAATCTTTATAACTGTTGTCATTTTAAAGAGTGAAAGGGATTATATCATTGCTATGATTTTCACTATTTTGTTTACTAGTGGTATTGAATATCTTTTCATATGTTTAACAGCCATTTGCATTTCCTCCTTTATAAATTGTCGTCATATGTTGGAATTGTTTTTGGCAATTTGCAGAGAGTTCTTTGTATATTAAATTTATTAGCCTTATGCCTTCCCACATTTCTTGCAATAAGTGTTTGTAATAAACTAAATGTAATTTAAAATTTCTATTGCCTAATCATTAAAAGAAGTTTCACAGCTAGGTAGTGTCTAATAGCAATAAAATATGAAACATACTCCTACATTTACATAATGCTTAATAATTAACAAAGCTTTTTTTTTTTTTTTTTGCGGTATGCGGGCGTCTCACTGTTGTGGCCTCTCCCTTTGCGGAGCACAGGCTCTGGACACACAGGCTCAGTGGCCATGGCTCACAGGCCCAGCCGCTCCGCGGCATGTGGGATCTTCCCGGACTGGGGCACGAACCCGTGTCCCCTGCATCAGCAGGCAGACTCTCAACCACTGCGCCACCAGGGAAGGGCCCTTAACAAAGCTTTATCATGACAGTTTACTTGTAAAAAAATATACTTAACTTTAAAAATAACTCATTCATATGATTCAAAAATGTAAAGAATACAAAGTACATGTGAAACATTTTCTCCTCGACCCCAAGTGTCTCAGGCTCCTTTGCTAGAGGAAGTCAGTGTTATTAAAAAATTCTTGTATTTTTCCAGCGTATTTTGAATGTAAAATCAAATGTGTATCATTTTTCTTTTTATAACAAATGGAAACAATAGAGACACTTTGCCTCTCCTTGCATTTTCATTTAATCATAGATCTTAGAGAATACTCCAGATGATAATGCATGCAGACCTTTCTCATTATTTTCCCTAACAGCATGGTATTTTGCTTTATAGGTGTACTGTAATTACTTTAGCCAGTGCTCTATTAATGAATATTTAGGCCAGTTAGAATTTTGCTATTACAAAGTGATGGGAAAAATTCATATTTATCATTTCACATTTTAAATCTGCAAGATTTAAGAAGAAAAATCACTGGTTGAAAAGTTATCTATGTTTTGGATTTTGATAGATACTACCAAATTTACCCTCTTCTATAATGTTTGTTTTTCACATTTTTACCTGTTCAATGTGGTATAAAACTTTTTGACTTCTGCAAATCTGATAGGGGAAAGATGATATCTTTGCATTTCCCTTATTATGGCGGTTCCCTTAACTGAGTGGCAGTTACTTGGTATATGCCCAAATGACTCTTTCACTTATCATATACAAGTGAGATTACAAACTGATGGTCCATAGGCAGGATTTTGCCCAGTGAAGTGTTTTGCATTGTTTGCACCAGGTTTTTTGGGTTTTTTTAAAATTAACTTCCTGAATTTAAATTCTAAAGCATTTCCTATAACCATCTGTATTTCCGCTCTATTATAATATCACAAATTTGTCAACATGGGTCCATATTCCCACAAGGCTATTTAAGCTATGTATGCATTGTTTCATTTGGATAGGACACATAATCTCCAATTCTGCCTGCTTCTCTGCAATCACTAGCGTCTTGCTCCCCTCCCTCAACTACTGCAATCGTTGGCTTTCCTGAACTTGAGCTTTATAATATCATTGATTTCACTGAACTAGGTATGTTTATTTTTTTTTTAACTATCATTTGCATTTGTATTACTGATAGTTGGTTATAAAGTAAATCCCACTTGGAATGCCCATTAAATTCTGCTTGTTTTCCTTAAAATTTCAAATTAAAGTTGACCCTTCAACAACTTGGGGGTTAGGGGCACCAAACTTCCACAAAGTTGAAAATCCACGTATAACTTAAAGTTGACCCTTCCTATCCACATTTCCTCCATATCCGAGGTTCTGAATTCTTAGATTCAACCAACTGCAGGTCATGCAGTAGTGTAGTATTTACCATTGAAAAAAATCCACAGATAGTTGGACCCTTGCAGTTCTAACCTGTATTGTTCAAGGGTCAATTGTATAACCGCATCTTTGAATGCCTCTTCAACTATTCCAACCCTCAAATATGTATTTCTTGGATGCCATTATAATTATCTTTAATCTGATTATCAGTTAGTATGTAAAATATCTACTGCTTGTGATTTTTAATTGAAATCCATATCTCCTGAATGGATTATAGTACTACCCACTGCTGCGGCCCCTCCCACTGCGGAGCACAGGCTCTGGACGCGCGGGCCTAGCTGCTCCGCGGCACGCAGGACCCTCCCGGACCAGGGCATGAACCCGCGTCCCCTACATCGGCAGGCGGACTCCCAACCACTGCGCCACCAGGGAAGCCCTATCTGCTTCTTTAAAGCTAATGTAAAATGACATCTAATTGGCAATCTCTTAATTGTTTGAACATTACACATGTTAGAATGACCACGTGAAAACCCAAATATTTACTAGCAAGTTGGCAATGGAAAATCCATTATTGGAGGCTAGTACAGAATGCTCCATTTTGGGTAGAAAACTGTTATATATATATATACATATACATAGCTCTATATATAGTTATATATAGTATAGTTATATACATAGTTATATATATATAGTTATAATGGTTTATAAAAACTATTGCTTAGATCTAAATGTAGTAAGATTAAGATATTAATGGTTTTGAAACTAGAACATGTATTTAGAAAAAAATAGTGTAATTCTGAAAAGCTGCTGAAGAATTTTCTAAAGGAGGATAATGTGAGACTACTTTTTTAAGCTTTAAAGGGAAAATCAACACTTTTCTAGATTAAAAATAAAATAAAAACAAATTGATGACCCCACTGTTTTCCATTACAGAATTGCAGAGGAAGAGACTGTATCACATTCAGAGTGGTTTCTTTTCCATATCAAATCACTTCCCACAAGGGCTTAGTGTTCATTTGGAATGATATTTTATTTCATTGTATATTTCTATAAGACCTATTGTCATCAGCTAAGCTCTTTTCAATATTCTATATTTCCTTTCATTGCTATGATGCTGAAAGTGTCCATTTACATTTTCCAATTCAGATGGCATCCAAAAATGTTAAGCCCTTGCCCTAATTTCTGTGAAATAGAGTGATGGCAGAATTAAAGCTTCTTTGTGGCACTCATCCCAAGCCACAATCCTTTCTGTCTGAGGAATTCATGACAGACACAATCACAGACAGCTTGTACCCTGTGGTGCTAAGAAATTAAAAGATAATGTGAATGATATCACACCAGAAAAACCATTACAGTGATAAACAGAAAAAGACAATTTAGCTTAAGTCTTTGAGACATCTAAAGTAATACTCAACACAGTGAAAGGTGTAACTTGCCTGTGCGAAAGTCACTGAAATCATTCCTAGATTAAAATCAACATGGACGGAAGAGGTGTTTTGAGGGTGGCAGTGACCTTTGGCATGCAATTTAGGTGGGGGGAGCTAACTTCCTCAAAGTTTTATTAACGTCCAGATGAGATCAAAGCCATCTGCCATCTGTCTCTGGATGTTAAAAATAAGTTACTGAACTGTAGTTTATTTTCTTCCCTTGAATGTGTATCCACTCTCCTTTTTTTTTTTTACCATCTTTATTAGAGTGTAATTGCTTTACAGTGGTGTGTTAGTTTCTGCTTTATAACAAAGTGAATCAGCTATACATATACACATATCCCCATATCTTCTCCCTCTTGCATCTCCCTCCCATCCTCCCTATCCTATTTTTCAAATGCAGAGTTCAGACAACAACTGGTTTTTAAAATATTTTGAAGACACTGAGGGAATATGCTATTCATGTTAAAAGAAAATAACTTTTTGTATGAACATGCAATTCAGATTTCTATATGGCTCTGTGATCTCAGAGCCCTGTGTTTTGTTTGTTTGCTTTATAAATTTATTTATTTATTATTTTTACTTATTTATTAGTTTTTGACTGTGTTGGGTCTTCATTGCTGTGTGCGGGCTTTTTCTAGTTGCTGCGAGCAGGGGCTACTCTTCATTGTGGTATGTGGGATTCTCACTGCGGTGGCTTCTCTTGTTGCAGAGCACGGGCTCTAGAGTGCGCGGGCTTCAGTAGATGTGGCGTGTGGTTTCAGTAGTTGTGGCTCGCAGGCTCTAGAGTGCAGGCTCAGTAGTTGTGGTGCATGGGCTTAGTTACTCCATGGCATCTTCCCAGACCAGGGCTTGAACCCATGTCCCCTGCACTGGCAGGCGGATTCTTACTGTGCCACCAGGGAAGCCCAGAGCCCCGTGTTTATTAGCTTCATTTGACATTTGAACACTTTGTTAAGGCAAATAATTAAATTTGAGGCATTTTCTATTTTATTAATTTATACACAGATAATACACATAATCATAATAAAGTACAATATTGTCAGCTACATTTTCATAAGTTCTCTAAATTGCTGGTTTAAAAATATAGAAAAGAAATTAAATGTGGTCTATTGAAGGCGCTACTGTGAATAAGAAATGAAAAATAATTTTAATTAACTTACACAGTGTACCAGTTTTGTATTCACAAGCTTGCAGATAGTCTGTTTCATAGTTAACTTTGTGACCGCCTGGAGGGGTGGGATAGGGAGGGTGGGAGGGAGGGAGACACAAGAGAGAAGAGATATGGGAACATATGTGTATGTATAACTGATTCACTTTGTTATAAAGCAGAAACTAACACACCATTGTAAAGCAATTATACCCCAATAAAGATGTTAAAAAAAAAAGATTCAACCAAAAAAAAAAAAAAAAACAACAACAAAGTAGTTAAATATGCCCTCTGAAAACTTTATAAAAAATCAATTTGCTTAGCAAAGTGTTCTGATAAATAGCCACTAGCTAAATAGGCCGAGCTGTGATTAGTTTCCCCAGTAACTGGGACTGTTATGTCAGGTCCAAATTGAAAGGGACGGTCAGTGACCCTGGATTGAGTCAGTGTGGAAAAGGGTCTGGGTGGAGATGCGAAACGAGGAGAGAATTAGTAACACCCACAAAGTACCCGAGGACTAGCCCCAAGGAAATACGCTGAAGATGCTCTAACTCTCCAACCATGATTTCCAAGTTCTTATTATTTTTCTAACTTGTCTTTCCCCTTTAGATTGGTACTCAGTATTGACTAAAAATTAATGTCACGTACATACAAATATATTCAGCTAAGTCACATTACACTGTGTAGTTTTCCCAACGTCCTATATCCACTTCTAGAAAATCAATATCGAGCAGACTTCTGAAGTAGGTATATACCAGTAGCAATAAAAAATATCAGAAATTATAAAAATATGGCATTCAACTATATCAAGTTTCTCTACCAATGCTCCTTTTTGAAAGAGATTTTTACAAAATGTATAAACTTTTTGTATTTCCACCAAATAAAGGCAGAAGGGAAATATATCAAACTTCTGGAGGATGGTAATTATACTTTTTTTGCCCTCCTATTCCTCCATTGTACTTCATCCAGCCAACTTCACTCAAGAAATAATTTGTTGAACTAGTTGAACATTGATATAATTATTTTGTTTTTGATAAACTATCACTTTAATGAGCTATTAATAGTCTTCAAAACATAAACTCTTTTATCTACCTATAAATTTCCATAGTGTCTCTCACCATAGTTTTAATATGCTTTGGAATATGTGCTCTATTAGTCCAATGATACAAAACAAATGGGAGAAATGTAGCTAATTTGGGAACATTCATTTGAATTTCTGAAAGTCTTCTTAGATTATGTGGTCTTGCCACATAATGTTTAATGTTCTGCCTGGCCTCCTAACTTCACAGTATTTAAACCATGGAAGGTGATCATATTTATACACATTTGTGGAGCCAGCTCTGGCAACTGAACTATGGTACCAAACCTATTCTAGACAAAATAAGGGAAGTACAAATATGGTGGATGATTTGGCTGTGATATTAATGACCTCTTTAGAGGCACTGAAAGAGGAAGTAGATCTTCCTATGGATGCATATTTCCTGGTGTCTGGTCTCTCAACCAGGACCCGGACACTTGCCAGAACTTTGACTTGATGACTTTTTCACACACGTATGTCCATCAAACATTACCTGAGCTACACCCAAGGTTGGCTTTGTGGGCATGTGAATTCTGCAGTCACACAGGGCCCCAGCTCAGAAGGGTCCTGAGCTTGGTTTAACACCCTGTTGTCACTGTCTTGACAGTCTTATTATCTTTGACTTTGTGTTTTGGAAGTGAATTCCAGGGGCACAATTAAATATGGCTGGAGGGGGTATGGGAGGCATGGAGTCTCAGAGCAAATACAGTCCTGCCTCCCAGCCATCCTGTGTAGACTTTCAGTTGCCCACTCCCTTGCTTTCTGGCACCCCACCTGGGACAAGAGGTCTTCTTTTCTGCTGTGGGAGCGGGGGCAGGGAAAGGGGAGATTCCACATTCTACTTTGGCCCTTCATTCCTCAGTGGGGGCCTGGGTATGAGTGCAACTCAGGGGACTGTGGTCAGAGTCCAGAGTTGGGCACCTGTTCTTTGGGTGTCTTTAGGGGGAAACTGGTTAGAGTCATTGCCACCCATGGTTGGCGACTCCAGGTGCATCCAGTCTGCAGCCAGAGGCCATCTGTTAAGGGTGGGAGGGGTTAGCCCTTCTGAGGTAGGTTGGGGCTCTAGGAAGGGGGATGACTGCTTTAAATTCCTCAGCTTCTGCCCCAGCAGGGGTTGGGCATCAGTCTGGCTGGTGACTCTTAGAAGGGGGAAGCTGGCAGTATCAGGTCCTAGCTGGGGCTTCCAGGGGCCTCTAATCACAGACTGAGTGTCAGGGGCAGCTGTGAGGGTTTGCATATCCTGGTACTCGCATCTCCAAGGCAGTGCCCCTCAGGATGTCTATATGCCTGGCCAAAAAAATGCTTTTCCTTCCTCTATCCTCCCCAGGTATAACTTGGACCAGCCAGAGGTAAACTCTAAGAATGAGCTATAAGATACAAACTGTGTCATTTTGGTGTTTCCAAAAGTGAGTTGAATGCACTTACATTTGTATTTAGAACTAACATTGTACACTATAAAGAATAACAGAAAAATTTTGCTAATATCAATAATTTAAAAAGCACTTAGAATGATATTAAATACCAAATTAAACCACTATGATAAGTCAAGGGACAGACCATGGAAGAAAGGAAAAGCTTTATATTTTAGTACCTTTGCAGCACTCTTTTCCTAACTTCTTGAACAAAAGGCCCTGCATTTTCATTTTGCACTGTGTCCCACAAATTATATAGTCAGCCCTGCTTGTACCTAACTGTATTGGCTTCTGTCTCAGTGTCAGATGATATCGACTTCTTTTTGCCTTTCTTTTCTTCTTAATCCAGTCTTCTGAATGGATTTGCCTTTCAGATACACACACTACATGTGCCTCCCTGGGTCAGTGTCCTTCTGGCCCCTCCACATGGGACTTGACAACCTCCACGCACTCAGAAGTTTCTTCCTGGATTGTATTCTTGGTCCTGAATTTCCCTGTCTGGGCTTTCTGGCTGATAGATTGTACGCATGTATGTGGTTGGCAGACATAGGTATCGCTGGATATGAATGAAATTTGCAGCAGGAGTTTCAGTAAGAACTGGGAAATATGGAATGGATTACTTCAGGTTGTTGTGGTTTCAGCGTTGGTGGTGAGGACAGGAATATTGTGTGAGAAGTCAAATATTTGATTTACAGCAGGCTTAGAGAATCAGTAATGTCCTTTTCATCTCTAAACTTTATGATTTCAAAGAAGAAGGGCTATTGTTGATATAAGAAAAATAAATTATTTCTAGTATGCTTTTCATGATTATGAAATATCATTAAAAATTGCCCTGAAAATCTAGGCTGATTATAGCAGTTCCATAATTCTGGTTGAGGCAACTGGGTAGAAATCTTTAGGCTCATCTTGCTGGCACAATTTGCTGACATTTTAGAGGGAATGCAGTGTTATGCAGTATTAACAGATGAAAGAAATAAAGGAATTAAAGTTAGATGTCTGATTTGATCCAATCACTCATCTTACTAGTATTTTCAAAATCAGTAATTTGTGTCCACATTGAAAGCAGTTTGTGAACTTCGGCCATTCATTTAATAACTCCTAGCCTATTTCATTGCCTTTAATAATGTCTCATTTTGTGATCGGATGCAATAACATATAGAAAGTCTCCAGCGTTACATACCAAATAAAATTTAATTCCATTTCTTTTTGGAACATCTTAGTTTAACCACATTTTCATAATGTACTACCACATGACAGAAGCAATGAACCTCACCAAATGTCTTTGTAAATGTGGGTACTTATAATCTTAGGAGAGTAACGTATAAAAAATGTAAGACATTAATTAATTTAATTAATTTAAAATACAAAGGAGAATTACATTAGTTGATTGATGTTATTCTCCTGTGTATTTTCCTTCTCCTTTATATTTTCCTATACAATCACATAAAGTACATAAGGGCTAAGTTTTGAATTACCCACTAAAAAAGGGCTTGGGCAAATTGTTCCAATTATTTAGAAAAATATTTATCCTTATCTGTGATAGATAGTGCCTGCGTGATATTACTAGATGTTCAAACTTAAATTGCAACATTAGTACATGTGGGTACCCCTTCCCTTCTTCTCTGATTCTCTTTGCATATAAGGAATGTGAAACATAACAAAATAACAACTTGCTTTATGTTTTTTTCATTAGGGCCTATATCAATGATACAGGTCCAAACTGGTTAAGGTTTTTGCGTTATAAAGCCATATTGCTTAATCCAATGCAGTTGGTTCTTCCCCTTTCCAATGCGATTGCTTATATAAATGTTTGTTGATTTAATTTCTTAATGTGTTTCATAACTTTTAATTTATTTTTATCCTCCCAGCTACTTGGTGCCATAGCCTCCCATATGATCTCACTATTGCTAATTTTATTTGTATTTCAAACTATGTTCTATTCTCCTGCTAGGGTCAACTTCCTAAGATAAGGAATTCAAGATTTTATTTGAAGGGAAATAGCAAACACCCTTCTTCCTTTCCAGGGTTTGGAACCAACCAGAAGTTAAGACAAAGAAGAGAGACGGATGAAAATACAAAAGCCACCCTTAATACTCATATAATTTCTTAAAGAATATGGATTTAGATGTTCAGCCAAATGTGTTTACTTATAACCTGCTACCCAAGCGTATCCCCTTGAATAGCCCATTGGGTAGAAAGTTTGGATTTATAGAGCAAACACAATCGCTACAGCTGCTGACTCTTAAAGCTGAATAGGGTAGGGGCTGGGGTGTGTGTGTGGGGGGGGTGAACACAGTTAATCTTCAGAGTTAATAGATTACCTGCAACAATCTACCCATGTCAACCTTTCAAAAATCAAACGCTTGTTACCCATGGGGCAGTATGTCAGGTCTCTCCCACCACCATAAAAAAACAACAACAAAAGGATATCTCTGTGAGGCAATTTACACCAACGCTACCTAAAATCCTTCCATGATTGTTTAGACAATAATTTTGAGCTCTCTTTCCCAGCCCTCAAACCCTATCCCCACCATATGGTTCCATGAAATGGCCCTACCTCACCTACCTCTCATTACCTGTACTTCAGCGCAAATTACATTCTGCCACATAGGACTTTCCTCCACATATTGGCATGTTGTGTCTCCATATTTATTCCCATGCCATTGCCTTAACATACAAAGCCTTCCTCTTGGATTATTCTGATTATCAAACTTGTACTCATCCTTCACAATTTAGATGAGATACTGACTCTTCCAAAGACAATTCTCTGATCTTCTAGGTGGAATTATTATTCCCCTCTGCTGGATCCTGGAGCTCTCTGCTCATTCATTTAGTGTGATATTCCCAGTCATCTGGCTTTCTAGAGTAGAAAGATGACTAATTTGACAAGAGTCTGAATCTCACCTCTGTTGCTTACCAGTTGTGAATTTCTGAATTAGTCACTATTATTTCGGTATCATTCTTCAAACCATAAAATGTGGATGATAATGCCTAATACATAGAGTATTTATGAAGGCAAACAAGAGGAAGTAGGTTAAAATCACTTTGGAATATTAGAGCTCAATATATTTGTTTCATATTTTCTTTCATCTCTTTCTACACTATTTTTGGTATATAGTAAATCTCTCTCTCTATATATATATGGAAGTTTCTTTTTAATTATAATAATTGTGAATAAAAAGAAAATAAAATGTATTGGGGTACTCCAAATGTACCTGACATAGCATATAGCATCTGTTCCATTTTTATTATTCAATGAGGAAAATCAAAAGGGAATATTTTTGGTGTGAAGAATATTTCTTTAGGTTGTTCCAGAAATAAATACTGATATTCTGAGAACCAATAAAAAAGAGTCTCAGTGCACTGAAGACACTGTGGTTTTTGTAAAATTATGAGAAGTACCTTGATTTTCATGATACATAATATTAGAATTTTGCTTTAAAACGGCAAAATAAATTGTCTGACAACAAAGTGTTCAAGGTAGAGAAATCATGCATAAGAAAACATTAAAATGACTGATATTTTGAGGTCATAAGCTGTCATTTATTGATTTAAAAAAATGAACTTAATATTGCAATGCTGAATGTGATAAAGTGTGATACATGGTGAATAAATTAAGATATATACCTGGGAAGAAGCATCTGGCTAACAAAATGGGGTCCCCTCTGGTAGCTACTGTCCTGATGGATATACCATGATTTACAGCCTGGTCCTACAAGACTTTGCCCACACACTTAAGTTTTTCATTGCTTATACTGAGGACACGGAGGCTTACAAAGACCATCTTGATGCTATAAAAAGCATAACCCTGTGTGCTTTGTGGGGATCTTTTGAACTTTTTTGAGAGGGAGCTTATCTTTTCATTGCTCTAGAAGACCTGAAAACAGTCTATACTCTAAACTCTAAATAAGACTGAGAAAATCGAATTATCACATATCAGCCCTGCACACATATGTTCATTTTTTGTTACAAAACTATGCATTATTTCTATAATTTAAATTTTAATATGAAACTTGATAACTCTTACAGGCCATATAGATTTGTGTATACTATTCATTACATTCAAGTCATCTAAGGGATTTAGGGCTTATCGGTGGAAAGCCATAGACTGAGGTCACTGTCTGTCTTAGTCCTTTAGGGCTGCTATAACAGACCACCATAGATTGGGTGGCTTATAAACAACAAAAATTAATTTCTCACAGTTCTGGAGACTGGGGAGTCCAAGATCAAGGAGCCAGCAAATTTGGTGTCTGGTGAGATCCTGCTTCTTGGTTCACAGAGGCCATCTTCTCATAGTGTCCTCATGTGGAGGAAAGGGGGTTCTCTGGGGTCTGTTATAAAAGGACACTAGTCCCATTTGTGACTTAATCAGATACAAAAGTTCCCACCTCCCAATACCATAACACTGGGGGTTAGGATTTCAACATAAGAATCTGGCGGACAATGAACGTTCAATTGATAGCACTGTCCTGCATGTGACAGCTGAAACTGAGGTCTTCAAATTTACCTTCTGAAATATGCTGGGATTTCTGTGACATTTCCACATGATAGTATAAAATGTCAGTTCCTGAACTTTCTGTTGAGGGATAAAAATTATTTGATGACAACAACTTGGCATTAATGATCTAGCTTATATTCAAAATGGCCATTGTCTATGTATCTCTAACATATACTTCTAAAGAATTTAGACTTCTAATAAATTCTTTTCTTGTAAAAATATTCTTTTCACCTGCTAGAGGCTATTTCTTGCAAAATTGGGCATTTGCCTATGAAAATGAGTAATTGAACATGGAATGATTTATTTTATCTGTGCATAAGATTACTACAAAATTAAAGCATGGTGCTTTGCTGATGAAAAATTATGCTTAAAAAAAGTTCTCAATGTCAAACTTAAAGGAGTTTTCAGTTGAAAAGCAGCATTCAGATCCTTCAGGATGACTATTTTTTTCTTAGAGTAATCTGTAGTATGACAACTAGAATCATGCATCAGGCTTAAGAGTTTCACCACAGTTACTTCTTGATACCTAATGGGCCATTGTTACAGCTGCTTCCGCTCTGGCTTTTCTTCCATTCCATTTTCTATCCCAGGTTTGCCATGTGTTTTCTCTACTAACTCCATACCATAAAGAACTCTATTTTTGAGTCTACAATAAAGTAGAAGGGAGTTGGAAAGAAGCAGAGGGACATGCTATAAAGTTGAAGAATTAAGATAAAAACTTTTGTCTAGTTTCACTTGATCTTCTTCCAGAGGTGAGTTTGGCATGATTTTTTTTACCAGGAAAATAAGTTCCAATGCACTGCTCATGATTCATTCTAGACAAGCCTTTCTTTGTGCCTGCTGGGGCACATCACCTTGTGTGTAGAGGGTCGCCCCCATTTTCCAGGTATGCTCCTCTTCTATATCATGAAATAGCAGATTTTTGCCAAGCACCCTCTTGAAACTATATTTATTGTAAGTTCTTCAAATAGATAACTTATTTCTTGAGGTCAGGAAAAAAATTCTGTACTATTTACAACATTAATATTAAAGGTGAATGGTATTACAGGATAGTGATTAAAGACACAGGAATTAAGAACACCATTCTGATTGCAGATCCTACCTCAGCCATTTCCTATCTTCTAAACTTAAGCAAAAGCTGAATGTCTTGCAGAGTGAGATAATAATGTTGTGCCATTTCCAAAGTAACGTCAGGAAAGTTAAGAACATACATAAAGCCCTTAGCAAAATGTCAGGCAAACACTTGTAAGTACTCAATGTATTTAGTTATTACTAGGTATTATAACTCAGAGCAAACACAGTAAAACTTTGGAGCTAACTGAATTTACTCAATACATACTTTCTCAGTTTGACTACTAATGTCTATGGCTATACAAAGATAATCACTGCAGTGTTTAAGAAGAACTTGTCAGCAATTTCAAGGAATTTATACTTTTACTTTCAAAAACAAACCATCTCTGTTAGTTTCTTAAACTCTTCTTGGTTCAAATGCCCCAAACTAGTCCTAATTTCATGAATTAATTGAGCCTATTTTTCTTTCATTTACTGAAATCAATTATTTGAATAAAGTGTACCAAGCCACATAAAAGCAATGAATTAAAATTCTTCCTATTTATTGGGTTTTAAAGTAAAATGCTTAGCTGTACTAGGGTCAGACTTTTAAATAGCCAAGCACCTAAGCATTCTAAATCTGATTATTTTTACTGTTCTTAAAACCCAATAACACCAAGTGATTTAAGACTATTTACCTTAAATATTGATCTGCTATGCTTGCTTCATTTTGCAAGAATATTCTCTAAATATCTTAGAAGCATTAGAAAAATCTGTATCTTAAAAAACAAAACTATTGTATAATTTTTATTATGCCTAACTTTTTCATTCTAGATGATAACCATTATAATTTGACTGTACAACTTTTATTGACTTTTTGCTAACAGATATCTAAGGCCCAAAATAAATTAGACTTTGGTGTGTACAATTAAACAGGCATAAATATGCCTTAAAAAACAATTAGAAGATATGCAGGTAGGTCCTGCCTAATGTTTTCAGTGAGAGTGAGAAAAACTAAAAGGATAAAATTAAAAGTTCTAAATAAATTTTATACATCTGCAATTGAAATACTGATAAATAAGTACTGTGCTTCTATTGTTGATATGTTTTCACTCTGTAGTAGGTGACATTTTCAAAGACCAAATACACTATGTAAAAATATCTATATTTTTAGTGTATAAAGTTATATGTTCTTTGATTATAATATGTATAATTAACTTTATGTCCTTTTTTAAGTGAAACACAAAACTTAATTTGCTTAAGATTAAAAAAAAATTCCAAGTGATAAAGAGAGAAGAAATATCCCATGTATTTGTCTTCAAATAAATGAGTGTGCATGTGTTTGCAACTGTGGCTCTAGATAAAGAATGCTTTTTCTGACATCTGGTTTATTTATAAACCAGTCCATTGTTTTTGAGGTTAATAGTTTATTTCAAGCTTATTCTTTGAATAATTATTTGTTTAAATGAATATTGTCATGTATACTAAAAACAGTTAAAATATATGTAAATATAAAATAAAATTCTTTTGGTCATTCTTCATTAAAATAAATAAATATGGAATGTCTTTGATTTGATACAATAAATTCATGTTTCGAGATAATCTGACAATATCTCAGTAGATGAACAAAATGAAATTAGTACATTGTATAAAACAAATTCAAACTATTAGAAGGATTATGTGAATTATACTTTAAAAATATGGAGGCGATATTTCAGACGTTTCGAGGTTTCAAGATTATTAAGGAATATATATGAGAACATCATGAACATCGTTATTTGTGACTTACATTCCATTCACTTAGAAAGCAATTCTACTAAAATTTAATATTAAAAACCTTGAATTCTAATATACATAAAATTTATAGAGGTTTTTTTGGTTAATCTCAAGAAATTACTTGATAACAAACTATAATTCTCAGGACATTGGAATTTAAAGCCAATACATTTGTAGAGTTAACTCAGGAGTGTCTATCAAGCAATGATCAAGACACTGTTTCCCTCACATGATGGGTACACATGTGGTGGTCTACCATAGATAAGAAGTTCACCCATAGTTACAGAAGGAAAGGCAAAACAAAACACATGGGTTTTGGCTCTATAACTCAGAAAAATGAGGTTTCAAGCATTATTGAATCAGGTTTGAACACTGTTATAAGGACATTGTCTTTATCTAAGTGATACCTTTTCCTACATTGACTCCTTTTGTGGTTATGCAAAGCTTGTCACCATTATATGCATCATATGCATCCCAACAGCTCAGCAACTCAAGCATTGAGAGAATACCACTTCCAGTTAATATCACCAATACTGTCTTAGGGTATCCAATCTGCCGTGTGTGTGTGTGTGTGTGTGTGTGTGTGCGTATATGTATATTAACCCATTTCTATGGCACAGAGATATGGTTTTCTGATTAGCCAGGCCTAATCCTCAAACTTTGCCTATCCTCAAAATTCAAAATAGAATGAGCCCAACAAACAACATACAAATAGTGAAAAAATGACAAAGTAGTTCTCTAAAGCAAAATTAGAATGTTTTTGCACAAAAGAAAGGAGAAGATGTCTTGGGTGGGCAAAAATAGCTCACGACTTCACATTCCATTCCCTAACAGAAACACATTTACATGAGCCCATTTTCCCATTTACTTCTCAGAAATGATGCCATGTATATATATACCATGTAAACATCTCACACCAAAGAGAAAAATAAAATAATTCACTTCCTATCCAAAGGGTTATCTAAATTCTCAACGAACTAAAACAGCTAGGTTTTGAGCTAGAGATCAAGGTGATGGATATGTTTTTCTGTCAAGTCTCACTCCTCATGATGGATATAATTTTCTATCAAGTCTCATTCCTCATGATTGGCCAACACATGGCTACTCTAAAAGCATGATGATAACATATATTAAAAGTGTTTTTTTCAATACCTTTATCAAGGTATAATTGATATACAAAAAATTACACACACTTAATGTATACAGGCATATAGCTGAGACTGGTGACAGTATCATATGTGTATGTATACATTAAATATTTAGTCAAGAGGAAATTTAGTTTCCTATTACTCTTGCGGCATACTACCACAAACTGGGGTCTTACAATACTCACGGTTCTTGAGGTTAGAAGTCTGAAATGAAAAGGCTAGCACAGCCATGCTCTCTCTCCTAGTGCTTGTTGCTACTGACAATCCTCGCGATTCTTTGGCTTGTAGCTGCAAAACTCCAATCTCTGCCTCCATCACCACATGGCTGTTCTCTGTGTATCTGTGGTGATCTCCGCTGTCTGTGCCTCTGCCTCCGTGTCTCTACTCCTGTAAGGAACACAGTCATATTGGATTAAAGTCCCACCTATTCTAGTATGACGTTATCTTAACTCAATTACCTCTGCAATGACGCTATTCCCAAATAAGATCACGTTACAGGTACCAGGGTTAAGACTGCAACATATCTACAGGTGAAGACAATTCAGCCTACAACAAGGAGGAAGTGAAAGAATTTCATCATCATCTCCACCATCTGAGCATAGCATAGCAAAAGGAAGCATTTACTAAAGGATCACAAACAGGAGGTCTCACATTCAAATATAGATGCTAGATCACATAAGTATTGGAAAAGACAGTTAAAAAAATTTTTTTAAACTTATTATAAGGCTTTAAACCTCCTGATTTAGAGGCTTTTGAACAGAATGTCTTCCATCTTTGGAGACAGTTTAGTCTTATCACCACATGGAGTCCCCATCTTTCTTGATAGCCTCAAGCTTTTAAGGTGGTGTTCACAGAGATTACCCAAAGAGCTGTGCAACATACTCAGTTGAAATCTAAACATATGAGAAATCAAAGGGCAAGCAACTGATTGGCCAGTTACTCCACTGGTGAAACAAAAGGAAGATGGCTGCTTCACTGAGCAACTTGTTGGAGAAGAGGATGCAGCAGTGTTTCTCATGTTTAAAAAATGTGCCCTCATGAGAGACAGGACTACTTTAGAACCATCTTAGGTTTTCCTCCAAGAAGGACTCTGGATTGGCAAATAAAACTAAGCAGATATCAAAGGGAATCCTTGGGATGAGCTGAAATAGAGATTAATTTAACCTACGCATTTGTAAGTTTAGAGACCCCAAACCATGAGGGAGTCTCCAAAGAAGCCATGAAAGACTTCACAAGGGAAAATAATTTTTAAATACCCAAAGAGCAGTGTGGTGAAGCTAGCTTTTCACTGAGAATGGTGGTATCAATAAATTTTTTCTCTCTTACCCATCCTGTATTAGTCTGTTTGAAATGTTATAACAAAATACCACAGACTAGGTAGCTTATAAAAAACAGAAATTTATTCCTTGCAGTTCTGGAGAATGGGAAATCTGAGATCAAGGGGACAGCATGGTCATCTTCTTATAAGGACCCTCTACTGGGTTCAGAGCCAGAGACTTCTGGTTGTGCTCTCATATGATGAAAGAGGCTGGGGAGCATTTTGGTGTCTCTTTACTAAGAACATTAATCCCATTCCTGAGGGCTCTACCTTCATGACCAAATCACCTCCAAAGTCTCCACCTCCTAATACTATCACATTGGGCATTAGGATTTCTACACATGAATTTGGGGCAGGGGGGGACATAAATATTCAGGCCCTAGCAACACCCACCCCCTACCTCCAAACCTTGATAAGTCATAGACTGCAGTGAGCAAGGAAGGCTTCACATCTACATTAAGCCTGAGTCAAGGAAGAATGAAAAGAACAGAGATTTGACTCCTATGTGGAGCTTAATTTGGTTATTATTGGTTTGAGATATGATTGCATAAATATGGCCAAAAAATCAAGTGAAATTTTCTGAGTTCATATGTAGGGTCAAGGAAAGAGCCAACCCCACTAAATCAATTTTAAAGAATGATAGGAAATTAAAGTATAGATGCTTATAAATACTCCCAAGAGTTTAAGAATAGTTTTAATAGCATATATTATATTCTGCAGAATCGAGATGCTTAGAAAGATTCCCTGCTCTGGTTTTGTTGAATAGCCATTAGGGACAATTACCAGGACCACTATATAGGAATGGGGAATTCCTCCCTTTTGCAAGCTACTTCTTACTGACTAATGAGAAACCAAAGAGTGCCTTATGGTGGCCAGACTGAGAAGTGTCTCTTGGCCTTTGAATGTCATTAAACTTTAGGACTCATTTGATTGATTTGTATCTTAGGGATGTTTTTCCAAAGCAATGCTTTATGTGGGGAACCTATTCCATTGATCTGAAAATACAAAATATTAAATAGAAACAGATTGTAAGTAGACAGATATTTTGCACATCACCATTAACATGAATAGTTTATATACAAAATCGAGTATTTTGAATCAATTTATGGATTATCTCTCTGAAAATAAAATTTCTCACCAAAAACTTCATTTTTTACTTCCCTCTGACTCAATGCGATGAACAGAGCTAAAATCTCACTCAATAAGACTTATCACAAATTTATTAAGTTTCAATGAAAGGATTTTGACAAATGCTGAGGCAGGAAACACGAACAAACAGCCAGAGCCATTTATTAAAAATTTAAACGTACATTTTAAAAATTTTAAAGGAAAAATTATTACCCAAAAGCCATCAGTTCTCTTTTTATTAAGAGACCATAATTTATATTTAAATTACATATATATAATTTATTTATGATGGCAAAAAATGCCATGACATAAATAATTATATCAAAATTAGTGAAGAAATTCTAAGTTCATAAAGCTATACAATGAATAGCTATGCAGTTATGACTCACAGGCATTTATATTTCAAAATCCTAAAAGAAGATTAAATTTTTTGGCCATTAATTTTTTAATTGATCCAATTCAACCCGACAAAAGACATTAGAATAAAATAAATGATTTTTTTGTGTGTATGAACAAATACTTTAGGTAAGAGGAATATGGCTACTCAAAATACAAGAAAACATAGACATATCTTTTTCAATAATGAAATTAAACTCATTTACTTTGCTAAAATAATTCTGTATGGCTGGAGAAAGGTGGGTGGAGAGGAGAGTAACAAACAAACTCAGTTCTCTTCTTGGAGGAAAAAAAATCAGTTGTAATATAATGTGCTACTGTTGCTGATGTAGATGCTGCCATTGTAGCAAGTGTTCCTATCCGTCTAACTTTTAAACTTTGAGCACAATTACATTTCCAGAGATCTAGAGAAATGTGGAATTCATCTTCAGTACCCTTTGATCCTTACCCTTTTTCTCATTTGCCTTCAGATCTTAATTGGAAAATAGACTTCTGTGGTTTGAGTGGTCAATTACATATGTGGAGATCAGGGCAAAGTTCAGATGACCTGACTGATTTATTGTTGTTTCTTTATACTCTACCGTTATAATTTAACAAGATTTCTCATGGGAAGTTAATAAGTTTTTCAAACAGGAAGGGGGACTCTTTGGAAAACAGATGTGTGAATTATGTTACTGTCTTCAGTTTATCTTTTGACTATGATAGAAATGCTCATTTATAAATAAATTTATAAAATTTCAGCAGATATTAAATTTTCAATAAGATAATGAAAGCTATCTTCTTGTGTGACTGACTTTCTGTGGGTTTAAAAATATTATAAAGTCCTTAAATGTCATTTTGTGTGCTTTGTGACTACATATTATTCAGAGACAAAACAAAACAATTGTCATATATTACAAAATGATAACAATAGCGAGTGTGTATGTTTTCAACACTTATTCTTCCATTATACCATATTTATGTAGAGCTGAGAACAATCTGATTTGGGGACATAGATATGCTACATGCAACATGCTATATATTTATCAGTAAAAGAAATAAACAAAAATAAACCTTGGGTTTCAGGCCAAGACTGTGAAAAATTATTTTATTGCATGTGCTAGCTCTTCTGATATCTATCATAAATTTAAGTTCTTTTGATATCTACCATATTCAAGGCACATGAAAAGCTAGAAGAATGCCTCTGAATTAATGTGTAGTGTGATGAATTGGGTAATACTGCAAACAAACATATATTTTTTCAAATAAATAAAAATTCAAGGATAGAAAGAAATCTGGCCTATTAGTGTTTTAATTAAGAAATTCTGAATGACCTAACTGAATAATATATATAATTACAGAATTATACATTAGTATCACACACACATATATACATAGTATACGATTAAACAAATATATCTTTAAATAGAAAACACAGATAGTAATAATAAAAGCAAAGATGAAACCATAACTAAATCCATCTTTCAGGAAAAAAACTATAGTGTATTCTAAATATTTTAGCTATATATCCTTTTAGTTCAGGGAAGAAAAATACAACTGAACCAGCAAAGATGGAGTTCCCTCCATCTAGTATAGAACTGGGAATGATGTACATTTACAAACTAATAACACCTGCTCCATGCATGTTAGATAAGACAACAATTAAAAATTAATGTTTATGAAATCAGTATATTCATATTATTTTTAAATAAATACAGTGAAGAGTAACTCACAGCTTTGTGACAAGGCATGTCATTTCTGGGAACACTATTCATTAGAGTGTCTCATCATTAACCTCCTTTCCTCTCAGTTAACTATGTATTCTGCTCTGGTTTCTGGAGTAACACAGAGAAATTCTACTTTCATATCAGGATTAATATTTTTATGTCTTGATGCCATATAGGTGTTTTGTCTTGTCTTCAGATCATGTAAACCCAATGCATAAAATGATTTCATACCAGAGTCATTTAAATTGAAATGGCTTCTTTGACAGAGAGGTTGAGCAAATTCCCAATGACTCAGCTTCTAAGTAAAGGAGTTTAAAAACAGAAGAGCTAAGATTTTGAACCTAGGCACTATGGTTCCTAACTCCATTCTTTTTAAAGCTGAATGACCACAGGAAATTGATTCAAACTCTCCGTGACTTAATTTCCTCATATGTAAAATGAGGATGATTAACAGTATCTACCACACAGTGTTATTATGAAGATTAAACAAGTTAACACATGTAATCATACAGTTTCTCACATATAATAAGTATTCAGAAATTACATCTACTATGTTTGTCACTGTTGTATTATTATTGTCCAAAGAGAAGTAATAAAAGGAATAAAGTACAGAAAGATCATTACTAATATGTTTATAAACTTTCAAGAAATTATTTTAAAAAACAATTTTTACAAATTTTGATGAGAAAATAATTATAATTTCATGAAAACATGAAGTGAGTGGATTTAGAATAATTAATTTTTTACCTCCTTGTTTATGCAGATGGAGAAGGCTTGCTCCATAATATCACCCAGGACCTTAATTTTCCTGCCTTAATGTTGCTCCATCCCACTATAGTACAATGTGCTCATTTTTCATGGTCAGAGTTAGGTTCTCTCCTGATTCATTATCAAACCTGGATAAAGACTAGAGATTGACCTGGGCAGGTAATTTTATTTTGATTAAGTCAGTTGAAAGTTGCCCACACCTCTCATGCTATTTTTCATTGACAAGAACCCAGTCACAAGGCCACGTCCAGCTGCAGGGGAACCTGGGAATGTGAAGTTATCTGGATGGCTATAGGCTAAGGAAGAAGAGGAGAATCAATTCTAGGAGAGAAGGTCAACTTGCACTCAGACAAACTTCCCCATCTGAAAAACAGAGCAACAGTAGCCATCCTTTATTGCACATTTGCCCTCTTGGTCCTGTTCTGTTTCCAACTGCTTTGTATGCTATCTCTAAGCCTCGCAACATGACAAGAGAGACATCAATCCATCACTGATGAAAAATTCAAATTCAATAAACTAAAGTAACTTAACCAAGACTCACAGATTTGGTGGTGAATGATACTGGTAGTCTTGGTATAAAGTAGAAGCAATGTTTAATACAACAAGCCCATGACATTTGGTTACCCTTGTTATCATCATGTTTTCATATAATGCAAGGAGACTGGAGCAGAGTGCCTTAAAATTCACATCAATACAATATCAAACACATTCATTTACTGCCATGAACAATGAATATAGTGATGAATATGTATAGAGTCTGCCCTTAGTATGCTCTAATCAGGGTGGTTAACAAATAGACTAGTTATATATTTGATTTACCTATATTTTATATTTGCTTCCAGTGATGGTTCATTTTTAATGTGTCAACTTGAATGACCATAGGTTGCCCAGATTAAACATTATTTCTGTGTGTGTGTGTGTGTGTGTGTGTGTGGTGTTTCTGGATGAGACTAGCATTTGAATTACTGGACTCAGTAAAGTAAATTGCCCTCCTCAATGTGGTTGGACATCATGCAATCCAATAAGGGTCTAAATAGAACAAGAGGAAGAGGAAGGAGAAACTGCCCCTTTTTGCTTTCTGCCTGCCTACTTGAGCTGGAACATCTCATCTCATCTTCTCCCACCCTCAGACTACAATTTATACCATCAGCTCCCCTTGTTCTCTGTCCTTTGTACCCAGACTGAATTATATCACTGTCATTCCTCAGTCTCCAGCTTGCAGATCATGGGACTTCTCAGCCTCCATCACTCCTACTGGTTCTGTTTCTCTCAAGAAACCATACTAATAAACTCCCTTAGCTCAGGACTCTAATGTATCTCGAGCTTTAGCTCCCTGGTATTTATAGACTGATCTTTGCAATCAGTTCCTTGTTTAGATCCCACGTTTGAGCAGAAGAAAATATTCACTTCTATATAGTCTCAATCAGTGATTCTGGATGTCAATCTACAATCTACTCTAAACTGTAAAGTCTTTGGTGATTCCTCTTGTCATGACTCCTTCATTCATCGGTCATTTGAGCATATGCTTACGCCCAGTTGCTTTTCACAGATGCAGAAAAACGTTTGAATGTGATAAAAGGTATTGGTCCAGGACAGGAAAAGCATTACAAAATTAAACTTTGTAAATATATAATTGTATGTTTACCATGTTTATAACTATCAGACATTTGTATCACAAACTAACTCTAATGTAGTTACACATAAATGTTCTTTCATGAGCCATATGAATGGATTTTAATATGTTTAGTATGATATGGGGTGAGGCTGTAAAATCAAGTAAATAAAGCCCACAGAAACCTTAAAAGGGCCCTGCCACCTCCCACTACTGGCAAAGAGAAGTCTTTTTTAATATATGAGACAGAGATAGATACAATTAATTAAGTGCCTGCTGTTCAGGAAATTCTAGCCAGTTGGGTCTTATTGCTCTGCTTAAAGGAGAATGATGTATGACATCTAAATTATCCTGACCTATCAAAAAAAAAAGTGATAATATTTCTTTTAGGTCACTGTAGCCCTGAGTGACTTCTGCTATTAGGGTATCCTAAGAATTCTTTTATTAAGTCACTTTTCACCTGTAAAAGGAAGGGAGAGAGAATGGTATGGTAGAAAGGGCAACAAACTGAACCTTATGGATTTGGGATTCATGCTCTAGACTTGTTATTTTATCCTAGTAACTCAATAAGGTCTTTGTTTGCTTCTCTGTGAAATAAGGAATTTTTACTATATTAAGAGACCTTATCTTGGGGTCCATGGCCTATGAATAGTTTCTAAGGAATCTGTGAGCTATATGTGCACTTTCTTGTTTTATAAAGAGTATCCATAACTTGAATAACATTATTAAAAGAGTTTTCACCCCCAAAATGCAAGAAGTAGGTGAGTATATGACTTTCTAAATGTGGCATTGTATATGAGTCATTATATACAGGATTCTTTCAATAATATATAGTGGTGACTATCATGTTCAAGGAAATATGCTCACCTGTGTTATGTTTATGATACAGGTATCCAGAACAGGACATTGCAATGGAATATTTTAATGTTTATTTTCTAGCGTTCTCTTTCTAAGCTATCTAATTTCGTATACTTCTAGGGGTAGATTCACAGTTGAACCTAAAATGGCATCCCAGAGTATTTGTGTATGTGACTGTGCCCATGAGCATTTATTCACATTGTTTGATGTGCAGGATCTCAGGGGTGTGTGAGCAGGTGGGTTATGTACTTACACCTGGGGATAGCTATGGGGGAGAAGGTGTGAAGGGGTCTGCTCTTGTCCCCATCAGCCTTAAAGATTTTTACGTGCACTTTTAATGTGTGTGCTCATCTGTGCAACATGAGGGGTTGAAGGAAGAGTAGAAAGAGATGGCCTCACAATTTAATTAGTGAGAAATTGAGACTGAAGCACTGAATCCTGCCATCAAGGAACATACAAGCTAGTATTATACAGAAGGAACATGAAGCGTGGCAAAATATGCCACCCCAAAATATGCACCTTTAGCATAAGGATTATTTTGAACTAAAGACACTTGAAAAACAGCAGGTACAAGAAGGACACTTTGACCTTCCTTTTCCTCAGGAAAGCAACAGATAAAAACTCCCATGTGAAAGATGCTTTCTTTTTACCAGGAGCAAAGAAACATTCTTATCACCAGAGACGAGAAGTCAGAGAAGAGAAAAATCTGTTCAAACAGACCTTGCTAAAAGTAACTCTTACCTTCCTGTAGTCTCCCCATATATTTCAGTTGCTTTTCCATACTGCCTCTCTGTGTTCAGCCAAGTATATAAACAATTAGGTCCAGCCACTTATTTTGGTCTTTATTTTCCTATGGGGACTACCATATACATGTATGCTTTTCTCCTGTTAATCTGTTTTATGTCAATTTAATTCTCAGGCCCAGATGGAGACCTTAAAAGAGCAGAGGTAAAGTTTTGCCTCCCCTACACAGACACAAACAAATAAAATTTCTGCTATTACTCTTAATGTACCTTGTACTGATCTGCTGCTAGAATGCAGAGAACATATAGTTACACGTTTTATAGTTTTGTCTTTGCCTTAAGATCTTTCCACTTCAATATTAACTAAACTTGGTCATCTATGAGTCTGAAAAGACCAAGTGATACAACCATGAGAAAATTATTTGTTTCACCTTCTGCATTTTTTTGTTTAGTAGATGAAACTTTGCTAACTTCAAGTTTTTCAAGAAGAAACGATGCTGAAGCTACTAAGCCCCCAAAGACAGATAAGTCCAGAAGTATACTTTCCTGTTGTTAAAAAAAAGAAGTTTACAGTATTTTAAACTCAATACTCAGAGATTAACTTCAAAAAGAGGGCTTTCAGCCTTAAAGCATGTGTTTGATGATGAAAATTCAAAAGGAGACGTCACAGTGAATTCATGATATGTTCCTCCTAGGTGCTACTCCATGCTAGGAGATAGGGATTTAAACATGAATAGGATGGGGGCTCAATCTAACCATGAGAAATAAAGAAAGGAACAAGCATATAAGCGGAAATAACTAGCACCTTACCACGTAACAAGCATATAATCAGACATAACCAGCACCTTACCATGTCCTGTTCTTATCAGGCAATAACCAAAGAGCAAAAATGATTCTACTGCCCCATTTTATATCTAGTTTCTCATTTACTGTTGTCCTATTTTCTTTCAGCTAGTTAAGCATTAGAAAAGAGACCCATTCAATTTGCACTACAGTCTTTTCTTCTCTCTCATTTTCATGCAAAATAAATAAACCCCTTCTGTGTGTTCCATTAAGATTTCAAATATCCCTATTTTGTGGTAATTATATTAATTTGTGTGTCAGCCCCTATTGCCCTGCATAAAATCTCTGTTAGTTATATTTATATACTCAGAGCAATGCCACTGTAAGCTTTCCTATAAATGTTTGCTGCCTGATTTAATTCAGAAGTCTACCCGAAAGCAGGGATGAGTGACAGCTACTGAATAAGTTGTTCTTCTGGTAGCCATTGCTGTCGAAGAAGTCTCCAATAGCAATAACAGTAGTTCAGAGCAAAGACTGTTTGATACCTGAATATTTCAGTTATGGGTAAACTGTGGGTGGAGAGCCCTTCTAGTTTCCCCGAGGACAAATACACTATGAAATGAGAAAGTATTCATTAATGTGACTTGATTTTTTTAATAAATAATTTTGAATATCTTTTAAGCACTCCCTTGGAGTCATAGCCAGAGCTAGGCTTGCATCCCTCAGCCAGGTGATTGCTTTTATCAAACCTCTAAAGTCTTTTGGTGAAATCAATGCCCAGTATCAATAAAGAGATGTTTGTAGCAGGAATAACTTCATGTATTATTATCACTATTATTATTTCTTTTAAATAACTTGGACAATGCAAGTGAAAACAACTATTTTGTACACAGCAGTCAGAACTATTGTATTTTATCAAATCTTTCAAGTTTACTGCTGGGCTGGTTAGTAGAACCATTACAAGTCATAAGCCCCATGTTAGGTCAATTTGTTTTAGGCAGGAAACGTCACTATTGTTGAGCAACTTAGCGTTAGCAACAAAAAGTATCAGACTCCGTTCTGGTTTGTATGGTCAAAGTACTTTATGACACAATCCCATAGATTTATGTTTTGTCTGTAAGCGACAGTACAGAAGTTCTGACAACAAGTTACCTGACAAGAATTCAAGTTAGAAAAAGAAAATTGATGTAGCTCCTCCATTCTCCAACCAATCTGACAATTATCCCTTCCTCCCCATCTCCCTCAATCCTTATAATTTATGTGCAAAACAGACCCACAAAACGTATCAGAATATACTCTTTACCAATCCTTCTCAAATACTTCTTAAATAAGAAGCAGAGATACTAAGCAATAAGCTAAAAATATGTTCAATAGGCATAAGTGCTGAATTAGTAAAACAATTCTTCAAAAACCCTCCATATATAATAAAATCCATTAGATATAATTTTAGTTTTTGAACTATTTTTTCTTGAACATTTCTAATTATTTGTAAGTGTTGATAATTTGTGATTTTGTGTGTGTGTGCTATTCCAAAGAGCAACAAAAATGTACTTATTTTTCAACTGAATAATCCTCATTTTATTTCTCTAATACTGAGTTGACTGTACTCTTTTACAAATCTAAAAATCAGGAAGAGGTCATAGTGAACTTGTTTTTCACTCCTGAAACATTTTGCCATTTAATCACTTTAGGAATTATTTCATTATTATTCATCAATTATTTCCCACTAAGCCAGAAAAGATTAAAAACAAGCAAGTGGTAGATTGATGGAATTGCCTAGAAGAATGATGAAATACTGAAACATCCTTAAGATAGGAGATCAGAACTGGCCAAAGGAAAAAGCTATTTCCTTTGTGGAAGCCTTCTTCAGGGAATGGCCTTAAAATTTAGGTAGGTTTGGGCCCATGAAAATGAAGCCATGGATGGGGAAAGAGACATCCAGGCAGGAGATGGGCACAGAAATATGAAAACCTTAAAGGTGTGTATAAGGCTTCACAGGAATTCAATTTGCCTGTGAAAACTTCAAAAGAAACTCCATTCTGCAGAAATATTTACAAGTCTACTTTTTTATTAACAAAACTTTAGTTTAGTGAATTAAAGCAGGTGGATTTCCTATTTATGAATCATCATTACATCTTTCTCCATCTATTGAGGGAAGCTTCATAAAACAGTAGGTCTGTTGAGGTGCTCGAGTGAAAGAAAAATGGAAAGACGAGTTATTTGTGAAAAGAAAGTCGAGTGTGCACAGGAAAAAGGACAAGAAAGACTTGAAGTTGTGACACAGAGAATTATTTTATCAAAAGGGAGAATGGAGCAAATACGCCTTCTAAAAAGTTGGGGCTGCCAACTGCTTTATGAAATGACTATGAATGAGAACCTGTTGTTATCAGTCGATAGTGAGAAATTATAACTGAAGCTAAAGTTTGCAATATTCTATTAGCATTTACTTGCTATTATGTTGATATAAGTGGTAGTTTTACTTTGGTGTAATATATTGTTGGTAACCTGTGTATGTAAAGGGTTTCATACTTATGGTTGCCATTCTAATTATTGGTATTTAATGTCACTTAAATTATTCAAATTCTTGTCTTATTTTTAATCTTGTTCACATTATGATTATTATTACATTGTCATCAGACACAAAGTATCATTACCCTACCTAAACTACAATGAATCATCATTTTGACAAAAGAGAATTAAAATTCAGTTCACTATTGCTATCTTTGGTTGGTTCTCAGTTTCTAAAAACACATTGTACAATTAAATAGTATAATAGAGTATGTATAGGATAGAAGGAATGCTTTATTAATGTTTAACCTTGATTGTCAGGCAGCCACAAAAAATTCCAAGTAAGTTTAGTAAAATTTAAGTTCATTGAAATTGGACTATTTAATGATTCATTCAATCAAGTCAAAAACAAAAGATTCAGTTGGCAAATATCACATATTGTATGTATCCATATTCTGTTTGGGGTTTGATTGATTTCAAAATTGCTGTCCTTGAAAAAGTAAAAGTTATCAAGAAACTCATTAAGGTAGGACTTCCAATGTTCTGGAGTTGGCAAGAAAACTGACAGGTTAAATTGTGAAAGTATGTATTTCTATGCTCTGAGCTGGATTACAAAGCTTTGGAGTTCTTTGGAATACTACTCTAGCTTTAGAACCACCCTGCCTTTGCTGGCTTTACGGAAGGATCTTAGCAGCAGTTAGATATGCTTTGGGTTTCACTGCTGTTTTTCTTCTTTCTTACTTGAAAGTAAAATTGCATCATGCAACCAGAAAGAAGCCTGAAGGTTTTGGTAGGGTTGCATCTAACTCTAAGATATATAAGTATAGTATAGGTAAAATATCAAAGAATATTATTATCCTAGTTTTCCATCACCATGTTTGTAGGTACAAGATTCCAAAATATATTATTTTAATGATAAAGCCAAATCTCTTTTGCTGCAATACTTTTTCAATTTTATCCTCTATAGTGTAGTTAAACCAATTTCTCTGTTGTGGAGACTAAAATCTATCCCCTTAGAATTTGATAACATTCCTTTTATTTCATGTATCTTCTTCAAACTCTCATACTTTTTATGAAATCACTCTTGTATCAGACTTTAACCTCACATCACATTCCTGTTTCCCCACATGTTAGCTTGGTACCTAAAAAATTACTTTATCAGTCTAAGCCTTAAATATTTATTTGTAATATATTGATATGATATGATATCTGATATGATATAAATATATTATTTAATACATAATATGATATATACATGTACTTATATAAATATAAGAACAACAATATAGGGTTTGCTCTTAGGTTTAAACTATATCAAAATCTTAATGCAGGGCATGCAGAATAAGCATTCAATACATCTTAGTGATTCTTCTCTTTCTTCTTATTTACTGACACTTCTCCCACACCCATTTCCAGCCTCTTTTCCTAACCCTCAAACCTAACATTTCTTAATAAATACTGTGCAGCGTAATTCGTTAACCACTGGGCCAATACTAAGTTCACATCCCATTGGGGTTTTTTTAACATCCTTATCGGAGTATAATTGCTTTACAATGGTGTGTTAGTTTCTACTTTATAACAAAGTGAATCATCTATACATATACATATTCCCCATTGCAAATTGTGCTTAGGCTAATAGAAATGGGATTTCCAATTTGGGAGTTGAAGGAGGTAATCGGACCTACAGGATCCCTGAAGCCTTGATTACCTAGAATAGATGGAGAAATAAGGAATACTGATACAAGACTGTGGTAGCCTATCATGATGAGGTATACAAACAGGGATCATGAAGAACAGTGAGCTCAACAGGCTTGAGAAGTGACAGGAGATGGGGTCTGTTAGTCCTATGAGCTGCCTGGATATTACTAAATTACCAACATTTTTCCTGGATTTTTTCCCAAGTATGGATCATCACCATCAGAATGACCTGGGGATGTTTGTTACATTTTAGATTATCAGACACCAACCCAGATTATACAAGCATAGAATCTCTATATTTTCAAGAGTTTCCTATGGAGCTTCTCCTGGGAACGAGTCTCTTAGAACCTCTTCTCCAGACACATCTCTCAGTTACAATGCTGATGTTTCTCTGGAATAGGACAGCAGAGTGGACAGCTATTCTTTATTAGGCTTAACAGGCCTCTGTGATGAACTATTTGGTAATAATGCCTCTCTCTCTTTTAAGTAGTCTCTAAATTACTCTTTGTAAAATTACTATATTTTTTTAACACTTAAAGTTGTTTTATCTCACCTTGGAGAAATGGTTGAATTACAGGTCTGGGGTGGGAATGTGTAAGACAAGCCTATAATGCTTTGTCCACTGTTTCCCAATGGCTAAAGTGTTTCAAAAACAATAACTGCAATTGATTGGAGCACAATGGATATATAAAAGTTCCTGTGTTCCTAATGGTACTCAAGAAAAGGGAAAGCAACAAATGTCATGTATGTGTACGTCTGTTTGGGCACTTGAATCAGCCATAAGGTCAAGGAAGAAAATTGAAATAGCAAGTTTCAACATGAACATCCTCTTAACTTGATTATGTTTTGTGTTGACTAACAGGAAATTTTACTTCCAGTTAATGGTTTTTTGTATTTTGGGTTTTTTTTTTTTTTGGTGGTATTCTCTTTGTTTTTAATCATTTCCCAAATGAATATCTGAATCTTCTTGTTTTCAATAATTTCTAATTCACTTTTGTTTTGTTTTGTTTTTAATTGCTACAAATATCCCTCCAAAGCAAATTGTGCTTTTTGGCTACATGGTCTCACAGCCTCTATTCCATGACAGGTATAAACTGCAGCAGGAACAGACCATTCTACCATATTTTGTCACTCCTTAGCACTGTACACTCTTACATTCTTAGTGTGCCTCTGTCATGTTCCATCTTAAGTAATACAAATACAGAATTCATGGTTTCCACAGTCATTTTTAAATTTACTATAAGATAATGCTGACACTATAAAACAGTTTCTATCTTGAACCTATTCAAATGTCATAGCAGAATGCCATTTTTTTATGTATTGATATGCCATTGCCTTATTTGTTTTACCTTGTACCTAAAAGCAGGGTAATACTCTACCTGCAGTGGATGGATCATTCAGTAAAAAAGGGGTTAGGGGCTTCCCTGGTGGCTCAGTGGTTGAGAGTCCGCCTGCCGATGCAGGGGACACGGGTTTGTGCCCCGGTCCGGGAAGATCCCACATGCCGTGGAGCGGCTGGGCCCATGAGCCATGGCTGCTGAGCCTGCGCGTCCGGAGCCTGTGCTCCGCAACGGGAGAGGCCACATCAGTGAGAGGCCCGCATACCGCAAAAAAAAAAAAAAAAAAAGGGGGGGTTAATGTCACCTTATTACATTAAGAGAATGCTTAGTTTCCTTAAATAATCTATATATTATAAAAAAATTTCATTTAATCATAAAATTATATTTTATTAATGTTAATTAGGAAGATGACAATAATAATATTAATTCTAGATGACGTGTACCGCAAAGAAAAAACAAAAGGGGGGGGTTAATGTCACCTTATTACATTAAGAGAATGCTTAGTTTCCTTAAATAATCTATATATTATAAAAAAATTTCATTTAATCATAAAATTATATTTTATTAATGTTAATTAGGAAGATGACAATAATAATATTAATTCTAGATGACGTGTACCGCAAAGAAAAAACAAAAGGGGGGGGTTAATGTCACCTTATTACATTAAGAGAACGCTTAGTTTCCTTAAATAATCTATATATTACTTAAAAAATTCATTTAATCATAAAATTATATTTTATTAATGTTAATTAGGAAGATGACAATAATAATATTAATTCTAGATGATGGTTATTGAGTGTGTTTTGTATGTGATAGTAGTAACTGTGTTAAATACTTTTTTTTTTTTGGCGGGACGTGGGCGTCTCACTGTTGTGGCCTCTCCTATTGCGGAGCACAGGCTCCGGATGCGCAGGCTCAGCGGCCATGGCTCACGGGCCCAGCCGCTCTGAGGCATGTGGGATCTTCCCGGACTGGGGCACGAACCCGTGTCCCCTGCATCAGCAGACGGACTCTCAACCACTGCGCCATCAGGGAAGCCCTGTGTTAAATACTTTACATACAATATCTCAGCTATAGGTACAGGAATCCTATGATGGGTTATTATCAACTTCATTTTTTTGAAAGAAGAATTGATAGAAAAGTAAATTAATATAGATAATATCACACAGCTAGTAAATGGCAGGCCTAGGGCTCTGAAATCACCTAAATACTTTCTAATCAAAAGTTACTTGTTTTTATTAGAAAGAACAAGAGGAAGCTATCTATGTATGCATGACAATATAGGAAATGAAAATGAACGTTTAGGTCACTAGGAACCTAAATTTGCTTCTTATGAAAAAATTATTGCTAGAGGCTGAACTTTTCTTTATGTATTGAGGCAAAACCTGTAAACATTAAGTCATTTCTTTCAAAAATATATTACATGACTTTATTGATTTGTTGATCTTTATAAATGCTATGATCTCTTCCTAGGATAAATTAGCTAAGTTTAGAAATACTTGTATTCTGTTGGAAAATGTATTATCAAAAATGAAGTTTGAGAGGAGACAGAAAAGAAAGGGGGTGCTAGAAATTGGATCTTAAAGAAATAAAACTATTAGCCATTTTTTATTCCAGAAAATACATAATGAAAGATTAACAACTACAAGTTTAAACCAGTGTTTCTCAAAATGTGGTCTTCTCCTGAGATATTTTAAGATTTTTGATCCCAAGCCCTACTAAATCAAAATCACTGAGCTTGAGACCTAGAAGAACAGATTAATAACAAGCACCCCAGGTGACTCTAATGCATTTGTTTGAGAACTAACATTTTAAACTTCTAAGGTAAAATTAACATTCAGCTAGATTGAACTATCATAAAAATGAAGCAACTGACAAATGTTAAAAAAGAATCATCAGGGCTTCCCTGGTGGTGCAGTGGTTGAGAGTCCGCCTGCCGATGCGGGGGATACGGGTTCGTGCCCTGGTCCGGGAAGATCCCACATGCCGCAAAGCGGCTGGGCCCGTGAGACATGGCCGCTGAGCCTGCGCGTCCGGAGCCTGTGCTCCGCAACGGGAGAGGCCACAACGGTGAGAGGCCCGTGTACCGCAAAAAAAAAAAAAAAAAAAGAAGCTTTCAGTTTCACACAATGAGGACTTGCAATAAATTAACCCCCATCTGTGTCCACTCAATTCACAGCTAAACTTAAAAATAAAAACATCACTTACATAGAAGAGCCTCAGGCCAGAAACAAAACTCACCGGAGTTTAATAGTATCTTAGAGCCCAAAATATATATGACATTGAATTAAAAAGCAAAAACATAAATAGGGTTGGAGGAAGGAGGGAAGGAACCATTTCCTCTTTTTCTTTTATCACAGAGGTAGTAATAAAAATAAAAGAGCCAGACTATTTACTTTGAACTTTTGAATGTAGTACCATCTTGTGAATATGTATATTTTGATATCCAATAAAAATAGGCCATTTAATTGCTTTGACTTTTGCTTCCTAGAGAGAATGAATTCTTTAACAATAACTTTCAGAAAGCTATAATTTTCTTGTTGATCTTTGAATGTTTCCCACTAAGCCTATTTCATGCTGATGCAGGCCAGCAGCCCTCCCTCCCATTATCATTAATTAGGCTAAGGCACTCAGTAATGGGAGAATGACCTTGTTTAAAGAGTAGTTATCCATCCAATTGCCTCTGATGGAAATGTGTAGGATCATTAATAGAATAAATGATCACACAACAGATACAAATGGTGGACTGATGTTTATAATGAGGGATGATAAAATCTTGGAGTGAAAGATAAAATCTTTCTCTTTAGAGTGTGGAGTGTAGAATGGATAAAATTCAATTTATGCTTAAATAAAACAGCTACTTGGCATTTTGGCAAAAAGAGTTATATCAGAGCACAGTTAATGACTGTCCATAGTTTTAAATAGTGCAATAGATTTGCTTCACAAGCAAGCATCATACAGAGGGATGAGTTGACTACATTGTCTATAATGAGACTTGTTATGGTCTATAGCACCTGCCTTACATACATACCCCAAGTTTATCATTCTTGAAGATAATCAATATAAATTATTCTGTCTGTAAGCAATCATTCAGCATGTATACTTCATTGTTTTGGGGGGCATTCTGATATTAAATATTTGGATAATTGGCTCAATATTTTGGGAACACATAAAGCTCACTTTTCACTATTAGATATTACTAATAGTGAATAAGCTTATAGTAATGAGCTTATTTTAAAAATTTCCAGCAATGCCACTTTATTTATTTTATATGGAAAATGGTAAATTATTCTGATAGATGCAATACATATTATAATAATTTAAGTGGTATAGAAAAAAATAAAATGACTGTAACTCTCCCTGATTAAAACTAGCATCTTTAACTTTGGGTAGATATTGCTCAATTCACCTATTGAGATACAAATAGAAACTGAAAGATGGATAGATAGGTACTCTTTTATAACATACTCTACTGTACATTCAGTTTTTAAATACGGAGTGATGCACTTATTTTTATTTGAAAACATACAATTGTGAAGTTGAAAACATTCAACTTCAATTAACTCTTTCTTCAACAAAACTATTTTATAAAGAATTTCTTTCAGGCTATGAAAAGAAATTATTTTAAACTTTAAGATGCTGGAATCAATTTCTTTTTTAACTATATCTGTAAAATTTTCAGAGTTCTTGGAAATCCATCTAAATTTTAATTTAATATTTCAATGACATTTTACCTTCTAGATGATTTTTACCTGATAGATAAAAATTGTGTCCATGGTCCAAAATGTTTGTGTCCTAATAATCAATTTTTTTTCTGAATAAAAACAAAATTATGCTTATATATTATAGGCATTTTTTTTCAGCTTTAGACATTATTAAAACATCTGATTCAGCAGCTTATCTTATGAAGAATTTTTTTTCTTTATTGATATTCTTTTTTTGTTTTGTTTTGGCCATGCCCTGCAGCATGCAGGATCTTAGTTCCCTGACCAGGGATTGAACCCATGCCCCTTGCATTGGGAGCGTGGAGTCTTAACCACTGCACTGCCAGGGAAGTCCTTTTATTAACATTCTTACATTGTCAATGTTTATAATAATTACTATCAGTTTCGAGGCATAATGTCCAGTTGCTTAATCTACATTTTGTTATTTAAATGTTTCAATCAACCTTGCCATTACAATGATAATATTTTTCTTGACTTAGTTGCCTAAATTTCATATTTTTCTTGACTTACTTGCCTAAATTTCATAATTTCCTTAAGAAATGTTTCCATCTGTCCAGGACAGAGTCACAAATGCTGTATTTTCTGAGTTAAATGTAACTTGAATTATTACTTGAATAATTGAAGATAAAGTTCAATAAATTCAAGAACATGGTTCCATATATATTTCTGTGTAGCAAACTCTGTCTACATCATTCCTGGAACAAGATATATTCTTGATCTCTTCATTCAGTTCTTTTTCCATTAGAGGAATCTTTAATACTTTTAGCTTCTGAATATTATTTTCTGTTCTTTAAAAATTTTTTTTGATCTTTAAAAATACTTATTAGGTTTTCTTTTTCCTCCACATCTATTAGCTTCTCTCTAGTATTTTTCACTTTTCTTCTTCATTCATATTCACTGTGATCCTTTGTTAGCAGTTTGATCTTTGTCATGTATATTCTGTTTTGTGTGAAAGTCAGAATAATTATTAGTTTTATTATAATGGAGTTTTGGTCTTCTATTTGTTTTATTAGATTTTTATTTCTTTAAAATCTCTGTTGATTTATAATTACATTGCTGAATATTTTCTAACTCACATTATCTCACATTACCTTTTATTGTTGTTCCAAATAACATGTCTTAGAATGTTAAAACAAAAACCAGTAAACTTGTTCATAAATTTCTAGAACCTAATGTGGAAATGCAGTTATACCCTATTTTTATGGTTAGTTAGGAATAAGGTACTTCAAACTTTGCTCATATTTTTAATACCTATTTATTTACTTATTTACTTGCTTACTTATTAAAATCTTAAGAGGTTTGGGGCTTCTATAAAAACATGAATTACTGACTAATCAAAAATATGACAATACAACATAACATAAGGAAAACTTGTCTTTAAGAAACTTGTCTTAAAATTCTAAATTAACCCATTTTCTTGTGTATACATTTTATTAGTATAACGTTAAATATTTTAATATTAGATAATTAGTTGCCACAGGAGGCTATATTCCTTTGTACTCTTCCTCTCCTATCAATTAGTTCTTTTTTCCCCCTGGAAACTGATATCTTCTCTTACACTGATTGTAAGAGAAATCAAATTAAAATAATATTAATTTATTAAAAATAATTTTTTAAGTTAATATAGTTAAAACAAATAATAAGCTCTTTACATATGAGGCATTATACTATAGTGTCATAGTCAAGACCTCAGGCCCTTCTGTGAGATCTGGCTCCAGTCTACCTCCATGACATACTCTAAGTATTTGAGCAATATTAAAATTGTTTTTCAGCTTTATTTTACTCATTTATGAATGGGGCATGAAAATATTACCTACCATATGGCAAAATACCTGCCATGTAGGGTTTACCTGAGGTTTATATGAAATAATGCTTCACAGAGCCTGGTATATGAAGACCCAAAGTTATTAACTAATACATTTTTCTCATTATCAAAAACCATCAAATCTCAAAGGCAATTATCTTTATATCAGATACTTATATTATTTCTGGTGCTGTTTAAATGTATTATTCAAGTTCTGTATGAAGTCAAAGTCATTTTTAACTTCATTATGTACTTAAGAGTTTGAGGGACTTCCCTGGTGGCACAGTGGTTAAGAATCTGCCTGCCAATACAGGGGACACGGGTTCAAGTTCTGGTCTGGAAATATCCCACATGCCACAGAGCAACTAAGCCTGTGCGCCACAACTACTGAGCCTCCGCTCTAGAGCCCGTGAGCCACAACTACTAAGCCTGCGCTCTAGAGCCTGCAAGCCACAACTACTGAGCCCTTGTGCCACAACTATTGAAGCCCGTGCACCTAGAGCCCATGCTCCACAACAAGAGAAGCCACCGCAATAAGAAGCACGTGCACCGCAATGAAGAGTAGCCCCCACTTGCCACAAACTAGAGAAAGCCCGCGTGCAGCAACAAAGACCTAACACAGCCAAAAATAAATAAATTTATTTAAAAAAAAGATTTTGAAAATGACTATCATATGCATGTTTTTGGTTTGATTTTATTGGCATCATCACAGAAAAATAGTTTCCAATACTTGATACTATTGTAGTCTACTGGTGTCCTCTTTGCCTTTATCTAGTTGACAAAAGCATCTTACTTTTGGATCTGAAGTTTTAATTGTACTGTTCTTTTTTGAAATATTTTCATGGTATTTCACATCTCTGCTATATATCACTCTAAAAATAAGTTGAAATTTAGACAACTGCCCATTGACTCTGGCAAAGGAAAGGATTAGACCTCAGTTTCATGAAGATCAAGTAACTAAATTCCAATTTTCTTCAGTGGTTTCTTTCTTGATGTCTGCATGGGCAAGGCTGCCTTGAGTCATAATCTCTTGAGCTCAATGACTAAGAAGGTTAGGCCAGGTCAGTGATTGACTTGAAAGCCATAAGGAAATGTCCAGGGCTCACAAGAAATATTCAGGATGCATCACTGGTTGATATTTTTCTACTGTGAATTTCAGAGACAAAGATTATATCAGAGGCAGTAGATAAATTGATTTTTTGGTAATTTGGTATGTTCAGGAACTTAGCAAGTTGAACATATATTTCAAAAATACCTAAATGTTCTTAAAATTCACCTTATGCTTTGGCTATAAGAAGATACATTCCTATACAAGTTACTTCCCTAATTCTACTTTCGTTTATGTTTCTAACCCATACCATTTCCAAAGAGGAGATGTTAAATATCATTGAGTAAAATCTCCTTTATTCTCTGAACTGCAATTCCTTTAAATATAAACAAAGAATTAATAAATCACATTTGCATAATTGCAAAAATTTAAAGAAATATAATATATGAAAGCCACATCAATCTTATTAAATGTGGTGCTTTAAAATGTTTGTAAAATTGTTCAAAGTATCAGCATTTATAGTCAAACATTTATATTTTAAATTTGTTCATTCAGCATATATTTATTTGTAACCTACATTCCTGAAAACACTGCTCAGTTCTAAATATGTTTAAATGATTCATTCTAACTGATGATCACCTAGAAGAGTTATAGTGAATCAATGTAAACTTTTCTGATTGTTGTATATACAGATCCACACAATCATCAATAAACATAAGAACTAAAACGTACCCTGCCAAGTGTTTTGAGCAGCGTTTTAATATATTTAATATTTGAGGCAGATTTTTTTTGTTACTAGTTTAATATACTTATTTTATTTTCTAATTTCCTTTTCTATTGATAGTTTACGACCTACAGAGGAAGGCCTGGCTGCTCCCAGGTTTGGCCATCCAATTAAATCACTGGTTGGTTGAGAGAGAACAAGAATCACTTCAATTCCTCTGCTTTTCTCCTTTCAGAAAGAAGATGTAAACAATATTAGTAATGGTGCATGTTGGTGAAACAAAATTTTACTTTTTTATTTAACCTTATTCAAAATCTTTTGGTTTTAAGCAATCTACAAATATCTTCAGAATGAAGCTGGGCCGTAGTAACTCTACCTTGTAATATGCAATAATCTGATGAAAAATTTTTAATTATTATTGTAATTTATTCTTTTCCAGTTTTATTGAGATACAACTGACAGACCGCACCATACATGTTTAAGGTATAAAGCATAATGACTTGACTTAACATATATTGTGAATTGATTAACACAGTAAATTTACATTCATAACCTCATACAGATACAAAAAAACAAACAGAAAAAAAGTTTTTTTCCTTGTGATGAGAACTTTTAGGATTTACCTTTTTAGCAACTTTCAAGTACACCATATAACAGTGTTAACTACAGTCGTGTTGTACATTATATCTCCAATATTCATTTATCTTATAAGTGAAAGTTTGTTCCTTTTGATCACCTTCAGCCAATCCCCCCACATACCCCACCCCTCATAACCACAAATCTGATCTCTTTTTCTATGAGTTGGGGGGGGTTGTTTTGCTTTAGATTCCACACATAAGTGAGACCATACAATATCTGTCCTTTTATGATTTATTTCATTTAGCGTAATGCCCTCAAGCTTCACCCATATTGTTGCAAATGGCAGGATTCCCTTTTTATGGCTGAATAATATTTCATTACGTATACACTTCGTTATCCATTCATCTATCAATGGACTCTTAGGCTGCTTCCATGTCTTGGCTATTGTAAATAATGTTGCCATGAACATGGAGGTGTGATGTCTTTTGGACTCAGTGTTTTCAGTTTCTTCAGAGGAAAATTCTTATTGTAGCATTTAAGTTGCGTGACTTCTCTTTCTTTTACTAATATATACGGCACTTGTGCAAATTCTCATGCTGATCAGGTTTTTTTTTTAATTCAAATGTTTGCTTTCATGGTAATAGTCATGCTCATGATTAAAAATTTAATTCAAATTCACCTCAGACCAAATGGTATCCTTCTCGAATATCTGTATTGTATGAAAATGCACATGACAGCTAAGCTGCTAGGTTGTATGTTATGTTCCTGTTCAAATTATTAGTTACTTGTCTACTTTACTCCAGTGATCCTGGTGAGTCTAATCCGTGGCATGTAACTAACAATTAACAATCTTAGGGGAACTTCCTGGCAGTCCAGTGGTTAGGACTAGATGCTTTCACTGCTGTGGACCCAGGTTCTAGCCCTGGTTGGGGAACTAAGATACTGCGAGCCACGCGGTGCAGCCAAGAAAGAAAAAGAAATCTTAGTACTTTATCTCTTTGTACCCAAAGAAAGTTGTGCTAGGCTAGAATTCCAGTTTCTCCTCTTGAAGTCCCCTGTTTCTACAGTTATTTCCAGAATACTAAGTTGATTATTTGTTCTTAAGTTATTTCACTTTGGCTGTCTGTCTTTCACAACCAAACACAGTGGGGCTAAAACAGAAGACAAAATAAAAATTGTAAATGCGTTTTCCTCTAAACCAACTAATGGTATCCAGCTCCTTTTTAATCTGTTTCTAATTGATTTAACATCACAAGCAAGTGGTTATCACGTAGTCATAATCAGTTGCCAAAATAGTCTTTCTCTCACTATAGTCTATCTCTACCAACAAATTCGAAAGTATGACCTATACTGAACAAGTAGTTTACATTAATCATGAGTGGTTAAGTAGAGATTAAGTAATGGGGCAGGTATTACTAGTTAATAAATATGTGCTATCCAATATTTAAATGTAAAGAAACATATATCTTCTTAGCCACTCTTCTCATTTTTTAGCTTAATGCCTAATTATATAAAATTGTAAAATTGTTATAATATTTGTCAAAATTACACACAAGCAATTTCTTCTTATGGAAGCACAAGAATTAGAAAATTTTATCTAGCCACAATCAATTTTCTATGCAGAAGAATTTTTTAGCCACCAGATTTAACACTGGCTCAAAATGATGAAAAGAGTTACTAAATACTATTTTCTTTAAAATAATAATTTTGAACTTATGATAATTTATGTTTAGATGAAAGGTACAGAAAAGTGCTTATTTAATAAGCAGAATGCTATTAAAATGAAAACTTACTCTACAGAAATGCAAAGCTTTTGGACTGTATCTTCATTAGCCAAGTGGTATATATTATTATTTTTAAACTTTTAGGCAAAGAAGCATATCCTCTGGTATGAGTATGTAAATATGCTGATGAGATTTCTAGTGTTTCCAGAAAGAATCTTTTATCTGGCCTACATAATGTGGAGTTGTAATCTCAGGGGGAAATGTAAGATGTGGAGCCTGTTGAAGGAGGTAAATGAGGAAAATTTATTGTAATCACGTGTAACTCAGGAGGCAGAATGCAGGTTGTCTTGTAAGTCCACCATCTATCGGATATGTTATTTTATCGCTTCACTTATGAAAGTAGAAATAGTATATATGCCATATTGACTTATATTCTTAAAATTGGGTGTGTTTGTGATTTATGACACACACAAACATATATATATGTGTGCGTGTATACACATACATATGATTGTTATTTACTATGGCATACTGGTTACTGATTCCTTATTATGAGCCAGTTGAACTCAATGTAGAGACAGAGATAGATTTAGATATAGATATTGATATATACATAACATAGGAAATCAGTAACCAGTATGTGGTAGTAGTGATTCATGGTTATTACTACTATCATCACCATCATCATCATCAGCACATCATCATTTTTATTACCATTACAGGTTTCCCCCTCTATCCGAAGGTCGAGCATTCCTATGAGACCTTCAGTGAGCCGAAATGGCATAAAGGGAAGAAGCAATTACCTTAGAACTCATCTTGCTAAGGGATGCACAAAATAAATCAAGATAAAGCACAGATGCTCACAGAGTTCAAAGCTATGGTGGCTTGGTGCTGAGATGCTGAGTGTAGGTCCTGGGGAAGGGGCTTGGTGGTGACACACTCAGGCTTGGGGTGCGCACTGCCTCTATACCAGATCGCTGTAGAACAGACACTGAAGGCAATTTTCCCTTTCTGACTTTTTTTCTTGAAAGTTAAAATCCTCTTACAATTTCTTCCAGTTAGCAAAAACAGGTACTAATTTAAGTCTTTCATAAAATTGAAGTGGCATAAGCTAACTTTCAAAAAGTGGGGGATACCTGTATTATCACTTTTTATATAGCAAGTCAGTAAGACAGGGTCGATGCCACACATGAGCTTATAAATCATTTACTGAGGAGAAAAAGAATCCAAGAATATACTTTAATACAATAAACACTGTACTTTTTGTTTACCAAAAACTTTAATACCTGCTTTGAGATTTAAACTTGTTTTTGACAACTTATTCTTTAATCATATGTGAAGATAAAGTATTCTTTGCTTACAAATGAAGGGAAAATTATTATTTCAATAGTGTCTCTCCTCTACTCAAAGCCTTTCAATAGCGTCCCATCTTACTAAGAGTAAAAGGTAAAATAAAGCACAGAAGGGTCTGCATGCTCTGATCCCCATTATCTCTTTGAACAAGTTTGCTACTCCTTTCCCCCTTGCTTACTCTGTTCCTGCCACAAAGACTACGTACTTAACTTTGCTTAGAACACGCTAGGACTGCTCCCATCTCCAGCCCTGGCACTACGTTCAGAAAGCTCTTTCTCCATACAATTTAATGATTTAATTATTTAAATCATTCAAGGCTTTGCTCAAATGTCACCTATGCAGTGAGACTTAACGTTACAATGTGTACTGGTTTATATGTTGCTTTATCATTTGCTTCCAAGATCGCCTTGGCACAGCACGGGAGAAACAAAAGAACTACACTGTGAAGAGTTACCTTCCCTAGATGCTTCTGGATTAGATTTTTATCAGTGAGAAGAACTCACATGAGATTTAGAGACAGAAAAAGGAAACGCCATTAACCTCCAGAAACAGCTGCATTTAGAATCCTGGGCAGAGAGAAATTCAAAGTAATTTTTTCCAATTAATGTGTTTAAATGTGTATTAATGTGTTTGAAAAAGAGAATATTAGTAAAAGAAAAATCACTTTCAGTAAGCAAAATTAAGACAGATTATCACAAGTAGATTTTATGACAATAGATTCTAAAGAATTCATTTCATGAAAAAAGGGGAAAAAGTTCCAGAAGGACAGTCTGAAGGGAAACAAGAAATAGTGAATAAAAAGGTAAACATAGAAAAAAATAATGACTGGTATAAAATGATAACAATGATAAAGTTCATATATGACATTAAAAGATCACAACATTTTATGAGAATTAAAGTACAAGCCACAGACTGGAAGAAAATATTAGCAAAACATATGTCTGAAAAAAAACTATTACCAAAAATATAGAACTCGTAAAAGAACTCTTAAAACCCAACAATAAAAAAACAAACTATTAAAAATTTAAAATTGACCAAAGATCTGAACAGATATCTCATCTAAGAAAACATGCAGATTGCAAATATGCATATGAAAAAAATCTCAACATAATATAAAATTAGGGAACTGCAAATTAAAACAAGGTACCACTATAGACCTGTTAGATAGCTAAAATCCAGAACACTGTAAATACCAAATGCCGGTGAGCATGTGGAGCTACAGGAATTCTCAGTCATTGCTGGTGCAAATGCAAAATGGTACAGCCCCTTTGGAAGACAGTTTGACACTTTCTTACAAAACTAAACATACTCTTACCAAATGATCCAGCAATCACATTTCTTCTAACTTAGCCAAATGAGTTGAAAACTAACATACACTCAGAAACGTACTTACTAATGTTTTTAGCAGCTTTGTTGCCAAAACATGGAAGCAACCAAGATGTCCATCAGTAAGTGAATGGATAAACTGTGGTACCTCCCTACAATAAAATATTATTCAGCAATAAACAAGTGACATGGTAGGATGAAAGCCACAGTAGAAACTTAAATGCATGCTGGCTGATAAGAGAAAGAAGCTAAATTTGAAAAGGTTACATGCCATATGATTCCCACTATATTACTTTCTAGAAAAGGCAAAACTATGGTTACAATTAAAAGATCAGTGGTTGCCAAGGATTCAGGAAGAGGGAGGGAAGGATAGAGCACAGGGGCTTTGTAAGGCAGTGAAACTATTCTATATGATACTGTGATGATTATTGTATATTTGTGTTCAACTTTTTGGACAATCCAATACAACACAAAGAGTGAACCCGAATGTAAGCTATGGACTTCAGTTAATAACAATGTATCAATTTTGGCTCATCAACTTTACAACAAATGCACCATCCTAATTCAAGTTGTTAACAACATGAAATAATGAATATGTATACAAGGCTATTCAAGATAATTGTTTTAAGACATGTAAATGGGTAATTAAGGCACTTTGGATAAATTTTCAAGTGATAGCATCATGCATGAATTTAAAAACTGCTGTATATCAAACATCTCCAATGGAGGACCACAGGATGTACTTTACAATACTTTTATTATTCAAAAAGTAGCTGATGTAATGTTGAAGACACTAATGGATTCAGTAAGAGACTGAAAAATATTTTTTTATAAGTTGGGATAATGGACAAATGTAATATGATAAGCATATTATGATACATAATTCATAATTATGGATGCGTCACTGTAATTAAAGCATGTAAAAATTATAGCACCAATATATTAAAATTAATTATTTAGAGATAATATTTTTATACACATAGATATAGACAAAATAATCTACATTACAAATTTTTAAAAGATAAAAAAGTTTCATAAGGTGGCTGGTCTAAGATCAGTGAGGATAAGTTAGCTGCATCAAACAACTAGAAAATGTCATTTAAAAGAAGTCATAATTTAAATAGTGTCTGAGAATATAGAGTGCCTTGGATTAAATAATAAAAAAAAAAATCTCTAAGACTTCTATGTGGAAAACTATAAAATATTATTAGTAAATGGTAAGAGACCAATAATTGAGGAGTCAGATCATGTTGATGAATATAAAGATTAAAAGTTATAACACTGTTATTATTTACTGATTTATAGTTTTAATGCAATTCCAAATAATATTCTTCAGGACTTTATGACTTTAAAAGTTGATTCTCAAATTTATATTGGAGTCAAATCTTCCACTTCTTGATAAAGTTGGATAGCTTATTTATGATGAATCTCCCCACTGAGGACCATTAGAAAAATTAGAGAAATTGAAATAATGAATACTTTGTAGCATCAGAGAACTAAGATGGCAAGGACCTGAGAGGTAAACATCCTGGGGAGAGGGGATACATATTGAGCTGATCTCTGTATGTTCTGGATAGCTTTTCTTTTCCTATTTGCTAATCTTTAAACAGCAGGTGAGAGGTTAGAAGCTGAGTAGGCTACAAATTTGAGAAACTGACAGGGCTTCCGACCTTCTGTTAATGCTGCATGAATAAAAAACTATAATTCAGGAGGCCTAGTAAACATTTCAAGCTTTCCTTTAGGACTCTTGAAAGCAAGCAACATATGCATAAATGCTAACACTCAGCCTAAAAACCAGTTTGGAATCAGATCAAACTCAGATTGAAGTGAGGGAACTGCCATAATTTGTCTGCCAAATCCAAAAGTAAATTCTACCAGGACAAACAGAAATCCATTCGGGGCCTTAGATGTTCCCTTCAATTTTCATAGGCAATGTCCACTATTCAATTAACACTTGTCAATCAAGCATACCAAGATGCAGGAGCAATTTACAAAGGAAAAAAAAAGCAATAGAATAAATTGTGAAAATATTAAAATCTTTGAGAATCTAAGCAGAGATTTGCAAAAAAAAGAAGCAAATGGGAATTCCATACTAAAAACACAATCACTGAAACTAAAAACTCAAAAGGATTTAATGTCAGGTAAAATATAGCAAGGTACAAGATACATATCCTGGAAGACAGGACAATAGAAAATAATCTGAAGCTTGAAAGGAAAAAAATAAAAGATTAAAATATAAAAGAAGCAAGAGACATATGGAACATGAAAAATATATTAACATAAATGCAGCTAGATCCAAGAAGATGAGGAGAAAGAGAATGAGGCTGGAAAATATTTGAAGATAAAATAATAAAGAATTTTTCAATACTGGTGAAATATCATGCAACAGATTTAAAACCACTATGGATGCCAAACAGAATATATACAAAGAAAATCACACCTAGACTCATCATGGCGAATCTGCTGAAAATCAAAGACAAAAAGAATTTCTTAAAAGTATTCAGAGAAAAAGACACATTACTTTAAAGGATCAACAATAAGACTTACAACAATGGAAATAATGGAAATCAGAATATAGAGATAAAATCTTAGAAAATCTGAAAGAAAACAACTCACAACTTAGAATTCTATATACAATGAAAATATCCCTCAAAATTATGGCAAAATGATGATATACCTAGGCTGACAAAAAGTGAAAAAAATTGTTGTCAGCAGTCCTATACTTGAAAAAAAAAACTAACGAACTCAAAATATCACTAAAGCAATAAGGATGCACCCAACAGAAATGCATGCATACATGCACCAAAAGGCATGTTTAAAAATGCTCATGGCAGTGCTATATGCAATAGCCCCAAACTCAATACAGCCAAAATGTCTATGAACAGTAGAATGTATAAATATGCTCTTCTACTTAAATTAAATACTATATAGTCATAATTAGGAATAACGTGCTCCTACACACAACATGGATAAGTCTCACAAACAATTTTGAGGAAGAAATCCGTACACAATAATAAATACGTTATCCAACATACTTGGATTTCAAAATCAGGTGGATTAATTTATGTTGTTAAGATAATGGTTGCTTTTGTGTTGGAGTGTGGGAAAATAAAACTGGAGGGTCACAAGAGAGCTTTTCCAGTACGGATTATGGTTTATTTTTTCACATTGGTAGTAATGAGTTGACCATATCCCCTGTGATATTTATGAATACACTTATATTTGATATTTGTATAAAATTATATTTGTTGAATTTCTGAATACTTATTATCTGATGAGAAATATATTTAATTAAAAAAACCCAGCCAAACACAATCAATAAAAGAAAAAAAATAGTTACTTCACCTTTATATAAAACAGGAATATTAACAAGTGTAGTACTGATACACACAAAGTAATGAAGGAAGCAGATGAGAGGATGCAGAGAAAGATGCAGTTATATATGGAAACCTAGTATTTAATACAGGTGACTTTGCAGATTACTGGATCAAGGAGTAAATGTTCAATTAATGAAGATGAGAAAATTATTTATTTCTATAGGAAAAATAGGATTTTGTGTTCCTACCTGACAACTTTCAAGAAAAAAGTAAAACAGACTAAAGACAAATGTAAAAGTAATAATTTACCATTTAGAAGAAATTATAAAGGTACAATTTTATTATATTTAGTAACAAATTCATTTATAAGAATAGACAATAAAAGCTAACCACAAACAAAAAGATTGGTAAATCCAATTTAATAAAAATTAACGCTTTTATCACACTGCAACCATAAAGGAAGTGAAAAGATTGGATAAAATGTGGGGAAAGATATTTGTAACACTATATAACTAACAAAAAATGTAACATACGAAACACATAAAGGATATCTATAAATCACCAAGAAAATGACAAAGCACTTAACAGAAAAATAGATAAAAGACCTGGATGGAAATTTTATAAAAAAAGAAGCATGAATAATGAACTAACTAGTGAAAAGATTTCAACCTCATTTGTTATAAAGGAAATACAAATTAAGACCGTAATAACCACCATTTTATACCAACTTGAAGGTCACCAGTGAGGAAATGAAATTCCAATTAGGGAGAATATTGTAAATCAATGGGAACTCTTACATAACGTGGATGATAGGTAAATTGGAAGAATACTATGGAAAACAATATGACATCATCTTGTTAAACTGAGCAACAATATATCCTATAATTCATCACTATCTCCTCTTATACATATATCGTGGGAATTCTTGCATGTGAACACCAACAAACATGCACTAGACGGGTTTTAGAAGCACAGTTTATTAAAGCAGATAATTTTAATAACAAACCTGAACACCGTAAGCAAAATTTAAAAGTAAATTAACCAAATTGTTTGACGGAATATTGTATACTAGTGAAAAATGGATTACAACCAGAAACAATAACAGAAATCTTATAAAGATACTATTGAAGAAAAAGTCACAGAATATAACCTACAGCATGATACCATTTATATAAGGATCTAATACAAGTAAAAACAAAGAGTACCTTATTTAAGACTCATGTATAATCACAATATTTTTAAAAAGAAAGTGGTAACTATAAAATTCATGGAAGTATGAAGGTCTATAAGAGACACAGGCTACAGAAAAGGAGACAGGCCGTGGACAGGTGAAATGGTATTGACAATGCTCAAGTAATAGCTAAACAAAAATAAGAGAATAGTGATATTATGCTTATATTATACACATACTAAACAATTCTAGTTTATACCCTTATCTTATACAAAAGATAATGGAAAATCTACTTTTACATTTTCTCAATTTTTCTTATTTTTCTGATTTGTGACCTTTCCAAAAATAAATTTGGCACACTGAAAACAGTACTACATATTCTTAAAGAGCTTACTTAGACCTATTCAAGCATAACAGCACAGTACTGCAGGGGATGAGATTCTTGACGGACACAAAGAACACATTGGCAAGCATAATAGAAGATCAAAAACATAAAACTGAAACTGTGAACTCTGGGTCCTCCTTTTCTATGCTCTTTATCTCTGAATAATCAAGTTTAATATGAGTTACATATATAATTTCTTGATTATTAAAAGCTATTACTATTTGATTTCCCTCTTTTTTTTTTGTTTTTCAAATACTTGTAGATGAGTCAATTACTTATCAGCAAAAGGTAAGTTCAAAACCTTAGCTGAAAATTCTTGGATTCTGTTATTTTTCTCATGAAATGATATTTAGGGAATGTGGAGATGGCTACAAACTTGTGTTGTTCAACACTATACTGTCAACATATGTCTTTATATTACTTATACAATTAATGTCGGGATATCTTTACCCAAAACAGGTATTTAACACAGAACCAATCTAAAGGAAAAGAAAAAAAACAATATTTGATAGCCTCTTTAGCTATCTCAAATAAATTTAAAAATATCAGTTTCCCACCCTTTATCCCATAGACCTCTATTGTTTTCAACAAATGACTTTCCCTCTGTCTTCCTGTTAATGTTGTACCACTTCTCTCTTAAATAAAGTGAAAAATTAGCTCTCTTCTTTAATAATTTTGTCTTCTTTTTAGCTAGGGCTGGTCAATATAAACGAAGCCACAATACTGACATGTAGGTGTTACTATCATAAAGTAAAATACAAATATGTCAAATGATAATGTTATTACTACAAAGTTTTTCCACATTGTAACTTATCCACATCAATGTTTAATCTAACATCTTTTAATGTAGACAATATAATAAATGTTTTGTAGATGAAGTTTTATAGTCTATTACATACCTGTTTCTGAACGTTTCTTTTTTTCTGCAACAAAAACAACTCTCTTCTAATTTGATCCTTTATTTTAAAGCTCCCAACAATTCAGGAGGATTTTATAAAAGAGCTGAAAAATACTTCATATTTTTATGGTAATCCAGTCATTTTTCTTAACTCTAGGTAAAATTCACTAGAAATCTCTTAAAATGTAAAATTGTAGCCTTCTGCATGGGGCTAGATTTTATGCAGTTCACCTCTCACTGTCTGTCTTGTTGAATCATAAGTGGGCACCTATAATCAATTACAGATCATATCAGAGATTCCCCATAACATTTCATTAGAAAAATGACTCTTTTGGTGTCCCAATTCTTATTACTGGGATTGATGCAAAAACTTAAAATTATTATTTGTTGAAATAGTGATAATAAGAGGGATTTTGAATTAAAGCTGTGGGTGACAGCTCATTTGGATCTTCTGGTCTGATTATTCAAACTGACTACTAATCATTTTCATGTGACTTGTAAGTTTTCTGACCTACTTGTCTTGGGGCAAAATTGACTAATATGCCCCAAACTTGGTTATTATAAGAATATTGATTTTATGTGCTGAAAATCCTTATTCTAATTCTATCCTTGCTTTGCTCTGAAATACTGCCTGACATCAGAAAATAGTAAGCTTGCACACAGGATACATAACAGAGCAGATCAGAGTTCCTCAGAAATATCATAATTAAGGTAGTAGAAACATTATTTGGGGAGTGAACTCTTAGCAAAACTTACTCCATTGAGTTGCCTTAACTGAGGCAATTAATTTTCTCCATTTAATTGCCTTAACTGAGAATGCTTCTGAAAATTGGACTGATCACATCTATATCATGATATTCGTTGGGAGAGACTTCAACTGTCCACACATCTTTGCTAGTCTGCTAAACACCTGTTCTACGAGAATTGCCTTAAGATTTACAAAGTGCCAGTGGTCAACATTAATTTGATTTTAATGGCTTAGAGTCTCACATATATTATATAGACGGCATTTGACCACATTATGTAGCAATGTAGTAACTACAGACCTCTAAATAAAGTAGATCCACTACACTTCCCAATGAATTTACTCCACCATGAAGATGGGTTTTACCAATACTCATTTACAAAACTTACCCCAAACTATATCTCATAGCTTTTATAGTCTATATATTCAGAAGTTGATAATATAGCATGCATCCTAAGTACACCACAAGAGGTGAAAAGATTAAATTCAGGAAATTTTTACTCTAGTTACTTAAATCTAATAACTAATTTGCTTTCTTTCTTTGTCCTTAATTGGGACAATATGTTAGTTATTTTCCTCATGTGAGCAGAGCTTTTAGTCATTTTGAAGCAATGCGTCTAAACAAATTTTGATGAAAAAATAATTATCATTTTTTTTGCCTTTATGACTTTCTAAAAAAGAATGCAAAAGACTAGTCTCAGGAGATATGATTTGGAATTTTGGTAAAAGTCAATCCATTAAAAATGTATTTTTATATAATTCTATAGTTACATAGAAAAAATCTTACAAGACTTTAATATCTTAAACGAATATTTTAACCAAAAATGATTTATGTATCAATAGAGCTAGGAGGAAGGGAACTGAAAATTTTTATATGGCTGTTTCCACTGTGTACATGCAAATTTGTCCAAATATGCTCATCAAATAAGTGAAATGCATTCCCTTTGCTTTTTTTTGATTAATATCACAATCTACTTCTTTGAATAATAAAAGCTATCCACTTCAATTCCCTAGTCATAGCTACAGCTGTGATTTTTTTCCCCTGAACTTCAAGAAGATGTAACATCTAATTCAATTCTACAGCAAAACTTATGCAAATATATTCCTTTGCTCTCTCTCCTAACCCATCTAGCCAATGCTTTTCAATCTTGTAAACTTTATTGAGTCATTCATTAAATGCAAAGTTTTAGATTTATTTAGGGCTTCTCTTTAATAGCATCTTCATTTAAAAAAATTTTTCTGAGTTATAATCTTTACAAATGGATGACATCAGAAGAAATATCATGAGGATCCCTTATCTGCCTGACATGCAAGTGATCTGCATTGCTACAATCAACAAAATAAGTTCATCTGAGGTGTCCTTTAAAGGGACTATAAATAATCTTATTTCCATTTTTTATAATCCCAGTTTGGTGATTACTACTAATTTGCATTTTTTTTAATAGAGGGAACTTGTTTCCATAAAAAATTAACAAATAGAAACCTCAATTAAATAGAGTTAAAAAGTAGAGCCCAACAGGAAGAAGAAAGACTCCTTTCTGCAAAAGGACTCAGCCAATGAGAAGCCATGGACTCTTTGTTTACTATAGCTCTTCCAACTTCCTTTTCCTCTTTATAAAAGCATTCTCCTTCCCTTGCCTTTCTGGGACTTGCATGTAGCTCATCATGGTTCCAGACCCTGGACTGCAATTCTCTACTAAACCTGAATAAACCTATCTTTGTTGAGGAAATATCTGGCAGTCTATTTGTTACAGGTTGAAAATTCCCACAGTCATTTTATCAGTGTCGGAGAAAACAAACCACAAAACCTGGGCTAGAATTCCTTTGGAGGAGAAATCTGATATCTTCATTTCTGAAGGCACTGTAAAAGAAGGGGCACTAGCTGAGAAGCTGAATCTATAAGATGTAGGAGCTATCTATAACTCTCTGTAGAACCTAGAATAAATCACTTAGCTTCAGTTCCCACACTTGTGAAACTGAGACATAAATCTCAGAGTTAATGGGAAACCCAATGAGTTAATGCATAATAATTAAAATTCTGCATTAGCATAACACCATCATGAATTTTGCTGTGTTCTCATTTCATATGAAGTCTTATTGCTTATTACTTTTCTTTAAACTGAATCTTTAAAAAATTAAAGGTTATGTTCTAAAAGAAAACTATATCACCATTACAATGGAAAACAAGGATGTTTTTCATAAACAGCAGACAATCAAAAAACAAACACTTTGAAAACAAAGCAATGCTACAAAATCCTACCTAAATACCATGTCAGCTGAAGACTCTGCGCCTGAGTCTTTAGTTTTGTTAAAAGAGGGAGAGATTACAAAATGGATTAAAGACCTAAATGTAAGGCCAGAAACTATCAAACTCTGAGAGGAAAACATAGGCAGAACACTCTGTGACATAAATCACAGCAAGATTTTTTCTGACCCACCTCCTAGAGAAATGGAAATAAAAACAAAAATAAACAAATGGGACCTAATGAAACTTCAAAGCTTTTGCACAGCAAAGGAAACCATAAACAAGACCAAAAGACAACCCTCAGAATGGGAGAAAATATTTGCAAATGAAGCAACTGACAAAGGATTAATCTCCAAAATTTACAAGCAGCTCATGCAGCTCAATAACAAAAAAAAAACAACCCAATCCAAAAATGGGCAGAAGACCTAAATAGACATTTCTCCAAAGAAGATATACAGACTGCCAACAAACACATGAAAGAATGCTCAACATCATTAATCATTAGAGAAATGCAAATCAAAACTACAATGAGATATCATCTCACACCAGTCAGAATGGCCATCATCAAAAAATCTAGAAACAATAAATGCTGGAGAGGGTGTGGAGAAAAGGGAACACTCTTGCACTGCTGGTGGGAATGTGAATTGGTTCAGCCACTATGGAGAACAGTATGGAGGTTCCTTAAAAAACTACAAATAGAACTACCATATGACCCAGCAATCCCACTACTGGGCATATACCCTGAGAAAACCAAAATTCAAAGAGAGTCATGTACCAAAATGTTCATTGCAGCTCTATTTACAATAGCCCGGAGATGGAAACAACCTAAGTGCCCATCATCGGATGAATGGATAAAGAAGATGTGGCACATATATACAATGGAATATTACTCAGCCATAAAAAGAAACAAAATTGAGCTATTTGTAATGAGGTGGATAGACGTAGAGTCTGTCATACAGAGTGAAGTAAGTCAGAAAGAAAAAGACAAATACCGTATGCTAACACATATATATGGAATTTAAGAAAAAAAAATGTCACGAAGAACCTAGGGGTAAGACAGGAATAAAGACACAGACCTACTGGAGAACGGGCTTGAGGATATGGGGAGGGGGAAGGGTGAGCTGTGACAGGGCGAGAGAGAGTCATGGACATATACACTAACAAACGTGAGGTAGATAGCTAGTGGGAAGCAGCCGCATGGCACAGGGATATCAGCTCAGTGCTTTGTGACCGCCTGGAGGGGTGGGATAGGGAGGGTGGGAGGGAGGGAGACGCAAGAGGGAAGAGATATGGGAACATATGTATATGTATAAGTGATTCACTTTGTTATAAAGCAGAAACTAACACACCATTGTAAAGCAATTATACCCCAATGAAGATGTTAAAAAAATAAAAAAATAAAAAAAAAATAAAAGAGGGAGAGATTATAAAGAAATTGTGGTAGATGTTCTCTTTGATGAGATAAGAAGGCCAGAAAGAGAAATGGAAAGGAGCACCTTTTTCTGTCTGTGACTCAGTTTTATTTAATGTTAAGACCACAGACCATCTAGTTATATCCTATAACAACAACTCTATGTGTCCCATACTTTGTGAAACATTACAGTGATAAACATAAAATGTTTAACATAGTACATGCCAATGCACTTTGACAATTATACAAACTTAAAATAGTAGTTTTGGCAAATTAAAAATCTTCATCAATCCAATTAAACAGGAAATTCATTTAGGGGCCTACTTCCCCAATAATTCATTTTCATTTCAATAAATTCCGATTACTTTGACAGGCCAGTTATAGTATTCCTCTTTTATGCATTTGGTAAAGTAAATAAGTACCAATAACACAATGATTCTAACATATGTAGAAGTACTATACCTCCATTCTGCTAAGACTATCCACTAAATTTTTATTTTGATTATTGTATTTTTCAGTTCTAAAGTTTCCTTTAGATTTATCTTTATATATTTTCTTTCTTTGCTGATAATTTCTATTCATTTGCTGGAACTTTCTATTTGTTTGTATTTATTTATTTTTTGCTTCAAGTATGTTCTTTATTGTCCATTGAAACTGTTTTTCATGGTTACTCTAAAATATATATCAATATTTGTTTTTCTCTTTCTGACTTACTTCACTCTGCATGATAGACTCTAGCTCCACCCACCTCACTACAAATAATTCAATTTCATTTCTTTTTATGGCTGAGTAATATTCCAAACACAACATTGTAAAGCAATTATCTCCAATAAAGATGTTAAAAAATATGTATTGATAATTCTAATATTTCTATCATCTTGCTCCTGGCATTTATTAATTGCCTTTTTTCATTCTCTTCAGATCTTCCTGGTTCTTGGTATAATGTGTGCTTTTTGTTCTAAACCTAAACAATTTTTAGTATGTTATGAGACAGCATGGTTAGCCAGTGTTGAAGCAAAGACTGCACCAAAGTTCAATGGGCAAGGAACACAACATGGCTATTGCAGTAGAGCAGAAAGACTACAATGCAGTCTCAACTCAACTGCACTGAAAGGAAGGACTGGGGAGTCTTTAAGAGCTGGGGATGGGGGCAGACTTAGGTCATGTGTGTTTGTTAATTAGCTTTACCCAAAGGCAAAGCAAACGTTCTGGAATCTTAGAGTAGGGGAGTCATAGATTTTTCTGTGCTCTTTGGCTGTAGTTGAGCATTTGTGGTCTGAAATCTCTTCCCTAACTTTCTGGCTAGAGAGAGCAGGTATTTGTTGGGGCCATGTTTGTCTGTGTCCATTGGTGTTCCCAGGTTGCCAGCTTTTTAAACTCCAAGTCTGTGATATGAGGCAAAGAGAAATTCCATGTTGATCTTTGGGTCCTGAAGTTTGTAGCTGGTCTTACTTCTTCTCTTCACCTTTCTTCCTCTTTTTTTTTTTTTTTAAATAATGTCCACAGCTTTTAGTTGAGCTAAAACTAAAAACTATTTAGAAAGAGGAATAGGGAACAGTACATCTGCTCCATATTCCTGGAAGCAGAAAGATAATATACTTTTATTTTTAAATGAATAGTTCTTACTAGCTTCAATTGAACATTTGGTTTGGAAGGCCGAACTACTTCTCTTCATTGACCTAAATTGTGCTGCTGCTGGAGATCCAATCATTACATATCTTTTAAAAAAATTTTTCATGAATGCCAAATACTGTTCTTCAATGCACTGAAAATCCTTTCTTATACTCTCGATTTTACATGACAGAATTTTAAGCTTGGCAAAATAAGTAACTATTCATGAGATAGTGAGTAAGTTCTTAAATTCAATTCACCACTTATTGAATCTTTAATATTGGTGAAGTTGCTTTATCTCATCTAACTTCTATTTCCTTATACATAAAACTGAAAATTAATATTGAACTCACAGGTTGTTGGAAATATTAGATATGATGATACATGTGAATTTTTTAGCGTATTACATAGTGAATATAAATGCTAAATTGTTGTTATTATATAACTTACCTTGTTCTTTCTTCTGCCCTTTTTAATTCTATTTTTTAAAAACATTTTTATATGATTTTTAAAGGATATTTTCCATTTAGTTATTACAGAATACAGGCTATATTCCCCGTGTTGTACAATACATCCCTGTAGCCTATCTTACAACCAATAGTTTGTACCTCCTACCACCCCACAACTATATAGCCCCTAGCTCCCTACTGGGAACCACTAGATTGTTCTCTGTGAGTCTGCTTCTTTTGTTATATTCACTAGTTTGTTGTATATTTTAGATTCCACATATGAATGATATCATACAGTATTTGTCTTTCTCTGTCTGACCTACTTCTCTTAGTATAATGCCCTCCAGGCCTATCCATGTTGCTTCAAATGGCATTATTTCCTCCTTTTTTATGACTGAGTAGTGTTACGTTGTGTGTGTGTGTATATATATACCACATCTTCTTTATCCATTCATCTGTTGATGTACATTTAGGTTGCTTCAATGTCCTGGTTATTATAAATAGTGCTGCTATAAACATTGGGGTGCATGTACCTTTTCAAATTAGTGTTTTTGATTTTTTTGGATATACACCCAGGAGTGAAATCACTGGGTCATATGGTTGTTCTATTTTTAGTTATTTGAGTAATCTCCATACAGTTTTCCACAGTGGCGGCACCAATTTACATTCCCACCAACAGAGTATAAGGGTTCCCTTTGCTCTACACCCTCTCCAACATTTGTTATTTGTGTTCTTTAAAATGATATTCATTCTTTGTGCCTTTAATTGTATATGTTTCTGAATTAGCAACTTGACCTAAGAATGGAAAGGAAAGTTTCTGGAAAATTCAAGTGTATAATATGGACAGCAGATTTACACTTATATGTAATGAACTAAAAAACATAGGCCTGGTGGAGAAGTTATTTATAAGTAGAGATACATAACATGAATAGGAAAATTTTAAAAAGAAATCAGTCTCAGAGTGAAAAAACTTCATGGACAAGATGACTTTCAACAACTTTATCCCACAAATAACAAATGAAAGGAAGTTTGGGATGTTGCCTATACTAGAAGATAAAACTTCACCAGTATTGGATAAATTAATTTTCTTACTGATATTTTTACATTTGCAAATATAGTCTCTTCCAGTAAAAAACATAACACGAAGATGATGTGCACTGATGTGAACTAGGGATGGAGGTAATTTATAATTCAATATGTTTTAGTTTTCTGAGTACAGAATTATAACTATTTGATGGAATGCCTATTTTGATAATATGAAGGGTGATTACCTAAAAATGTAGAGCCCTTTTCTTTTTTGCCCAGTACAGTATCTGACATAAAGGAAGAGCTTAATATGTTGCCTGAATAAAACATTAAGAGCCACCACAAGACTTTTTCAGCATTCCCCAAATTTCTCTTTGTTTTTTTCTAAATAACCATGTATTGTATTGTTTTTTAACATCTTTATCAGAATATAATTGCTTTACATTGTTGTGATATTTTCGGATGTATAACAAAGTGAATCAGCTATATGTATACTTATACCCTATATCCCTTCCCTCTTGCTTCTCCCTCCCGCCCTCCTTATCCTACTCCTCTAGGTGGTCACAAAGCACCAAGCTGATTGCCATGTGCTATGCAGCTGCTTCCCACTAGCTATCTATTTTACATTTGGTAGTGTATATGTGTCAATGCTACTCTCTCACTGCGTCCCAACTTATCCTTCCCCCTCCGTGTCCTCAAGTCCATTCTCTGTGTCTTTATTCCTGTCTTGCCCCTAGGTTCATCAGAACCATTTCTTGTTTTTAGATTCCATATATATGTGTTAGCATATGGTGCTTGTTTTTCTCTTTCTGACTTACTTCACTCTGTAAGACACATTCTAGGTCCATCCACCTCACTACAAATAACTCGGTTTCATTTCTTTTTATGGCTGAGTAATATTCCATTGTATGTAAGTGCACATCTTTTTTATACATTCACCTGTTGATGGACACTTAGATTGCTTCCATGTCCTGGCTATTGTAAATAGTGCTGCAATGAATATTGTGGTACATGACTCTTTCTGAATTATGGTTTTCTCAGGATATATGCCCAGTAGTGGGACTGCTGGATCATATGGTAGTTCTATTTGTAGTCTTTTAAGGAACCTCCATGCTGTTCTCCATAGTGGTTGTATCAATTTACATTCCCACCAACAGTGTAGGAGGGTTCCCTTTTCACCACACCCTTTCCAGCATTTATTGTTTCTAGCTTTTTTGATAATGGCCAATCTGACTGGTGTGAGGTGATACCTCATTGTAGTTTTGATTTGCATTTCTCTAATGATTAGTGACATTGAGCATCCTTTCATGTGCTTATTGGCAATCTGTATATCTTCTTTGGAGAAATGTCTATTTAGGTCCTCTGCCCATTTTTAGGTTGGGTTGTTTGTTTTTTTGATACTGAGCTGCATTTGCTGCTTGTATATTTTGGAGATTAATCCTTTCTCAGTTGCATCATTTGCAAATATTTTCTACCATTCTGAGGGTTGTCTTTTTGTCTTGTTTATGGTTTCCTTTGCTGTGCAAAGGCTTTGAAGTTTCATTAGGTCCCATTTGTTTATTTTTCTATTTCTATTTCTCTAGGAGGTGGGTCAAAAAGGATCTTGCTGTGATTCATATCATACAGTGTTCTTTTGTTTTCCTCTAAGAGTTTTATAGTGTCTGGCCTTACATTTAGGTCTTTAATCCATTTTGAGTTTATTTTTGTGTATGGTATTAGGAAGTGTTCTAATTTCATCCTTTTACATGTAGCAGTCCAGTTTTCCCAGCACCACTTATTGAAGAGGCTGTCTTTTCTCCATTGTATACTCTTGCCTCCTTTAAAAGATAAGGTGACCATATGTGCGTGAGTTTATCTCTGGGCTTTCTATCCTGTTCCATTGATCTATATTTCTGTTTTTCTGCCAGTACCATACTGTCTTGATTACTGTAGCTTTGTACTATAGTGTGAAGTCAGGGAGCCGGATTCCTCCAGCTCCATTTTTCCTTCTCAAGATTGCTTTGGCTATTTGGGGTCTTTTGTGCTTCCATACAAATTGTGAATTTTTTTGTACTAGTTCTGTGAAAAATGCCTTTGGTAGTTTGATAGGGAATGCATTGAATCTGTAGATTGCTTTGGGTAGTATAGTCATTTTCACAATATTGATTCCTCCAATCCAAGAACATAGTATATCTTTCTGTCTGTTTGTACCATCTTTAATTTCTTTTATCAGTGTCTTATAGTTTTCTGCATACAGGTCTTTTGCCCCTTAGATAGATTTATTCATAGTTATTTGATTCTTTTTGTTGCAATGGTAAAGTGTTTCCTTAATTTCTCTTTCAGATTTTTCACTAATAGGGTACAGGAATGCAAGAGATTTCTGTTCATTAATTTTGTATCCTGCTGCTCTACCAAATTCATTGATTATCTCTAGTAATTTTCTGGTAGCATCTTTAAGATTCTCTATGTATAGTATCATGTCATCTTCAAACAGTGACAGTTTTACTACTTCTTTTCCAATTTGGATTCCTTTTATTTCTTTTTCTTCTCTGATTGCTGTGGATAAAACTTCCAAAACTATGTTGAATAATAGTGGTGAGAGTGGGCAACCTTGTCTTCTTCCTGATCTTAGAGGAAATGGTTTCAGTTTTTCACCATTGAGAATGAGGTTGGTGGTGGGTTTGTCATATATGGCCTTCTCCATTGAATCTGAATGAGGTCCTTGCTGGATAGAGCACACTTGGTTGTAGATTTTTCCCTTTCATCACTTTAAATATGTCCTGCCACTCACTTCTCGCTTGCAGAGTTTCTGTTGAAAGATCAGCTGTTAACCTCATAGGGATTCTCTTGTATGTTATTTGTTGTTTTTCCCTTGCTGCTTTAATATCTCTTCTTTGTATTTAACTTTTGATACTTTGATTCATATGTGTCTTGGCATGTTTCTCTTTGGGTTTATACTGTATGGTACTCTCTGTGCTTCCTGGACTTGACTATTTCCTTTCCCATGTTAGGGAACTTTTCAACTATAATCTTTTCGAATATTTTCTCAGACCCTTTCTTTTTCTCTTCTTCTTCTGCGACCCCTATTATTTGAATGTTGGTGCATTTAATGTTGCCCCAGAGGTCTCTGAGACTGTCCTCAATTCTTTTCATTCTTTTTTCTTTATTCTGCTCCCTGGCAGTTATTTCCACCATTTTATCTTCCAGGTCACTTATCCATTCTTCTACCTCAGTTATTCTACTATTGATTCCTTCTAGAGTATTTTTAATTTCACTTATTGTGTTGTTCATCCCTGTTTGTTTGCTCTTTAGTTCTTCTAGATCCTTGTTAAATGTTTCTTGTATTTTCTCCATTCTGTTTCTGAGATTTTGGATCATCTTTACTATCATTACTCTGAATTATTTTTTAGGTAGGTTGCCTATTTCATCTTCATTTATTTGGTCTTGTAGGTTTTTACCTTGCTCCTTTGTCTGTAATATATTTTTTTGTCCTTTTTGTTTTTGATGGGTGGTGCTGTATTCCTGCCTTATTGGTTGTTTGGCCTGAGACACCCAGCACTGGAATTTCCAGGCAGTTGGATAGAGCTGGGTCTTGATGCTGAGATGAGGACTTCTGGGAGGCCTCACTCCAACTGATATTCCCTGAATTGAGGTTCTCTGTTAGTCCAGCGGTTTGGACTCAGAGCTCCCACCACAGGAGCTCAGGCCCTACCTCTGGCCTGGGAACCAAGATCCCACAAGCTTCGTGGTGTAGTTAAAAAAAAAAAAAAAAAATGGAAGAAAGAAAGAAGAAAAGGAGCAGTATAATATCAAAGAATAAAAAACCAAATAAAATTAGAAAGATAAAAAATGTATTAGGAAAAATAAAACTATAATTGTAACAACTGCCGCAAGGTAAAATAAAACCACAACAGGAAAAAGAGAAAAAAAGGGGGGGACAGGGAACAAGCCAAAAGGTGAGAACAATAACAAAGTATAAAGAATAAAATAAAATTAGAAAAATAAAAGATTTAGTAGAAAAAAAGAAATATAAGAGAATCAACAATAATGAATCAACAAAGTAAAACAGAACCCCAATCTAAAAGAGAAAAAAAAAAAAAACCCTTGGCTGTGGGGGCAGAGTTTAGACGGGGTGGAACTTAGGCAGGGGCGGAATTTAGGGTGGAGCAGGACCTAGGCAGGTGGGGGGTGACGTTTGAGCGAGGGTCGGGGCCTCTGCTTAGGACCTGCACAGAAGGGGTGAGGCAGCACGTGGAAAGGAGGGCCTCTGGAGTGTGGAGTTTGGAGGTGAGGCCCTGAGTGAGTGTGTGTGGTAGAGGTTAGGCCCACTGTGTTGGAGGGGGTCTCAGAGAGGGTCTCTGAGGGTAGAGGTAGGGCCCTGGGTGGGGGTGTGGGGTGGGGCTTGGGCTCTGCATGGCAGCAGGGAGGCTCTGAGGGCAGAGGATTAGGCCTGGGAGCCCAACCGGCTCTGTGGTGCCTAAGTGGACAGGGAAAGCCCTGGTCCTGTTCCCTTCCGTTCCTTCGTGCCCCTCCCCCACTGTCTCCCCCAGGGCCTCCCCCCTCCCCGCTGGACCCCTAACCGTGGGTGGGTCCCACTGGGTGTAGGAACACCTCCCCTCCGCCAGCCACCCCTCAGGGGTGCGGGTCCCAAAGGTGTGGCCTTTACTTTTGCTCCCCCTTCTCTCCCTCCCACTCCCTCAGGACCGGCGTGGCTGGAGGGGGCCTAGGTGGGCAGAGCATCAGGCCCGGGATCTCAGCAGGTTCCTGGGGGCCCAAGTGGGCAGGGGATACCTGGCCACGCTCCCTTTCGATCCTGTGCCCTCCCAATGGTTCCCCAATTTCCCGCTTCCGGCATGGGATCCCTTCCCCTCCCCCAGCCACCCCTCAGGGGTGCCTCCACTTCTCATCTTCCTTCACTCCCCCCAACTCCCCATGTCCTATCCAGTCGCTGGGGGTTCCTCCTGTCCCCTTAGGTGTCCGTGGTCCCTCACCGGTGCCTGGTAGGTGCCCTGGTTGTGAGGAGACGCAAATTCCACATCCTCCTAGTAAGCCATCTTGACTCCGCCCCTCACTTCATTTAATTTATGCAGCTGTCTGGTACCAGGGAGAGGAACAAAGTGCTACAAGATCATAAGACAAGACCGGCTGGTTCTGTCCAGGGGTAGAAAATGCCGACGGTGTTTCTCTTTATCACATCTCTAAGTCGTCATGTCAGCACTCTGGACGCTGCTAGCTGTCACTGTGTGTGAGAACCTCTGGTACCGTCAAAGTAGCTCGCTGAGAGTTTAGCTGTGTTTCTCAGTTCCCATTCAGCAGCCTTTTTATTGTCTCCAGATAGTTTCTGGATTGGAACCAAACCATTGAAATCTATGAAAATTCAGGAGGTGCAGCAGGTTTTCTGTTTATGACCTTTACCACCCCCGAGATGTTCGTGGATTCACATCCCACTGAGTTTAGAAGCACCATTTTGCCCTGGATTCCACTGACCCCCCTCCCCAAGCCACCCGTGCAATTTCCATTGTATTTTTAGTAGTTTGACAGAGTCCACTCCCCACTCCCTTTGCCTCCCACACTGATCCTTCCCTTTGTGGTTTCACATATCACTTATATAAACCCAGAGGCTAGTTTGTGAAAGTTCTCTTTCCTTTCATTGCTGTACCTAAAGCCTCATTGTTTGGTTCACCCTAACTCTACAGGAATGTCCTTTCAGTATTTGCTCTCCAATAACCTAAAATGCATGATCTATTATCATCATTCTAAGCTGCTTCTGATCTGTGCACATGAGTTGGATTCACTGAAGACTCTGGTTGGCATGTACCACTACCCTTGTCCCTACCCTAGGATCCCTTTTACTCCCTTGTCTTTCCTCTTCACCCTGTGAACACTACTGTGTAGACTGAGGGCAGCATGTGGGGAAAATGACAAAAACACAGAACTCTTCCCTGCTCCCTGTGCAGCTTTTGGTGAGCAGAGGGGATCTCAGCTGTCATTCCTGAAAACACGTTTGATGTTCTCTTTCTCAGTATTGCCAACACAGAACTCTGAAAATACTTTCTGAAATGCCTCTGAAACTCATAAAGATAAAAGTGTCTTATCACCCGGTGGTAGAGACCACCCTGCCAGAACCAGTTACTGCCACTACTGCTGACACTGTGCATAGAGCTTCTTTTGTCATGGCCAATATGTCAGCCTGAGTTTCCTAACCATTAGTACCTCCAGGACCTTTAAACTCATTCCCTGAAGCCTGACAGCAATTTAACAAGATGTCAACATTCCTGAATATATTCATCCAGAAATTGCTTGGCCTATACTCTGAGAGAACTGTTAGGGAAAAAAAACAAAACAAAACTTCCCCGCTTAAAAAGAAAAGTGTAAAAATCAGGCCATATGGTATTAGTTTAAAATTCTATCTTATCTGCGTTACTTATATCCATATAAAATATAGATGATGACTTCATCTCACCTACATCATTACTTAGATGACTCCATCTCACCTACACAGCACATATCTTTATTGGCTGTAACAAGTCATATAATCAAAGAATGAACAAAGAGAGTGGGAAGCTCACATAAGTTCTAAATCGTTAAATTTAAATTCCTTACGTATAAGTAGATAAAGCTGAGGGAATGGAAAGAGACCTCCCTCACAATAATCTCTCTCCCCCACATCCTATATTACTTTAAGTATTAAAGTTTGAATAGCTTTTATTCACAGATTCTACCAGCTCTCATCCTTCTTTACTTTTCAGCATAATGAAAAAGGCTTCAGGACATATAAAAGGTCAAGTGCAACAATGACCTTGCAATTGCAAAATCCAGAAGCATCTTTGTAATCAGAATACTACTTAATCTCCCCAAAATCATGTCATTGAAGATATTCCTTCTTTATTTAAAAAGGAGAAATTTAAAACTGGATATGATTACTATAGTAAGTAAAGTGAGAGTAAAATTCATTTTATTTTATAAATTACTGTTTAATAAGTACATTCATTATAAAAGAAGAGGAACATATACATCACATGGGGGTATGACTGAAAGGCAACTGACATTTGTTAATCACCCACTATATATGTCCAGAATTATACTGGTAAGTGATGGTTTATGTTTAAAGATGACTTCTAAGAATTCCTCAGTCTCTGCATGTACATACCTCAATCCCATCAATAGGTGGATGTAGTATCTTCCTCTAGAATTTAAGCTCGCCTTGTGGCTATCTTTTACCAATAGAATGCAGTGAAGATGACACTCTGCCAGATCTGGACTTTGTCTCCAGAGGACTAGAATCTGGCTTCCCAAGTAAAGAAGCTCTACTACTGAACAGTGAAAGAATATGTAGAGAGAGCCCCAGTCAGATACCAGACGTTCCATCTATCCAAGCTGAAGTATTATATATGCGATTAAGGCCATCTTACATATTCCAACATCAACTTTGCTCCCAGTTAAATGCATCAGTCACTAAACAGGTAAGTGACCACAGACAACACAAAATTGAGCAGAAGACATACCCATCAGAGTCTTACTTTCAATTGTTGGAAATGTTAAATTATAGTGGTTTTAAGTAACTATTTGGCGGTTATTTACTCAGTAATAAAAATATGAGACAGACTTTGAGACCTGGAAATGGAGACCTGCATAACAGAAACTTAAAATATGTGGTATTGGCTTAGACCCAGGTGATTGCTGGATGGGCAGTAAAGAGCCTGTTGATTGAGACTGGAGAAGCGATAAGGTGGCTTGCACTGGGAGGCTGAAGGAAGGAAATCCAGTGCTAAGTATCCATGGGAAACTGGCAAAACTGCTGACTAAGTTAGCATAAATAGAAAATGTATCCGACTAAGGAGATATCTATGCAGAATGTCAAAAGTGCTGACTGACTTGATTACCTGTGTGTGAGAAAACATAAAAGAGTTATGAGCTAAAGGAGGAAATATTCAGTGTTGAAACAGAATTTAGAGGAAATATTTCCATTTTAGGATTTTCTAGATGGGAAAGTAAATATTTTTCTAATCCCCAGCCTCAAAGACAGAAATAGCCTCAGGCAAAGATCAAATGCAGGGCATTGCCAGAAAAAGATCAAATCAAGGGTTCTTCTGTAAGACTTCTTTTTAAAACCTCAGAAAGACTTAATGAGCTTTATACTGCATTCTCCCAGCATGAAAAAATGTCTTCTAAGAATATTAAGGGCAACATCCCATAGAAACATGGCTTGCAGCCCAAAGTTGAGAAGGGCTGGTCTTAAAGACATTGTAGGTATGGCTTTTACCTAATGAAATGAATTATAATTTGATGCATTAACTTAATACAAAGTTATTAGAGTACTTGTACTAGCTTCGACTAAAGGAGATTAAGACATTTCAAAATAAAAAGAGGCTTCTGGCCACCAACTGTTTAGTATATCAGGAAGAAAAAGCTACTCAACAGCAAATAGAAGTTATTTCTTATGATAAAGGAATGGCATCTCAGAGAGCAAGTCTAATAGCTCAGAGGATAAAGCCAAAGGCTGAGGTTAGCCATGAATTAGTGATTCATTCTCACAGGCCAAAACTGGGTTATATTCAAAGAACATTTCCTGTCTGCAGGAGTAGGAGGCTGTGAAAGCAAGCGATGGCTGGATTTTAGAACTGCTATGGAGCTATGTGCTGCCTATTCTTCCTCTCTTCGAAAAAGAGTGTCTCTATTTTCCTGCCCCTGTCTCATGAATAATACTAGGTACAGATAACTAGTTTTTTAAATTATCAGTTCTCTAGAGGAACTGGACTTACACCCAGAAAACCTCATCCAAATCCAGTCCTGATGCAGATCACAAGCTATGGACTTCAAGTCTAATGCTATAATGGGATAAGTTTTGGGGAGGTGCTGGAAGGAGGTGGGTAGATTTTTTACATGACAGGGGCATAACTTATTATGGTAGATTTTACTGGGATTAGATCCAGAAATTTGACCCTTCCCAGGACTGCCTGCCTAAGAGAGGTATTCTACTTCTCTTATGAATGGCCATCGGCCTTATGACTTGTTGAACCAATAAAATGCAACAGATGTGACATTCAAGAGAGTTCCATCCCTGGGTTTTAAAAGGTATTGTCCTCCATTTTTGTCATTTTGATAGTAAGCCTCCATGTAAAATGTTAAGACTCTCCTTCCGCAGAGGCCACAAAGACACAGAGGTTTAGCATGCTCCTACTAATTCAGCAATCCCATCTGTTGTGCCCAGACATTTGAGTGAGGCTATCTTCTATCCTACAATTCAAGTCAGCATGCCCCAGACAATATCGCATGGAGTAGAGATGATCCATCCCCACTGAGCCCTATCCAAGTCGTGTAATGAGCAATAAATTGTTGTTTTGTTGTAAGTTATTAAGCTTTGTGGTGTTCCGTTATACAACAGTATAACATTTTAGTATAGGCATTTTATATGTAGTCTCTTTCTATTCTCAAAAAAAATATTCTAATATAGCCTTTCATACTTCAAATCACTTTCTCCTGTTAAACTACACTGCTGTCCAAATGAAAATATTCATATATTTAGATGATTGAATCAATATGAAGATATTGTAGTTGAATTATCTAAATTATCAGCTCATATTCCACTTGGCTATGGGTATTCATACATTCATGATGCCACTTGACCTTTAAGTTCTTGGACGGGCGCCTATTTGTCTAAGTTAATTTCAAGACAGTCTACATGGAGTCAAGAGAATTAACTATGTCACCTTTGGAGTTCCCTTCCAGCTGTATGATTCTATGATTAATGCTGGCTCACCTGTTTTCATGGCAGTATCTGATGGTGTTAACTCAACATACGAAAAATCTTATCTTGCAGTGCTCTTTTATAACTATGTATACTTAGAAAAAATAGGCTTAAACTTTTATTTCAAGAATAAAGAAACAGGGAAATGGCAAAGGCATGGCAAGTCAAAATGTAGCAATAAGAAGCATGCACTCTAAGTTCCTAAGTAAGTAATCGATACATATGTGAACATAAATTAACCCATTTCCTTAAGCAAAGTACCACCTTTAAAGTTAGATCATGGAGGTACCACAGGACATTTTTAGTGACTGTAGTTAGTACTACATGCCTGAAACTGCTAGGCACCACTGATTATGTCAAATAATCAAAACATAATCTTTGGTCAGAAAGATATGTCTCATTACCTGGAATTTATAAATCAAATTTTTTTTCTCTCTCTCTAATTCTTTAAGTTAATTAAAAGTGCTTTAGCAAAGACTTCAGACACTACAAGTTTAGCTTACTGACCCCATCCTGGGTATTTAATGGCTAAGGAGTGATTTAAGAACATAATTATAATAATAAGAGCAACAATACTAATATTAACTAATTTTGTTTTTTTCACGTTGAAGGAATTCACATTTTATTCTCACCACTGCCCAGTGAGATAAAAGGACAAAAATTGAAGTTTTCAAGATATGAGAAAGGAGACAGACAAAAATGTTTTAATTTTTTGGTGTCATATAGCTAGTTACTGAGAATTTTATGTATACATTTATATATATATATTTAATTAGTTTTAGCATTATTCAATCTCATTACTTTATAACTGTGAATGAAATGTACCCAATTACTCTAATGGTTCAACTTGTCTACTGGTCACTAGGATAGGAATTATTTCCTATCCTCGTCACTACAAATTTGTCTACTGGTCACTAGGATAGGAATTATTTCCCAAGTATCATTTAGTTTCTTTGACAATAAGTAGCAGAAAGTGTCCTAACTGACTTATGCATAAATACAGTGACTTTGTGGAAAGATACAGTATAAATCACAGTACTGGAGGAAGCACTCAGTCTTTGAGAAAGGCAGGAGATAGGCTATCTTTAGAGATCATAGTATTAGGGCCTACTGCACCTTACTCTACAGTGCTACAAATTACTTATTTCTAGCTGTCTTATTGCCCTGGGTGTATCCCAACAGATAAAACTTGCTAGAGAGTTAACAGAAAGAGATAAAGATCGAAAGAATTTAATTGCTTTAGTAAGGTCTATATGTTGTGAGACGTAGTGGTCTCATTAGTACAAGAACCATCAGAATCAAAATAATAGAATATGGAAAATTCCCCAGAAAATTACTGAACAGATGAAAGCTAAGCGTATTATATTTTATGGTTAAATATAAGGAAATAAGAGTCCAAATTGAGCTAAGTATTTTGGTAAAAGTTTCATTTGTTGTAGGTAGCATAGCTGGAGCTGGTATCTATACCTTTATATATATTTTTTTCACATGCCACTATGAGATTTTGAATACATCTTCCAGAGAAGCAGATTTTTTTTTTTCTGGGCAAAGTATTTGTAAATATGTATGAAATCAAGTAAAGTAAATCACATAATTTCTTCAAAAGTAGTAGTTTCATAAATGTGTTTAGACCACAGTATTGTAATTAAAACAGTTTGGAATTTATGAATGAGAAGTTTATCTAAAGTAACAGGTGCAGCAGAGTTAATAGTTACCGTAAAGTTACATGCTCTCTTTTGCAGAAATTAACAAATTTGTTTATAAGTCTAGGTTATATTGGGCAAACTTAGAAAGAAAGCAACCAAAATCTATTCCTGTTTCAGACTGAATGTTTGTGTCCCTCCTAAAATTAACACTTTGAAATGTAATCCCGAATGTAAGGATATTCAGAGGTAGAGTCTTTGGGAGGTGAATGGTCATAGGGGTGGAGCCCTCATGAATGAGATTAAAGCCCTTATAGAAGAGCTTCTTTAACCCTTCCTCCATGTAAGGACACAGGATGTGTATCCTCACCAGACACCAAATCTATTGGTGCCTTGATAGTGGACTTCCTAGCCTGCAGGAACTGTGAGAATTGAATTTCTGTTGATTATAAGTCAACCACTCTATGGTATTTTTGTTACAGCAGCCTGAACTAAGATAATCTCTTTGAAATCCAATTACATTTCTTTGAATCATTTAAAAGTTTACGGTCTTCTTATTCTCTATTTCTCAATGTTCCAATGTTCTATATCTGACTTTAAAATTCTCCAGATCTATTAGCTGCATTTGACTTGATTTTACACACATGTGATTGATTTTCAGACAGAAGAGGATTGTGTAAGAGGTGGTACAGTACAGTGGTCAAGGATCTGGATCTCTAGATAGACTGCCTATGTTCAAATTTTGGCTCTGACAAGTTTTATGTTAGGCAAGTCCCTTAGTCTTGTCTGTTAAATGGAGACAATAACTGTTATACTGAAAAGCTCTTATGAAGATTAAACTTGTTAATATATGTGAAGTGCACAGAACAGTAACTGGGACATAATGAATGCTATATATACGTTTACTATTGTCACGTTAACCAAGCACAGTGTTATAAGGATTACTCAGCAGGTGTCTGGTGACTATTCACTTAGAGTACTACTGGGTTCATCTGAAGATCTGGATCACCAGAAGAGGATGAATAGACTGTCCAACTTAATTTGATTTCTGGGAAAACTTCATGTCCACTTTTTTTAAACTATTATGATCAAACACAGAATATGTATATGAAATAGATAGCAGGTAGCTTGAGTTATTCTCTCAGTGATTAACTCTCTCACTCTCTCCTTTACAGTTGTAAATCCAAAAGTTACATTATGCAAAGTCACATTATTATTTTTTTAAAGATTTATTTTTATGTGGACCATTTTTAAAGTCTTTATTGAATTTGTTACAACATTGCTTCCGTTTTATGTTTTGGTTTTTGGCCACGAGGCATGTGGGGCCTTAGCTCCCCAACCAGGGATTGAACCCTCATCCCCTGCATTGGAAGGCAAAGTCCTAACCACTGCACTGCCAGGGAAGTCCCCAAAGTCACATTATTTTTAACAGCTGCACTTTGTACTTCTGTAAAGTTTTGCTTAATAGTTAAAGTTTAACTATTAAGCAAAACTTAATAGTTAAATAGTTAAAGTTTGCTAAAGATTGCTTAATAGTTAGATTTTCTAAAGTATGTTGATATAAATTTAACTACCATCAGAGGAAAGTAGGTATTATTTTGAGTTCTTTGATTTTTTTTCTTTTTCAGGCAATGCCATAAAATTCTGTATATTTCTCTCTGAACACATCTAATAATAAATTGAAAAGTAATGTAGGTGTTATGAATTCTATCGATGAAATAAAGATCTGGAATCCTGTGTGCATACAGCTGCTTTGGTGTAGAGATACAGCAGAGGCCTCAGAATGCTGTGATTTTTTCAGTTCCTCATACAATCATTCCCTTATCTAAAAAAATACTCATTGAGTACTTTCCAGGTGACAGGTGATATTCTGTTCTCTGGAAGTAAAATACTGTTTGGTGCAGTATTTTACATGAAGTATTTTACATGAAACACTTCTGTTTTCATGGAACTTCTATTCATAGGAGAAGACAGATAATAAGCAAATGCATAAATATGATGATTTCAAATAAGAAGCCCTGGGAAGACTATATAACTGTAGAATGTGAGAGAGGGTGACTGGAAGTAGAGCAGTGGTCAGAGAAGTCTTCCCTGAGGAATTCGTATCTCAGCTGAGATCTAAATGATGACAAGAAATCAGACCCATATGGCTGTGTAGGAAGAAAGCTTGAGAGTAGGAAAGAGTAAGTGCAAAGGCCTTGAGGCAGAGATGAGCTTATAACGTTTGAGGAATTGAGAAAAGACCCAGTGGTTGATGCGCAGTGACTGAGGGAAGAGCCACAGGACATGAGATGGGAGACTGATGCATGGCTTCATCATGTAGGGTCATTTAATAAGTAGCAGGAGTTTGTATTTTATTTTAAGTACATGTTTTGAGAATTCATTGAAGAGTTTTAAGTAGATTCACAGTATAACTTCACTCATATTTTAAAAATTTATTTGGGTTTTTAGAATAATTGAATTTTGGGCTATATTATAATTCTCTCAAAATTAAGAAATGGTCAAAAATATATATGACCATATACGCAAACCTTTCTGACCCCAAAAGGGACTTACTGAACCTGTAGATCCTACCTCTTCCCTCTAGCATTTCCATATTTGGCCATGTACACCTTAGTATTAGGTGAATTTTTCACTAATAAAACTATGGTTACTTATTTTTTGTTATTAATTAATTACAAAAAGCTTAATTTAGATAGTAACATTTTCAGAAATATATAGTAATATACAGTAATATACTCATAAAGAATATCGACAATTTTCAAAGTATCATGTCTGTTTATACAGCTATTGCATACATCAAATCAGTGGAAGGAAAACAGATCAAGTTATTGCCTCTTCCTCAGAAAACATGCAGTTTATTAGAAAATTACTATGTTTATGAATAAATTATTATGTAATGGAAATGTGCAAGAAGAGCCTTAGCGTGACACATATTCCTTTATAGCTCAGAATGGCAAGATGATATTTTTGTTTAGCAGTGGAGAGGACAAGCAAGAGGTGGTGGGAAAAAAGGAAACTACAGAACAGTAAAATAAAAGGTGACACAGATGATCCAAGAGCAGAGTGAAGCAAGTTTGGCTAGTAAATTTAATCAATACATGTCCGAATCTCATGGAAATGACATATTTGAAATTAATAATCTAAGTTTTGTTTGTTTTAAATCAAGTTCTGACACTAAGTATAAAACTTATTTTCTCTCTCTGACTTTAATTTCTTTCTTATTAAAACAGGGTAGGTAGCTGGCCGTGCCAAATCCCAGGTTAAAAACAAAAATTAATTCTGTAATTTGTCATAGAGTAAGTTTGTCCGCTTCCAATTAATTCTTCAGACTGCAGTCAAGTCAGAGTGCCCTTTCAAAATGCAAATCCTATCAGGGTACTAGTTGGATCACTTTCCCTTTCACATAACATAAGACAATAGGGCTCTGCTTGGTATGGTTCTACCTACTTTTCTAGCCATATGGAGAACCACTCTTCCCTGGCTTTATCTAATTCAGTCAAATGACTTTCAATTGCTATTATTCACATCATGCTTCCTCTGACCTCTGTGCCTGGAATACTTTTTTTCTCCTCTTTTCTCTTAACTCCTACACTTTATTTAATTCCTTGCTCATATTTATATCAGAATCCTCTTTTACAAGCTTTAGCAGCATCATGTCACTTTCATTCATAATATCTAACACAGTTGAACTTTCTCAGCTAGTTGTATGGAACTAACCTCTACATATTGCACTAGATTAAGGGTCCACGAAGATAATAGCTATGACTATGTTTGCTTTCTATGTTATTCTAACACCTCATTTGTGCCTAAAAAGTGTATATTGAATGGATGAATGAATGAATCAAACAATGAGTAGAATTAATGATGACAGTGAAAATGAAAAGAATGGATATAAAGTATATTTACGAGAGTGTCTTCTTCCTGATATTCTAATTCTCCACCATCGTCTGATAATACTAAAGGTATTTTTTTTCTCAGCTTCTCTCCAAACAATGCAGACACAAGAAAGAACTTGGAAGTGCTATCAGAAATAGCATCATCATTATAATAGTTATCCTCAAAACCATTTTTCTTTATCATTATCATCGTGATCACTGCCATCATCGTCACTGTTAGAATTACAAATATACCTCTGTTCAGTACTTTAGCAAAATGGAAATTAAAAGTATATATACATATAGAGCCAAGCATATTTTCCATGAATAAAGAGGATTAATGATCAGAGGGAAGAAAGTGTAAATCTGTAGAATTTATTCATGGTTTGAGATATCATGTGAAAATTTAGCTTTGAAAGTAAGCAATAAAATTTGCATTTTTGAATTTATACCTAGTTTGACACCCTCTGGGCCAGGACAAGGAACAGATGCTGTCAATACAAATTGCAGCACTTATGTAACACTGTGACATACTTGAGTAAATGTAAGTATTTTTCTCAAAGATCTTTCCCTCACAAGGCAATCACTTTTTAGGAGCCGTCCTTCATCTACAATATGTGGCCCTCATCACTTAGAATTTAACAAACTATCACTGCACCATGCTGTTTTTTCAATCTGAACTTGTTTCCTAGGTATATGAAATATTACCTATTCATAGAAGACTTCCTCCAAAATTGAATACACATGCACACCAAAACCTATAATGGGTTATCATGGACACCTCTAGTTTCCTTTGCAGAAAAAATAATTAGGATTTCTATTTTGCAAAAACGGAGCACCTGTTCAAAATGTTCCCTAAGATAGTCAAACTGGTATCATATAATATGCTTTTGTGTATAATATTAAATTATAGTAGAGCAGAGTATCATGCATGCATTTTTCACAGCATATAATTAAAGTCCAAAATATTTGTTGGGTGAGTGAATGAATGCACTCTACAAGTCAGTAATTTATTTCTGCAGTTTCTGTTAGTGATTAAGGTATTTTTCTTCCTAAAAATTCAGTTTGAGGTAGACTCACAAAAAAAACTGACTCATTTCATCTCGTAAAGTTTTTTCATGTTTTTTCAAAGGGAAAGAGTGGTACGTGCACAAATTACTTCTTCACTAACGTCCGAAGTATAATTTCTCCCTGTATTCAACTGTTTCAATCCAATACCCAAAACATAAATGAAAAATTCTAATCTGACTTCTAACTCTTAAATAAGTAATAGGTAACCTGAAGTAAATCAACACATCTCTATTTTTTATTATTTTCTACCAATATTAATTTTCTTATTATACATTTTAATAATAAATGGATAGGTAAATATGGAGCCAAAATGCTCTCTTTTGATTTTTAGACAATTCTTTGGGCTAACATTATGAAGAAATAAAACTTTTTGACTAATGAGAATAATCATATTTGAAACAATTGAAATTCATAAAGAGCACATTATAAATAATGCTCAAATTCCTCAGTGAACAAAACATTTTCTCTATTCCTAAATTAAGACTATTATCATGTAACCATCTTATTCATTCATTTATGTATGGGAGTCTCTGAGAAATTTAAGACTGAGTGATGTATTAAAAATATGGGTGGGTACCTGAATGATGGGTGTACATTCTGGAATCTAATCTAACTCGACTCAGAACTTTCAAAACTCAGTCAGTTTGAATACCAAAAATTAATAATCTTTTAATTCCCAACTCTTCATTATTTCCTTCATTTTGCCCATACATTTTCTCCTTGTGTAAACGACTGGCATTGGAGATTAAATGCTAAAAATTCACTATTTCAAGATATTCTAATGAGAGTTTGGCCTAATTTTTTGAAGTATAACCATATGAAAGTTTGTAAAATACTGATAATTTTAAAAAGTATCTAACTGGTGACTTCATAAGTGAAAACTAAAACTTGACCTTGACTTTCACTAGCAATTGCAATCTTTCATTATGTACAATCATTTAGATCAATTCCTACTCTATAAATATTAGAGATGGGATTAAAATCTTATCTCCCAATTTCTTTTCACTTATCTATGCTGCTTCTATGTGTGAATCTTGATGAATGAATGCAATTGATTATGAAGGACAAGTAGCTTCCTAAAAATAAGGCAGTATCAGGATGTAGTGGCCATTTACAATTATTTTGGCTGCTCAGAAACTGAAGCCCCTTCTAATATTGTGGAAATCCCCAGTCACATAAAACAAAGTCTCCCTCTCACAAGAGATGTAAAGCGGGGTATCTGTTTTACCAAGGCCTAGAACACACACACACACAAATGACTTGGACTTAACCCACCAGCTGTACCAAGTCCAGATCTGGAATTGTAAGCCTGAGATTCAGATAAGCAGAATATGTGTATACCATTCTGGCCATGTTGAGAGACTCAATAGTAACCACATTCAGTTTTCAGAGGCAGTGATGTATGACCATATTGAGAAGTATCTCAAGACATTAATAGAAAATTTAGAAAAACAAGCAAGCAAAGGACTGAGGCAATAATTAACATCAGGAAAAACAAAATATTGTATAAGGATGAAAACATGTTTATGTCCATTATGTGGTACAACTGTGAACAATAACTATACAGCCCAAAAATTCATTCATGAAAAATATGGATTTAAGTAAAAATTGGGATATTATATTACAAAAATGAGGAAGAGGAAGTGGTAAAAAACAAGAAAAGTTACAGCTTCATCTTCTAAATTTGGAAGTCTATATATCTATGTATATCTATATATATATAGGATTTCCAAAGAAACAGAACAAACAGAATGAGTGTATATATATATATATATATATATATATATATATACTTACAGATGGAGGGAGGGAGGGGGAGAGAGAGAGAGTGAGAGACAGAGATAGAGACAGAGAGACAGAGAAAGAGATTGAGATGTATTTGAAAACAAATAGCTCACATAATTGTGTAAGCTTGGCAAGTTCAAAATCTGCAGGGTAGGCCAGCAGGCTGGAGACCGAGGAAAGAGCTGCAGTTCAAGTCCAAAGGCAGTCTGCTGGGAGAACTAATTCTCACATGGGGAGGTGAGTCTTTTTCTATTAAAGATTTCAACTGATTGGATAAGGTTCACCCACATTATGGAGGGTGATCTGCTTTACTCAAAATCTACTGATTTAAATGTTAATCTCTTCGGACAAATACCTTCAGAGAAACATGTAGAATAATGTTTGACCAAATATCTGGATACCATGGTCTAGCCAAGTTGACACATGAAATTAGCTATCAAAATATATAATATCTAAACCTGAAAAATCAAGAAGTAGTATAGGGAAGTGGGATTAGAAACTGGGAATGGTGAATTAGAGGACTGTGTTTTTTTCATTATAAGTTTGATAATTTTTACTATTTGACTCTTTAAACCTACATGGAAAGATTATCTGGATAAAAATAATAAATTTAAAATATTTTAATAAAATTTAAAAACTCATGTGGTCATCATGAATATTTCAGATGTATATTAAGTGTCTTTGTCTTTCACCTCCTCCTCCTAAGATAAACAACGGAACAATGACAGAATTTATAAAATCATCGACCTACTCAGGAAAATGAGGAAAATAGTTGTTAAAGTTGAGTAGATTGGTTATCGTGTTTGTTATGTTAATCTCTGCAATTTACTCTATTTTAAAAATATTTGAGAACACATATTTTAGCCCATAGACAACTGAAAATAACAATAATTAACATAAAGGATGAACAGTTTCATTGAGTATGACTGCTCACATTGGAGAGCTAAACTAGGTTTGGAAGTTCCTCATCACAGGGGTCCTACTAGTCCACAAAGACCATCTCATCTTACATACCATGAGAAATCTGCACTCCCTCCTCTCCCATCTCCCTACAGCTAGGTACAATTTTATGGCTTGTAATAGCAAGAAGGGCGAGAATCTTTCTCTTTCTCACCCTGAGGACAGTAACCAGAGTTGCAAAGTCATGTTCTTGAAGCAGGAGTGAGGACGGAGTGAAGTGATATGTTCTCAGCCTGCTGGCAGCTCCAGCTGTTTCCTCTTCAGACTAGTTCAAGGCTGTGGTTTTGGGAATTGTTGCTAGAAGCTTTGCCTTGAGCATAATTGGCAAGTCCTCTTAAACATTTTAAAAACCCAATATTGATTTAATCTTTTTTCTGTATTATATACCAGAGTGCATGTTTAAAGGGATGAGCTGAAGTAGAAATATAGCTGCTGCTGAAGTAAATTTAATGGGTAATATAGGAAACAGCTTGAAACAGAGTAGGTATGTAAGACACTAACCAGAACTGGAATACAGGAGAAGAAAGATGCAAAACCCAGTATAGTCAAAGACAATGGAGGAGTGTTTTTTAGCAGGGATGGGCGTGGGGGGGAGCTTGTGCTCACCTACTCACAGAGGGAGCGCAGTATAATGGGAAAAACAGGGATTTTGAATAGGCTTGAATTTTGGGTTCTGACTCAATCATTTCTGAAGGCAAGAGGCTTCTTACACACCTTTACACACACACGGAAGACAATATTAAGACAAGAGTTATTTGTGGATGACATAATTATTGTACAATCAACATCTTGATAGGATTCACAGAAATTACATGTATTTTTATTTTCTCCATGTTCTAGAGAGTATTCCAGTGTGCGGTGGCTCAGGAGCAGGTGCCTGTGTGTGTGTGTGTTTTCTCTATTGGCTCTCAGTGAGTCTGAGTATCATCACTATTTGATTAAGATCCTGCCTGTATCTAGGTTGACCATAAAATAAACAGCTATAAATACTTGCAAAAAATAATAGAAATTTCTTGTTTCATGTCTACATACATTCTGTAAAATACTTTACTCACTTAAAGCAGCTCTCCTTATAATGGGTTTCTATTAATCTTACAGTAATTGAAAACATATTTTTGCTATTGTAATACCTTGTTTATGTTTTAATGTCTTTTTTAAATTTTCAGATATTATTACAGGAGGAAATAAACAATGAAAAGACTAATGCAAAATCTAATACCTGCATGACCTTATACTAAATCTATCTGAATTTCAATTTTTGTCAACTGTAAAATAAAGGAATTAGACAGAAAGAACTCAAACATTCCTTCCGACATTAAGATTCTGGTTCTATGAACACAGATTGATTTTTTTGTCCAGGATGGTATTAAAATAAATATTTCTATCATTATAAACTTAATAAAATTTCCCATTTCTGAGATTTGAGAGCAGCATTCCAGAAGAAGTGAAAAGTCACAAATTAGTCACACGAAATTTATGATGGAATGATTTGACACCAAGAATTGACATTTTATAACTGCCACTCTCCAAATATTATTTTATCTAATAAATATGCTCAGGAAATATTCTGTGAATGTAATTTAAAAAGACATGGAAATAATTCCTCATTTTCACTATTTTATATGTGGGTATTTTGGTGGTAACTCAGGCTTAATTTTATTCTGTTACGTGTTTACTTTACAGAAATGTAAAATAACATCTTTACCAGAAAGTTTCAATTAACAACTGTATTTAGACCTCTGTAATGTAAAAACATTCTCCTAGACTTTGAAACGGAGACTTTATAATCAAACTAACTTAGTTTTAATACCTATCTGTCATTGGGATATAACAGTGACTTAAGATTTTGCTATACGGGAAGAATGAGCTAAATTTTATTAAACAACTACATTTTAACTCTTCCAAAGACATTATTGCCTTATTTTATTTTTCTCTCTGACATATCTGTGCAGTGCATATTATGCCTATTTTATAGATTATAAAACTGGGTTCTGAAAAAAGAATCAAGGTGTGCTTGAAACAGATATTCAAGGTGACTTAACATACATTATTATTTAGTCTTCATAACAATGCTTTTTATTTTATTTATTTTTAATTGAAGTATAGTTGATTTATAATATTATATTAGTTTCAAGTGTACAATATAGTGATTCAATAGTTTTATAGATTATACTCCATTTAAAGTTATTGTAAAATATTAGCTGTATTCCCTGTGCTATACAATATATCTTGTAGCTTATATATTTTACACATAGGAGTTTGTACCTCTTAATCCTCTACCCCTATCTTGCCCCTCCCTCCTTCCCTCTCCCTGCTGGTAACCATCAGTTTGTTCTCTATATCTGTGGTTCTGTTTCTGTTTTGTTATATTCATTCTTTTTTTTTATATTCCACATACAGTGATAGCATACAGTATTTACCTTCCTCTGTCTGACTTACTTCACTAAGCATAATACCCTCTAGGTAAATCCATGTGGTTGCAAATAGCACAATTTCATCCTTTTTTATGGCCAAGTGATATTCAATTGTGTGTGTGTGTGGGGGGGTATATATAAATATGTATACACTTGTATATATAAACATGCATGTATATATGTATATAGACACACATAGGTGTGTATATATATATCACATCTTCTTTATTTGTTCATCAGTTGATGGACACTTAGGTTGCTTCTATATCATCGCTGTTATAAATAATGTTGCATGAACATTGGTGTGCATGTATCTTTTTGAATTAGTGTTTTCATTTTCTTCAGAGAGATACACAGGAGTGGAAAATAATGAAATTAGAACATTTTCTTACAACATATACAGAAATAAACTCAAAGTAGATTAAAGACCTAAATGTAAGACCAGAAATCATAAACCTTGTAGAAGAAAACATAGGCAAAATACTCTTTGACATAAATCATAGCAATATTTTTTGAATCTGTTTCCTAAGGCAAAGGAAATAAAAGCAAAAATACACAAAGGGAACTTTAAGTTAAAAGATTTTGCACAGCAAAGGAAACCATCAACAAAACAAAAAGACAACCTACTGAATGGGAGAAAATATTTGCAAATGACATGACCGATAAATTGTTAACATCCAAAATATATAAACAGCTCATACAACTCAATATCAAAAAAAACTCAATAAAAAAATGGGCAGAAGACCTGAATCGATATTTTTCGAAGAAGATATACAGATGGCCAACAAGTACATGAAAAGGTGCTCGACACTGCTAATCATCAGAGAAATGCAAATTAAAAGCACGAGATATCACCTCACATCTGTCAAAATGGCTATCATCAAAAGGTCTACAAATAACAAATGTTGGTGAAGATATGGAGAAAGGGGAGCCCTAGTACACTGTTGGTGAGAATGTAAATTGGTGCAGCTACTGTGGAAAACATTATGGAGGTTTCTCAAAAAACTGAAAATAGAACTAGTATATGATCCAGCAATAACAATCCTTTATAGTTAGAGGCCACTCTCTCCCAGTTAGAGATTGGAATAATTATATTTACAGGGTAGGGCTAAGTAACACGCACAAGGTTACTAAACTCGCAAATGACAGAAGAGAGTAAAAAGTTAATTCTTTTTATACTCCATATCTTGCCCATTTTTACTCCACTATGCTTTACGATTACTGCCTTTCTCTCCTTCCTTCTTACATCTCTATTTTTTACAAGATTGGTGAATAGGAGAAGAGGGTCTGAGTTATTACAGGTAATTGTGTTTGTATATATGTATCCATGTATTTATGTAAGCATTAAAGGAATTGGAGGAATTCCATTATAAGAAGTGTAAGATAAGGTTCCTGGCATCAGAGAGCCTGGACTCCATACAGGCAGAGTATTAATCCATTAATACAAAATTCAAGAAGGTGAGAATTACTCAGAAATGAGTAATTTAGAAAGCATATACTACCATAGTTCTGCACAAACTACATGTGCATCAGTGCCTGATTGGTTCATTCTGGATAAAGAGTCTAGAGACTGACCAATCAATATTCTTTAATGAATCACACACCATTCAGACTCTGTTCTAAAGAGCCAAAAAGGACCATGAATGAAAGGCAAGTTTAGCATCCACTTAGCAACTGTATACTAGTTGTTACAGAAATAATACGTGAAAATAAGGCAGAAGCCCATAACAAGAGTCAGAAAACACATGGTACAAACCTGGGCTTACTGGGAGGAAATAGTTGAGGGGGAAACCACAAGAATATCTGTCTTGGAAAAATCCAGGAAAGAGAAGAGAGCCAAGGGCACATTCTAGAAGATTCAGAATCAAAGATTCCAAATGAATGTTTCATGCTGATAAGAGTGGTAGTCAGAAATTAAGATCAGATTGTTTAAAGCCTGCCTAAGTGCTAAGGATTTTGAGCTATATAATAAGCTAGGAACCATTAAGCATTTTTTACGAAAAAGTATAATTTTTAAAGATTAGTTTTTAGGAATCCAATAGGAGTTAATTTTATTGGAGTTATAAATATATATATATATATATATATATATATACACACACACATATATATATATTTAGTTTTCTTTAAGCAATTTAAAAATTGGCAACACAGGAAAACATGGCAGTGGCTATATGATCACCTCGGAGCAGAAGAAACACATAAGTGGTCTTTCCTTATTTCCCGAGCTACATAATAGTAAGCAACTATTTTCCAGGAACGAGGGTGGCATAGGTGTAGGTAGATACCTTTACAGGTAACTCCACAGATAAGGTGTAATAAGACACTGAAACCTATATGCATAGATTGAATAATCTAGCCTGCAAGGTGTGTGGGTATGCTCTGCACACATTATTACAAAATTTTTCAGAAAGCCTTTAAGGAAGCATGTCTTTTGTCTTCTCCAATTCTCTTTTGATTTCTCTCCCTCTCTCGATACATATATTTGAGTTCTCAAATACTTACATTGTCCAGTATGAAAATATATTTTTCCTGCTTGGCAATGTAAATATTTGAGTTAACAATTCTTAGTGTAGACTATAAAACATTATCTTCAACAATATTTAGGTGAAGAAGGCCCAAGAACTTAGTTGGTCAATGAAATCAACAATTCACTGATAAATATTAAAATTCCAGAAGAATTGAATACTGTACAAAAATTCGTTCTTTTTTACAAAGTTCTCGAAGAGGTTATACATACAAAGATTATTAGACTGAAATTGAGTCAGTCTTGAAGAGGCTATACATACAAAGATTATTAGACTGAAATTGAGTCAAAGCCCTAGAGAGAGCTTAAACATCTTTGGTCCAAGTTTGTTCTGTCATAAGGGATGCATAATGGATGGGCTGGTTATAAAATTCAAATATAAATGTTTTCATTTCTCTTTTTGGGGAAAAAAACATATTGGAAAGAACTCTGTTGTCTAGCTAAGTAATCTTTCATAAAAGTTTTTCTTTTATGAATATTTTAGTTGAAATATTCAGAAATAGTCAGAAATGCATATGGCGTAGGCCAATTAAGTCTGTTAAATCTGGAATAGATAAATAAATGTATATATCTGTAAATAACACATATATAACTTCTGAAATGACACAGATTAAAAAGTGAAAATGCATTGAAAAATGACATTTTCCCAGATGAGATTACGTCAAAAATAAAGTGGAGAAATATAAGAGAGAGAACAAAAAACGTATGTAACCTTATAAACCATCTTATTAGAAGTTTGTAAAACTCAGTACATGTATAACTTCCTCTCAATCTTTAGAACACATTGCGCATGTTGTTCCTTGTGACCACTGTATATCCAGCAATATTTTAAAAAAATCCACTGCCCATGAATGAATATTATGGAGGTAATCAATTCATTGTGCAAATAAAAGAAGGGAAGAGTGAACTAACATATATTTTATGCAATAAAGTCAGGGTTTATTTTATAATTGAGGTTTAGATATGCTAAGTAAATGTTTAAGGTCTTAATGCTAATAAGTGGCAGAATCACTAGTAATAGTCAAGTCTTCCTGGTGAGCATATCAACTTTTTTTCCCAGTTATTAAATCGCCTCCCACTCTTAGGCTTAATAGGATAAACAGAGACTTTTAAAATTCTGATTTGCAAATGAAAAATGTACATTCTTGGAAAACTGGAAAATAAAGAATTCCAGTAGAAATTAAACAAATGTTACCAGTATATCCACTACTTGTAATATGCAGCTTCTACTATGAGATTTCTATGCACATATTTATTTAATTTTACATACTTGGACTCTTTCTATAGATACCTCTTTACAACATACTTTTTCCCTTTTGTAGACATTTTCACATGCCAATAGTATTATCCCACATCATTATTTTAATGGATTCATGAAGAGATTTATGTATTTAAATATATATTACTGGATATTTGTCATTTCTAACTTTTATTATCAACAATGCCATGATGAACATGCTTTCAGCCACCCCTTTATGCATATCCCTAATTAGATTCTTAAAATAAATTCACAGAGAGTTTGTTCAGTTGAAAGGAGATGCATTTCTCAATTTACTGATATATTGCTAAATTACCTTCCCAATGTTTTTACCTGTTAAGATTCTCAAAAATAGGGTATGAAAGCATCCATAGCCCATCCATATTGTTGCTAAAACTAGGTAAGAACTTTACCAGCAAAAAACCTTTTCCAGTCTTATGTGAAAAAATACTACCTCCGGGATTGAACTGGCATTTCTTTGACTCTTAGTGATGTTGGGAATGCTTTTATTGGCTTATTGGGTTTTGGTATATCTTCTTTTATAATAGACTAATTTAAGCCTGTCTATCTATTGGGGTTTTCAGCTTCTTTTTAAAATAGAGTTTTCAAACATGAAAAGCTTTTTTAGTGTGTGCTTGCACCCCTCTCCAGTTTTGGCCTTTTATCTTGGTAATTAATTTTATAATCAGATGATTTATATTTAATGTAGTCAAATGTATAAACACTTTGAACTTTTTATGTATGTTTAGCAAAGACTTCACCCAATTTAATTAAATATCTCTATCTCTTTCTATATTTTCTAGTTCTTTTATGTTTACATTTTTAGATTCAAATACTTAACAGAGGTTTGTTTGTCATAATGAGATTTTTTGTTTTTCTCCCAATATTGTTAGGCAATATTCCCAATTGTCAAGGCTCACTGAATGCTCACCATAATATTTGTTAATCTTATTTTATTTTATATCACTGTATGTTAAGAAGCCTTGCGACCCAATTATGCTTATCTTACACAGAAGCAGTAAGAAACCCATTCTAGAACTTTCTAAAAGAGAGAAGGAACTCAGGTTATAAAAGAACAAAATAAGGCTAATGTTAACTGTCCTAATAAAATGTGTACATGCCATGCACATAGTATGAGACAACCTTGTTCTAATCTCAGTGACCTTGTAATTTCAGGTCTCTAAATATCCTTATCAGGTAAGTAGTATTAACATCCTGACTTATAGATTAAATAAATAATGATATTGAGGCAAAAAGTCACACAAATAGAAATGGATAAAAGTAAGATTCAATCCCAGGCAAGCTAACTCCAGTGGCTATGCTATGAATCATTACACTATATTTTCCCATAAATAAAGAAATAAAGAAGGAGAGAGCGAGAAAGGGAAAGAGAGAGAGAGGAGGAGAAGGAGGGGGAGAGGGAGGGGGAGAGAAGGTTAGAGAAGAGAGAGAAGAGAGAATAAAAGAGAAGAGAGCAGGCGGAGGGGTGGGGAGAGGGAAGGACTGGAAAGGGTAGGGCTAAGGGGGACTGAGAGGGAGAGGAGAAATGAAGAAACTCAATAAATGCACAAAAAGGAACATATCCTTTCAGTTATGTTTTGTTGTTTGATTTTTTTTCTCTGCACAGACTTTGAAAGACAAGCACTAGAACTAGTTAACATGAAAAATGAAGCACATTCACAGGTAAGTATGGCCAAAGGTAAAGAGCAGCATTCTCCAAAAGAGGAAGTATTGGTGGTCTTATATCCCCAAAGGTGCTTAAATATATGATGACTGGGGTCACATTAAATTCTTTCCCTGAAGATTACAATAGATATTTCAATGCATCAGCACCATATGGACAGTGATTAGAGAGGTGCTAACTATAGAATCTAACACCAGTGTTTTTCAAACATATTTCTATTTAAAAATAATAACACTCACATACACCATCCTACAAATTATAAGCTGTGACACAGAAAATAAAGTCATAGAAAAAAAAGACATAGAAAAGGAAGTCAATGTAAAATTCTCAGATCAAGGCATTATATTTGGATATATATATCACACATACACATGTATGTACACACATGAATACATATATAGGACTGCTGGTAAAATAATATTTCTACTTTGCTACTGACTTTGAGTAACTGAAAAATTTCCAAAAGAGGGGAAAAACCCCTTGATAAAGTAATTCGAAACTGAAGAAGGTCAAGAAAATTCAAGTGTCCACATTAAGATTTCCAAGATAGGAATAAAGAGGGGCATTCCAAAGGAAGGTAGGTAAATGAAATATTGATATGCCTTCCTTCCCAGAATGGCAACGCATTAATTGGTCAATGGGGGTTAATTAAAAGGGTTAATTATAGCTTTTGCATTTGTTTCTTACTTATCATTTTACTTAACAAATCCCTAGTGATATTAAATCTACTTTCCAATCCATACACATACTAGTAAAATGGAATGGCCAGTTTATGCATTTACCTTTACATCCTCTGATGTAGGCACCACCCAAATGTTTTCCCATGGTGTTGGAAAAGTGCATACAATTTTCTAAAAGATTTGCACTTTGCTTCACACCAGGTATTGAAAATACAAAAGCTATTTGCAGAAGGATTGAGAGTATCTGAATTCTTTCGATATTTTCTTGTCTGAAAATTGTTTTAAATTCAGGTCAGAAAAGCTAGTGTAATATTGGAATTGAAAAGAGCAACAGTGTTTTGACATTGTATATCTTGGCATAAACCTTGCCTCATTCACAGTATGAGATGTCATGAAACTCAACTCAGCATAACATAAAATCAAGTGGGTTAAAGGAGTTCAAACAGCAAATATCCAGCTGTCTCCTGTGTCCGGCATCTGGTAATGCAATGAGTTTGTGACAGAGTAACATCAACATGCCAATAATCATTCAATATTGATTGTGCACCTCAATGTAACAAGGATGTGTCAAGGACACATAAATTAATAAAACATTTCTTATTCCCAAGGAGGGAATGACCTGACAATTAGCATTTACTGAAAAGTCAGATACTGGCCTGAGCATTTTACATGTATTGTTTTTTAATCCTCACATTAATCTCATGAATTTGATGATATTTTACAGAGGCAGAAAGAGGATCCACAATGATTAAATTATCTAAGGCACGTAACCAGCAAGTGGCTGATAAATATTTGGAACAGAACTGCTTTAACCACAAAATCTTTATGCTTTGAATTAGAATATTTCCTCTCCATCCACTGAAGGAGATAATCCAACAATGCAGGAAATCAATTCAATGTGATGTGTACTTTTTGCATAACTATATACAAATTACTACATGAAAGTCAAGAGAAGGGCATGTAATTATGCTCTGAGGCTGTTTTTTTGAGGTCGGAATGGGGTTTTAACTGAGCCGTGGGCCTTGAAGTCGAGCCTTACCTTTGCGGGGCCTGGGACGGCATAGCAACTCTCCTGGACAAGCTGTACGTGACGGGGACAGCAATGACGACGCTGGCTGCAGGAGGGACATGTACCATGTAGCCTGCTACAGCTCGCAGCCGGGCAGTGGTAATCCGTCTGCCCACTCCAAGCAGAGAACGGTGAGCACTGCCTCACGGCGTTGAACAACAGGATACACCTGCTGAGCGGCCCTGCACATCCGGGGTAGCGTGCGGGCTGCGTGCGCATCTATGACGTAATGACGTGAGCCGGATGCTGGGAGGAGGGGCTACATCTGGACCTCTCCCTCCCCTCCTGAGAGCCCTTGCGCATGCTCGCCTGCCCAGTTACCTACGCCTCCAGCCACCCCGCGGGGCGCCTGCCGGCAGACAGGCCCGCGCGCACGTGGCCTCCGAGGTGATGGGCCCCAACACTTGGCCTCCGGCGGCCCTTCCTGCCTCTGGCACCGCTGGCTTGAGGCGCCTGCCACACTTCCTTCACACCAACCCGTTGGCCCGCCGGCAGCAGGTATTTTCGGGGCTTTGCCGGTCTATGGCTGTGTTTAACCTACCGTGGGTTAGGTTGAACTTTCGGGAAGGGGTCCGGTCCTTTGAAAGGGTTTACCATGCAGCTTCTCCTCAGCTCTGACGTGGTGTGCCAACAACGGCTGTCTTGGCCTCTTGGCACCCGGGCGAGGGACCGAGGCACATTTTGCCTTTCCATGAGCAGGGAGAGGGTGAGGTGAGCCCATCACCTGCCCCGCGGCTCGGGGGCTTGAGCAACAGTGAGCTTCCAGGAACCAGAGAGGGAGCAGAGATACATAAATGACCTGAGACTGGTTCTAGTCCTAAAAAGATCACCTACAGCTGGGGTTTTTTAACCCCATGTTGTTGATAAATAAAATAAATCATTTTGCACAAACGCACACACACACACAAACAAACCAACAAGACGAAAACAGTATATTCCAGGAAAAGGGAGCAGCTTGTAAAAAAACATGACATATGTAAGGAAAAACAACAGAATTCTCTTTATAAGAAGAAAGGAAAAAACAAGGATTATACTAGAAACATAGATGGGGCCAGAATGTGAAAGGCCTTGGAGGCCATTTTAAACAAATATGGACTTCTTTTTTTCATAGGAAGTGAGGGAGTCAAGATATGTTTCTAATATGGGGAAGATATATACCTATCTGCATTTATTAACACTTCATTTTAAAAAACTATTTCTTTAGTTTTTCAACACAATATTTGTTTCTCTTATAAAGCTTTATATTTACTTGTAAATATTTTGGCATCATTGATTTTCACACAGTAAAAATAGCTGAGGTGTATGTGTGTGGCAGGGGGAATATTTGGGATCAAATGTTTGTGAAATACTTCACAAATATAGCACTTTACCTGCAAAAAGCCATGAAGTTTCCTTTGTGAAAGTGAGTGTGGTAATGTCTTTGCAGCTTCTCAGTTTCAAGTAAGAGATTAAAAGAAGATCATTCTTAGGACAGAGTCGTGTGTCACATGGACAGATGTTTGGAGATCGTCGTGCTCTTCTTTTTCACTAGTTGAAAAAAGGTGTGTGTAATTTTCTACCTTTTGTTTATAAAAGGAGGAAAATAGAAAAAAAAATCCTGCTTTATTTACTCTGCTGGTTTTCCCTTTTATAACAAAGCTGTTTATAACAAAGCTGTTTATAAGACTTTAAATGAACCCTGATGCTGCAAAGTGCTGTTCTAGCAACTTTAGTTGTCCTAGTGCACTGAAAGTACTTTTCTGTCTTACTCCAAACGTGGTAATGGTGACACCTTAAACTCTAATTTCTTTTACTTTTACCACTTTGTATCTGATGATGCTCAAATTTCTTTAGGTTTTTGTTCCCCTGATTTTAGGTTCTCTCATTTATTTCCAAAACAATATTATTTCCAACTTTTCTATAATAATTAATGTTTTCTAATTTTGGTCTATTGTGAAATTTGATAACCAGGCCACTTACATTTGGAATGACACTTTAAATAATTTTTATAAAGAAAACATAAAAATTCAAGAAAATTTCGCCGCATATACTTGTAGGATAATGCATACTGGTTAATTGGTTGAGAGAGAAGGTGAAATGCACATACGCATGTATGCATGCCTGTGTGTGTGTGTGTGTGTGTGTGTGTGTGTGTGTGTGCTTTGTGTAATCCTTCCCAGGTACCACTTTTCAGTTGAGTGGCTTTTGAAGTGATCACTTGGTATACACCAGAAGCAAAGACTGTGTTTAATTTGTGAAAAAATTAAATAAGAGTGCCATTTTACATTTTTATAATTTTATTTCTCATTTATTCAGTGCATACAAAAAGAACACATTAAGATAAATATTGAAATATAAGGCAAGGTGTGGTCAAATTTCATGAGATGAAGAAATATATATAATGAAAAGGTCAGTTTCTTGGCCTCATGCCTACCCTTATTCCTTAGCAACCACTGAGTCTGAATCTTTGAATGTGTACAGGAATATTCTATGTATCAATTTATAAGTATCATTATTAAGTATATTTATTGAGTGGTTTTTTAAATATGTGATTGGTAACATACTATATAAGTGGTTCTGCAGCTACTTCTATTCACTTAATATTTCATCTTAGTAATTGTCTAACATCAGTGCCAAAATTGACCTATTTTTAGTGACATTTTACATTAGTTAAAACTTTGTTCCATTTGGAATTTATTTTGGTGTAGGATAAAATAGGTATGCATTTATAATGTTTTACTGGAAAGAGTACCCTGCCTAATGATAGGTGTATATAAATAGTTAAGAACATAACCATCTATCTTCAATTTATGAAGAATTTATAACCATGTATTTTTAACTTCAATAGAATATTTTTATTACAATTAATTAAATTTTATCAAATATATGTAAGTATTACTGGAGATGACCATAAGTTTCTCTTCTAGGATGAATTTTTGCTTTTGACATATAAAAGTGATAATGAATTATATACATTAAAAGATCTATTTACATTGAACCATCCTTGCATTCCTGTAATTATTCTCACAGGGACATCTGATCTTCTTCACTATGATGCTGAATTGTATTTTTCAGTATTTATTTTGACTTTTTGCATTATTATTCACAGATGTGTTTGTTTAATTTTATTTATGTTCTCTGTGTCTATGGTCTTTATGACAAGTTTTGGGTGAATTGTAACCTAGACTATAACTATTTTGGAAACTTCCTTTTTTTTAGCTATGTCTTGGATTTCATTGGAATTATCTGTTTTGTTTGTTTGTTTGTTTAAGTATGGTAGTAATTTTGAATCACCCTGATCTATATTTTGGGGAGTTTTCTTTCTATTAATTTTTAGTTGTATTTGATTGCAATTAATAAATATTTCTGGGTATTAACTTTGTTTTAGAATTTATTAAAGTTTTATTTGGTGCTTAATATATGGAATTGATTTTTATGAATACTACATGCATATTTGAAAAAATTCTATAGTCTTTGTATATGGGGAGCTATTTTCAAAATGTTTTAATTAGATCAATGTAAAGACATGTTCCAGGGCTCATATTTTTTATTTACTTTTGGTCCATTTGATCATTCATGACCTGAAAAAGATGACATAAGTTATACGGTAAATATTATATTTTTATTCTTGTATTGCTGTAGTTTATTTTTAATTTGTAAGTATTGATGTAATTTGGTGCGTACACATTTACCTTATTATAAGGTAATTCCACCTTTTCTATATAAAATAATATTATTTATTCTATCCAGTTGCACAAAATATTTATCTTAGATGTCTGATAATTTTATGCAACTAATTTTTTTTTTAACATCTTTATTGGGGTATAATTGCTTTACAATGGTGTGTTAGTTTCTGCTTTATAACAAAGTGAATCAGTTATACATATACATATGTTCCCATATCTCTTCCCTCTTGCATCTCCCTCCCTCCCACCCTCCCTATCCCACCCCTCCAGGTGGTCACAAAGCACCAAGCTGATCTCCCTGTGCTATGCGGCTGCTTCCCACTAGCTATCTACCTTACGTTTGGTAGAGTATATATGTCCATGCCTCTCTCTCGCTTTGTCACAGCTCACCCTTCCCCCTCCCCATATCCTCAAGTCCGTTCTCTAGTAGGTCTGTGTCTTTATTCCTGTCTTACCCCTAGGTTCTTCATGACGTTTTTTTTCTTAAATTCCATATATATGTGTTAGCATCCGGTATTTGTCTTTCTCTTTCTGACTTACTTCACTCTGTATGACAGACTCTAGGTCTATCCACCTCATTACAAATAGCTCAATTTCGTTTCTTTTTATGGCTGAGTAATATTCCATTGTATATATGTGCCACATCTTCTTTATTATGCAACTAATCTTGTTAACTGTTGTTACTTTTTGTGGGTTGTAGTATACTCTTTCAAACTTCTATTTAAGTCTTTTAATTTTCAAAATGTTTTATTAAATTACATGTTTCAGTATGTTTTGCTTTTGAATCTGTAATAATTTTTTTTTAATTCTGTTTTTATTGAGCTGCTCATAATTCTTCCACAGTTTACTGAGCTTAGCACTACATGGTAGTTCTCACTGCAGAGTATCTCTTCCTCTGTGCCTCTCCAACTATTTATTTCATGCAAATATATCATGTCTATTTAATTTAATTTTAGCCCTACTTTCTCTGCTTCTTAAGTTTATTTTATTTTTTTAATTTTTTTCACTGTATGTTTAGGGAGGCCTCCACAACCAACATGTATAGTTTTTTATATATTTTTCAAAATCAATGGATACAATCCTTAAGATAACTAATTTGATTTGAGCATGTTGAGTTTAGGTATCTGTCAGATACGCAGTAAGAGGTGTTCACAAGACATTTGGGTATATGGACTAAGTACTTAGGAAGAAAAATATTTTTGTATATAAAGAGGAGGCAGAAAATAACACTGAGAAGGTGAGCTCAAGAATGTTAATGGAGAAGAAAATTGGCAAGGAATAGTTTTTTAAAATTCCATTGTCTTCTATAGAGACAGAGACTATAATGGGACTGAGAAAGACACTAAACTGTAATCTACAATATATTTATGACCTTCATTGTTATTATCTTCTTGAGGTTTATACTTTCTAACTTGTAACATCCTAGGTATTGTATACATGAATATTGGCTGATCAATTAGATCTTGCACATCTATCTGTTGACCATTTCTTCCCCCATGGAACGTATTTCTCTTGTGAAATACTTAATAAACAAGATATTATTATTAAAAAAAGGTTTAGAGAATTGTTTGGATCCCCTGATCTCTATAAACAAAAAGAACTATATAGAGTCATAATTTATTACATTTTGTCAAAGCTCTACAAAGATGAAACATTTTTTTTTTTTTTTTAAGATGAAACATTTTAAGCATTCAAACAGAAGATTTGAGAGTGAAAGCTTTTCTGGGACAAAAATGTATAAAGCAGGACTTTCCTGGGTAAACTGGGGTGTACTGTCACCTAATTCTAAGACACTCAGTGAGGTACATTTCATTGGTGAAACAAGTATATCAGGTGGTAATAGTTTGATTTTACTCTTGATGACTATCAAGCATTGATTCTATTTATGCATCAAACTCTCTTACTTGTAATGCAATTTTCTGTTACTATTTTGTTTCCAAGTAGGCTTTCCTGCCACAAATGGAATGTGTATTTATCTAAGTGACACTTCTTTCCAACACATCACACAAGTTATTTGTCCGTGTAAATAAGTGATCTGTTTTTTTGACATACAATTTATCCTTTTAGGGTTTGGGGTAGCTAGATCAATTTCTTAATCGCTTCTGGTGATTTGATGCAACTTAGTTGCCAAGCTTGAATATATGAGGCCAGAGACCTTAGTATATTTAGAGAATAATGAGTAGAGCAGTAATGTTACATAGAGCCCATGAAGTTCAATTTTGACAACATCAGTGATGAAAATTTCTTGAAGAATTATTCCCATAATTGCAGCCAGGAGGTACTAAGCAATGTCCCGTTATCTCCATAGAGTGTTAACTGAAAAAATATTCCCCGAGGTTTCAAACTTTCATTGGTGTTCCTCACTGCCACTGTACAAAATGCCATTGATGAAATATGTTTTTTTTCTGTAGTTCTTTCCACATAGACAGTGGTCTCTGAAAATCTAATGAAATGTCTTTTTCTTTTGTCTTTATTTTCTTGGTTCTCCATTCATTGCATATATTTTCAGAACTCATTCTTTTTTTTTTTAACATCTTTATTGGAGTATAATTGCTTTACAATGGTGTGTTAGTTTCTGCTTTATAACAAAGTGGATCAGATATACATATACATGTATCCCCATATCTCCTTCCTCTTGTATCTCCCTCCCACCCTCCCTATCCCACCCCTCTAGGTGGTCACAAAGCACGAAGCTAATCTCCCTGTGCTATGTGGCCAGAACTCATTCTTGTCTCATTCATCTATGAAAAGTGTGTAGGTCAATAAACTCAGAGGTTTAGGTTCTCTTCTTTTTTGTTGCATTCTTGGTAGTTCTTATCCTCAGACACATGTTAAGTGAAAGACAGTGATGGCAGAGGTAATAGGCATATCTTGATTCTAAACCAAAGTAAACAGGCTGTCATAAAAATATGGAATTGAATAGATGACAAACTGAATTCTCTCTTTTCAAGCAATTATTTCTGAACCTCAGATCTAATAATCTGCAATTTTGAAGGCTGAGGGAAGTGTTCGTTTGTGGCTCAATCAATTTAAAACAGAAATCTACATGACGATGCAGATAGCAGCGGAGGGAAAAAATGTTTCTTTGTTCTGAACAAGTGATGGATACCTATTCTAATTCTTATTGTATCTCAATTTTTTACAACAGTAGTATATTATGCAATCATCTATATCATCAAATAATAGTTTGACTAGTATAACCATTTGTACAGTAATGCAGTGGTGAATGAATGAGCAAATAATGTTCATCAGGGAAAGGTAGATGAGTCCCATTAAGCAGATATTTGGTAAAAGAATTTTGACTCTACGTGGGATTATGTCTCTTAAATAGTATATTCAATTGGAGCAGTATCTTACAATTGGTGAATAGCTTTATTTATCTTTTTAAAAAATGACTTCATAAGAATGGCACAGGGGAAATGAAAGCCAATGCATAATAATTCTATCATACTCTGTAATAATTCTAAGTGCAGACAAGTAAATATATTTTGAAGAGCTGTCATGAGCCAGAACTAAATATTTTATCCCTTTTAATCCTCAACTAATGAGATTACTATTATTTCCATTTTAGCTTCAGGAAAAATTAAATTCAGCGTTAGGATATACTTACCCAAGATGACATTTAGGAAGTGGCAGAGTCAAGGTTTAAAAGCATATCAGGGCTTCCCTGGTGGCACAATGGTTGAGAGTCCGCCTGCCGATGCAGGGGACACGGGTTCGTGCCCTGGTCCAGGAAGATCCCACATGCTGCGGAGCGGCTGGGCCCGTGAGCCATGGCCGCTGAGCCTGTGCGTCCGGAGCCTGTGCTCCTCAACGGGAGAGGCCACAACAGTGAGAGGCCCGCGTACCACACACACACACAAAAGCATATCAGTCATATTCCAAAGCCTAGATATATTCGTCTGTATCACCTCCACCAACTGAATGATATGACAGGTTGAATCCAAACCATACTTCTGATATTGCCATAATTTACTAGGTATAGAATATAGTCATCCCAACATAGTTCTACATACATACATTTATTAATGAAAGGGATTACTAAATGTCTCATTCCATCAAAATGTTACAAAATTAAAATAATTTTCTTTGTGTACTTCACTTGAAATCCAATTAAGCAATTAGTAGTGATGTCAAGATTGTGCATATAGTTGAATGTTCATTGTTCTTATTGTTTACCTTGGCTCCTTAAAATAGACTCTAAATTATTATTACATAAAATTAGATAAGTCCAAAATTAGAGAAGTCCAAAGCTTTAAACTTGTACAAAATTTGCACTTTCTAGATAAACTGATACTGAGAAAGTAAGGTGACTTAACCAAGATTTGATGGGAAGAGGGAAAATTTATTTCTAAAAAACTTTCATAATTCTGATATGATATGAGGTATATTCAAATTTTCTTAAACTCTAAAAAATTTCAATATTTAGCTAAGGTGGGGAGTAAATTTTGGATTACCAGAATACTGCTTAACTTATAATGATACATGTCTTACAAGAAAAATGTCTCCTATAAATTATTTCTCCTGTATGTTTTTCTGCTTAAGTTTGAATTGCTATGAGTTGTTTAGTACTTTCCATTCATTATTTTTGTCTCTTTATTCTTTTCTCCTTGGGATATAACTATCTAAAACTGGTAACTATAATATAGAATTATATAACTACCATCTAGAATTAGAGAAAGTTTTAGTGTTTTGCAACTGAGAAAGAAATTGATGATGGACAGTGTTTATACTGCAAACTACAGCTATATAGAAACACTAAGTATTCAAATTTGGTAGAAAATAAGTCTAGTATTGTGATACATGTATTCAAGATTACAAAATTGTTCACACAATTGAAAGGGGCATTTATTGCCTAGGTAGATACATGCATGCTACAGTGGAGACATATTATTAAGTTCTTCATAATATTTACCATTGGGGCAGAGAGCACTTTGAATTACTGGGAATATTGCACGGTTTTAGCCTTTCTCTCAAGAGTGAACTTCATGTTTTTCTTCATTAGAGAGTGGAGCTACACTACTGAGAAGTAATTCCAAGGAGAGTTGAGTAGGACAACACATGGTAATATACTAGTTTTCTATATTACAAATGTTCTTCTAAGCCCTTTCCATATAATAACTCATTTTAGCCTCCAAGCAATACTAGAAGATCGTATTTTTATCGCCCCACTTTATGGATAAATAACGGAAGTACACTGAGGATAACAAGCTTGGTTTTATATAACTTTCATATTGCCTAGCTGTTTAAATATGTTTTATAGATGAAGTTGAAACTGACAGCAGATGGTGGTTGGAACGAATCCAATATTTTCCCTTTCTCCTTTATGTAATAGCAGTTTTTACTATCTTCTCCTCACTCCACACATTTACCCCACCCATCAGAATAATTTTCCGAGAAATTTAACTAATGAAGCTACTTTTACAAACATGTCCTTGGTGTATGTCTTTACATGTGAGACAGATTTAAGCCACATATTTATATAGTTGATCAACCATTTCTGTTCTATATTCTCATGAATATCTCCACTGCTCTTGCTCTTACCTTTTTTTTGTGTGTGTGCGGTACATGGGCCTCTCACTGTTGTGGCCTCTCCCGTTGCGGAGCACAGGCTCCAGACGCACAGGCTCAGCAGCCATGGCTCACGGGCCTAGCCGCTCGCAGCATGTGGGATCTTCCCGGACCGGGGCACGAACCCATGTCCCCTGCATCGGCAGGTGGACTCTCAACCACTGCGCCACCAGGGAAGCCCTGCTCTTAGCTTTATCATCCCTAGTTTTTAAATGATGATTTAGAATGTGGACATTGATTATTAATGATTTCATTCTATAAGGACTCTAAAGGTGACATGAAGTATTGCCTCCTTATTTCAGAAGGAATGAAAAGGTTCTCAGCTAATTAGAGATTTTCTAAAGTTCTGATGATACTAAAGTAAAAAACAGGCATTATTTTTTATTTAAGAGTTTAAACACTCTTTATCAGCAACAATGGTTCAAAGCCATGATCACAGCAAATCTTGATGTTTCAAAGGGAAATAAAATTTCCCTTTCAAAAAGCAAATGCTAAAAACTAAAAATAAATAAAATAAAATAAAGTAAAATTTAGAAATTATGCTCTGACATGATTTTTACCAATTTTAATCTGAAAATAAGTTAAAATATAAACAAAATGTTGCATAACCATTAGATATAAAAGGAGAGTTTAAGGAAAATGAATGAGATTTTATTCTTAAATTTTAAATTGGTAGTTTTAAAAAATTATATATTTTAGTATATTGCAAAATGTTGAGGTAGCATATAAAACAACAACCTAGTGACAGGATGCTAAGTAAACTTTAAGTTCTTGGTAAAGAAAGAAAAAAAGATATTTTGATTTGAAATTTAAATAAAAATATGTACCATTTCATTTAGAAACCTCATAAGGCACATTTGATTCCCCATGAAATGAAATAAATACTTTATAAAATTTGCCTAACCAAATGTGTAACAGGATATTTGAACTACTATTTATTTTTTTAAACTTTTTATTTTTTAAAGACTATTTCACACATAATGATGCAGAGCCCTTTTAAAAATAATACTCTAGGTTTTTTATTTAAAGCATATGAACAGAGGCTTTCACTGAAAATCAACAGTCTTTACATTAGATAGTGTCTTGCAAGTAACTCTAAAACCACTGCAAAGAATATTAAATTTTTAACTTGGAAAGTTATAATGTATATAATTATTTTTACAGTGTGTGTCAGTTAACCATTTCTGGCTAACAAAATCTCGATGGCCTACAATTTATCCTTCATCCCTTCAATGGAGAGAACCAAATAGAGGTCATGGAGAGATGCAAATAGAGAGATGCAAAACATTGCTTTCTGTGGTGAATCTACCACAAAAGATACACAAAGGATAATATCAGAATATACTGGACAAATGGATGGTATTGCCAGAAATCCTCAAGTTGTGCATTTGTGATTGTAAGACTAAATGGAATTGATATAAAACAAAAGTGTTTTTTGCCCCAGAACACAAATAGTTATTTAATAAGTAATCAGCAAAATATGAACACATTACATTTAATTGTCATGTCTCCTTAGGCTCCTCTTGGTTGTGACAGTTTCTCAGACTTTTCTTACTTTTGATGAATTTGACAGTTTTAAGGAGCACATCAGATCCTTTGTAGAATGCCCTTCAATAAGAGATTTTTCTGATGTTTTTCTACATGACTACATATGGATTTTTTAGTATAAAGACTACAGAACTCAAATGTCATTTTTATCACATCATATCAAGGGTACATGCAATCAACATGACAACACTTTTTTTTTTTTTTTTTTTTTTTTTTTTGCGGTATGCGGGCCTCTCACTGTTGTGGCCTCTCCCGTTGAGGAGCACAGGCTCTGGACGCGCAGGCTCAGCAGCCATGGCTCACGGACCCAGCTGCTCCGCGGCATGTGGGATCTTCCCAGACCGGGGCACGAACCCATGTTCTCTGCATCGGCAGGTGGACTCTCAACCACTGCGCCACCAGGGAAGCCCTTTTCACATTTTTTTTTTAACATGACAACACTTTTAATGTTGACCTTAATCATCAGGAATCGGTAGTGTTTGTCAGGTTTCTTCACTGTAAAGTTATTCATTTTCCCCCTTTATTTTTACTGCTTAGGAATATTCTGAACTTTGGATATACCAGTTTGTGTATACACTCACGCATTGAAGGACACCTTAGTGGTTTCCATTTTTTAGAGATTTTGAATAAAGCTGCCATTTATACCATATAGATGTTCATGTGCAAGTATTATAAGGATATAAGTTTGCTGTGTATATACCTAGAAGCACTGTTGCTGAATCATATAGTAAGACTATGCTTATTAATGTTATAAAAATCGATAAATTGTCTTCCAAAGTGGCTGTATGATTTTGCATCCCCTTTCAAAATGAACAAGAGTTCTTGTTCATCCACATCTTCACCAGCAACTGTTGTCAAGTTTTTTGAATTTTAGACATTCTAATTGGTATATAGTGGTTCTGGGTCTATATTTCTTTGTACACACATTTACAGTGTCATTTCTCACATTTCATGGTATGTCTTTATTGTCTCCATTACTAGAGCCCCTTAGGGTAAGGTTTATATCTTATTCACCGTAAGCTCTCAGTGTCTGACAAATAGTAGGTGATTATTTTTGTAATGAAGGCAAGATTGGATGAAAGAACAAAAGAATTGTGTCTAATAAATAAATGCAAACATGATTTGAGTAATTGAATGTGTTGAAGAATCAGACTGATAGTGATAATTTGTTTGGCATTATGTTAAGAGTTCATTACATTGGATCTGGCTTCTCCTGAAACCCACCCCCCCCCGCCAATTAATTTCCTTTTTAAATATATTGTTCTTTGAAAAATGTTCCAATAATTCATTAGAACCATCTATTGAAAAATTAATTTCCAAACAAAAATTAATTTTGTCCCATATGTTAAAATTAATAGAGAAATTTGAAGCCAGTAAACATATTTGAACAATATTAACTTTCAAATTTGGCATGTAACTGCTTAACTATGTATTATTTGTAGACATGGTGAGACAATATTAACAGTAAGTATATTGAGGGCAGTATATAAAAAATACATATAATGTTACAAACTAAATTGATACATATTTAGTGAATGATTTATTCATTTATTGTTCTTCACATTAGACTGTATTCCTTACATCAAATTTATTAAGGTATATAATTATCATTTCATAGACTATGAATTTAAGACCAGTGGAATTTAAGAAAGTTGACTAATATTACTTATTGGTTACAGTGTCAGGCCAGGATTTGAAGTTTCAGTAGGATTTATTTTATACTTCAGACTGACCATTCATATCAAATATATTTTTGATTATAGTTAATTAGTCTAAGCCAGTTAGTTTTTATTAAACTACCTATGTATAAAGTCCCTCAAAGATATAGCTATGTTATCTTATCTCCCATTACTGAATCACCTTGCTCTTTTGTAAGGCACCTTCCAGCAGAAATGTGATATAGATATCAAAATAAGTGATGATGCAGAAGAAAGCTAAAGAGAGCAAATTTATCAGAATACACTATAATCATACAAGGTGATTCATTTCCTGATTTTCCTTTTACTTCAGCTATAGTTACATTAGTTTTTCTATTGTACCCTGAGGGATTTATAAGTTATTCTTGATGTCAATGCTGTACTTCCCACAGAGTCCCCATTCTTTTAGAAATAAAATTAGAGAAAGTAGAAGAAAATCACTCAAAGATTCTCATATTTGTGCTATGTGAAAATTTATTCTCTAACCTATCTCCTGCCTCTCTTGCCAAGATTCTGGACTTTCATATACTTTTTGCTGACTGCTTGAAATTTATATTCTTTTCTCCTACTCTTTCTGAGATAGAATGTGGATGGATGTCTACTTCCAACAGTAAATCAGTTGCTCTATGCACAAAGAACATTTGTTCCAGTAAATATTTTTCCTTGATTCCTCAGCAAAGTGTGAGCCAAGAACTAAAGTCAGGCCTATGAAATGACATGAGGTTGATGCCATTGGAATGTTTTATGTTGATTGAAAAATGTGGGAGACTAATGTTTCTTAGTGAATCAGTCGGAGAAATATGATTGATATAAGCCCTGTTGTAAGACAACTACCAAGTTGATAAGAGAATAGAAGAGAAAAAATATTAAAAGGAAAGAACTTTTAAGAATTTTTAAGAATTTTAAGTTTATATATAAAACTTTTTAAGAATTTTGTATTAACTGATGCTGTGAGTTTGTTGATTTATAGAATTATGGGAAATTAGATTGGGATCATTCACTGATCCTTGCTTGATGGGTGAAATAAGTATTATGTCATTGTCATATTTTTTGAATAAACACAGTGTGGCTTTTGAACTGTGGCACCATAACGGAAGCATTAGAAAGGTTTTCGTATTTTTTGAAGGATGAGGTAAGATGTTAAAAATAATTTAAGTGACTCAGAAAAGACTTTATTCAGCTGATGCAAATCAGGAAGTACCTGAAGAGCAGGGGGCTCCCAGTGAAGCAGAGTCAGGATTTTTATGGGATAGCGAAAAGTTGCATACCTGTCCTGGCAGTTTGGGCTTAGGTTGTTTTTTACTTTACCAAGAGAAGTTGTTGTGGACCATTGCTGTTTCCACGTCCCTTGCTCAGAGCACCGATAACCATTGCAAAAATATTTTCTGAGAACTACTTTTGCAAACCTTACATTTAATCAGGTAATCTGGGTGGGGAAGGTAAATAGCAAAAAAAAAAAAAAAAAAGGGAGAGAGAAGGGTGCAAAGGTAGAAAGCAAAAGAGGAACTGGGACCCTCTACCATGTTTGATTTAACGATTTTACATTAAGTTTAATTTAATGTTTTAATGTAAGGTAAAATATACATGTATATATTTTTTGCCTTAAAAATATATATAGCTTTCTTTGTTTCATTGTGTGTTTCTATATATGTATCTCTCTCTCTCTCTCTCTATATATATATATATACACACACACACACGTAACCTGTGGAGGAAGGTACAGAGTTGAGAGGAAGGTACAGAGTTTTCTCATATACTCCCTGTCCCCACTCATGCACAGACTCTTCTTATCAATATCCCCACCACAGTGGTACATTTATACAACCTATGAACCTGCATCGACACATTATTATTACACAATGCCCATAGTTTTCACTAGGGTTCACTCCTGGATTTGTACATTCAGGGTTCAGACAAATGTATAATAACATGTACCCACTATTACAGTATCATACAGAGTAGTTTCACTGCCTTGAAAATCTTTTGTCCTCTGCCTATTCATCCTTTCTTCTCCCCTAATCTCTGGCAACCATGCATCTTTCTAATGTCTTCACAGTTTTTCCATTTCCAGGTCACACAGTTGGAATCATGCCAAATGTAGACTTCTCAGATTGGCTTCTTTCACTTAGTGATATGCATTTAAGTTTTCTCCCTGCCGAGACTTCCCTGTCAGTCCAATGGTTAAGATTCCAAGCTCCCAATTCAGGGGGCACAGGTTCAATCCCGGGCTGGGGAAGTAAGATCCCACATGCAGCTTGGCATGGCCAAAAAAAAAGAAAAAAAGAAGTTTTCTCCCTGTCTTTTCATGGCTTGATAGTTCATTTCTTTTAAAAGCTGAATAATATTCCGTTGTCTGGAACTACTACAGTGTGTTTATCCATTCATCTACTGATGATGTTGATGATGAGTGTTGATGATTACAACTCTGTGCAGGTGTGGACCTAAGTTTTCAACTGTTGGGTAGATACCAAGGAGCATGATTGCTGGATCCTGTGGTAAGAGTATGTTTAGTTTTGTAAGAAACTGGCAAACTGTCTTCTATAGTAGCTGTACCAGTTTGCATTTCCACAAGTAATGAGTGAGAATTTGTTTCTACAAATCCTCTCCAGCATTTGATATTGTCAGTGTTCCAGATTTTGGCCATTCTGACAGGTGCGTAGTGGTATGTTCTTATTCTAACTTGCGTTTCCCTGCTAACAAATGATGTGGAGCACCTTTTTATATGTTTATTTTCCATCTGTACATCTTCTTTGGTGATGTGTCTATTAAGGGGTTTGGTCCATTTTTGGATTGGGTTGCTTGCCTTCTTATTGCTAAGTTTTAAGAGTTCTTTTGCTGTTTTGGATACCAATCCTTTATCAGATATGTGTTTTGCAAATATTTTATCCCAGTCGGGGCCTGTCTTCTCACTCTTTCACAGAGCAGAATTTTTTAATTTTACTGAAACCCAGCTTATCATTTTTTTCTTTCATGGATCATGCCTTTGGTGTTGTATCTAAAAAGTTGCTGACAAACCTAAGTTCATCTAAAATTTCTCCTATGTTATCTTCTAAGAGTTTTACATTTTACATTAAGGTCTATGATCCATTTTGAATTAATTTTTGTAAAGGGTATAAGGTCTGTGTCTAGATTTTTTTTTTCTGCATTTGTCTAGGTTTTTCAGCATCATTTGTTGAAAAGACTATCTTTTCTCCATTGTATTGCCTTTGCTCCGTTGTCAAAAATCAGTTGATTGTATTTATGTGGCTCTATTTCTGGGCACTGTATTCTACCCTGTCTATCTGTTTATCTGTTCTTTCGCCAGTAGCACACTGTCTTGATTTTGACAGCATTGCAGTAAGTCTTCAATTCAATTCGATAGTGTCAGTTATCCAACTTTGTTCTTCTCCTTTACAATTTTGTTGGCTCTTCTGGGTCTTTTACCTCTCTGTATACACTTTACAATCAGTTTTCTTATTCCACAAGATAATTTTCTGGGATTCTGATTGGGATTGCATGGAATCCAGAGATCAAGTTGGGAAGAACTCACATCTTGACAATATTGAGTATTCCTATCCATAAACATGGACTATTTCTCCATTTATTTGATTCTTCTTTGATTTGATTTATCAGTTTTGCAGTTTTCCTCATGAAGAATTGTACCTGTTTTGTTAGACATATATCTTATTATTTCATTTTTAGGGGTGCAAATATAAATTGTATTGAGTTTTTCATTTTAAATCCCACTTATTTATTGCTGGTACAGGCATTAAAAAAAGTTTTATTGCACTTCACGTTATTGTGCTTTGCAGGTATTGCGTTTTTTTTACAAATTGAAGGTCTGTGGAAAACCTGCATTGAGCAAGTCTATTGGTCCCATTTTTTCCAGCAGCATTTGCTTACTTCCTGTCTCTCACATTTTGGTAATTATCACAATATTTCCAATTTCTTCATTATTATTATATTTGTTATGGTGATCTGTGATAGGTGGTCTTACAATTACTATTGTAATTGCTTTGGAGCCACTAACTGAGGCTGTATAGGATGGCAAACTCAATTAATAAATGTGTGTGTTCTGACTGCTCCACTGACCGACTGTTCCCCCATCTCTCTCCCTCTCCTTGGGCCTCCCTATTCCTTGAGACGTAGAGCAATTTTGAAATTAGGCCAGTCAGTAACCTTGCAATGACCTCTAAGTGTTCAAGTGAAAGGAAGTGTCATACATTTCCCACTTTAAATCAAAAGCTAGAAATGATTAAGCTTAGATGTGAAAAGCCTAGATAGACTGAAAATAGACCTCTTATGCCAAGTTGTGAATGCAAAGGAAAAGTTTTTGAAGAGAATTAAAAGTGCTGCTCCAGTGAATATATATATGGTAAGAAGGCGAATCAGCCTTATTGCTGATGTGGAGAAAGTGTTCACTGTCTGGATAGAAGATCAAACCAGCCACAACATTCTCTTAGCCAAAACCTAATCCAGATGAAGGTCCTAACTCTCTTCAGTTCTATGAAGGTTGAGAGAGGTGAGGAAGCTGCAGGAGAAAAGTTTGAAACCAGCAGAGGTTGGTTCATGTGGTTTAAGTAAAGAAGCCATCTCCATAACATAAAAGTGCAGGGAAAGCAGCAAGTGCTGATGCAGAAGCTGCAGCAAGTTATCCAGAAAACCTCTCTCAGACGATTAATGAAGGCAGCTACATTAATCAGCAGATTTTCAATGTAGATGAAACAGCCTTCTATGGGAAGAAGATACCATCTAGGACTTTCATAGCTGAAGAGGAGAAGTCAATGCCTGGCTTCAAAGCTTCAAAAGACAGGCTGATTCTTTTGTTAGGCGCTAATGCAGCTGGTGACTTTAGGTTGAAATCAGTGCTCATTTTCCGCACTGAAAATCCTAAGATCCTTAAGAATTATACTAAATTTCTCTTGCCTGTGCTTTAGAAATGGAACAACAAAGCCTGAATGACAGCATATCTGCTTACAGCATGGTTTACTGAATGTTTTAAGCCCACTGTTGAGACCTACTCCTCAGGAAAAAAAATTCTTTTCAAAATACACTCTGATTCACTTCATTGTGCAGCAGAAACTAACACAATATTGTAAAGCAATTATACTCCAATTTAAAAAAAAATACACTCATTGACAATGCAGCCAATCACTCAAGAGCTCTGATAGAGATGTACACAGGATTAATGTTGCTTTCATGCCTACTAATGCAGTATTCACTCTGCAGACCATGGATCAAGGAGTAATTTTGACTTTCAAGTTTTATTATTTAAGAAATACATTTTTCAAGGCTATAGCTTCCATAGATAGACCTGGGCAAAGTAAATTGAAAACCTTCTGGAAAGGAGTCACGATTCTAGTTGCCATTAAGTACATCTATGATTCATGAGAAGAAATCACAATATACATATTAACAGGAGATGAGAAGAACCAACCTTCCTGGATGACTTTGAGGGGTTCAAGAATTCAATGGAGTAAGTAACTGCAGATGTGGTAGAAACAGCATGAGAACTAGAATTAGAAGTGCAGCCTGAAGATGTGACTGAATTGCCGCAATCTCATGATAAAACTGTAATGAATGAGGAGTTGCTTCTAATGGATGAGTAAAGAAAGTGGTTTCTGGAGATGGAATCTACTTCTGGTGAAGATACTGTCAAGATTGTTGAAATGACAACAAAAGATTTAGGATATTACATAAACTTTGTTGATAAAGCAGAAGCAGGTTTTGAAAGAAGTTCTACCGTGGGTAAAATGCTGTCAAATAGCATTGCATGCTGTAGAGAAATTGTTTGTGAAAGGAAGAGTCAATTGAGGCAGCAAACTTCATTGTTGTCTGATTTAAGAAATTGACACAGGCATCCTAACCGTCAGCAACCACCACCCTGATCAGTCAGCAGCCGTCAACACTGAGCAAGAACCAGCACAAAGACTATGACCTGCTGAAGGCTTAGATAATGGTTAGCACTTTTTAGCACTAAAGAATTTTTAAACTAAGATATGCACATTATTTTTTTGACATAATGCTATTGCACATTTAATAGACTACAGTATGGCTAAACAACTTTTATATGCACTGGGAAACAAAAATTTGACTTTATTTCCATATGTGCTTTATTGGTGGAAGTGTAAAATCAAACCTGTAATATCCCTGAGCTATGCCTATACATACAGGAAACCCATTGATCTTTATATATTAACCTTGTATCCTTCAACCTCACTATAATTGCTTATTAGTTACAGGAGTTTTCTGTCAATTCTTTCAGATTTTCTACATAGTCGATTGTATCATATCATCTATGAGCAAAGACAGTTTTACTTTTTCCAACTGTGTATACCTTTTGCTTCATTTCTTGTTCCATTGCGTTAGCTAGGACAATTGTTTCTTTTAAAAAAATATATCCTGAAGTATTACTCAGTGATATTATGATACTGAAATGTAGGAAAAAGAAGAGAGCTTTAAACAAGACTTGTTCAGTTTCAGAATGTAATTTCACTCATCTAATGTACTTTGATATTATAAGCAAGGAAACTTAAGTTTAGGTGACTTGACCAAGATCACACTAGCTTAGTACTGAAAGGGATACTAACCTTTCTCTATCTCAGTGATTTTCAACTGTAAGTGATTTTGTGCCCCGGGGATGTTTGGCAATCTATGGAGCCATTTTTGATGGTCACCACTTGGGAAAAGGGGTTGCCACTGACATCTAGTGGGCAGAGATCAAGTATGCTGCTAAATATCCTACAGTATATAGGACATCCTCCCCCAGAAAAGATTCATTGTGCAAAATGTCACTAAGTCCACAGTTCAGAGGTTGAGAAACTCTAGGTGCTAGCTGTATTATTTAAGCTAATACAAAGTGCTAAAGCAAATTTTAGTTGCTTACATAATGGAAATCTATCCTTGCTCAGTTGAGTCCAGTGCAACTGTTCCTGATTGGGAGACTCTTCTTAAATCTATTATTCAGGTTGCCAGATGTTATCTATTGCTACATAACAGGTTACTCTTATGTTTAAGTTACTCATAAACTAAAGTGGCTTCAACAACAACAACAACCCATGTATTGTATCTTATAATTTCTGTGGGCCAGAAATTTGGGAGCAGCTTGTCTGGGCAGTTCTGGCTCAGAGTTTCTCATGAAGACTCAGATATATGCCGAAGCTGCAGTCATCTGGAGGTTTGATTGAGGATGAAAACCGGCAGTAGCTTCCAAGGGACTCATTGACATAACTGGCAAATCTATGCTGACTATTGGCAGGTACCTTAATTTCTCTCCACATGGGCTTCTCCATGGGGTTGCTTGGGTATCCCCATGGCAGAAGAAGTAAGTTAAGTGGAAGCTGCAATGCTTTTTAAAACCACACATCACTTCTGCAGTCACCTATGTGTCACGCAGATCAGCCCTGATTCAGTGTGGGAAAGGACTGCAGAGAAGCTTGATTACCAGGATGTGAAAATTATTGGGGGTCATCTTCAAGCTGGTTGTTACATCTTGTTACTTCCATTATATGTCTCCACTATATTTTGTAGCAGGCTTTAAGGATCACCACTGAAGTCACATCTATCCCAGACAACACGAATAGGAAAAGAGCAGAGAAAATTACATGTAAGAGATTTTGGGGCCACAGCTGGCAGCTGTGCACATTCTCTCTTGCTAAATGAGAACCATAGAGGTGGTTGGAAAATGTAATTGACGTCTGTGCTCAGAAAGAAAAGTAAACAGGTATGGCAAAACATTGACCAAACTATGTCATACTTCCAGGAAGTTACTTAAACAAAATATTTCAGGCAATGTTATGTAAAAATGCCATTCCCTTTAGAAATCAAAAAGATATGAAGCTATAATTGGAAGAACAAACATAATTAATAATCAGATTGAGAGTAGCTATCCAATAGGAGTACATTATACAGTTTGGTATCACGTAATTATTTTTATTCTAATATAGTAAAAAAAATATTCTTCACTTTTTCTAATCATTAAATTAGAAGGATAACTAACATGGGTTAAGTATCTTGTTTGTACCATATAATGTATAACACATTTAACAGACCTGAGAAATAACTATTATAATCCTTATACTACATATCAGGAAGTAGACCAAAGTTTTTTCAACATATTCAAAGTGATAGCGCTAGTAAGTAAAATATACAAAATGCAAATGTGTGTTGGTCTCACCCTCATACCCATGAATTTTTATGATACACTAAATAAGGTATTCTCATTTTACCGTCAAATAGATATTAGTTCACTCTTAGTTCCTTAAAAATATTTGTGAGGTTTTAAAATTTTTCATTTATTTATCTTTAGTATTCTCTTTACAAATAAGCACCTACATATTTATATTGTAGATACGTCTAAAATTGCAGACTTTAATCTTGGACAGAAGGATATAATGCAAAGTAAAAAAAAAAAAAATTCAGGCCTCGAAACAGCATTGTGTTAGGGTGCTTTTATCATATTCAGGAGCATTTTTGGAGAGTGATATCATGCATGCAAGTGAAGTAGTGCATAAACAAAGGAATTTAGCGATAGAATATTTAAATTATAACAGCCGGAAGCTGAAAATACGTCTTTAAAGGGCAGATTGTGGAGAAATCTACTGGAAGCCAAAATACTGTCTTAAAAAGAAGTCTTTTAGACACACTGCATACCTCTGCTTATTTCCCGTACATTTTGTATGACAAACTACTCAGTGTCATTCAGCTCTTGGAAAGGTATTTTATGATCAAATGATGATTACTTTAGGTTGATGAGATTTGAAAGGTATGTAAATGTGCTCTTTGAGGGAACAGCCATTTACCTATGAAAAGCAACATTACTAGAAGACTGATACATTTAGAAGTAAATGGCAAACCAAGTGAGCCTCACAGTATTTGCCTGGTTCTTAATCAGCAACATATCCAGAAACATCCAGTGCCAGGATTAGAAAATGGTAGTGTAGTTAAGCACTGGAAGAGTCTATAATTTTCCAATCTTAGCGTAGAGTAGAGCTAAACTGGGACTAAAAAATACACACTAAGACACACAGGGACAATTGTCTCAGAGCATTCTTTTAGACTAGACTTCTGATCTTATTTTTTAATTTCTATTCTGTTAAAAGATGCTTTTTGTTTGTTTTTGCTGTTGCTGGTTTGTTTTGTATATTTGTTTGTTGTTTTTGACAACTGGACTTATGTAGCTTTGCATGTGTTTTATGTAAGTTTTCTTATTCCAGGGAGTCATCTTCCATGTATTACCCATTAAAATCATTAGCTCATGTATTGGGTACAAATTCTCAAATATTTTTGGTCCATAATCAGTTCACGAGAAGGTAGAGGATTTTCTAGGGCCTTTGTCTTTTCCCATTTGCCTTGTCACTGTAAGAGCCACCTCTCCCAACACCACCACCTCTGATTAATGGTGCTCCTTTGGTTGGAAGGCTAACAGGAAAGATATTTCTCTTTTCCCACCACAGATTTTTCTTCCTCACTTATTTAAGTTAAAAGAAATAAAATTAACATATACCAAAAGTAAAATGCTAGATATATTCATAATATTAAATACTATTCACATAAGACTCAAGAATTCCCTGTAGATTCCTCATTACAGAACCATGACCCATGCTTTTATATCCACAATAAGAAAACTATAAACACGATGGAGAACTTACATGGCAACATATTATGTGATGCCTCAAAGCATTAATTTCCTTTTTTGGTCCATTAAAAAAATAACTCCAAATCAAGGTAAGTATAATAGAGTATCTCCTGATTTGTTTACCTCTCATTTACACCAGGGAAAACACAAAAATCAAACAAATCAAAGCAAAATCAAATACAATGAAAAAGTTTACTTTTGTCAAACTAAAAGCTGGAAGTCTCTGACATTTTTTATCTTCTTGTGTTAGGGAACAGCTGACTGAAACCGCCCACCTTGGCCAGGCACATTAATAACCACTTGCATAAGTTGTCTCTCGATAGGAGTTACTGATAAGGAACACAATGCCAAAAACTAACCAGGAGTATTCAGGAGGGGCCAAAAGGAAGGAGGGATGCCAACCCATAAAATGTCCTACCAAACTCCCAGAAACCCTGCTCTGGCATCTATCTTGGCTTAGAGATATTCCCGCCACCAGGAAGGACACTGAGTCAACCTAAATATGGGCACAAGCAAGATGATTGGCCAGAGACAACACAGAAAGCTAACCCTACCACCATGAAATCTGAGACTGCAAGCCACATGGCAGAGCAGTTCTAGGTTCCCCTACCCTGCTGCTCTCCATCCAGGCACCCCTTCTTTTGCTTTGTCAGTGTGTGTCTCCTCAGTTCATTTCTGAGTGTTAGACAAGAGCCCACTCTGGGGCTCCCCCTTCTGATAACACTTGTACTGTTACAGAACCACATTCAAGAGAGGTAACCTTCATATACTGTTTCCACCCATTAAAAGCAGATCAGGTCTGATAGGGTAAGAAAACTTAGTTCACTGGAAGAATATTATCTTTAGAGTTAGATATTATGTGAAAACATTGGAGTAATTATTTAACTTCCAAAAGCCTTTGTAACTGCATCCTTAAAATTAGAATCACTATAATTAGTACCCAGGGTTTCTGTGAGAATGAAATACAGAGCATGTATAAAATCTCCAAGCAGGAAGCTCATTCAGTTAATGTTATCAGGGCCCAGTTTTCATCACTCAAGGCCATTTGAAGACTTCTGTGTAATCCCAAAAGGGCCAGGTCATCAACAAGTGTAGCCATTTACAGTTTTTTTTTTCTTTTTTACTGTCTCAATATCTTTACTTATGTGTCAGTTTCTTTGTCTGTTGAAATTCTTACTGGACCTGTAATACAGTTAAGCCAATCTAGTTCTAACCTCTGCTTTCAAACATTTTTGTGATGGAGGAATACATAATATTTAGTGGCTGTTTGCTTCATTTTGCAAGTTTCTAACTTCAACTGTAAAGAAACTCCTTGTCAGCTCTAAGATCTTTTTCTGCATAAGAGAAAAAAACAAATTATATATTAATAACATTCAGAGATGGTGTTATTTTGAGACAAAAAAATCACTCCTCAGAATTACACCTATATGATCACCTAAGCGAAATATATTCTAGAGCCATTGCTGCTTACTTTTTCTTATTTGATTGTGAACTGGGCAACAGTAAAGCAAATGGTGCACTATTGTGTTGTCAAAAGAGCACAGCCTTTGAAATCAAATTGACCTAGGGTCCATCCTGTCTCCACCATTTAACAATGATATAATTTTGCTCATGCCTCCTAGTGGCTCTGAACCTAATTCTCTCCTCATATTATAAGTTGTATAACACCTGCTTGCTGCAATGAAAATGTTCCTATGAAAAAACAGCTTCTGTTTCACAAGTTCAAGCCTTCCAAACTTCTGGCTCCCAGCCTGGCATGCAGCAAAGTTGAAATTACTGGATAAGATGGATAATAACTTTGTGTATCTTCAGTGATAATTGTATGTCATTGGTGCTTCTGTAGGTGAGATGCTATAGGAAAAGTCCCTGGTCCATGTTCTCTCTTTTTTTTTGGTCTTTTTGTTTACAAGCTTTAATGTATTTTAAAGACATATAAGTCTTTTACATTTTAAAAAATAACATAAAATTATACATGAGAAAGCAAAATTATCCAAAACCTCACCATAAGAAAAGAGAAATAATTTACATGTCAGTGTAAAAGCAGAAAATATATGCTTTTATATGTGTATACATGCACACAGATACACACACGTGGCATTGTGAACATGTTTTACTCTGCTAGATGTTGTAGAAAAAAATACCATGATTCTATGTCAGGAAATAGATAGCCATATTATATTTTTAATGGTTGCATTGTTTTATTTTGTATGAATACACTTTAAAATATTTAATCAATTCTCTACTGAAAGATATCCATAAAATAAAGTTCAGAGATGTTACTTCTTAGGTCACCCAGCTGATGAGTATTGAACCAAAACATCAACCTAGGTCTTTCTGCTTTCAGAGCCTGTGTGCCCTGACTACAGAATATTAGTTTGCTTTTCTCACATAGCATTTCCAATTATTTGAATGCATGTCATTGACCTAGACAAATCATTCTAGGTTCTAAAAGCAAGGTTAATGTTGTGGCTTAAATAGGCCATTCATTTTTGCCTTCTCATTTAAAAGAAGGTTTTTTCATATATATATATATATATATATATATATATATATATATTAGTAGCTCCCTGTGCTTACAATGTGAAGACGCTAAATAAAGACCCCTTGTTTTATATAATTTTGAAATTTTGAAAGGAAAATTCCACCTAAAAATGCCCTCAGCTGCATTAGTAGAAGCATTAGCCCTCAGCTGCATTAGTAGAAGCATTAGCCCTCAGCTTAGTTTGCAAGGAACTAAAATGAGCAGTTAGAATGATAAAACAATACTCACCAGTTGCCTGGCATTGTGCAGACCCAGTCATAAAGTACATGTTATGATGTAACACCCACTGGGCCTAATTATTCCCTTTTATGTACAGAAGAGCACAAGCTGTGCAACCTTTGGGAGTATTGACTACTCAGAAAGCCTTCTATTCCTCTCTCCTCCCAGTCTCTGCCTACAATAGGAATTCTCCCATCAAGCTTCCATTTTGCCAGGAGAGGATAGAATCTTTGGTAATTGATAGTCTCTGTTCTGGCATGGAGTGGAGCAAAAGTCTGCAATTGTCACTCCTCTACTCAGACATGATGAATGGATTCTCACTGCCTAGGAATAAAATCTTTAACATGGCCCAGGGCCCTCAAAGATATGGCCCAGCTTGCCTTCACAGCCTTGCTCTCATCACTGCTTCTCTCTGACTGTTTTATTCCCTTCTACCAAGCCTGTCTATTCATTGTTCCCCAGAAGCAAATCCTACCACCTCACCTTTCTTAACAGTACTACATCGTCCAAAAATGCCTTCAGAACTCTTCTGCCTATGTGAATTCCGTTTTAATTTTTTTTTTTTTTTTGCAGTATGCGGGCCTCTCGCTGTTGTGGCCTCTCCCGTTGTGGAGCACAGGCTCCGGATGTGCAGGCTCAGCAGCCATGGCTCACGGGCCCAGCCACTCCGCAGCATGTGGGATCTTCCCAGACCGGGGCATGAACCCGTGTCCCCTGCATCGGCAGGCGGACTCTCAACCACTGCGCCACCAGGGAAGCCCGTTTTAATTTTTACACAGTCAGTATACCACTGTTCCCTAAATACTCCCAAACTACCTTGAGTTTTGTTGATATTTATTTATTAGTAGCACTTGTTTTCTCTTAAATGCATCTTTCTATGACCAGTTTTATTTTTTGACCACATGTTATTTTTCTCTGCCATTAAAAGAATTGTCTTTTACTCTGTCTCTAGCTGCTTAAATTCTGACATATCTTCTCTTAGGTGTTCAAATCTAGTGATTGATTAATCTTCTTGGACCTGAGAGCTTAACCCTTTACGTGAAAACCTTCACATTACAGTGAATTAGAAAAGAACCTTTTTTCTTACATATCCACAGAGAACCATCTTTAGTTTTATCACTGTTTAAAATCCTTCTGTATGTTAGGGCTGTGTCAGCCCATCTGAGACAATTGAACACCAGTTAGCACCTGTGAATGCAGGTGGTACCTATAACACTCATTAGTCTCAGATAAAAAGAGGAAGTAGTTTCAAGGTATATGGTAACAACAGAAGACACTTTCCTCAAAAGAGCTCTTAGGACCTTTTTTACAAAAGAGGACTCAGAGAGAAACTAGGTTGCTTAGTATGGAAATGAAATGTTGAACTTTTAAACAGTTGTGCTGGTTTAATACCAGGAATATTTTTAAAAGCCTTTAGCTATTTTGCTGTTCTCATATTATAGGCAAATAGTCATAGTTTATCTTCTTCTTTGCTGCTTTAGGGTCTTCTAAGCCAGTCTCAGTAGGTAAATATCAATTGTTCAGCCACAGAAGTCCATAAAAACCAGAGTTCCAGAAAGAGCATTATGTTTTGCATACAGTACTGTGCTTGTAAGTGTTTTATATGCCCTGTGCAACAAAAATGGAAGTGTGAATACCAACAATATGATATTTCAGTTACTCTCTGGGGCACTTAATAATATTAGCAATATGTTTCAATCAAGCTCACACTGTATTTATTAAGGAATTTTATGTGGTTTTCTTTTTCAACTTGAAGCTAAACCACTGCTTAAAAAAACTCCAAGTAAATGTGTGGCATCAATCCTTGTATACCAGCCGATGTTTACAACAGCACACCATGGGACATTACTTCCAGCATGACTTGAAAGCCAAACCATGAATTTAAAGGGCTACATGAGCTCCCATTATCAATTTCCAGCAATTCAGGTAATTCTGTAGGATACAAACAGCAACTTTACATCATAAGATGGCCCCAAGTCCATTTTTCTTATTAATTGCCACTCAACTACAGTTCTTCAACTAAGCCCTTGAAGGTGAAGAAACAAGTTTTAATCAATTCAGTCTTAATGACACTCCAGATATTATTCCTCGCCCAAATGGATATACTTTTTACCCATTTGCTAATGGAAGAAATCTGGGAATCAGCACATCTGTAGTGTTTATTTTATTTATTTATTTTGTGTGTGTGTGTGTGTGTGTGGTACGCGGGCCTCTCACTCTTGTGGCCTCCCCCGCTGCGGAGCACAGGCTCCGGACGCGCAGGCTCAGTGGCCATGGCTCACGGGCCCAGCGGCTCTGCGGCATGTGGGATCTTCCCGGACCGGGGCACGAACCCGTGTCCCCTGCATCGGCAGGCGGACTCTCAACCACTGCACCACCAGGGAAGCCCTGTAGTGTTTATTTTAAATCAAGCATTCTGGACAGTTTTAGATTGATTATTCTATGCGTACATTCTTCCTTCTGTATAAGACTGATGTAATGGACAATGGAGATATTCTATCCAGATCCCCTTGTATGCCTCTTCTCTTTCTGTAAGCTCTTCCTTGAGCTTGTATTAATGGTCTACACCTGTAACTTTTTTCTTGTGGGTTTCCCCTCAGGCTTCTAGGGCCACTTTGCCCTGCAGGCATAGAGAGTTTAAGTACTTTGGGTGCAGACCTTAGCCAGTCATACAAAGACTGACAGGTTGGGTGAGAGAGGTAGGTCCCTAGCCTCAGGGCATGGCAACTCTGGAAGCAAATCTTGTGCTCCAGAATTTTCCAGTGGAATCAGTTGAAAAGGCCTTCCATGGTGCTTTGTGGCAAGTCATAGCCTTATTTGGTTTCCTACCCTTCTTTATCATGCTTCTCCTTTTACCTGTTTATCTTTGGGGTTCCTCCTAATAAATCCCTTGAATACAAATGCTCACCTTGAGCTTTGGCTCCGGGGAACTTAAAATAGCTTGTTTTACACATAGATGATTGGGTATTTAGTACAATTCTTGGTCTACTAGTAAAGAATGATACAAAAGTAATTTATTAGTGACTACTCCTTTGCAATAATAATTTTTGTTATTGCTCCTTTTGGAGAAAACATAGCCTTACAAGGCAAAACAAGGTACGAAGTCAACATGGGCTTCTCACTAGCTGTGCTACACTGGAAAAGTTCATTAGTCTTTGTTTCCTTAACTCTATTGGATTAAATCCCTAGAGGGATGTATTTAACAGTGAATGAATATGCCTAGTCCTTTGTTCATAGAACTTCTCACTATCAAATAGCTTTTTTTTCCCTAGCTACCCTTCCACTTGTTTGAAAATGTTTAATCTACCAGAAGTATGGTATATTCAATTCAACAGCAGTAGAATAATCAGTTTATTCCATGTAGGTTAGACCATGTCATCCTGACTACTGATCTTTCAAGGAAAAACAAGGGATACTAAGAGGGTAGGAAACAGAAAGACACAGCGTTTAGAGGTATTATGACTGCATATTTCATGATAGACAGTAAACCTTCCCTCTATGCAGAAAGCCAATATCATTTTCTATCTTTTCTTCCCAACTGTGGCAGTATCACCAAATTTAATTAGAAATGCCAACATAGAAGCAAAGTTTTTTAAAACTTCAAATATTCAGGGAAGAATATAGCTTTAAAAGTTTACAGAGAAAATCAAAGTCACTTGATACTTTATTTATTATAAAGACAGTAAGACTGCTTAGTGAGTTTGTCTATGAGGTAGGAGCATTACACTGCCTATATTTCTTTGTAGTTACAATTATTTGCTTAACTAGCATCTAATGATCCCTTCCTTCTCCCTAACAGAAATCCAGTTTTGTTTAGGTATCTAACCTTTCTTAATGCAGCCCTTGTGGTGCAAGAGAATCTGAATTCAGCTCCATCTCATTGAGAAGACCTGAATGGATTAAAGATAACCTCGTTTTTACTGATTAAAAAAATTGACCTAACATGAGCAAATACATTTTGAGGAAAGTATTCTAGGTCTTTTACAAAGGTATCTCTGAATTCTGAGAGAGCAGTCTGAAGCAAATTTCTTATTTCTTCCTGACTTTCACTGAAAATTATCATTATATATGTGACTTTTGTTAATTGCTGCAACCGTTTTAAAATTGGAGTAAAGATGAAGCTCTAATGGAAGAAGGCAAACCAAAAGAATTGCAGAAAAATAAAATTAGAGCAACTCAACTCCAAAGAGAGTCATTTCTCTGAGCTACTATTTGTGGGAGCTAATAGATTCCCATATTTTAAAAGTTAGTTTAAGTGGGTCTATTAGTTTCCTAGAGCTTTGGTAACAAATTACAACCAACTGGGTGAATTAAAATGCACAAATGTATTCTCTCAAAGTTCTGTTACCCAGAAATCTGAAATTAGTGTATCCACAAGGCTGGTTCCTTCTGGGGGCTCTGAGGGAGAATCTGTTTCTTGTCCATCTCCCAGCTTCTGGTGATTTCCAGCAATTCTTGTCACTCCTTGGCATGTAGACACATCACTCCAATCTCCAACTCAGTCTTCTCATGACTTTCCTTTGTATACTTCCATGTTTTAAATCTCTCTTTCTTCTCTCTTATAAAGACAACAGCCATTGGATTTAGGGCCCACCCTAAATCCAGAATGACCTCATCTCGAGATCCTTTACTTAAATCTTCAAAGACCTTGTTTCCAAATAAAGTCACATTCAAGGAACCAGGGGTTAGGATTTGGACCTATCTTTTTGGAGGGACACAATTCAGCACACTACAGTTGAATTTTTGTTTCTCACAGACACAACCATTCTAACTGATAACAGACTCGAATTTAACTCAAATAAATAATTCCTTATTCTGTAGCATAATTCTAGGATCCATGTCTTACCAGATGGTTGAATTCTACCCTCTTTCTATTTAAACTTTGAAAGGGCTTTAAAGATTATTTTATCTAATGTTTCCCTTACAGTAAAATTCTCTTTAACAAGTTCCTAAACAATGGCTATCTGATACTGTATTTAATTGCTCCCAAATGTATATAAATATATTTTCATGACCTCTATGTCACTTCCAGAAAATTTTGACCAGTTGAAATTTTCTGTGACTGAAAAGCATATCTTGATTTGAAGATCTGAAATGTGTAGCTTACAGATATGAAAGAGGATTTTAGATCCCTATAAGAGCCATAAAAAAGTATTTGGTTTTAAGAGTAATCCCTAACCAAGTGTGCTATACTAATAGATGGAAGAGAAAAAAGGTCTGCTTTGGGTATATTGTAGAAGTTCTGCATGGTTTACACTAGGAAGTTTACTGTTAAGACTTGATAAATATAATCTTTGCTACTACTGTTCATTGGGGTAGGGTAAAATGAAGTTTGTGGATTCTAAATAGAAAGTAAAACTTTAATGTTTGTACCCCCTGGCACACAGTGAAATGAAGGAGGGACATAAACATCCAGAAATAAGACATTTGGCATAAATGCCATGGATTTGAAATTATGTTTCTGAATAGAAATGTTTTACGTTTATCCAGTAAACACCCAGTGATACCAGTTCATGTTTCCTGCCATGAAACTTGTTAAAGAACTTGCTAAAGAGAATTTTATTGTCGGGGAAACCCCTGCTGGAGTAACAATTCTCATATCAGACAAAACAGACTTTAAAATAGAGACTGTTACAAGAGACAAAGAAGGTCACTACATAATGATCAAGTGATCAATCCAAGAAGAAGATATAGCAATTGTAAATATTTATGCACCCAATATAGGAGCACCTCAATACATAAGGCAAATGCTAACAGCCATATAAGGGGAAATTAACAGTAACACAATAATCGTAGGAGACTTTAACACCCCACTTTCACCAATGGATGGATCAATCCAAAATGAAAATAAGGAAACACAAGCTTTCAATGACACATTAAACAAGATGGACTTAATGGATATTTATAGGACATTCTGTCCAAAAACAACAGAATACACTTTCTTCTCAAGTGCTCATGGAACATTCTCAGGATAGATCATATCTTGGGTCACAAATCAAGCCTTAGTAAAGTTAAGAAAATTGAAATCGTATCAAGTATCTTTTCCGATATGAGACTAGATATAAATGACAGGAAAATAAATGAAAAAATGTAAACACATGGAGGCTAAACAGTCCGCTACTAAATCACCAAGAGATCACTGAAGAAATCAAAGAGGAAATCAAAAAATACCTAGAAACAAATGACAGTGAAAACATGATGACCCAAAACCTATGGGATGCAACAAAAGCTGTTCTACGATGGAAGTTTATAATAATACAGTACTACCTCAAGAAACAAGAAAAATCTCAAATAACCTAATGTTACACCTGAAGCAATTAGACAAAGAAGAACAAAAAAAAAAAACAACCCAAAGTTAGCAGAAGGAAAGAAATCATACAGATCAGAGCAGAAATAAAAAGAAATGAAGGAAACAATAGCAAAGATCAATAAAACTATCTTTGAGAAGATAGACAAAATTGATAAACCATTAGCTAGACACATCAAGAAAAAAAAGAAGAATACTCAGATCAACAGAATGAGACATGAAAAAGGAGAAGTAATGACTGGCAGTGCAGAAATACAAAGGATCATGACAGATTACTAAAAGCAACTATATGCCAATAAAATGGACAAATTCTTAGAAAAGTACAACCTTCCAAGACTGAACCAGGAAGAAATAGAAAATATAAACAGACCAGTCACAAGTAATGAAATTGAAACTGTGATTAAAAATCTTCCAACAAACAAAAGCCCAGGACCAGATGGCTTCACAGGCGAATTCTATCAAACATTTAGAGAAGAGCTAACACCTTTCTTTCTCAAACTCTTCCAAAATATAGCACAGGGAGGAACACTCCCAAACTCATCCTATGAGGCCACCATCACCCTAATACCAAAACCTGACAGAGATGGCACAAAAAAAGAAAACTACAGGGCGATAGCTCTGATGAACATAGATGCAAAAATCCTCAACAAAATACTTGCAAACAGAATAGAACAGCACGTTAAAAGGATCATACACCATGATCAAGTGGGGTTTATCCCCACTTGAATGCAAGGATTCTTCAATAAATGCAAATCAATCAATGTGATACACCATATTAACAAATCGAAGGAGAAAAACCATATGATAATCTCAATAGATGCAGAGAAAGCTTACAACAGAATTCAACACCCATTTATGATAAAAACTCTCCATAAAGTAGGCATAGAGGGAACCTCCCTCAACATGATAAAGGCCATATATGACAAACCCACAGCCAACTTCGTTCTCAGTGGTGAAAAACTGAAACCATTTCCTCAAAGATCAGGAAGAAGACAAGGTTGCCCACTCTCGTCAGTATTATTCAACATAGTTTTGGAAGTTTTAGCCACAGCAATCAGAGAAGAAAAAGAAAAGGAATCGAAATTGGAAAAGAAGAAGTAAAACTGTCACTGTTTGCAGGTGACATGATGCTATATGTAGAGAATCCTAAAGATGCTACCAGAAAACTACTAGAGCTGATCAATGAATTTGGTAGCGTAGCAGGATACAAAATTAATGCACAGAAGTCTCTTGCATTCCTATATACTAATGAAAAATCTGAAAGAGAAATTAAGGAAACACTCCCATTTACCATTGCAACAAAAAGAATAAAATACCTAGGAATAAGCCTACCTAAAGAGACAAAAGACCTATATGCAGAAAGCTATAAAACACTGATGAAAGAAATTAAAGATGATGCAAACAGATGGAGAGATATACCATGTTCCTGGATTGGAAGAATCAACATTATGAAAATGACTATACTACCCAAAGCAATCTACAGATTCAGTGCAATCCCTATCAAACTACCAAGAGCGTTTTTCACAGAACTAGAACAACAAATTCCACAATTTGTATGGAAACACAAAAGACCCCAGAGAGCCAAACCAATCTTGAGAAAGAAAAATGTAGCTGGAGGGCTCAGGCTCCCAGACTTCACACTATACTAAAAAGCTACACTAATCAAGACAGTATGGCACTGGCACAAAAACCGAAATATAGATCAATGGAACAGGATAGAAAGCCCAGAGATAAACCCATGCACGTATGGTCACCTTATCTTTGATAAAGGAGGCAAGAACATACAATGGAGAAAAAACAGCCTCTTCAATAAGTGGTGCTGGGAAAACTGGACAGCTACATATAAAAGAATGAAATTAGAACACTTCCTAACAGCATACACAAAAATAAACTCAAAATGAATTAAAGACGTAAATGTAAGGCCAGACACTATAAAACTCTTAGAGGAAAACATAGGCAGGACACTATTTGTCATAAATCACAGCAAGATCCTTTTGACCCACCTCCTAGAGAAATAGAAATAAAAACAGAAATAAACAAGTGGGACCTAATGAAACTTAAAAGCTTTTGCACAGCAATGGAAACCGTAAACAAGATGAAAAGGCAACCCTCAGAATTGGAGAAAATATTTGCCTCAAAGCAACTGAGGAAGGAACAATCTCCAAAATATACAAGCAGCTCATGGAGCTCAATATCAAAAAAACAAACAACCCGATCAAAAAATGGGCAGAAGACCTAAATAGACATTTCTCCAAAGAAGATATATACAGATGGCCAACAAACACATGAAAGGATACTCAACATTACTAAATCATTAGAGAAGTGCAAATCAAAACTACAATGAGGTATCACCTCACACCGGTCTGAATGGCCATCACAAAATCTACAAACAATAAATGCTGGAGAGATTGTGGAGAAAAGGGAACCCTCTTGCTCTCTTGGTGGGAATGTAAATTAATATAGCCACTATGGAGAACAGTATGGAGGTTCCTCAAAAAACTAAAAATAGAACTACCATACGGCCCAGCAATCCCACTACTGGGCATATACCCTGAGAAAACCATAATTCAAAAAGAGACATGTACCACAATGTTCATTGCATCTCTGTTTACAATAGCCAGGACATGGAAGCAACATTTTACTCTTTCAATGGACCCAGACTTCAGTTTGCTGGTTCACAGTATGCATTTCAGCCCATTTCAGCAGTTTGGGCTGACAAGTTGGCTAGAAAGACCAGATAAGTACACTAACACACAATGTAACAAATATTTATCTAAAGATTATAAATTTTAAAATATACTTAGTGTTCTAGAATGACAAATACCTCAATCCTATATGCTTTGATTGCATACTACTGATAAGACACAACATCTCATTTCTATTTCCTGGGCCATCGTTTCCTCATCTTGAAACTACAGTAGTGAACTAAATAATCTTTGAAGTATCTTCCACATATAAAATGTGATCTTTTCATTGTGATAAACTCTGTATATCTAAGTATCCAATGCTAATCTGTCTTTTTGACATTAAATATTGACATTTTGCTCTATGCATCTTCATGTTCAAGGGAAAAGAGAGGGTGGGAATGGGGAGAGAGAAGGAGGAGAAAGAAAGATCAAGATTTTCTTTTTTTTTCGGTGATAAGCTTTTCCCAGCCAGAATGAAGTCATTTCATGATTTTCTACACGTCTATACCTGTCCAGCTCCATGCTCCTTGAAGCCATTATTTCCATTTCATAATAGAATCAATTACTTTAATAGGAACTGTCTGCTTCCTACTGTTCCACATCAGTCTACGAAGACCAAATTTCTTAAAGGATCAAGACTTCTATTTTTATAGGACATTCAAAACACAATAGAGAGAAATATACACTTTTATTTTTAAAACTGTTTTTTAAATAATACCAGGTATTACAGTTTGGTTGTTATTATTTTTTAAGCTTATATAAATAATGGCCTCGGGTAAATGACATATATGCATTTATTGCTTTATAATGTCAAGACAGAGCTGCTTATTCTTCCTCTAAGGCTATTCTCTATGCATTGTTAGCTCTTCTTAAATTGTAAACCATAGGGTCTCTCTTTTCTTCTCATTCCATTGATCTATTTTTTGCTGAAACCTGTCACTTTCAGCTGCGTCTCACCTCCAAACTGCCCCTCCCTCAGAACCCCCACTCTGACGGTCTTTGGTGCGCTCATCTCACTATTCACACGTCACTGTCATTCATATTTCATGGTGATGACATTCACAGTGATTGTCTCCTTATATAAATGGAAAAAGAAAAAGCCCACGACAAAACAATTCTTCTCCAAAGACTGCAGGCAATGATTGTAATCTATTTGCATTTGCAGTTTGGTGATTCTAGATTTTCAAAAAGAACCCTGTCTGCTGATAACTTCGTAGGAGGCTGATCTGTCTGACACCGCTATTTCCCAGAAGTTTACCTGTCTGACACACTGTGTAGAGCTGTCCTTTGGCAAGTGTGCACCTCTGCACTTGGACCAGAAGGGATAGAATTAAACTTGCTGCAAATGAGCATTTATTTTTTTATTTGACAGCTGTTACAAAGATAAGGTCATGCCTATATAGCTGTGCTTCAGTTAATGAAAGCTGATTACACATGTGAATTAGGGAATGAACCTTCGCATTATGGAAGGGATTATTCATAACACAAGAATTCACAGCAGTGTTCTATTAATAGGTGACTAGTGCCTTTAAAATGATTCTTTTGTTCAAGTCAATTCAAACACGTGAACAATAACTGAGATTCCCCCTACCTTTGGGCCAACTATTTTTATTATCTATATATGAAGCTAAATATATATATATGCTTTCAGGAAAATAGATATTATATAGAGGCAAAGATAATTTTACTATACCAAATGGTATACTGAAAGAACCCTTTAACTTTGAAAACTTTTGCTGGAATATTAAGATCAATGAAAATTAATTTTTATGTTTGTATTAGCTTTTCTTCTGGAAACTAAGAGAAACTTTGAGTCAGGAACAATGTGACAGTATGTGACAGAATCAGGTCTCTGAATTATTTTTATTAATAAAAGCAGCATTAGTATACAGCTTAAATTAAATTTCACACCAAGGAAAGAAATTTTCAGGAGATCCTATAACTAAAATAGCAGAAGGGAAAAATTACAAAAATGTTCCAAGCTTCTGTGAATGAAAGATAGTTTTAAAGTGATCTTTAAGGTACTTTTAAAATTTCATTTATTTTCCTGAACATAGATTTCATAGTTGGGTGTGGATTTCCAATAAACTCTTTTAAACGGATTTGAGGGTTTTTTTAATGGAATTCACTAAACTATATTTTGGATCTCAAATCTCTCTTGAATACTTCCTTGGAGAACAGAAAGCTTTATTCTAAGGTGGTTTTGTCATTATAGGAGATACAACTCTCCAGATTGTTTCCAATAAATACCTGGCTTTTAACAAATTTTCTCATCTAACAAAATAACAGTAAGGAGAGAATGAATCTCCACTATGTAACATCAATGTGTTTGGGTAAAATAAAAATAAAGTAGGACTTGGAATAGGATATCTGGTTCATTGTCACAGCTCTGCTATTAGATCATGAGATATCCACCTTAAAATCTGTAGACTTTATTTTCCACATGAGTTAAATGAGGGTTATACCAGCCTTACACAGCTCACAGACTGATGTGATGATAATCGGAAAACTGATTTGAAACCATTTGAAAGTACAAAGATAATTTCTCATAAGTAGTCTGAAAAAGGAAAATGATTTTAAGAACTGTTTAAAGAGAAAGATCCAATCAGCAATACATCTTAGATCTTCAATAGGAAGTGCCAGAAAATTTTTGGTTTTTTTCTTTTAATTTTTAAAAAATTTTCAGGTAAATTATTTAAAATGTTTAATTGCCATTCAAATCTGATTTTTTTTTCCACATGGTAGTGGCTGTTCTTTTTTTTTTAACATCTCTATTGGAGTATAATTGCTTTGCAGTGTTGTGTTAGTTTCTGCTGTATAACTAAGTGAATCAGCTATATGTATACGTATATACCCATATCCCCTCCCTCTTGCACCTCCCTCCCACTCTCCCTATCCCACCCCCCTAGATGGTCACAAAGCACCGAGCTGATCTCTCTGTGTATGCAGCTGCTTCCCACTAGCTACCTATTTTAGATTTGTAGAGTATATATGCCAATGCTACTCTCCTACTTCGTCCCAGCTTACCCTTCCCCCTCCCCGTGTCCTCAGTTCCATTCTCTGCATCTGCGTCTTTATTCCTGTCTTGCCCCTAAGTTCATCAGAACCATTTATTGTTTTTATATTGCATATATATGTGTTAGCATACGGTACTTGTTTTTCTCTTTCTGACTTACTTCACTCTGTATGACAGATTCTAGTTCCATTTACCTCACTACAAATAAGTCAATTTCATTTCTTTTTATGGCTGAGTAATATTCCATTATATATATATATATATATGTGCCACATCTTCTTTATCCATTCATCTGTTGATAACCACCTGGGTTGCTTCCATGTCCTGGCTATTGTAAATAGTGCTGCAATGAACATTGTGGTACATGTCTCTTTTTGAATCATGGTTTTCTCAGGGTATATGCCCAGTAGTGGGATTGCTGGGTCATATGGTAGTTCTATTTTTAGTTTTTTAAGGAACCTCCATACTGTTCTCCATAGTGACTGTATCAATTTACATTCCCACCAACAGTGCACGAGGGTTCCCTTTTACTTCATTACTGTAGGTCATCTTTAACATGCAGAGCTATCATTATCCCCTGAATAGCCTCTCTGCAACTTGGAACTGAAAAACAGAAGCCCCATATATTTCCCCTACCCCCAATATGCACTACAACTATGTAGAAAATATTTGGTGGGCATTTATATTATATAGGCATATTCTTAGGGTCTCAGAATTTTATCATGAAACATAGGCTAAGCTTAAAACATAGGCTCTGGAAATCATACATAAAGGGACCTACCTAGACAGAGAAGGCAAAGCAAAATAAAACAGTATTCCAGGGATAACAGATGGGATAGCTGCTGAATCCATCCTCTAACTCTCTTCCATTGTTTCCTGTTTACTTGTGAATTAAATTCCTGACTGATGGAGCATGTTGTCCTTGAGATTAACCTCAGTTGGTTAGAACTGTTGCCTGAGAAGCCAGAGATAAGAGTTTATGGCACTGAAAGAGCCAGGTGGCTTTCACTGTTCCATAGGTTGGGTGAATCTGAACAATATCATCAACCCTCAGGAAGCAGGGCAAATCAATGGCCTGCCAGTGCTGATCAATGGCATGTACACAGCACACAGGAATCACACAGCAGGCACTCTCTCACTGTTCTCCACCCTATTCTTCTATTTTACACACATCTTCACAGGCTTTCCTTGAGGTTTATATTATTCTACTCACATTCTGAATAATTCTCTTTGAAAGGTTTAAGCCTTTATATTTTCCATACCATAACCAATTTATACAGTTTATTGCCTTTTCTTATTTATCACTGAAATCACTTTACCTTATTTTATGTAAATTTTTGAGAATACATGTATATGTGTGTATATATACATACATGCAAAGGTTTTTTCATTCTGTTTATAAATCTTGATTCTTTACATACCTATATCTATTATTTATTCAGATATTATATATATGACATAATACATATGTATTTAATTTATATATGAATATATAACTTATTTTCCCTATATATATATTTACCACTACAATTTAAAATATAGGTATATATGTAATATATAAAAAATTAATGATCATATATTCATTTTATTAATAAATATTTTATGATTTTTACATATTCAGTGTTTAAATTTTTAATGTTATTCATTTATATAAATAAAATAAGCTTTATTAATGAAAATATGTTCTACAATTTTATCTCTCCATTTTTCCTACCATATATATTAGTAAGTTCTTACTTTTGAATAGGACATTCTTTATCTCAGCATCTTTTGTGAGGGAACATATTCCTTTAATATACCTATATTATCTATAGAATTTGTTATGTGTGTCTGTATAGAAAATATAGTAATTGATGCTACTATAGGCAGACATTCACAGATATAAGAAAATATTTATGTTTTGATAAAGAAGGCTATGATTATCTTCTTTTTCTCGTAGTGAATAAATAAATAATAATTCTTCTCTGAGATTTACTTATTCATTAAAAATATAGTTCTTAAACCTGACTCTCATGCCAGATAATGTATAATGTACTAAAGTATAAAGACAATACCTATGTAAATAAGTTAGACATACTGGCTTTTTCTTTATTTCTCTATGACCTTCTAGATATTTGGGCGTGATTTGTCTTCTTTTTCATCTCTGGACTTTCGAGCATGCATTTGGCCTAAAAATGCTTCTGCAAACTCAGATTTTTGCTTCTCATCTAAGCTCATTTGCTGATTTCCTTTCACTCTCTAGGGCATTCTTTGAAATCTTTTACAAACGAACTAGCATTATCTAGTTAAAAATTTGAGTTAACTGTCATGTGCATTATATTTTGTATCAGTTCTTAAGTTTTTTTATTGTTTTAAATGTAATGTGTGCTGGCAAAGATAAAGCCAGGCACCAGTTAAAGTGGTAAGGACAGGGGCTTCCCTGGTGGCGCAGTGGTTGAGAGTCCGGCTGCCGATGCAGGGGACACGGGTTCGTGCCCCGGTCTGGGAAGATCCCACATGCTGTGGAACAGCTAGGCCCGTGAGCCATGGCCGCTGAGTCTGCGTGTCCGGAGCCTGTGCTACGCAACAGGAGAGGCCACAACAGTGATATGCCCGCGTACCGCAAAAAAAAAGAAAAAAGTGGTAAGGACGTATTTTAATCAGTAATACACTACTGCAAAAGAGAAAAGTACAGCATGAACTGAGCTCAGCTTTGCTTTATACATAGGTAACTGGACATTTTAAAGAACAAATGAGGGAATAAGGAGGAGGCTGAAGCAGGGGCTCAGTAGATTCAGGGAAGTAAAAAGGTACAAAAAGTGGAAAGGAGTGGTCAGTCCATGTGAAAGCCATTTTGGTGTGTTAACTGTTGCTTATCAAATTTAGGCTACTACCCTCTCACAGAGGCTGGAAGACAGAACCCTATCTTCAGGTGGTGGCTGGAGAAAAGAGTATATTCTTTTGGCAGCCTTGAGTTTTCCCAGGCAGGCACTTTTAGGAGACTAGGATTATCCCGGGGATTTGGCCTTGAGCTGTTAGAGTCTATGTTAGTATTTGCTCAAGTCTTTATGGGCTAAGATTAAGGCCTAATTGAGAAGAGGGCTCAGAGGACCCTTGCTAATTTTGTCAAGGAGAGAATCTTTGTCAGCATTCACATAAAAGTTTTTGAAAAGTATAAAGAAAAGCAGTTAAAGCTTCCATGAAACCAAGACTAAGACCAGTTAACTGTTCACATTTGTGCATATTTCCTATTCTTTCACATATTTCTTATTTTTACATATTCTATTTCAATGAACATAATGCACTTGTCTGAGGATTCTAAAGCTGGAGGATGGCTATTTTCCTGAGGCAAACTGAAGGATTGTTTAGGGAGAACTAATTGCATTCCCCTCCAGTAGTGTGTTCAGTGACATGAATCTTGGAGACCAAACATAGAATCAGTGGTAGGCATACTGCAAAATTCCATTTCAGAGGAAACTTGTCTAACAGGGCTTCTGCTATAAAATATGGGGGCTTTTAAAAGAGACAGTCCAATCCAAGAACATGGTATATCTTTCCATCTGTTTGTGTGGCCTTTGATTTCTCTCATCAGAATCTTATAGTTTTTGGAGTACAGGTTTTTGCCTCATTAGGTAGGTTTATTCCTAGGTATTTTATTCTTTTTAATGCGATGGTAAATGGGATTGTTTCCTTGATTTTTCTTTCTGATGTTTCGTTGTCAGTGTATAGAAATGCAACAGATTTCTATATATTAATTTTGTATCCTGCAGCTTTTCTGAAATCACTGATAACCTCTAGTAGTTTGCAGGTGGCATCTTTAGGATTTTCTACCTGCAGTACCATATCTTGTGCAAATAGTGACAGTTTTACTTCTTCCTCTCCAATTTGGATTCCTTTTGTTTCTTTTTCTTCTCTGCTGTGGCTAGGACTTCCAAGACAATGTTGAATAAAAGTGGCAAGAGTTGATATCCTTGTCTTATTCATGATCTTAGAGGAAATGCTTTCAGCTTTTCACTGTTTAGTATGATGTTAGCTGTGGGTTTGTCATATACAGGGTTTATTTTGTTGAGGTTATATTCCCTCTATGCCCACTTTCTGGAGCATCTTTACCATAAATGGAAATGGCCATATTATCCCAGACAATCTACAGATTTGATGCAATCCCTATCAACATATCAATGACATTTTTCACAGGACTAGAACAAAAAAATTTTTTAACTTGTATGGAAACACAAAAGACCCTGAATAGCCAAAGGAATCTTGAGCAAGCAAAATGGAGCTGGAGGAATCAGGCTCCCTGACTTCAGACTATACTACAAACCTACGGTAATCAAAACAGTATGGTACTGGCACAAAAACACATAGATCAATGGAACAGGATAGAAAGCCCAGAAATAAACCCACACACTTATGGTCAATTAATCTATGAGAGAGGAGGTAAGATTATGCAATGGAGCCTTCAGATTATACTGTCTTCAGTAAGTGGTGCTGGGAAAACTGGACAGCTAAACATAAAAGAATAAGATTAGAACATTCTCTAACACCATATACAAAAATAAACTCAAAATGGATTAAAGACCTAAATGTAAGACCAGATACTGTAAAATTCCTAGAGGAAAACACAGGAAGAACACTCTTTGATATAAATCACAGCAGTATCTTTTTCAATCTGTCTCCTAGAGTAATGGAAATAAAAACAAAAATAAACAAATGAGACCTAATTAAACTCAAAAGCTTCTGCACAGCAAAAGAAACCATAAACAAAACAAAATGACAACCCACAGAATGGGGGAAAATATTTGCAAGTGATGAAACTGACAAGGGATTAATCTCCAAAATTTACAAACAGCTCATGCAGTTCAATATCAAAAATAAAACAACCCAATCAAAAAATGGGCAGATGATTTAAATAGACATTCCTCCAAAGAAGTCATACAGATAGCCAACAGGCACATGAAAAGCTGCTCAACATTGCTAATCATTACAGAATTGCAAATCAACACTACATGAGGCACCACCTCACACAGGTCAGAATGTCCATATCATCAAAAAGTTTACAAATAATAAACGCTGGAGAGGATGTGGAAAAAAAGGAACCCACCTACACTGTCGGTGGGAGTGTAAATTGGTGCAGCCACTATGGAGAACAGTATGGAAGTTCCTTAAAAAATTAAAAATAGAGTTACCATATGATCCAGCAATCCCACTGCTGGGCATGTACCTGGAGAAAACCATAATTCAAAAAGATACATGCACCCTGATGTTCATAGCAGGACTATTTACAGTAGCCAAGATATGGAAGCAACCTAAATGTCCTCTGACATATATACGTATGCATAAGGAATGTTACTCATCCATAAAAAGAATGAAATAATGGCATTTGCAGCAACATGGATGGACCTAGAGAATACCATACTAAGTGAAGTAAGTCAAAGACAAATATCATATGATATCACTTATATGTGAAATCTAAAAAAAAATGATACAAATGAACTTATTAACAAAACAGAAAAAGACAGACATAGAAAACAAAATTATCATTGCCAAAGGGGAAGGGGGGGTCAGGATAAATTAGGAATTTGGAATTAACAGATGCAAACTACTATATATAAAACAGATAAATGACAAGGACTTACTGAATAGCACAGGGAACCATATTCAATATCTTGTAATAACCTATAATGGAAAAGAATCTGAAAAAGAATATATAAATGAATATACATATATATTTGAATCACTTTGCTGAACACCCGAAACATCATAAATCAAATATACCTCAATTTTAAAAATTAGTAAAATTTTTAAAAATAAAAGGGATAGTCCACGAGCAGTAAGGTACCAGAAACCAGAGTCAAAGGTGACAACAGAAGCAGCCTGTTGAGATAGAGTTAGTCTGGGTGTCAAAATCAGTGGCACTCACACAGCATTCTCCAGAGATACCAAGAATGTTCCCATGTAAGTGTGTTTCTTTCCTAATTAACCACAAAGCCAAAGGAATGCAAAGACAAGCAGACAAGGAAGAAGGGCTGCCTGGCTTACCCTGCTTTCCTCCTGCTACTTCAGAACCAAGGAGGTCTAGAGCAAATGAGAATCATAAACTTAGGTTCTAGCTGGGAAGTCTGGCTCAGTGATCTCACCTTTGAAGAAAAATTAAAGAGATGCTTAACGTACTCTAATTTTCATAATCAAGACTAAGAGTTGTTAGTTAAATTGAACCATAGCTTTCTAGTATTTCTATTTATGACAAGAAAAGGTACGAGGATCTGCTAGTGTTTTAAACCGACGGCAAAGAGGATATTACCACCTCAGAATAAATTTTAAAGTGACAGTGGATGACAAAAATAAATGGCTTTCGGAATTGCATCTGAAAACTCAAGTTTCTGCAACATACTGATTGCAAATACATATCAGTATATCAATACTTATATCAATAGATAGCTAGTTACAGCTATAGACATGTATTACAGAACTTAGGGTCAATATTATATCCATGCAAACTCTTATCCTGTGTGTTGTATCCAAATCTCCTTAAATATCTTGTCCTCGCTTGTTCTAAGACAGCTTTTTTTGTTTTTGAATTTATTCTTCACAAAGGTGTTAGATTGCTAGAGTATATAAATTTGTGGTTAATTAAGATATTAGTGTATATAATAAGTTGCATGGATCTTAACACATTCAGGATCTTCCTAGTACTGGCATGAGTCTCTGGGACTTGATTTTTGTACTTGGGTCCTGAAAACAAATGCTACTTCAGAAGAAGAAATTTTCTTTTCCATTATAAAGTTATATCTTCAAATAGCAGGATCCTGTAAGCCTTAAATATAAAATTGGCTGATGAAAACTGACTATAATGCAGTAGTTTGGACCCAGGTAAAAAAGCTGCGTTTGAATTGAGGATGTGATGGACTTTTAGCTATATACTTTAAAATATGTTTCCTGTGCTTAGGTAGCCCAATAACTCTTAAATGCCTGGCCACTCTATTTAGGAGAAAAGATTAAATTTATTTATTGTCAGAAACCTGAATGCCTTATGGCCATTTGGAGCAGTCTGGGTTAACATGTCAGGTCTCTAGTCTTTGCCTTTCTGTTGTACCTGGTGAAATCATCTGTCCTCTCTTGTATAAGTTGGTAATGAACTGGATTGGGCAGTTATAAACAGAGCCCTCAAAACACACAATTAAAAGTAAACTGATCATATGAAGAGTGTAATCTTCATCTAAGAGTTCACTCCCTTTGTTCAACCAGAAATCCAGAATTAGGTGAATTCTGGCTTTGGTTCAGCACCTACTGAAACATGTCACATCTGTGGTTGGTGCAACCAGTTGGCCTTTCTCTCCTGATCTCAATATGTGTGCTGACATTTAAGCACCCACATTCTAGGTAACAGGGAAAAGAAAAAGTGGAAGGACAAAAAGGGCTTTCTAAGACTCCCGCCACTTCTGCTTATATTAATAACTCACTGTCCACATACATCTACAAAGAAAACTGAGAAACAGTGCTTTTCAATTGGGCACATTGCCACTTCCAATAATTCTGTGATGTTAGTGGTGGTGGTGGTGTTGATGAGGATTCTCTTAGAAGGAAGAAATAAATAATGATAGACAGTAAGTATTCTCTGACATTCAGCTAAGCCTAATGGAAGACCCTGGTTTGCTGGCCACAAAGACTACCAGAATATGGCCTGAGTATCTCTACCTCCTTCTCAACTTGGAGTAGGAATGCTCCAGTCCTCAAGCATTACTGTCTAGGAGCCTCCTGCCTCTTTACCCTATGGCTCAGGCAGGAAGCAACAATCAGGCTTGTAACTGTTTTATCCATATCCTGTGCATTAAAAGCCTGCATTCAAATGTTTACTCAATTAGAGCAAAAGGAATCTATCCTCAGTTGAAACTTTGAACTAGATGAATTGCTCTATATTGATCTAATATATCCACTTGATGAGTGTTTTTATAAGAATAATAGAACAGTGAGAGAGAATTCCAAAATTTCAAAGCAAATCTTCATAAAAATGAGGCACAATTCAGTATCCTTCAAGATAGTTTATGCAGGGCAATAGTGTAGTGATAAAGTACATTGTTATGCTCCCACAGCCTGCAGCCACTGCTCCCTATTTTAGTCAACTGTACTCTTCCACCAGTGTGAAGGATTCAGTGAGTCTGGCATTGTTTTTGAAATCCGCTTCTCTTTCATATTCTTCTATTTCAGCATTTTCTAAACTGTATTCGTGTAAATCTAGTGTTCTATGGTATGTTAACAAGCTCATTTAAAAAACAACCGAGGATCTACAGCCAAAATTTTGGGTATTACTTTTCATAGAGATACACAATTCATATGTATATTTTAAACATTCTGAGAAACTTTGTAATAAAGAAGTCCATTCAACTTAATTTAACTCAGCATTTCCCATATTTGTGCTATGATGGAAATCATTTTTCTTGCTTATGAACGTTATGTGGAAAGTTCCATGGAAGGTAGTTAATATAAAGTTTATTCTACTTTAAGGCTTATGCTTATTCATTTCCATTTGACATGTATATATAATTAGATTTAATACCTCTTTCTATCTTAAAACAAAATCCAATAAGACAACTATACAGCATATTGGTGGGTTATTTTTTGTCCGGGCATTTAAACCTAGTCCAGTTAATTACAGCTTGAGTGATGAGGACCACACACGACAAAATATGGTAACGTATTTATATGACACTTCTTCCGGGAAGGAGTTTCATGAGGGAGCTGAGGGGTGCCACTTTCATTCAGGGGATCATTCACCCCTTTTCAGTACACAAACTCTGATGTTCTCAATAAATTTGAGTCCACAGTCTCTCATGATGCAGTTCTATAAATAGCAAGTCAGATTTGGGAGAATAAATTGAATGAACTGTCACAAACATTACTCAGTGAAATAAGGGGGGAAGTGTAACTGTAGCCTGCATAAGAATTACATGTAGATTTGCTAAGCTTTGGGGTCCTCTTGGTTGAAATGCATTTCCAAAGTGAAAAAAAATCAATATTAAACTACATTTGATATATTTCTTTGCTAAAAGCCACAACTTCGAGTATTCTAGAGAGGAATGATTTATAACCATTACATCCAACAAAATGTTCTTTTTGGCCCTGAAATCTGATAATTTGGTTTTACGTGGTGACTGTGCTTCCAGAAATAAAACTCCTGTCCATCACCATTACTATTATCAAGGATAGGCTGAGAAGTACTGTAGAAAGCACAGCACATTTTCACTGCTTTACTCATGTGTGATAATTGCAGAGTTTTGGAAATATATTAACTACAGAAAAAGAAGAATGAAGACCTTAAAGCTGTTTTAGGTAGAAATGAGCAAGGAACCTTGGTTTTCTATCTAGAGGGTACTTTTCTCCGTGTACTCTCTATAATACATTTCCTCTTGGCCTTACAGATGTGTTTTGAATATTTCAACCTGAAAACATTTTCACTGATTTGCAAATGTTTTATCAGCTTGCCTCCTTCCCCATACCAGAACCTCACGCATATTGCAAGTAAAGGATAGGGAATGAGAACACAGTCCTCATTTTCAATTTTTAATTAATGTTTTGTCTTTCTGGATAAGTCATGGTTGTGTGGTTGCGTATGGATGTCTTAAGGCAAAAAGACACTCTCTTCATCAGTTGTAACAAATGTAGCACTCTGGTGGGGGATATTGGTAATGGGAGAGGCTATGATTGGGTAAAGTGTATATGAGACGTCTCTGTACTTTTGTCTCAATTAGCTGGGAACCTAAAACTACACCAAAAAATAAGTCTATTTTTAAAAAGACACTATCTTAGATATCCTACTATGGACAAATCAATATCTTTAGGCCCTTGTATAAGAATTATTAAGAAACTAGAGGTGGTTACAGAATGAAGAAAAGGGGGAATGCTGATTATATTATTGTTAAGGGCCTTGGTGGTCTACCTGATGATGAGCTGCAGCTTCCAGGAAAGACATAATCAATTTTATATCAAAAATGGGGTTCCATCCATATTTTTTCCCAAGAGGAGAATCAGTTTTCAGCTCACATTGCAATTAAGAATTTACTTCTTTCCAACAGAAGGAGATCATAGTACCTACCTCCTACTCAGCCATATAAGAGTCATAAATTGGGCATAAAAAGCAGAAAATTAACCCCACAGAGCATGTAGAGTTCAACTAAAGAGATAGCAAATGCACTAAGTAAACAAAGGGAGATAACATTTACTAAGTAGTTAAGTTATGGATGATCATTACAGATAAGCATAATCAAAAGACGAATACTAAGTGAAAGACAAATACTATTACAGTCAAGATTCTGAGGCCAGGTGGGCAAAACGAAGATAAAATATGTTACCAAAAAACTGTTGTATTTTCCTCTGTATCTTCCATGCAGTGTATGGTTTGATTTTAACATGCATTGAGAAGTTGTCTGCCAACACTTAATGTTTAATGTTATTCCTCACCAACATTTGACTTGAGTGTCCCTTTTCCTTGAGGGGGAATACAGCACAGGAGTTAGCAAACTAGTCAGTTTCTGTAAAGGAAGTTTGATTGGAAGAAAGCCACACTCATTGTTTTATGTACTATCTATGGCTGCTTTCAATCTACAGCAGAGTTGAGTAGCTGCAACAGAGACATTTGGCCTTCAAAGGTTAAAATATTAACTGACACTTTACAGAGAAGTTGCGCCATGCCCGATATAGTACAAAGAAGATGGTCTTTGAGTCAGATAGACTCACAAGGGGCTATGTGTGACAGGTTAAACTCTATGTTTTGTGCTAAATTTTATGAGTCTTAATACGTATTTTCCATGTTAAACAACCTAACATTCTCCTACAGTAAGGTTCTCCTTTTTCCAAATAATTGGGACCTTATCTTGATGTTGAACATCCAGAATTCTCCCCCAGCCCTGAAACTAGGCCAACTCTAGTATTTGTTGGGTCTGAGTCACGAAGATACGTGGAGGCTCATCTGTGACATATTTAAATGTCATAAATCAAGCAAAAGAAGTCATTAAATACTTTGATAAGCCTGCCTTCGTAATGAACTAGAAAGTCAAACTTGCATCAAAATGTTCAGACTTTTAACAGTTTCTGCCCCAAAACATGGTAGTATGAGGGGGATCCCTTCTTAGCCTCCACGCTGCAGTTTTCCCACACCCTTTCCTTCTCCTTTTCACTTCTGCCTGCACTGTGATTGGACTGCATGCATGTGGACATCCTGGGCTCATGTCCAAGCTCAGTCCATACCTCTCAGTGTGTGTCCCTTTAGCTACTCCTCCTGAAGGTCTGAGGTTATATACATCTGTGACATGCTCAGTCCCTGGGAAAACAGATCCAGCAAAGAGGCCTCATAAATTTTAGAAACAAGCTTGGATCATTTTAGCAGGCACTTCCACGTTCTTGATACCTAGAACTTGGTGGAGAAGGGGAGCATAGGCTCAGGATGTGTCCTGCTCCTGGCCCCACACACTCCTCACTCTGCCGGCAGATGCATAATTAGCGGGGAGCCCAAGCAGAGCCCTCTAAAAAATCTCCCTCCTCAAGACCACCAGCATCAGCATCCCCTGCGACAGTGATTCCCAACTGGGGGTGATTTTGTTCTCTAGCAAACATTTGGCAATATCTGGAGGTATTTTTGATTATCATGACTGGTCAGGGGATTGCTACTGGCATCTAGTGGGTAGAGGTCAAGGATTGTGCTAAACGTTCCACACTGTACAGGATAGGACCCCAAACAAAAAAATTAACTGGTCCAAAATGTTAATAGTGCTGAGGTTGGGAAACCCTCACCTACGATTTTACTAGAAATGCAGAAGTTCAGATTGACCCCAGACCTACTGAATCAGAATCTGAATTTCACCCAGTTGTATAAGTATTCACATTAAGGTGAGAAGCTCTAAGGTATGAAGCAGAGGCAGAGGCTCTCCTTGCCCCAGTGAAGGCTGGTGCTGTCTAGGAGAGATAGCTTGTTTGCACTCATATCTGATTTTCTGGTGTCGGCGTTTGATGTTAAGATCTCCCCTCATTCTAGCACTAGTTTTACACCTACTGGTTTATTCCTTTCATAAAAGAGTCAGAAAGTCAGATGTATGCTTTATCTTCATTCTTTCTTATGGAGCATACCTTAAACATACCAAGCTTAATCTACAGAAAGAATTCTGAAGGATATTTGAAAGGTGACATCAATAAAGCTCATAATTTCTAATCAGTCATTGCAGGCTTTGTAACATTAAGATTATCCCAAACTGAATTCTCCAGGTTGCCTTGAATCACATCCTGAATTTTATGAAACAGGGTAAAACATTTCATAGAGTACATCATAGCTTTTTTTAGAGGATTTCATTTTCTGAGCAGGGCACAGAAAGGCCTCCGGTACTAGATGCTTAATGTCTGGCCTCTCTTAACATGACTCATTTACTCATGATACCAATTGCATTTCTACAAGAATGTGCTGGGGAATGAATTGGATAAAATTTCATTTTTCAGTTTAGTCTGAAAACCTTAATTCATTGATAGAAAAACATGTTTATGTTTAGTTTGATTCCTGTTTTACCCATGCAGAGACAACCTAAGGGACTATTCTAGTTTGAAGAGCAAAAGGATGAGCTATGTGTGTCTCATACTCAAGGAGAGTATTTCTGGAGGCAACAGGATAATGAGAGGGGCATATCAGATCTTTCAAAGGGGTCTTGACATTTTCTCGTCCTAATCATATTGCAGAGAAGGCAGGTTTTGCATTTGGCACTTAACCTCCTTATCCTCTTATGTGCCCTTGACTCAATGAAATTCACCCAACCCCTAAGGAATACATTCACTTGGTACTTTCTTACTCTTCCCGAATTCTGATTTTGTATTTACCCTAAGTAAGAGTTCTACAACGATTTCTTGAGAATCCACAGTATTTCCAAGCACTGTGCTAAACAAAGACAGAAAACAAACCAAAAAAACAAAACAACAAACACTTCAAAATTTCTATGACTATGTGACTGACAGGATTTTCACATCTCCCTTTTTTTTTTAACATCTATAAAACACCGTCTTTCCCATCTCAACTCTAGGACTCTGCAGTTTGACAAGGAAAAAAAATACCATAAATTTATGTTGGATAAATATATGAATGAAAACTTGGAGGATAATATGAAAGTTTGTAGAGGCTTTTGTGGCCTCTGGAATTATTCAGTGTAGGAAGTTACTTGTTTTACCTCTTTATAGAGTCTGATTCTTTTGGCCTCCTTAACAGTTCTTCTTTTATCAATATAACTGAATCAGCTATTTATAAAGACATTGTTCAAAGGCAGTGTATATTCCATTCACCTTTAAAAACAATATTTATGACTTGCTTCTTTTTTAGCCACTCGCCAACCATGGAGCTATTTTTCTCAACTCTGTCTCCAGCACAAATTTTAACTTACATGAAGAATGATTCAGTGACTCATCCATGATAGACCAGCATCTGAGCTGCCCCATCAAAAGACTCTTTAATATGGCAGTCCTGGACCTTGCCCCAGGCCTGATCATTGAGCATTTTTCTCATTCCCAAGGAGTTTACTTGGCTTACATTTTCCCATCCCATTTCCAGCAGAAATTCCTGGTTACCAGTTTCTGTAGCTAACACATTATTTGCTGAGAGATGTTGAATGTTGGTTCTGTCGGCTGAATTCCTCATTAATTAGGACCAAGTCTGCCTCCTCTTACTTATATTTAACTAGGTAGGTTACAGCCCTAAAATAAAATATCACTGCCATGTATGTATTATATATATATTCAAACACATGGCAACCTCGTGCTGCCCTCCCAACCCCATACTACAAGTTTCTAGACAAAAATTTACTTTATGAAGTGAAGTACTTTTATCTCTCTAAAAGTGCACATTTTTATAAAGTTCCTAAGGTAAGATGAACTTTTATTTCTAGTTTTTTAAATTAAATTATTAATATATTTTGACATAAGTTTGGGTATTAGACATATGGCCATTGAGGGAACTTGAAAACTGACATGTAGCTAAGACAAAGACAAAAGTTATATAGTGATTTCAATATGATTTAAACGTTTTATGCCTTTTGTCCTTTTTCTAATAGGGGCTGGCATAAAGGAATGCCTCTGAGTTGTGTTCATATTAAGAATCCTCAGTTTCCAAGATGACCCATTTACAACCTGTGCATATTTTCATTTTTCATGCTGAGTTTATTGTTGTTGCCTGTGTCATTTTCCTCTATTTACCTGTCTAAAGTGGGGGACAGGGTGAGAAGGGGTGTGTGGCTATCTTAAGGCCCTGTTGAAACTTGAGGATGCCAAAGGTACAGTGTTCATGTGATTGTAGAACATCAGGATCAGTTACTGTGAGAGCTTCTCTTAGCAGATTTCAGGCTTAAAATTTTTAAATGTGGCTGCTAGAGAAGCTGAAGATACAGAATTAAAACAGAAACCTCAAACTGTCTAAAGAAATAAACTCTTAAAAATATATACATATATATACACATACATATATATATTATATATACATATACATATATATATATATATATATATATATATATATATATATATATATATATATTCCATCCTGGGGCAATGTCTTTTTGAACAACCTAAAGGGAAGAACAAATTACCAAAGGAAAAAGCTGTTATCTGTGGGGAGAGGAGCTGGAATTTAATTTTACTAAATTCCTTTACCCATATAATTCTGAGTTGGGGTCTGCGTGCACATTAGATTGTATAGCAGAAGATAAGAGAAGCTAAGGGTTGCCGAAGCACACATGAGCAGACTGCTCGATAGGGCTAGGAACAGTCTCAAATTTGTATTTTGCAGAAGAAACCTGAGATATAATCCTACAATAATGAGAAAAATTGAAAGAAAAACCACAGAACACTGGGGGAAAATTGTATGTGGTTGAAAATTATTTTATTTTTTTCAGTTTTACTGAGATATAATTAACAACACTATATAAGTTCAAGGGGTAGTACACCATAATGACTTGACAGACATATACTGCAAAATGATTACCAAAAGAGGTCTGGTTAACACTCATCACCTCATATAGTTATAAAAAAATGTTTTTTCCTTGTGAGGACTTTTACTATTTGCTCTCTTAGCAGCTATCAAATATACCACACAGCAATGTTAACTGTAGTCATCATGTTTTATATTACATCCCCAATACTTAGTTATTTTATAACTGTATGTGTAAACCTTTTAACCACCTTCATCCGATTCCTCCAAAACCATCCCCTGCCTCAGGTAACCACAAATCTGATATCTTTTTCCATGAATTTGGTTTTGTTTATTTATTTTTAGCTCCCACATATAAGTGAGATTATTTCTCTATCTGACTCCTTTCACTTAGCACAATGCCCTCAAGATACATCCATGTTATCACAAATGGCAGGGTTTCCTTCTTTTTTATGGCTGCATAATATTTCATTATAGATATGTACCACATTTTCTTTATCCATTCATCTATCCATGAACACTTAGGTTGCCTTCATGTCTTAGCAATTGTAAATAATGCTGCTGTGGGTGCAGCTATCTTTTCAACTTAGTGTTTTGTTTTCTTTCTTTTTTAACATATTTATTGGAGTATAATTGCTTTACAATGTTGTGTTAGTTTATGCTGAATAACAAAGTGAATTAGCTATATGTATACATATATCCCCATATCCCCTCCCTCTTGAGCTTCCCTCCCACCCTCCCTATCCCACCCCTCTAGGTAGTCACAAAGCACTGAGCTGATCTCCCTGTGCTATGTGGCTGCTTCCCACTAGCTATCTGTTTTACATTTGGTAGTGTATATATGTCCATGCCACTCTCTCACTTCATCCCAGCTTACCCTTCCCCCTCCCCATGTCCTCAAGTCCATTCTGTACTTCTGCGTCTTTATTACTGTCCTGCCCCTAGGTTCATTAGAACCATTTATTGTTTTTAGATTCCATATATATATGTTAGCATACAGTATTTGTTTTTCTCTTTCTGACTTGCTTCACTCTGTATTACAGACTCTAGTTCCATCTATCTCACAACAAATAAGTCAATTTCATTTCTTTTTATGGCTGAGTAATATTCCATTGTATATGTGTGCCACATCTTCTTTATCCATTCATCTGTTGCCGGGCACTTAGGCTGCTTCCATGTCCTGGCTATTATAAATAGAGCTGCAATGAACATTGTGGTACATAACTCTATTTGAATTATGGTTTCCTCAGGGTATATGCCCAGTAGTGGGATTGCTGGGTTGTATGGTAGTTCCGTTTTTAGGTGTTTAAGGAACCTCCATACTGTTCTCCATAGTGGCTATATCAATTTACATTCCCACCAACAGTGCAAGAGGGTGCCCTTTTCTCCCCACCCTCTCCAGCATTTATTTTTTGTAGATTTCTTGATGGCCATTTTGACTGGTGTGAGGTGATACCTTATTGTAGTTTTGTTTTGCATTTCTCTAGTGATTAGTGATGTTGAGCATCCTTTCATGTGTTTGTTGGCCATCTGTATATCTTCTTTGGAGAAATGTCTATTTAGATCTTCTGCCCATTTTTGGATTGCATTGTTTGTTTATTTGATATTGAGCTGCACAAGCTGCTTGTATATTTTGGAGGTTAATCCTTTGTCAGTTGCTTTGCTTGCAAATATTTTCTCCTATTCTGAGAGTTGTTTTTTCATCTTGTTTATAGTTTCCTTTGCTGTGCAAAAGCTTTTAAGTTTCATTAGGTTCCATTTGTTTATTTTTGTTTTTATTTCCATTTCTCTAGGAGGTGGGTCAAAAAGGATCTTGCTGTGATTTCTGTCAAAGAGTGTTCTGCCTACGTTTTCCTCTAAGAGTTTTATAGTGTCTGGCCTTACATTTAGGTCTTTAATCCATTTTGAGTTTATTTGTGTGTGTGGTGTTAGGGAGTGTTCTAATTTCTTTTTTTTACATGTACCTGTCCAGTTTTCCCTGCACCACTTATTGAAGAGGCTGTCTTTTTTCCATTGTATATTCTAGCCTCCTTTATCAAAAACAGGTGACCATATGTGTGTGGGTTTATCTCTGGGCTTTCTATCCTGTTCCATTGATCTATATTTCGGTTTTTGTGCCAGTACCATACTGTCTTGATTACTGTAGCTTTGTAGAATAGCCTGAAGTCTGGGAGTGTGTTTGCTCCAGCTCCATTTTTCTTTCTCAAGATTGATTTGGCTCTTTGGGGTCTTTTGTGTTTCCATACAAATTGTGGAATTTGTTGTTCTAGTTGTGTGAAAAATGCCATTGGTAGTTTAATAGGGATTTCACTGAATCTGTAGATTGCTTTGGGTAGTATAGTCATTTTCACAATGTTGATTCTTCCAATCCAGGAACATGGTATATTTCTCCATCTGTTTGCATCATCTTTAATTCATCAGTGTTTTATAATTTTCTGAATACAAGCCTTTTGCCTCCTTAGGCAGGTTTATTCCTAGGTATTTTATTCTTTTTGTTGCAGTGGTAAATGAGAGTGTTTCCTTAATTTCTCTTTCACATTTTTCATGATTACTGTATAGGGACGCAAGAGATTTCTGTGCATTAAGTTTGTATCCTTCTACTCTACCAAATTCATTTATTAGCTCTAGTAGTTATCTGGTAGCACCTTTAGTATTCCCTATGTACAGTATCATGTCATCTGCAAACAGTGACAGTTTTACTTCTTTTTTTCCTATTTCAATTCCTTTTATTTCTTTTTCTTCTCTGATTGCTGTGGCTAAAACTTCCAAAACTATGTTGAATAATATTGGTGAGAGTGGGCAACCTTGTCTTGTTCCTGATCTTAGAGGAAATGGTTTCAGTTTTTCACCATTGAGAAAGATGTTGGCTATGGGTTTGTCATATATGGCCTTTATTATGTTGAGGAAAGTTCCCTCTATGCCTACTTTCTGGAGAGTTTTTTATAATAAATGGGTGTTGAATTCTGTTGTAAGCTTTCTCTGCATCTATTGAGATTATCATATGGTTTTTCTCCTTCGAATTGTTAATATGGTGTATCACATTGATTGATTTGCATTTATTGAGGAATCCTTGCATTTAAGTGGGGATAAACCACACTTGATCATGGTGCATGATCCTTTTAATGTGCTGTTGGATTCTGTTTGCTAGTATATTGTTGAGATTTTTGCATCTATGTTCATCAGTGATATTGGCCTGTAGTTTTCTTTCTTTGTGACATCTTTGTCTGCTTTTGGTATCAGGGTGATGGTGGCCTCGTAGAATGAGTTTGGGAGTGTTCCTCCCTCTGCTATATTTTGGAAGAGTTTGAGAAAGATAGGTGTTAGGTCTTCTCTAAATGTTTGATAGAATTTGCCTGTTAAGGCATCTGGTCCTGGGCTTTTGTTTGTTGGAAGATTTTTAATCACTGTTTCAATTTCATTACTTGTGATTGGTCTGTTTATATTTTCTATTTCTTCCTGATTCATTCTCCAAAGGTTGTGCTTTTCTAAGAATTAGTCATTTCTTCCAGGTTGTCCATTTTATTGGCATATAGTTGCTTGTAGTAATCTCTCATGATCCTGTGTATTTGTGCAATGCCAGTTGTAAATTCTCCTTTTTCATTTCTAATTCTGTTGATTTGAGTCTTCTCCTTTTTTTCTTGATGTGTCTAGCTAATGGTTTATCAATTTTTTGTATCTTCTCAAAGAACCAGCTTTTAGTTTTATTGATATTTGCTATTGTTTCCTTCAATTCTTTTTCATTTATTTCTGATCTGATCTTTATGATTTCTTTCCTTCTGCTAACTTTAGGGGGTTTTTGTTCTTCTTTCTCTAATTGCTTTAGGTGTAAGGTTAGGTTGTTTATTTGAGATTTTTCTTGTTTCTTGAGGTAGGATTGTATTGCTATAAACTTCCCTCTTAGAACTGCTTTTGCTGAATACCATAGGTTTTGGGTCGTGTTTTCATTGCCATTTGTTTCTATTTTTTGATTTCCTCATTGATCTCTTGGTTATTTAGTAGCATATTGTTTAGCCTCCATGTGTTTGTATTTTTTACATTTTTTCCTGTGATTGATATCTAGTTTCATATCAGAAAAGATACTTGATATGATTTTAATTTTCTTAAGTTTACCAGAGCTTGATTTGTGACCCAAAATATGATATATCCTGGAGAATGTTCCATGAGCACTTGAGAAGAAAGTTTATTCTGTTGTTTTTGGACCAAATGTCCTATAAATATCAATTAAGTCCATCTTGTTTAATGTGTGATTTAAAGCTTGTGTTTATTTATTTTCATTTTGGATGATCTGTCAGTTGGGGTGGGGTGTTAAAGTCCCCTACGCTTATTGTGTTACTGTCGATTTCCCTTTTTATGGCTGTTAGCATTTGCCTTATGTATTGAGGTGCTCCTATGTCAGGTGCATAAATATTTACAATTGTTATATCTTCTTTTTGGATTGATCACTTGATCATTATGTAGTGACCTTCTTTGTCTCTTGTAATAGTCTTTATTTTAAAGTCTATTTTTCCTGATATGAGAATTGCTACTCCAGCTCTCTTTTGATTTCCATTGGCATGGAATATCTTTTCCATCCCCTCACTTTCAGTCTGTACGTGTCCCTAGGTCTGAAGTGGGTCTCTTGTAGGCAGAATACATATGGGTTTTGTTTTTGTTTCCATTCAGCCAATCTATGTCTTTTGGTTGGAGCATTTAATCCATTTACATCTAAGGTAATTATCGATATGTATGTTCCTATTACCATTTTCTTAATTGTTTTTGGTGTGTTATTGTAGGTTTTTTCTTTCTCTTGTGTTTCCTGCCTAGAGAAGTTACTTTAGCATTTGCTGTAAAGCTGGTTTGGTGGTGCTGAATTCTTTTAGGTTTTGCTTGTCTGTAAAGTTTTTATTTGTCTGCCGAATCTGAATGAGATCCTTGCTGGGTAGAGTAATCTTGGTTGTAGGTTCTTCCCTTTCATCACTTTAAATATGTCCTGCCACTCCCTTCTGGCTTACAAAGTTTCTGATGAAAGATCAACTCTTAACCTTATGGGGATTCCCTTGTACGTTATTTGTTGTTTTTCTCTTGCTGCTTTTAATATTTTTTCTTTGTATTTAATTTTTGATAGTTTGATTAATATGTGTCTTGGTGTGTTTCTCCTTGGATTTATGCTGTATGGGACCCTCTGTGCTCCTTGGACTTGATTTCCTATTTCCTTTCCCATATTAGGGAAATTTTCAACTATAATCTCTTTAAATATTTTCTCAGTCCCTTTCTTTTTCTCTTCTTCATCTGGGACCCCTATAATTCTAATGTTTGTGCGTTTAATGTTGTCCCAGAGGTCTCTGAGACTGTCCTCAATTCTTTTCATTCTTTCTTCTTTATTCTGCTCTGTGGTAGTTATTTCCACTATTTTATCTTCCAGGTCACTTATACATTCTTATGCCTCAATTATTCTGCTATTGATTCCTTCTAGAGAATTTTAATTTCATTTATTGTGTTATTCATCATTGTTTGCTGTTTAGTTCTTCTAGGTCCTTGTTAAATGATTCTTATATTTTCTCCATTCTGTTTTCAAGATTTTAGATCATCTCTAACTTTCATTACTCTGAATTATTTTTCAGATAGAGTGCCTATTTCCCCTTCATTTGTTAGGTCTGGTGGGTTTTTACCTTGCTCCTTCATCTGCTGCATATTTATCTGTCTTCTCATTTTGCTTAATTTAGTTTGTTTGGTGTCTCCTTTTCACAGGCTGCAGGTTTGTTTATCTTGTTGTTTTTGGTGTCTGCCTCCAGTGGGTAAGGTTGGTTCAGTGGGTTGTGTAGTCTTCCTGGTGGATGGGATTGGTTCCTGTGTTCTGGTGGATGAGGCTGGATCTTGTCTTTCTTGTGGGCAGGACCACATCCAGTGGTGTGTTTTGGGGTGTCTGTGACCTTATTATGATTTTAGGCAGCCTCTCTGCTGATGGGTGGGATTGTGTTCCTGTCTTGTTCGTTGTTTGACATGGGGTGTCCAGCACTGGAACTTACTCGTTGTTGAGTGGAGCTGTGTCTTATTGTTGCGATGGAGATCTCTGGGAGAACTCTCTGCTATTGATATTACGTGGGGCTGGGAGGTCTCTGGTGGCCCAATGTCCTGATCTTGGCTCTCCCACCTCAGAGGCTCAGGCCTGACACCTGGCCGGAGCACCAAGACCCTGTCAGCCACACAGCTCAGAAGAAAAGGGAGAAAAAAAGAAAGAAAGAAAACAATAATAAAATAAATTTATTAAAATAAAAATTTTTAATTACCAAAATTAAATTTTAAAAATAATAAAAAGAGAAAAGAGCAACTAAACTAATAAACAAATCCACCAATGATAACAAGCACTAAAAACTAAACTAAGATAAGCATAAAAACCAGAAACTAGTCAGTTGCATACAGCAAACCCCAAGTCTATAGTTGCTCCTGAAGTCCACTGCCTCAATTTTGGGATGATTTGTTGTCTATTCAGGTATTCCACAGGTGCAGGGTACATCAAATTGCTTTTGGGGATTTAATCCACTGCTCCTGAGGCTGCATGGAGAAACTTCCCTTGCTATTCTTTGTCCTCACAGCTCCTGGGTTTCAGCTTTGGGTTTGGCCCTACCGCTGCATGTAGGTCGCCCTCTGGCGTCTGTTCTTCACCCAGACAGGAGCGGCTGATTAGGGGGCTCTGGCTCACTCAGGCTGGGGAGAGGAAGGGGTACAGAATGCGGGGCAAGCCTGTGGTGGCAGAGGCCGGCGTGATGTTGCAACAGCCTGAGGTGTGCTGTATGTTCTCCTGGGGAAGTTGTCCCTGGATCATGGGACCCTGGCAGTAGCAGGCTGCACAGGCTCCCGGGAGGGGAGGGGAGGTGTGGATAGTGACCTGTGCTTGCACACAGGCTTCTTGGTGGTTGCAGCAGCAGCGTTAGCATTTCATACCTGTCTCTGGTATCCGTGCTGATAGCCATAGCTCTTGCCCATGTCTGAAGCTCGTTTAGGTGGTACTCTGAATCTCTTCTCCTTATGCACCCCGATACAGTGGTCTCTTGACTCTTAGGCAGTTCCAGACTTTTCCCCGGACTCCCTCCCGGCTAGCTGTGGGGCACTAACCCCCTGCAGGCTGTGTTCACGCCACCAACCCCAGTCCTCTCCCTGGGATCCGACCTCTGAAGCCCAAGCCTCAGCTCGCAGCCCCCGCCTGCCCCGGCGGGTGAGCAGACAAGCCTCTGAGTCTGGTGAGTGCTGGTCAGCACCGATCCTCTGTGCGGGAATCTCTCTGCTTTGCCCTCTGCACCCCTGTTGCTGCACTCTTCTCCATGGGTCTGAAGCTTCCCCGCCCCCCCCACCCCTCGTCTCTGCCAGTGAAAGGGCTTTCTAGTGTGTGGAAACTTTTCCTTCTTCACAGCTCCCTCCCAGAGGTGCAGGTCCCGTCCCTATCCTTTTGTCTTTGTTTTTTCTTTTTTTCCTTTTTCCCTACCAAGGTACATGGGGAGTTTCTTGCCTTTTGGGAAATCTCAAGTCTTCTGCCAGCATTCAGTAGTTGTTCTGTAGGAGTTGTTCCACGTGTAGATGTATTTTTGATGTATTTGTGGGGAGGAAGGTGATCTCCATGTTTTACTCCGCTGTCATCTTGAAGGTCCTTCCAAATTTGGTTTTTTGCTCTCCAAACATGTTATACCTTCTATTGAACATTTTGAATATTGCATAGGTGTGTATTTATTCTGGGTCTGACAGCTAGAAATGGGAGATTTATTAAAGTAAGTTTCTTTTTTTTCCCAATTAATTAACTAATTAATTTTTGGCTGTGTCGGGTCTTAGTTTCAACACACGGGATCTTCATTGCAGTGCACAGGCTTCTCTCCAGCTGTGTTGTGCAGGCTTCTCACCAGTTAAATCATGAGGGCTCTGTAGTTGCGGTGTGGAGGCTTAGTTGCCCTGCAGCATGTGAGATCTTAGTTCCCCAACCAGGGATCCAACCCTTGTCCCCTGCATTGGAAGGTGCATTCTTTACCACTGGACCACCAGGGAAGTCCCAAAAGTAAGATTATTTCTATCTGACCTCACATCCTCAGATACTATTTAATGTTGCTCAGGATTTAGACAGCAGACGTAACTTTATGTAAATAAGTATATATCTCAGGTTTCCACACAAGTATGCCTAGAAGAATTCCACTACCTACCAGTCTCCATCAAAATCCTTTGTTTCTTTGCAAATGCAACCACAGAGAGTAGATAAAAGATATAAATTCACACATTTCAAATATAAGGCCCAAGTTCACTCTTAGAGTCACTAGCAACTACTACCTCATGACACCACATAAAGGTCTTGACCTGACCAAATTTGAGAAAAATCATGCAAAGTTTATTTCAGGAAAAAAAAAAGAATAATAGAATTTGTAAACTATGCAATGATTCCCTAAAATATATATGAAAATAAATACTATCACATTATCAAGCTTTAGGGAAAAAACACACAAAAAAATAATTTCTTTCATTATTTTAAAATATTTAAAGCCTAACCTCCCTGGAGAAACTTTTGTGAAAGATTTCATTCCTGATGGTCCTAAATATTCACTTGAGAAAAAATTGGAAGTAATTTCAGATATTGTGAAGCACCATATTAATAATTTTAATAAGGATGTCAAATCTCAAGGTTTTCAAAATCATTACATTTTATATTTTAGGTTTCATTTTTGTTATTTATAAAGAATTAATCATAAAATAATTTTCCCTCAATTCCTGTTTTATGTGGATGACATGACTAAATATCTCATTGAAGAATCAGCATTATTTTATAAATAAATGAAGACTACCATAAAAGTTGATGAATTCTTTGGATCAAAGGAGCCATAATTGGGATGGGGGAGGGGTGTACAAAATTGAACGCTAACCAGTACTTCAAAATGTTGGATTGGTGATTGACGTTTTTGTTAATATCAAAATTAAGACAAAAAAAAATACCCGTTTTCAGGATGAAATGTGTCATTTACCACCAAGCATTGGTTTTCAAAACTGCATGTTTCACAAGATGTAAGAAAATCTGAACTTTCTAATCAAATAACACAATCATACTGGAAGAAAAAAAGAGATTAAATACTGAAACTTTTGCTTTCTTTTTAAATATCATAATGTAAAATAAAAGTTTTTTATTCCATACCGAGGTTCATTGGTTTTTAAAAAGAAATATGCTAAAATATGCAATTATCCTATTTTTAGAATGCTGAGGTAGGATGATTGAACTGTTTCAGTTATACAGGTGCAGAGTAACATTAATTGACTAACTTAAACAATCTTAAAAAAATGACAACTTACAAGAGAACGAGGCAAACAGTAGTTTGCATGAAGATTTGAAAACTTGAAGCTTCGAGTATCAAACAGAAATATTATAGAACGTTATTTATAATTCAAATTTTTATTGAAAAGTACTAAAAATTAGTAATACAATTCTCTTAATTTTATTGACTTGGTGAAGTGCCCAGGGACAAGACTATTTAACTTAATTTTTATGGAAAAAAATCTAGTTTCAATAGCCTTGCTGCAGGATGACCTCAGATGAAATTTTTCTTGTTTTAACTGAGCATCCCAGTTGGCAGTTTGTAAAGAACCAGTTTGTGGGATAATTATTGTGAGATTTTGTTAAAATTATCTTTACTCAGTGACCTTTCATTTTATCTGAAATACATGAAGGCATATGTTGAATATAACTGTTATCTATCAATTGTTATAAAATAGATAATAAAATACATTATTCATGTTATTAATTTTATTTTCTTTCATTGCTACCTTTATCCAAATATTTTTAAGAGCACAGCAACTAAAACTGATTTCATAACTTGTGTAGTGTAGTAGGTCGCATAAAATAATGAAACATATACCAAGTTTTATTCTATCTTATAAACCAGATTTATAGGAGTGTATTTATAATCAATGGAATAAAGCTAATGCTCTCACTCATACAATCCCTAAGTATTTCCCTAAACATGAGTTCTCATGGTCAAGTGTCTTTGTAAAATGTGCAAAAGCAGGATATTTTAATCACAATTTTTTAAGTCCTTAAAAAGACTCTTTCTGATTCAACTTCCCATCTGTCAGAATCCCCTATCAGGTGACTAATATTACAATTGAGATGGTGTGAAGAGGTGATTAAAGAAAACATACCTAAAAGTATATTTTTAAAATAATGTGTAATTAACATTTATTATATGTTTGCTGCTCTTCTAGGGTCTTTGGAAATAATCTCATTTATTTTCCATTAAAATACTGTGTATCACATAGTCTTATAATTATTTAAAGGAAATTATTTTCAGAATAAAGGTAATTATGTTTAATTTATTAATCAAGATACAGAAGCAGACTATATTATTAAAACAAACTTTTGACTTTGATGGTATATTAATTTTTCATGACAGATTAGACAGAAAATTTATATATCATTTGTTTTGCTCTAGTTATTGGTTCAAGTTCTAATTGGAATTACGGAAATAAAACTGAGAACATGAGAAATATGTAGACTATCAATTTGCCATTCTGAGGAATTCTGAATGATAGAAAGCAGATATATATATATTCACACATATACACACATACATTTACATATGTAGTATTTGTCTATCTATCTTACATATGAAATATATCTCACAAATAAAATAAGACATCATCCGGGCTTCCCTGGTGGTGCAGTGGTTGAGAGTCCACCTGCCGAGGCAGCGGACACGGGTTCGTGCCCTGGTCCGGGAAGACCCCACATGCCGCGGAGCAGCTGGGCCCGTGAGCCATGGCCGCTGAGCCTGCGCGTCCGGAGCCTGTGCTCCGCAACGGGAGAGGCCACAACAGTGAGAGGCCCGAGTACCGCAAAAAAAAAAATAAAAAAAGACATCAAAAGCAGTTATGGGTCTTTCCAGGGAAAACATGGAGAGACCCCATAGCTGGAGACAATCAATACACAGGACTGTGTCTTTCTTTGACATTTAAGAACAGTATGGAAACCCCAGATAGAGTTGTGCCTGTTTACCTTTTCTCTGCAGAAGGTATCTAAGAAAGTGGGTTTGTGCTGGAAGAAGGTAGTATTAAGTAATACTTAATGGTAGTATTAAGGCCAAGGAGAGAGAAAAGAACCTCATAAGACTGCAACAAATTTAGAGCAGGAAAAAAATTTAAACTATAGCTCTAGCATGAAGTGAAGTACAAAATAACACGTAATACAGAAAGTTTTTTGGTTTATTTTTATCCAAAGATTTCACACCAGGAATTGAGTACTACCTAAATTTGAGGTAGTACCTAGGTAATACTCAAATTTAGTACTCAAATTTAGGTAGTACCTAAATTTGAGGAAACAAAAGATTAAGTATAAGTATACAATCACTGTAACCACTGAGAGATACACACTATGCACCCCCCCACACACACATACACAGAAGAGTCACGTCTGTGCAGTCAGCCAGTGGGAATGGTTTAGGGAATGGAAGCAGTGGCAAAGCTGAGAATCTGTCTCTTTTTTTTTAACCTCTGGTACTGTTTTACAATGTATCACTCTGTATATTTTGTTAGCTTTAAATTCCTTTTTTCACATTTGTGTACATCTGTAAGACAGTCTGCTAAGACGTTGCTTCGGCATCTGACCACTAGGGGGTGGCCTCATTGCATATATTACTGTACAGTCAGTACAGCAGTGATCTTGATAGGGAGTGCAGTGAGATAAATTTTATTTTTGGCTAAATTCAATTCTGAATTTGTTTTGCTATTGTAATATTTTTAACGTCGGACCCGAGGATTTGACATCAGTGCATTCTTCACTATGAGACATAAAGCCACTTTCTCTAAGTCCTTTTAATGTTCAGACATGTTGGAGTGTTCCCTGAAAAGAACAGAAATCTAAGCTTAAATAGTTCTTACTAATTTTGCCTCAGTTTTTTGTTCTCTTCAGGAAACACATAAACCCTCATGGGTATGTGACATCAATTATTTCAGTTTCACATAGTTGCTTATATTTATTTTGTATTACTTTAAGAAAATTTCCAAAATTTATGTAAACTGATTATAACATGTTATAAAATTTAAAATATTCGAAATTTTAATGTGAAAACAATTTGTTAGCCTATTTTTTTTTATTATTATTATTTTTATTATTTTTTTTTGCGGTACGCGGGCCCCTCACTGTTGTGGCCTCTCCCATTGTGGAGCACAGGCTCCAGACGCGCAGGCTCAGCGGCCATGGCTCATGGACCCAGCCGCTCCATGGCATGTGGGATCTTCCTGGACCGGGGCACGAGCCCGTGTCCCCTGCATCGGCAGGCAGACTCTCAACCACTGCGCCACCAGGGAAGCCCTGTTAGCCTATTTAAAAGTATTAAATTTTACTCTCTTATCACTAGTGTGAAGAATCGATTCTTTTTATCTGTTAATCTACTTGCATTTTATACATTCTTAATAATTCATTTTCATTCAAATTTTGTATTACATTTACAATTACTAGTGACAAACAGCCTGTCATAATGTTCCAGTATGCCTTTCCTTAACAAAGTAATGAAATAACTTGCTGAAATTTATATGAAAATACTGAGTATTATATTTCCATGAGAGCAATGAGATTAAATGAACTCTGTTTCTTATATTTAAGAAATTATCAATGCAAAAATTCAAAATCATTATTAAATTATTAGTATAACATAAATATAATGTTTAGTCTTAGAAAATGTCAGGACAAATTTTGAACAACTTTAAAATGCAGAAAATATTGGTGGTATATTGAGATTACCCATTCAAGTAATCTACATCTTTCATGGTCTTTGAACTATTTTGAAATTTTGTAAGTTATCGAAAAATGATAATAGTGCAAATGATTCCTGTTCATAAAATGGCAGTTGTGTCCAGTGAAATGCAATTGATTATTGCCCTGAGGAGAGACCTTTTAAAGAATCTTTTCACAAATTTATTTTAGAATTTGGTTCCTATGTAGGTATGAATCTTCGAATTTTCCTTTGAACAGTTTTTAATGGTTTCCACATTCAGTATTGAGTTAAAATGTTTGACACATTTTCATCTTATATTTTTATAAGTTATGATTTTGCCATTTTCTAACAATTATTAATATGTTTATGAGTTAAAACAATGGATGAAGATTCAGATCAACAATAGTCAGGTTCCATTAAAACACAAACTACCACAAAATTTTTAAAGAATTGTTATCAAGAAATGTCAGCTGGGCTTCCCTGGTGGCGCAGTGGTTGAGAGTCCGCCTGCCGATGCAGGGGACACGGGTTCGTGCCCCGGTCTGGGAAGATCCCACATGCCGCTGAGCGGCTGGGTCCGTGAGCCACGGCTGCTGAGCCTGCACGCCTGGAGCCTGTGCTCCGCAACGGGAGAGGCCACAACAGTGAAAGGCCCGCGTACTGCAGGAAAAAAAAAAAAAAAAAGAAATGTCAACTAAGATGTGAATTCTTTTAAATATATTAACATACAATATTAGTTTCACCAAGAAAAACCTTTTAACAAGTAATTTCTTTACTGAGCCATGGGTTTGCGAGCTCAGCTTTGCACATAAATATTAATAACTCCCCACAATCAATATGTGTAATACATATCGTATTTTTCAATAATTTAGAATTAAATACATATGGGTTTTAGATATCAGCATTATACTTAGATAGTGAGAGATGTAGAGATATATATTAATACTATTGCAATATAGTACAGTCATATTTCTCTTGTCCTCTCTTCCCCAACTTGCTCCCTTCTAAATACTATTGCAACAAGTCTAAAGAATAAATTTTATGATACAGATACAGGTATGGGGGAATTTACTTCCAAGTATCCTCAGATTTGTTTTTCTGACACCATAGTTACATTTTGATGTATTACTGGGCAATGTATAAGTGTATCTACAAGAGTAGATCCTCTACCATATGACCCAACAATCCCACTCCTGGGCATATACCTGGAGAAAACCATAATTCAAAAAGATACATGCATCCCAGTGTTCACTGCAGCACTATTTACAATAGCCAGGACATGGAAGCAACCCAAATGTCCATCAAAAGAAGAATAGATAAAGAAGATGTGATACATATATACAGTGGGATATTACTCAGCCATAAAAAAGGAACGAAATTGTGCAATTGCAGAGACGTGGACTTAGAGACTGTCATACAGAGTAAAATAAGTCAGAAAGACAAAAACAGGTATCGTATAATATTGCTCATATATGGAATCTAGAAAAGTGATACAGATGAACTTATTTGCAAAGCAGAAATAGACACACAGACATAGAGAACAGACGTATGGATACCAGGGAGAAAGGGGATGGTGGGATGAAGTGGGAGAATGGGATTGACATATATATATACTACTATGTATAAAATAGATAACTAATGAGAACCTACTATATAGCACAGGGAACTCTACTCAATGTTCTGTGGTGACCTAATTTGGAAGGAAATCAAAAAAAGAGGGGATATATGTATACATAAAACTGATTCACTTTGCTGTACAGCAGAAACTAACACAACATTGTAAAGCAACTATACTCCAATAAAAATTTTTTAAAAATTAAAAAAAAGAGTAGATCCTCAGTGTTAGGGTGTGCTATGTGAGTGCAAAAGAGCTTATTCTCCCTGGGGATGGCCCACATTGCAGAGCCATTTTGAAATTTCAGCTTCAAACAAATACTATTCCTTCTAAACTGAACAATTCTTGAGCCTTGTATTACATGACAGCTCTACTGCCAAAGTTAGATCTATGGTGGCCCATGGTTGCTGGCTGAGCCGCATTAAGGTTCAAGCCAGTGAAGCACTCACCCATGTCAACAATCTTTAGGGTACTAAACTCTCCCTGGACTTCTAAAAAACCACTGGAAGTAGCTGCTGATGAAGAAATGTAGTAATCAGCCTAAGAGGATGTTAAGATGGGACTCTTAAAATTTGTGTCTACTGAAAAGAGAACATTTAATGTGACACACTCCACATTCTAAATCAAGTGCAAAACCTCTGACGTGGACTTGTAAAGTAGGTGATGTTCAAATAGTCCCTTGGTTCAGTGATTGTCAGTTAAGAGCAATTTTGCACCCTATGGGATATTACCAATGTCTAGAGACATTTTTGAAGTTCAAGACTTGGGTTTTGGGGGAAAGCTGCTACTGTCATCCATTGAGTAGATTGGGAGATATGTTAAACATTCAATAATGCACGTGATAGACCTCTATAAAAAATTAGCCCAAAAAGTAGTGCTGATTTTCAGAAACCCTGGCTTAGCATAAGAATTTTCTTTGTTTGTTGAAGTATAATTGACATACAATATTATATTAGTTTCAGCTGTACAGCTCAACATTTATATACATTACAAAGTGATCACCACAGTAAGTCTACTAATCTATCACCATGTAAAGTTATTACATTATAGTTGACTATATTCCCTATACTGTACATTATATCCCTATGTCTTATTTATTTTATGACTGGAAGTTTGTATCTCTTAATCTCCTTCAACTATTCTGTTCATTCCCTACCCTGTTCCCTCTGGCAAACACCAATTTGTTCTCTGTATCAATTAGTCTGTTTTCTTTTGGTTTGGTTTGGTTTTTTGATGGTTTTCTTTGTTAGATTACACATATAAGTGAAATCACTTGGTGGTATTTGTCTTTGTCTGTTTGACATATTTCACTTAGCATAACATTCTCTAGGTCTATCCATGTTGTTGCAAATGGCAAGAGTCCATTCTTTTTTATGGCTTACTAATATTCCATTGTATATTTATATATCACATCTTCTTTATCCATTCATCTATTGGTGGACACTTAGGTTGCTTCCATATCTTGGCTATTGTAAGTAACACTGCTATGAACATAAGTGCATATATGTCATCCAATTAGCTTTTTTATTTTCTTTGAATAGATACCCAGAAGTGGAATTACTGTTTTAATTTACTATTATTTTAATTTTTTGTGCCACCTCCATACCATTTTCCATAGTGGCTGAACTAACTTACATTCCCACCAGTGGTGTACAAGGGTTTCTTTTTCTCCATACCCTCAGTAGCACTTGTTATTTGTTATCTTTTTGATAATTGCCATTCTGAAAGGTGTGGTGTGATATCTCATTGTGGTTTTGATTGCATTTATTTCCCTAATAATTAGTAGTAGTGAGCATCTTTTCATTTGCCTGTTGGCCATCTTTATGTCTTCTTTGGAAAAATGTCTGTTCAGGCCTCTGCCCATTTTTTAATTGGATTTCTTGTTCCTTTCGATATTGAGTTGTCTCAGTTCTTTGTATATTTTGGATTTTAACCTTTTATTGGATATATCATTTGTAAATATAATTTCCCATTCAGTAGCCTGTTATTTTGTTTTGTCGAAGGTTTCCTTTGCTGTGCAAAAGCTTTTTAGTTTGACATAGTCCCATTTGTTTATTTTTGCTTTTGTTTCTCTTACCTGAGGAGACAGATCCAAAAAGATATTGCTAATATTGATGGCAAAAAGTTTACTGCCTATGTTTTCTTCCAGGAGTTTTATGGTTGGTTTTACATTTAAGTCTTTAATCCATTTTTAGTTTAATTTTGTACATGGTATAAGAAAGTGCTCCAGATTCTCTTTTACATGTATCTGTCCAGTTTTCCAACAGCATTTATTGAAGAGACTATCTTTTCCCCATTTTATATTCTTATCTCTTTTGTCATAGAGTAATTGAGCATATAGGTATGGGCCCAGTTCTGTATTCTATATTCTTTTCCATTGATCTATGTGTTTGTTTCCATTGATCTATGTGTTCCATTGATCTATGTGTTTGTTTTTGTGCCAGTGCCAAACCGTTTTGATTACTGTAGCCTTGTAGTATAGTTGAAATCAGGAAATGTGATGTTTCCTGCTTTGTCCTTCTTAAGATTGTTTGGCTATTTGGGGTCTTTTTTTGATTCAATATTAATTTTAGAATTATTTTTTCTACTTGTATGAAAGTTGCCATTGGTATTTTATAGGGATTTCACTGAATCTGTAGATTGCCTCTTTGTGTAGAAGGGTGCTATATAAATAATAATTGAAGTAATTAATAAATTAAGGAATCCTTAATGTTGTGTGTTCAGTGATAGGTGAAAGAGCTCTGGTCTCTTCCCTTATGTAGCACACAGTCTATTAATATAAACAGATTGAGTCCTAACAATGTGATTGCTATTGTACTAGAGATTAGGTATACACAGACAAATAAAACTAACATTGACCTAACCATGATGGAGTTTATAATCTAAAGTTCCAGATTAATAGTGAATCATGGCAGAAAAATAATGACCCTGATATCAGTTGAAATATTATCAGAGTGTCACAATCAAGCATGATAGTTTCTGGAAGTTTCTAGTAGATACTCTATATTGTCATGAAAATCATTTGAAACTTTCAAATAAGGCATAAAGGTGGGCAGCAAATCCTTCTAATACTGTGTATGGCCAAAGTCACCTGATGATTATCTAGGGGAATGTAATTAAATCAACTCACAGTTTACTATTTATTAAAGGTCCCAGATTCCATGTTAACTTGTAGACTTTTGGCCCTTTTGTAGAGATGCAAATAATTTTCCTCTGGTTAAACAGATAACTCTAAAGATTTATGGCCCTTTTAGACATAAACCAGTTTTGTATCTAATCCAGAAATCTTTTCCTAGCATTGCTTATATACACCTAATCCATAATGCTCTCCAAACTGGCCGTAATATCTTATTTATTCTCTCTTTAAATAATGAGTTAAATAAAAGATTGATGGGTGTTTGTTTTATATTTTTCTGAGAGTCATGACTTTTACCTTTTTGAAAATTACACCTAACAATATCAAGTTTAAGGCAAATACATTTTTATAACTACTTGACTAATAGGTTTTTATTTTAATCAAGAATGATTATCAAAATTTTATCAATTTATTATCTATAACGTCTATCAATATGGTAAAAAATTTCATTTTAATATCTTAAATATCTCTTAAATTAGTGAAATATTATGTAGCTCTTTTTAAAGCTGAGCAACCCTTATATTTATGATATAAATAATATGTTTTAAAAGTATTATTTTAATATACTCCTAGATTCAATTTGGTAATACTGTATTTAGAAATTTTTGTGTCTAAATTAGTACTTGTTTAGTTTCTTTAATTTTAATTTTGTGTATGATACTTGTGATTTTTGTTTTTGTAGAAATGGTTGGTGAACTTCTATCCCCCATCCCCACCCCAATATTCTGGAATAGTTTAAGCAAAGATGAATCCTGTCCTATGTCTTTGATGATCTGATAGAATTTTCCTTTTTGAAAAATATAAATGTATTACATTTTTAATTTTCTCTATGGATATTGGCCTACTCAGTTTTCTACCTGATATTAAGTCCTTTTAAAAATATAGGTTGTTTTAGTACATTGTCCATTTTAACTAGATGATCACATTTATTGATATCATGATATAAGTGGTATTCTTTTATTAATTTAAACATATTATGTAAGAAATACTTATACACATATCTGTGTATAATTCCATCCTGATGGGTGTTTATGTGTGTATGTGTGTTTTATTTTATATGAATGGATAAGAATAAGCATATTTTTCTATAACTTGCTGGTTTACATGTCTCAATTTAGAATATGCCCCTCAAATCTCTCCATGTCAGTTTATGTAAATTGCCTTCATTTTTCTTTTAATGCTGCATGTTTTACATAGGGTCTAGATGTTATCTTTATAATTACTTTTATTAGATGCAATATGCTTTTTTTTGGACTTCTTCAGAGGTTAATTTTCATCTTTATATCTTATTTTAATATTTATTAGCAATTTTAATATACCTTCCATATGATATTCTTAATTACATCCCTTTTAACAAATCCTTATCCTACATGGTTGTAAATATATAAGGCTTGTAATATCCAGTTGGCAGAGAAAATAATGTGCTATTTTGCCACTACCTTTGATTTTACTTGGGTTCCTAATGTTTCTGCCTCATCTATGATTTTTTCCATCTTTTTAAAAAATTATCTTTGCTTTGAATCAGTGTCATTCCCTGGAAAAGAAAGCGATATAATTCCATAGAAGGATTGCTGACTGCAAAATCACATTATGCTTCATATCATCACATTTTAAAAGTAACAATTAGAGGTGATGACAGAGTGTTCTACAAAATATATATTGCCTCATAATGAAGCAGACATATTAGAGAAAAACCTTGACAAAATGCCACCCCTATTCCCACAATAACTCCCTGCCTGGATTTTTCATGCTAGCCAAAAAAATGTTAACACATAGTCAACACTCAGAATTGACATTTCCATGCTGAATAATTACATTTTTAAGCCAAGATTATTTTAGTTATAAGTAACAGAAACCGATTTAAAAATTATTACAAAAAAGCAGGAATACAGGGAAATCCTATGGATTTTAACTGCAGGAAGCTTTTCCCAGTGTCTGCGGTCAGGTACCAGGAATCCACCAGTAATTGAAACTGCTGTTTCTGTTTCTGTTACTCTTTTTCTTTGTCTCACTCATGGAAACTTACCACTTATCTCACTTATCTGTTTTTCTACCTGTTTCATTTGTTTTCCTGAAGAATGTTTTTCTCTACTTCCCCATACCAAACAATCATTTTACAGGTTCTGTTTTCAAAAGTAACTAGTATTCACTCATAAGCCTATAAAAAGAAAATTGCACTGGAATAGTTAAACAAGCAAGGAAGAGTTTATTCAAGGCTACTGTAAAAGGAAGTGAGATTGACCTCAACTCTGCTGCAACAAAGGATAGTTTTAAGTGCTGGGGTGAGCTAAGTACTAAGTACTGGGTGGAAAAGGTACTAGAGGATGTTAGTGGGGGTGTTGATCAGTAGGATGCGTTGAGCGTGATGAGTTATTCCTGAATTTGCAAACGTTTTCTCTGCGATTAGGCCCCATAAGTTTGCTAACTGGCACCCACTGAAGTTAGCCTTGTCATCTTCCAAAGCAATTGGGAGAGAAGGGTGCTGTCCTCCTTGATGTTTGCCTTTCAAGTGGTGGCTCTCTGGTCCTTGAGAAAAATGTTCCTGGGTTATAAAACTGGCGGGAGGCTGGGAGAAGATTTATGCACCTTTCAAAGGGGCAGAGAAATAGTTTTAAATTACAAGTTTTCTAAAGTAAGTGCTCTAAGGAAAGGGAGGTCAGTAGCCTATAGTCTGGAAGCAACATCGCTAATGTTTAGTCAAGCTGAGGGGAATGTTAAGACCCTCTTGGGCAAGTCCAAAGTTGCAAGCATCTTTCAGTCAGGATTCCAGATTCTCAAGTGAGTAAAATTCATTTGCTCATGAGAGGTTTCATGTCTAACCCAGGTCCAATCAAAATTAGCTATTCAAGTAGTATAACATGGCTTTCAGAGGAGGGCAGTTCTCAGAGGCATGGTTTATAGCTGTGCAGGTCTGCAAAGGCAGATACTGCAAACATTTGCTGCACTATTGCCCTGAAATGATTGTTTATCATTTTGCAAGTTTAAAGCATTAAAGTTGAATCTCCCAAGAAGCCCATAGAATAAGAAATTTTAAGAAGCAAAGATAATAATGTGCCTTAGTTCTCTGCAACCAGTTAACAGAATATGCATGTTGACAAAATGTGGTAAAACTGGGAAAAAAATATGTAGTTTGTGTATAATCTAATGAGTACTTGAGATTCTTTTTCTTTACTTCTATGAGATGGTATTGTGTTTCTCTGAGATTGAATCTCTGAGATTTATTGGCCACAGGATACTAGATGATGAATATATGAAAATATTGATCAGTCATACTTTCAATAAATATATGAGTGTGTTTGAGCTAAGAACTGTGTATACACAGATCAGAAGACTCAGACTCCCAAATGGCAATTTTAAAACACTGTGGAAGAACAAAATAAGACAGATGCCAAGAGTCAGATGGAAATAAAATGGAGGGCTATCCAGTCTAGCTGGAAAGGCAGAAGAGAAAGGCAGTTCTCTGAAGGAGGCAATCCTGAACTGAATAAGGGCAAGAGGAAGAGTACCACATGTGGAGGGTACAGAGTGAGTAAAGAGACAACACAAGGTGGATGGAGAATTACAAAACTTATTGTGCAGCAAGAAATTAAATTCCAAGTCAGGAAGTGATGAGAAATGAGACTGGAGAAATAGGCTAGATTACAGAAGACTCATATATGTCTTATTAAAAACTTTGAATTTTTATATGCAGATCTCACCAGGTAGTGGCCACTTGTGAAAACCTACTTTAGCTCTTGCAGTTGTTCCAAATGTTGTTTCCATCATGGCATATATTAAAAGTAATAAAATTCATGCATCACCTGAAAAAGGGAAGAGGCCTCAATCTGTCTTGCCTCAACCCCTCTCCTGCCTCAGAACCCCATCTGGCTGCACCAAGGACAATGGTAATCAGTTGGCATAACAGTAGTGTGCTGTAGTTGTCCAGTTTAAGGCTTTGGAATGCCACTACTTAGAGGGAAGATTGCGGGTTACAAGCTGGAAGGCAAGGAGAGAAGTTTGGGGCAAGGTAATGGCTTATAAGAGCTCACGCTAGAAATAAGAAGTATGACTAAGAGAAAGTAGTAAATGTGCAGAAGATGTATGGACTCATTTAAAAAATGTTTAGGAGTTAAACTTGACAGAGCTTAGTGATTGATGGCTGTGCAGAATGAAGGATAGGATGTAGTCCAGGATGACTCTGCCCTATCATTTAATAGCAATGCCAGAATATTTTTACATACCAGGGCTATAGTGTTTTTCACATTGGTTATAGACAAGTTGATCCAAAGTATAGTGGGAAAGAGAAGTGTCAGCAGAAAAAGAGTACGCAGGAAAAACAGAAAGAAAGAAAGAAATCATGGGGTGTGGGGGGATAATGTAGAGACTTAAAATGCAAGGCATATTTAGAGACGACAGCAATTAATTCCACAAGATTAAAGTGGGTGAATATGAGGCTTGGAAGGTAGATTTAGCCCTGTTAGTTGAAAGCTAGAAAGCTCTGCTATAGAAATAGCCACCTGGGGCTATGGGACTCTCTTCTCATGGAGAGGAAACAGGATTAACTTTGTTGCATTGCTGGACTGAAGAAGCTCCTAGGATCCTTAGATTATTTGGAAGAAGTCCAGAGGTTCGGAGTATAAAATTCAGTCTCTCTTTCTCTCTCTCTCTCTCTCTTTCTCCCCTGCTTTCCTGTTAGTTTATATAATGTCAGGTAAACTATTCTTTACACAGTGGCAATGCAACCCTTCACCCCTGGCTTCTTAATAACTGCCATCTTAGAAAGAAAGAGATCTTTACTCTCTCTGTAAAACTACTCTGAAAATTAGCATGCAAATAATGTAACAAATTTATTCTCAGTTTCTGTATTTTTCTACCCTCATGGACCCAAAACAAAATTCATGCACCGGTATAGTTTTGCAGACCACACTTCGAATTGCACTAGGTCTAGTGATATTCCACCATTTCAAAAACCATCAAACCCAAAGCTGAACTTCTCTGAATGTAGTGGGAAAGGTGTCTGAATAGCCTTACTTATTATTTGCCTCATGCTATACAGAAGGAGGCAGAGTCCCAGTTTTATAGCCTCACTGGATGGGAAAGTGGTCGGTCCTCAAGATCCTTTCTTTACCAGAAGAAAGGTTTGGACAAAAACAGCAAGTGCCTTTACGGTAAGCGTAAGGAAAATATACATAGGCCCTGCCCTTTCAGGGTGGATTCATTAGAATATGACCCAGAAACAGATAACTAGGTGCAGAGCAGTCTTCTAGGTCTAAGACCTTAGGACAAGTTCGTTCTTTTGCCTTTTTACCATGAAAATGCCTACCTATGATTTTTTCTGCCAGTTACTAACTACATACATAGATCATAAGAGGATGTTTGCTGCTGAGGGCTGATGAAGCGTATACTATTTTATAATATTTTAAACTATTTCCTGGACTCTTCAATTTTAAGTATAAAAAATGAATAAAAGCAGGTACAATTACAAGATTAAATATTCATGTCAGTAACCTTACAACATAACAGGTTTTACTTATTTTGCTAAGTGGGAAGAGTCAGTAAAAATGGTCCCCAAACAAAAGAAGCAAATATTTGTTTCATTTAGCTCACTACTTGACTGATGGAAGCATATTTCTCATGAGATAGTAAGCAAGTAAGCAAGTGTTTAAGGGAAGGACATTTTGTCTTTGTTTACTACTGCCCTCAGCAGCTAGCTTCGTGCCCGTCACATATACAATAGAGATGGAATGAATAAATGAGAACAACTTTTTTTTTAGCATCTTTATTGGAGTATAATTGCTTTACAGTGTTGTGTTAGTTTCTGCTGTATAACAAAGTGAATCAGCTATTTGTATACATATATCCCTATATCCCCTCCCTCTTGAGCCTCCTCCCACCCTCCCTATCCCTCTAGGTGGTCACAAAGCACTGAGCTGATCTCCCTGTGAGATGCAGCTGCTTCCCACTAGCTAGCTATTTTACATTTAGTAGTGTATATATGTCAGTGCTACTCTCTCACTTCGTCCCAGCTTACCCTTCCCCCTCCCCGTGTCTTCAAGTCCATTCTCTATGTCTGCGTCTTTATTCCTGTCCTGCCCCTAGGTTCATCAGAATCATTTTTTCTTTTTTTTTTTTTTGATTCCATATATATGTGTTAGCATATGGTATTTGTTTTTCTCTTTCTGACTTACTTCACTATGTATGACAGACTTTAGGTCCATCCACCTCCCTACAAATAACTCAATTTCATTTATTTTTATGGCTGAGTAATATCCCATTGTATATATGTGCCACATCTTTATCCATTCATCTGTCGACGGACACTTAGGTTGCTCGCATGTCCTGGCTATTGTAAATAACGCTGCAATGAACATTGTGTTACATGACTCTTTTTGAATTATGGTTTTCTCAGGGTATATGCCCAGGAATGAAGGAGTACTGCAATCTTCCTCTTTCCTTATTGAATCAGTCAAGGCAATATTTTTTTTCTTTTAAAAAAGAAAATAGAAAAAAATATACCAAAGAATAAGAAAAAGTCTGTCTCCAGAAGCAAGATTTGTTTCCAAATATTTATAGTTTAATTTTCAACTGGACATATAATGACTGAACTTCTTTTTCACATTTTGCTCTAATAAATATGAACTTTATGATGTCTAGGGGGGCAAGACAGCTGCCAGTCACAGGATAAATGCTTAAAGCTTCTTTTATTATTTTTCATCTGGTGACCATTGCTGAAGGATATCTCCTATTTTCCTCAGTGGCAGAAGCAGAATAAAAACATTTCATTTTATGGAAGCAATTAGATACACATCTGTTCCTGAACTTCCATCTTTTTTTTTTTTTTTTGCGGTGCACGGGCCTCTCACTGTTGTGGCCTCTCCCGCCGCGGAGCACAGGCTCCGGACGCGCAGGCTCAGCGGCCATGGCTCACGGGCCCAGCCGCTCAGCGGCATGTGGGATCTTCCCGGACCGGGGCACGAACTCGTGTCCCCTGCATCGGCAGGCGGACTCTCAACCACTGTGCCACCGGGGAAGCCCAGAACTTCCATCGTAAATGCTCATCCACATAGTCCCTGTGAGTTTCAAAATGTCTGTTTGCAACAAGGGAGGTTTTAAGTCACATTGATGTATAAGGCCATGTTGTGAGACATGGCCCTCTTTCACTTTGGTTCAGTGAAAACACAGCCTTTCACTCCTTGAGTAGTTAAAAACCTCTGGTTATTTCTGTTGTGACCAACCTAAGACGTATTATAATAATCCATTTGGCTTTTCATATCTGTTTAACATGTGGTTAAAAGATGTGTTTTCACCTCTATATTCCTAGCATTGAGCTTGGCCAGTATTCAGTAAATCACTGTGGAATGACTAAACAAACGAATGCATCTGAGAATAGGAAGAAAATTAAATCATTGAGATTCTTACACCCAGATATCATATTTGAACATATAGACTCTATTTGGGGATGAAACCTGATTTTATTCCCTGTACTAATAATTAAAATAATTAATTAATAAGATAAAATTAAGTATTTTTAAACAAGCACACACATGCACATAAACATTGTCACATATGTATACATTGTGTAATAGCTATTCATTACCACAAATTGGGTTTTAAGAAATAAGATTCTAGGTAAGATATCATAAAACTATTTAATACAAAGTAAAAACAGTAAAAAACTAAAAATAATACATATACATATACCAATATAATTTTTTTTAAATGCATAACTGAGCTCATTATATATCCCTTTTTAGTTAGTGCAGTTTTTTCTTTGTTGGTAGATTCCTGCCCCCCACCCTTTGTCCATCTCTGTATCACCCTAGTTATGGAATTCATTTTAACAACTGACTTATATTCTTATCTCCATATTCAGAGTAAGATGTCCTCCTATCCAGGAATACTTAAGGGAACTTTGTACTCTTTTTTTCTTCTCTCTTTGCTTCTCTAGAGGAAATAACTTCCCATCTAGGTATGGCAATTCCCCTTTATTGATGGAGTCTTTATTTATTTATTTTTTAAACATCCGAGTACAGTGTAATTGATAAACTTGGTTACAGTAACCAGAATTACAACTGATTACATTTAACTTAACGTACAAAATAATCCTAGTTGAATATTTCTCTTTAAGATACCTCAGGTGCCCTCTAAAGTATCCCAGAGTTAGCTGGAAATCAAAAAAAACTTTAAGGTTTGATATTTGGGAAGTTTGTCAAAAGTTTTAAAATACTTGGTCAAATAAGATCATCAGTCACTGTGAGACAATACTTACTTCTTAAACCAAAGTAGCAAGAGATCTCAAAAGCCAATACAAATCACTTAAAGGCAAAGAAACTCACACCATCTGTTGTCAAAAGCAGCATTTCAAGAATACTTTGGAGGGAGAAACCAGATCCAGTCTTGTTCTAGCCCATTCCTAATGAAATCCATGTACCCAACTAAATTTAATCCAATCTTAGAAAATCCTGATCATGTATATAACTCTTTTCAGTATTTTTCATTCTTCACACCTTTTTTTTTTAATGCTTTTTTAAAAAATTTATTTAATTAATTTATTTTTGACTGCGTTGGGTCTTCATTGCCGCGTGCGGGCTTTCTCTAGTTGTGGGAGTGGGGGCTACTCTTTGTTGAGGTGCGCGGGCTTCTCATTGTGGTGGCTTCTCTTGTTGTGGAACACAGGCTCTAGGCACGTGTGCTTCAGTCGTTGTGGCTCGCAGGCTCTAGAGCGCAGGCTCAGTAGTTGTGGCGCACGGGCTTAATTGCTCTGCGGCATGTGGGATCTTACAGGACCCGTGCTCGAACCCGTGTCCCCTGCATTGGCAGGTGGATTCTTAACCAATGCACCACCAGGGAAACCCTTCACACCTTCTTTTACTAAAAACACATATCTTACTTTCCTTAAAAGTTTTTTCCCATTGAGTTCCTTTTCTTGTTGACAAATATGTAATAGATATAGAATAAGGTCTTATTTGACCTCTAGTAAACCTAGGTACAACAGGAGTATTATACTTGACATTGATGATTCTAACATACCTATATTAATCAAACCAACAAGCTTAAGCCACCTTCAATACCGGATATTAGTTTAGTACTGAATATTTTCCAGATGACATGAACCTGAAATTCATTCTGGCCAGATTATTTTCTATTTCTGAGTATTTATATAAGCACTTAATTTTTTTAAAGCCAATTAAGTAGCGCTCTTTTACGAATTCATTTTAGGCAATACCATACACCTACAACACACATATAGACACATACAAACACATAAACAAACATAGAGGCCTCATAGTTTCCATTCGAAAATTTCGAGAGTCAGGTACAACATAAAAGCCATCAGTTACAAGGGGTTGGACTCAAATTGGGCTTCTAGCAGATGGAACACATCAAGGTCACCTATCTAGATGGTTAAACCCTTTTTACTAGTGTTTACAGAAAAGACACTTAAGATTTCTATTTATCCTTGACAAGCAAAGTTGTAAATTACTTTACCCTTTTTTAAATTTCCGGTTTAAAAAAGATGGTAGAGGTAAGTATTCCTGAGAAGACCAGATAGGACATTTGCATCTCAATGGTACAGGCAAGTTCCTCTTAGGATGACTTTGTTTCCCTTTTGTTTAATATTTACAACCCTCTTAAGATAAATAGGGAAGGTTTTGGGAGTGGTAAAAGAGATTGGTGGGTTTTGGGTTATTTTGGGAGCCTCTGGTCCTGTAAAGACTACATTTGTAAAACAAGGACAGTTTTTTTTTCTTTTTCAAAGAATTGGGTGGCTACCTCAATGATATTGAAGGACTGACATACCCATTCACCCATGTTGGAAAGTTTTACTTTTCCTCCTTTTGCTTAGGGGAGAAGGCCTCTTCCAAAATTCCTATCAGGCTCTGAATATTAGCTATGATTAGTTTAGTCAGACCAGTGGCCTCCTATTTTGGTAATCTATTTACAAACATGTTCTGAGGATCTTCCCTAGGTTCAAGAAATTTGTACCTTATATTTAGACACTATATAACCCTTTTTACTTAATAATAACTTGGTGGATATCTTTGGCCAAGCCCGGAACCTCGATATTCCACGTTCCAGGGTCTACTAAGGCTTATCAAAACAATCTGAAGGAGTAAGGGAATGTGCAGAAGTCGGGAGGCTTGTTTTCCCCCCTGAGACAGGAAAGTTTTTCTGATTCCTTAGGCTTTAAATTACAGGAGAAAGTCCTGGACATAAGGGAACCTCAGTCCATTTTCCCATCCTGTGGCAATAAAGATCTAATTTTAAGAGACCCATTTTTAGGCCATTTTTCTTTGTCATTGGATCATAGCTATAGGTTGACCAGTCATTCAAAATTTTTTCTAAGGGGTTCCCAGGTGGGGGTGGAACCTTAGAGGAAGCGCTTCCCATTCTAGCTTGAGCAGTTAGTAACACGTCTACATGCTCAAACCAAAGTAACCAAACGAACCCAAACTTCGCCAGCTGGAAGCCACACTCAAATTAAAAATAAAAAAAAAAACCAGCAAAGAGATGCCTAGAAATCAAAAACCAAATGGCAAAAATGCCCCTAATGTGACTTCCCAGTCCCACTAGACCTGTGACCTTTGTCCAAAGCGGCGCCTTACAAATGGAATTTCCCTTCACAGGGAGAACTCCCCAAACTGGAACCGAAGTTCCCCAAACGAACAAAGTCAAAAAGGCTACGGTGTGCACTCCGGGGGACTGGCAGGAGTGTTGCGATGTACCAAACTCCCTCTTTCTGATCCTCCAAGAGTTAATGTCTTAGAGTAGATGTCCGGCCTGATGCAGAGAAGGGAAAAGGAAGGTGTCCTCAAGGCATAGAAAGCCTCGGTAGCTGCTAGGGCAACCTCTCCCCCGATCTCCACCGCAGCCATGGAGTTCTGCAGCTGAGACGGCTGGTCAGGTGTGGTCGGGGCAGGGTGCAGTGGCAGGGGAACCCTGGCGATCTGGCCTCAGAGAAATCCTCCAACCCTCTGCTCTCGTTGGGGAGGGTGGTGTGGAGAGAAATCCCTGAGCAACAGATCAAACCGAGGGCCCTACGGGGCCGCCTGCCCATGAGTCAATCCCGGACAAGCCCCCAAATTTGTTGCCAAAATCTTGGCTCTCTGTGCAGCAATGCCAAACAGAAATATGGAGACAGTGTTATGGAGGAGAAAGAGTGGCTCTCTTCCTTTGCCAGGCAAAGGGGGAACCCAGTTGGCTAGCGCCTCAAGAACTGTGCCACCCTCTTTATTTTATTTTATTTTTTTAAATGAAATGTAGTAGATTTACAATATTATATTAGATTCAGGTGCATAACATAGTGATTCAGCATTTTTACAGATTATACTCCATTAAAAGTTATTACAGGGCTTCCCTGGTGGCGCAGTGGTTGAGAGTCCGCCTGCCAATGCAGGGGACATGGGTTTGTGCCCCGGTCCGGGAAGATCCCACATGCCGCGGAGCAGCTGGGCCCGTGAGCCATGGCCGCTGAGCCTGCGCGTCCGGAACCTGTGCTCCGCAACGGGAGAGGCCACAACAGCGAGAGGCCCGCGTACCGTCAAAAAAAAAAAAAAAAAAAAAGATTTGGATTTAATTAATGTGAAGGAACTATAAATAATGACCATGAGTAAGAGCAATAATTCAATGACCATAGTTTTTAGAGAAAACTATTTTATTTATGTTTCAAAACAAAGCTTTAAAATGATTTGGTTTGTTTAATGATAGTATATATAATGATAATTAAAATTTTACTTGAAATAATATAAATTATTGAATAATTGAAAGCTATATAAAATATTAATTAAAAAATAGTTATCTATCACATGCTGAAATATCTGTGACATAATAAATGTAATATTTAACTTTTCTAATATTTGTGTATCTTACCCATAACTGCTTCCTGTCCTCCACATGCCTCTCTTTGTATCCATGAGCTTTATATTTCTCCTGTGCCCTTTATTGCACACATAATAAAATAAACAATGGGGAATTGAATTCTCCTTTTAAGGAATTAGAATCATTCACCTTTTAATAAATTATTTATTAGTACTTAATATATGTTAGATCTAACCAGACAGATATTTTAAAGATTTGTATGAAGAGGATTAGTGAAGTATTTTTTTAAAATCTAAAATATACTTTATTTTATTTTATTAATTTTTTATTGGAGTATAGTTGATTTACAATGTTATATTTGTTTCTGCTGTACAGCAAAGTGAATCAGTTATACATATACATATATCCACTCTTTTTTAGATTCTTTTCCCATATATACCATTACAGAGTATTGAGTAGAGTTCCCTGTTCTGTACAGTAGGTCCTTATTAGTTACCTATTTTACATATAGTAGTGTGTATGTCTCAATACCAATCTCCCAGTTTATCCCTCCCCCTTGCCATTCCCCCCTGGTAATCATAAGTTTGTTTTCTACATCTGTGACTCTATTTCTGTTTTGTAAATAAGTTCATTAGTATCATCATTTTTTTAGATTCTACATATTAGCTATATCATATGATATTTGTCTTTTTCTGTCTGACTTACTTCACTCTTTATGTCAATCTCTAGGTCCATCCACATCTCTGCAAATGGTATTATTTTTTTCTTTTTTATGGCTGAGTAATATTCCATGGTATATATGTACCACATCTTCTTTATCCATTCCTCTGTCAATGGACATTTAGGTTGCTTCCATGTCCTGGCTATAGTAAAAAGTGCTGCAATGAACATCAGGGTGCATGTATCTTTTCGAATTATGGTTTTCTCCAGATATGTTCCCAGGAGTGAGATTGCTGGATCATATGGTAGCTCTATTTTTAGTTTTTTAAGGGACCTCCATACTATGGAGGGTTCCCTTTTCTCCACACCCTTTCCAGAAATTATTGTCTGTAGATTTTTTGATGATGGCCATTCTGACCAGTGTGAAGTGATACCTCATTGTAGTTTTGTTTCTCATTTCTCTAATACTTAGTGATGTTGAGCATCTTTTCATGTGCCCCTTAGCCATCTGTATGTCTTCTTTGGAGAAATGTCTATTTAGATCTTCTGCCCAGTTTTTGATTGGGTTTTTTGTTTTTTTGATATTGAGCTGCATGAGCTGTTTGTATACTTTAGAGATTAATCACTTGTCAGTCGATTCATTTGCAAATATTTTCTCCCATTCTGAGGGTTGTCTTTTCATTTTGTTTATGGTTTCCTTTGCTGTGCAAAAGCTTTTAAGTTTAATTAGGTCCCATTTGTTTATATTTGTTTTTATTTTCATTACTCTAGGAAGTGGATCAAAAAAGATCTTGCTGAGATTTATGTCAGAGAGTGTTCTGCCTACGTTTTCCTCTAGGAGTTTTATAGTATCCGGCCTTACACTTAGATCTTTAACCCATTTTGTGTTTAGTTTTGTGTGTGTTAGGGAGTGTTCTAATTTCATTCTTTTACATGTAGCTGTAAACAAACAAACATTAGAACAAAAAATTCAACAATTTTATTTTTAGTATCTTAATTTATTATGTAATGACCATCAGTCTCTTGGAACTTTGCAACTTAATGGTCTTTTTGAAATCAAGGAATCTTTCATTCTCTCTGGTTATGGAACTTAACACACTCTTTCTTTTCTAATATGCCCTTGAGTTAATCTTGTTGTTAATTAATGGCAAATAAATTAGAAACCATTTGGGAATGTGTTTGTTAATCTTAATAAAGTTTATAATAAATGCGTATGGGCTTTAGTAAAGATTTTAAGCCATACAATTATAAGCACAGCGTCAGAGTCTCTTGACAGAAATGAGGACTAAAAATCTATTAGATTATGAGATATGAGGAGGTCTTCTAGTAATTGAAAGTGATCCCTGGGTTCTTCAGATGTCACACAACATCATATCTGTGACTACTTTAAAAGCCACTTTTTTCAGTCTCTGTGAAAATCTTGTTTGATTTGTTAACCTCTGAATATTACTGCCTGGAGTGGAAAACAATTAGATTCATTAATATGTTTCCCTCACTTGATGTAATACATCCTCAGTAATAGAGCTCACTAACAATTGTAGTCTTGACTTTAGTACTTATTAGCAAATAATACTTTAAACTGAATATTAAATTATCATCAAGAATTGTGAATAAAGAGAGCACTTCAAAGCTGGAAAAAAAAATAAAATCCTATTTTTGGCATATACATTCAGAGGCGTAGGATTTTATATACTCAGAATTATTTAAAAGATAAAAAACCCTGTGGCATGACTTTCTCATATGTATTTTTGCTAAGTTAAAAATAGTTTGTATAGTGAAGAAAGAAGTGTTCTTGAGTATAAATTATTAAATAATTCTGTCATCCCCTAAGTGAGGGCTATTTCATATAGTTGATGTGTATTGATGAGCATTGAGTCTTCTAATAAATTAAATGTGTCCATAAAGAGTCTTGGTTGAAAGAGTTTCAGTTTACTTTAGTGGACAGCTAGTTTTTAAACCAAACATCCCGCTGTAAATAATTAAATTTTTGGATTAACAAACACATATGCAATATCCCACAAGAGAGCAAGAAACTTGCAGGCTGAATTTTGGCTCAGATGCTAACTACAGAGGTAGGGGGAGTAACAAAAAGGAAAGTCACTTTTATTTTGAACACATCTATCTGGAAAATACACATTCGAAAGCCAGTGGGCAAAGATCATAACCCAGTATACAAGTAAGGTAGGTGATGTTCTGGGCGACATTTCCTACTTTCATATGAAAACCTGGAAAGTTGCACCTCTTGGGGTACTGGCAAACCTGCTTTTAGAATTGTTTTCCACATTCCAACCTCAATCATGTGAAACTTCTATAAATGCTGCCATGACTTCATACAGAAGAGAGTGGAAAAAGGGAAGAAAAATGAAAAAAGAAAAAAAAAAGCCTTCCTCAAACTACGTTCACATGGATTGGTTACATAGTTATACGTGAAGTAGGTGGGCCAGTGACTGTCAAACCTTGAATTTCATTTAAGTTTATTCCAACTGCTGAAATATCATTTTTACACAAAGACTAATAGACATTTGAATGCCTATAGCTATACGACAAAGAAACAACTTGACGTAAACTAGAATCAGTAATAACAAGAAGATAGTAGCATTTGACCCACATAGACTTAAAACATTAGATGTTTTAGCAAATTGACTTCGTCCTTTCTTTTAACAATAGATGACAAACTTTAACATTATCTGATAGGACCATGAAAGTATAAAGATTACATAGGTAAAATTGAAACATAACCCCAAACAACTTGCGGATATGAATACAGTGACTATAAAATCTCGGGAGAGCACTCCAGCACCAGGTAAGAAAGAACAGTTCACTACATATCCATCTCTTCCACTGATCTCAACTAAAAATTTAGGGCAATTTTCAAAAGCAACTACATGAGGACCCTGAAGAGTAAAGAATGGTGAAATATCAAAATTTGAAGAATGAACTGTACTGTAGGGTGTGTCATCTTTATTTGCTTTTTTCTCCTTTATTTTTTGGTTTTATCCCTAAGTTGGCTCACGTAACTGTAAATCAAGCATAGACAACAAAAAATCTAAGAAAAATCTTTCCTTTCTGACTAGAGGGCTGGTAAAAGAGCCCCTATGAGCTGGACAGTCTGAGGGGTATTCTCATTTTATTTATTTTTCATCTTTTCTTTCCCAACTGGGGAAAATCCAAAAACAAAACAAATCAAACAAAATTATTTAACTCATAAACCATGAAAATGAGTCTCTGGTACTTGCAGAGTATGGGGAAATCCTTGATTGAAGAGAGCTAGAGAATCCTCTAACACAGTATATAATCTGAAATAGTCCCAGGTTCACAGAGGAGCTATGCACACATGAAATGAAACATAAGAAGCATTACAAAGGTTATGAGAACTACACCATAAAGCACCACCTATGTCTCAGACTAAACCTGGAGTGGCATATGTGTATAGTGAACCCAGATAGCCTAGCAAGAATTCTGAAAAATGAACTAACATTGGGATCACTGCCCACATTAGTTGTGATCTGAACCCAAGTTAATCACCTGCTAGACTGAATAAATCAACATGCTCCAAAAAATTTAGCAGGGACCCCATATTCTCACAATACATTTAAAATTTCCAAGATACATTCCAAAACCAGTTGATATACAAAGAATCAGGAACATCTAGCTGCTCAAATAAATCTAATCAATTGATTAAATCTAATATTCTTAAAGGAAAAGTCAGTGCCCAATGATGATCCAGATGTTTGAATTATCAGATAAATACTTTAAAGTAGCTATTATAACTATGATTTATAAGGTAAAGTTGAACACCCTTGAAATAAATGGAAAGATAAAAGCTGAAAAGATATTATGCAATGAATAGGTATTATACAAGAGAACAAAATGGGAATTTTATAACTGAAACTACAATATATGAAACACATCTAGGGAACTCAAAAGCAGAATGAAGATGGCATAAAAAGAAAGATAAATCAATAAAAATATCCAATCCGAGGAGCAGGGAAAAAAATGAAAAGCATTAAACAAGCCACAAGTATGTGTGGAATAATATCAAAAGATATAACATTTGTGTCACTTGAGTCCCTGAAGGAGAGGAGAAAGAGATTGGTACAGAAAAAATATTTGAAGAAATGATGGTTGAAAAAAAAAACCCAGATTGGTATAAGACCTACATTAAAGATTCCAGAAACTAAGAAAAACCCATGAGAGATAAAGTCAAAATCACACCAAGATATATCAAACTAAAACATCAGAAAACCAAAGGTTAAGACAAAGATCTTTTAACCATCCACAGGAAAAAATGTTATAAACAGGAATAATGAGTGAATAAATAAGGATTTTACACCAGAAACCATAAAAGAAGACAATAGGGCAATATCTTTAAAGTCCTGAAAGAAAAAAAAAAGTCAGCACATTCTATACCAAGTGAATATGAACTTCAGGAATGAAGAAAAAAAAAAAGAGGCATTCTTGGATGAAAGAAAACTAAAAGAATCTGTCACCAGTGTGCCTGCTTTAAAATAAATGTTAAAGGAGTTCTTCTGGCTGAAGGGAAATTATAACAGAGGGAAATATATATTTTTATGAATGAAAAATGGACAATTCACCATGAATATAAAAGACTGGATAAATAGAAAAGACTGTCTTAATCTTCTTAAATTCTTTAAAATATGTATGACTATTGAAAGCAAAAATATAACATTTTCTGGTGGGCTTCAAGATACAAAAAATAGTATATGTGAAAACTAAAGCTAAACAGAAAGGATAAAGTGATTGATATGACAGTAAAGCATCTACATTTTCTTTGAAGTGGTAAATGATAACTCTAGAGTATAAATTAGGTGTGTATAGTGTAATCCTTAGAGTAACAACTTAAAAGAAAATACAAAAACATGAAGCAAAAAGTAAATAGGTATATTAAATTTGGAATAGTAATGAAATTTAAATAGCCCCAAAGAAGGAACAGAGGGTGAATGGCATGGGAAGGTCAAACAGAAAAATAACAAAATGGTAGACCTAAGTTTGCACTTTATCAGTTAAGTACATAAAATATAAGTGAGCTAATTGCTAACACAAGCAATGGGAAGAGTATACAAATTTGCCATTACACTGAAAATTTTAGCACTCCTTTCTCTACAATTGATAGAAAAAGTAGACATAAAATCAATAATAAAATAGACCTGAATAATACTATCAACTAACTTTTATTATGTGGCATTTTAAAACATTTAACCAAACAAATGTTGAATACATGTTATTTTCAAAGGCACACAAAACATTCACCAAGGTCAATCATATAATAGCCATAAAATAATCCCAAAAAATTAAAAACAAATTGAAGTCAATTAAATTTTGTACTCTTACCATAATCAAATTTAACTAGAAATAAATAATAGAAAAATACCTCTACAGTTCCCAAATAGGACATTAAACACATTTCTAAATAACATATGGGTCAAGGAGGAATGCCAGGAGAAACCAGAAAATATTTTGAATTGAATGAAAATATAACATATCAAAATTTGTGAGATGCAGCTAAAGCAGAGCTTAGGGAGAAATTTTTTTCACTAAATGTTTACATCAGAAAAGAAGAAAGGTCTCAAATCAATATTCTAAGTTTGTACCTAAAAAGAAAAATATATTTTAAAAAGTGAATTAAAGGTAAAGCAAGGAGAAGATAGAAAATAATAAATACAAGAACATAAATAATGAAATTGAAAATAGAAAAACAATAGAGAAAAATAAATAAAACCAAAATTACTTTCTAATGAAAGATCAACAAAATTGATACAGCTCTATCCAAACTAACCAAGGAAAAGAATGGAAAGAAAATTTCCAATATCTGGAATGCAAGAATTGATATAACTACAGACACTGAAGACTTTGAAGAGATAATTTTAAAAATATATCCATAAATTTTTTAAAAACTGATGAAATGTACCAATTTCATGACAGCCATAAAGTACTAAATCTCTCTCTTTTTTTAAGTAATCTGAAGAGCTGTTTGAATTTGCATTCCCCTCATGAGATATGATGTGCAACATCTTTTCATATGTTTATTTGCATTCTCTATGTTCTTTGGTGAGGCATGGACTTCATACATTTTAGGTGTATACATCTTTATAATTTTATATCCTCTTTACTACTTCATACCTTTATCAATATATAATACCCTATTCATATATTTATGTGATTATTAACATAACCACACCATATTTCTTATGGATACTATTAAGATAATGTATAATCTGCTATTTGCTTACTTTCAGCCTATCTGTATCCTTATATTTTAAGTGATCCTTATGGGTGGTCCTTATTGTGTTAGGACTTGTGTTTTGTTTATTTGAGTGTTTGATCATGTTTTTTTGTTTTATTTGGTTTCTGTCTGTGGCTTTTAATTAACATTTTAAGCACCTTTATATTTAATGCAATTACTAATAAAGTTAGTTTTCTAGTATACTTCTAGTACACTGTTGTTTGTATGTGTACAAACAACAATTATGTGTTTCATCATTTTTTGTTGTTGTTTGCTTAATATTTCTTTAAGCCAGTATTTTTAGTATTATATTTTAATTCTTATTGTAACTTTTTCAATATGCCTTTTAATTTATATTTTTTGTGGCCACTCTAGAGATTTTAAAAAATCATTAATTCATCATAGTCCATTTTGCATTATTTTTACATCACTTCAGGAAGAATGTAAGGAACTTACAATAAGTATACTTTCACTTACAACTTGGCTCCTCTTTATGCTATTATTTAAATATATTTTATTTCTACATATGTTAAGCACCCTGATCTATGTTAATTATATTTGCTCCAAAATTTCAATAGTCTTTTAAAGGAGATGTTTATACTTGTCTTTCATATTTAGCCAGTTTTTCCCTTTTCTGGCTCTTCATATTTTTTCTTACAGATTCAGTCTTTCACTAAGAGATAATTCAGTCTTTCATTAATGGATAATTAGGGACTTCCTTGTCAGTCCAGTGGTTAAAACTCTGCACTCCCAGTGCAGGGGGCATAGGTTTGATCCCTGGCTGGGAAACGAAGATGCCACATTCTGTGTCCTAAAAAAAAATAATAATAAATAGCCATAAGCAAAAAAATGGTTCTCTACTATTTCTTATATCATAGGTCTGCTCAACTTTAGTTTGCCTGACAATATCTTTCTTTTATCTTTAATATTGTAGAATATTTTTACTTGATAATTAAAGGTAACTTTTATTTTTTCTTTCTAATTTTTTAAAGACTGCTGCCTTGCTTACAATGTTTCTGGGAGAAGTCAGCCTTATTTTTTATTGCTGTCCCCTTGCATGTACAGTTGGCCCTTGAACAACATGGGTTTGAACTGTGTGGGTTCCCTTACAAGTGAATTTTCTTCAGTAAATACAGGACTAAGCGATCCACAGTTGGTTGAATCAACAGATGTGGAACTGTGGACACAGAGGGCCCACTATGGGACTTGAGCATCTGTGGTTTTTGGTATTTCTGGTGGGTCCTGGAACCAATCCCCCAGGGATATTGAAGGACAACTGAAATATTCTTTGAATATTTCAAATAGTTGTGTCTTTATCTATGGTTTTCAGCGATTTGACTGTGATGTGCTTAGATGTTTTCTTGGTAATTATTCTGCTTGCAATTTGCTGAGCTTCTTGGAGCTGTTGATTGATATCTTTCATTGTTTTGGGAAATTTGTGGCCATTATGTTTCAAATTTTTCTTCTTTCACTCTGTTCTTCTGAGATTTCAGTTACATGTGTTTTTGACCATGCAAAACTTTACCAACACGTCTCTGTCTCTGATATTCTTTTCTTCTTCTCCTTCTCCTCCTATTATTCTCTCTTCAATCTGGGCAATTTCCATTGACTTGTTCTCAGTCAGACCTTACTTGTTCTTTGTCATTTCTGTTATTAATTTCATCCAATTTAATTCTTCATTATAGTTATTTTATTTTTCAGTCCTAGAAATTTGGTTTACAGTTTCATTTTTCTGCTTTATTACTTCATCTTTCCATCCACATTTCTCCATCCTTTCATTTAAACCACCTAACATATTTAAATAGTTAGAGTCTTTGTTTTCTAAATTCAACATGAGCCATTTGAAGATGTGGTCTACTGATAATTGATGGCATTTTTTTTTTACTATGATCTACATTTTCCTGCTTCTTTGCACATCTCACAGTTTTTGTATTTTGTACTAGACATTTTATATACAAAGAACAGTAGGGACTGAAGCAGATAATAATTTTCCCTCAGAAAGAACTTGTTCTTTCCACTGTCAGGCAGCAAGGGTGAGGATTTGTTTACTTCCTCCTTCTAATCAGAATTTGAAGTGGCTCAGACCTCAATTAGAACTTTAATTATTATTAATTCCCTGATGATTTACAATATCTTATGGGTGGTTTCAGACCATTTCCTCCAGCCAGGCTGTGGGATGTAAGTACTATGAGACTCAGGATCTTTTGCTGTTTTCCATCCTCTTACTCAGCAAAAGTCCCATCGCAAAAATTAGGAAGTGCAGAGAAAACTAGCCCTATGGTTTAGACACTTCTGGATTCAGGTCTTTCACGCTAGTCCACATGTGACCATTTTTCATTCAGCTGATTTCTCCTAATTGCAGCAAGATTTACTTGCCTGGGATAAACTTACTTTTCCAATGTTTCGTGCCCCAGACCCAGTAAGCCCTCCAGATTTTAATGTGGCCTCTCACCTCTGCTTGCCTAGTAACAGTTTGTCCTTCTCTGGAATTTGATTATTTGCTTCTACAGCTTTTCTCTATCTCCCCTTTTTTTTCTTTTCTCTTTTTCGTTCATTCATTTGTTCGTTCGTTCCTTCCTTCCTTCCTTCCTCCCTCCCTCCCTTCCTTCATTTCTCTCTCTCTCTCCCCCCACTTCTTTCTTTATGATATTTCAGTTTATCTGGTATTCACTTAATTTTACAGCTGGTAATACATACTGGTATTTTGCAATCTTTTGTAAGCTATCTAGAAGGGACAATGTCAAAATCACTTTGATTTTGAAGTTCATTATTTCTACTCTGTAAATATATGCCTTTTCAGTGAACACAGTGCTTACAGAAGTTCTATTTGTTACCTAACCAGTGGAGTAAGCAGGTATTTTTTTGTACCTATACATTCATACAGTTACTTATTCTTGGAAATATTTATTTACTATCCTATATCCCAAAGTCCTCTTCTAGGTATTGAAAATGCAATAGTAATCAAATCAAAGGTAAAACAAAACAACAATCACAGTGAACAAAATTTTAAAAAAGAAAAAAGAAAACAACAGCAAAATGCCAACACAGTGGGTGATTGGTAAAATGCTGTTGATTTGGGATACTGAGTTAGCTACCTCATCCTTCTGAAAAATGCATCCTGTAGCATCTATTTATTTACATATTGTTTCTTTCCTTTATTAGACTTAAAATTTAACCAGATTAATATCTTTGTTGGTTTCATTTAACATTTTATCTTTGATGCTTTGAGGGCCATTATGCTTTCTGTATACTAGCAATCAAATCATTGTGTAAATATTTGCTGGATGAATGAATTTAGTCAAGGTTGAAACCAAACAACTGGGAGTTTATAATTAAAAAAAAAACAACTGAATGCAAATAGTCTTAAATAAATGTAATGAGAGTGGATGCAATAGTATTGTAAAAAATGTGTTGATATAATGTGTAATTTAGAGTGTGACATCTGTAGTCTGATTGCCTCAGTTTTAAGACCAGTTCTACCACTTATTACCTTTGTTATTTGGGTAAGCTACTTAATATTCATGTACCTCAGTTTCTTCATCTATATTTGAAAAAATTATAGTACCTTTTCTCTATGTTGTTACAAGCAATGATTGATGTTTGTGAAGTGTTTAGAAGCGCACCTGGCATTAAATAAGCACAATATGTGTTTGCTATTTGTAGTAGTAGTAGCAGTAGTAGTGTTTCTAAATATTATGCTACTTTTCTATTGCTGCTTGGAAAATTATCACAAACTTAGTGGCTTTAAATAATACCCAATTTATTGGTTCACAGTTCTGTAGATCAAAGGTCTCAGTAGTGTTACTGGTTTCGCTGCTTAGGAGTTCAGAAGGTCAAAATCAAAGTGTTGGTCAGGCTGGGTTTTTATTGGAAGCTCTCGACTCTGAGGAAGAATCTGCTATGAAGCCTATTCAGAGTATTGACAGACTTGAATTACTTATCTTTGTAGGATTGAAGCCCTAATACTTTGCTGGGACTGCTCTCAGATGCTATAAGCTATTCTCAGATCCTTGCCTCATGACCTCCTCAGCAAAGGAAATTTTCCATCCCATCAAATCCCTCATGCTTGAAATCTGTCTTTCTCTTCTGTAACCAGCCAGAGAATACTCTTTTTTTAAAAGACTCGTGAATAGATTAAATCTACCCAGGTAACCTCTATGTCTTAAGGTTAACTAAGCAACATTAATTACATTTGCAAAATCCCTTTTGCTGTGTAACATGACATAATCAAGGTTATAATATCATGGGGGCCATCTTAGAATTCTGCCTGTCTATTCTCACACCAGGCATCTCACAAAAAGGCTTACTGAGATATTTCAGTTAGAGAATTGACTGTAGTAACGACTGTCCAACCTACCCCTCCAACCCTTGTTGTACTTGTTCCTTTAGCCCAAGTGGAGAGTTGGCAGAGATGAAATGACCTTTTTTAGGGAGCGGAATGTTTTTAAGGAAAATTTATTGTTTCCCTTTACTCACACTACCATTCTTCAGAGATTACATAAGACTTCCACGGGCTTACTTAGTGAAGTTTGAATTGGTGCTCTCCCCGTGATCAAACTAATGAGCATCCTTCATTTGATAGTTGGCTAAGCTACTAGAACTGCAGTAAACTGAGGATGCTGGGGTCTAGGGAAATGGGCTGCAGAGATGGCTGAGATCAGAGGTGAATTGCTTGTGAATCAGCCAGCAATTCTGCTGTTGGGTTGGGCAAATATACAAGCATTTCTGGCCCAGTAAAATCTTGTATAAATATTTTCCCATATCTAGGTATTGCCACAGCTTGTGACTAAACATCAGAGAAATTTTTGTTGCTTGGTAGAATTGAAATATTTTCATGGTAAATCAAACCCAACTCTCTCAACAATAAAAGAATTTTACTGACCAAAGCAAGTTAATGGTTACAAGATACCATGTGAAGAGCCACACAGGACACAGAGGTAGATAAAACTTGGTTGCAATCCCTTAAAGTATTAGATTAAGCCTGTGAAAATAATATGTGACCTGTCAATAATTCAGATACTTTAATGAACAATATGCAATGACTATAAAATTAGGTGTAATTATAGTATATACCATTAAAGTATAGATGAGAGGAGTTAGTAGGTGCATCAGGCTAGAGAACATTTCATTGGAAATGTTAATTCTTAGAATTTTATAGTTTTCTCAAGCATCGATTAGAATGGAGGATATTACATTACAGCCTTATATACAGTTGGCATTCGGTAATATTTAATGATATAGTTGATTTACTTCTATGTGCCCAGAAGCAAAGAGTTGTGTGTGGTTTAAAAGAAAAAAAAAAAAAAAGAAGAAAAAAAAAATCAGGATTAGGCAGTGAAAGAGAATAGCAATTTGCCTGAAGTGGATGATTTCTATTTGCATATAGGAAGGAGTCTATACCCTTAGCAGTATAAGAGTAGGAAAGGCAGGAAGATCAGATCCGGCAGAGGCTGTAGAAGACCATGAGTGCCAGGCACCAAGATTAGATATAGACAATTCATAGACAAAGTGAGAGGAATAGGGAAGTGGGAAGGATGAAACTTTTTGACCAGGGAATTGAAGTTTGGATCAAAGTACAGGATAATAAATCTCTTTGTGAACCCATATGGTGTAATACAGAGGGAAGAAATGAAAGTATATTCAGAGAGAAGAGTATTTAAACTGATTATGTATTAGGTATAAAATAGTAAAAGTGATCCTCATTTATTAGGAAAGGAAGTTCATTGCTTAATCAAAGAATATTATCCTCATCCTAAGATCCCTATAAGAATGCTTGTAAAATATTTGACTTAGAGATTTAAATGCAGCACGTGCACATGTTTTAGCATAAACTTGTTTTTTGTATGCAGGGCTACCCAATCGAACTTGCTGTAACTGTAAAAATGTTCTGTATCTGCACCGTCCAATAGTGTGGCAGTCACAAGCCACATGTGAGTTTTTAGCACATAAAAGATGGCTAATGTAACTATATACCTGAATTTTACATTTTATTTAAATTTAAGTAATTTAGAGTTAAATATAAGTGCCACGTGTGTTTTGTGGCTACCCTGTTGAGCAGCACAGGTTGAAAATAAAACATATAAACTCATAAGTCCTAATTCTGAAACTTATTTTTTTAGGGTAAAAAATTAATAGGTGGACTAAGAAAAGATGCAGGTGGCTTCTAAATTTCAGAATACTCAAATCTAATGAGCTAGAAAACATGAATTATTTCCTAATTTATAATAGGTATTGTGGATTTGGTATTAACATTACCTGCCACTTTGCTGTACTAGAGTTTTTGGCTCATAGCTTCATTTTTTCCCCAGTGTCACCAGGCTTTTCTTACTTGAGAACCCCATATTGTCCTGAAACTGGTAGCGTAAGGATTTCTCTTATACCTAGATTTAAGTCCAGCTGCAACAGTCCAGCGGTCCCCAACCTTTTTGGCACCAGGGACCGGTTTCCTGGAAGACAGTTTTCCTACCGACCGGTGGCGGAGGCGGGGGTGGGGAGTTGGTGGGGGCGGGATGGTTCAGGGGGTGATGTGAGCAATGGGAGTGGCAGATGAAGCTTCACTTGCTCGCCGCTCACCTCCTGCTGTGCGGCCCGGCTTGTAACAGGCCGCGCACCGGAACCAGTCCACAGCCCAGTGGTTGGGGACCCCTGGCCTAGTCCATCAATATTTGGCAACATTATTTAATTCTTGCTTTTATTCCGCAGTTGAAGATCTTTCCCAGAAATCAAACTCAGAGACATGTTCTCTTACTTTGTCAGTGTTAAAAGAGATTGCTGGATTTCTGAATTGCTTTTCCAACTTTTTGGCTACATCACTCACTGTTATCTTTGTCACAGTATATATTCCCCACGGAGATGCCAACATGCCGCTGATGATTATTTTTTATTAAAAAACTTAAAGAATTTCTTAACTGTCTATAAATTAGTAGTGATAAAAATAGTCATCTTAGCAGCAGCAGCAACAATGCGGAAAACGAATGCATCAACAGCAAGTTTTGCTTTGGATTTTCAGTTCCCAGCATGCAAAATGAAACTTTCATACAGTGTTTTAAATTTCCATTATACATCAGAAAATCCTGGATAAATGTTTCTAGCTCCCTAATGAGTGAGCAGGCCTTGAACTAGTAGATTGATTTCAATATCATACTTTTTTTTAATGGATGTCTGGGGTCTTTCACTACTTTTTAACATCTAAAACCCTATGCTCACTTTAACAACTTTCCCAAAGGAGGTATCAAGTTGTCTCATAGGTTTAAAAATATGGCACAGATGACATAAATAATATATAAAAGGACCTCTTAGTGAGACGATGTGGGAAGAGGGAGAAAAAGTAATGAGTAAAATATTATATATAGAATATGTTAGCATTCTCAGCATCTTCACTGAAACACTCTCTTAGTCTATCCACCAAGCTAAGGGCAATGCTTTGAAGGGTACAGCACAGGTGTCATATCCTTCTCTGAGACATTTTTTTTGTTTGTGAGACAAAAACATAACAAGTTGGGAAGTAAAATATATCCGAATACTCCCACACGTCTACATTAAGGCCATAATAAATTCATGTGGCAAGAATTTTTCTCAAATTTTAAAGCTCTATTTTTTCCTTCCTTTTTCATATGTATACACATCCATTTAGTTATTCAACACAATCAGCAAATATTCGTTGAACAATTACCAAATGCCAGGCACAGTGCTAGACATTGGGATGCACCAGTAAACAAAACTGACAAAAATCTCTGACCTTTAAAGTTCACATTCTAGTGGATTCCAAATATTTTCATTAAGAATGTTTGGAAATATTAATTTCTCAGTTCATGGAGTTTTTAACTTTCTAAATGTATAAAGTTTGGAGAACAGAAAAAGATGGCCATTAAACTCTTCCCTCTCTGTAATTAAATATGGTTCGCCCTGAGATCTTTGAGAAGTTAAAATGAACATTTTTAGTGTGTTTGTCTTTCTCTGCCTAACTTATTTTACTTAGCAAAATGCCCTCCAAGTCCATCCATGTTGCTGTAAAGGGCAAAATTTCATTCTTTTTTTATGGCTGAGTACGGTATTCCAGTGTGTGTGTGCACACGTGTGTGTGTGAGTGTGTGTATGCAAACATACATATATACCACATCTTCTTTATCCATCTGTTGATGGATACTTAGGCTACTTTCATACTTCACTGTTGTAAAAAATGCTGCTATGAACATTGGGGTGCATATATCTTTTTAAATTAGTGGTTTTGTTTTCTTCCGATATATACCCAGGAGTGGAATTGCTAGTTCTATTTTTAGTTTTTTGAGGAACCTCCATATTGTTTTCCACAGTGGCTGGCTGCGCCAATTTACATTCCCACCAACAGTGTACAATGTCTCCCTTCTCTTCACATCCTCGCCAACATTTATTATGTGTAGACTTTTGAATGATAGTCATTCTGACAGGTGTGAGACTTTGATGTGCATTTCTCTGATGATTAGCAATGTTAAGCATCTTTTCATGTGCCTGTTGACCATCTGTATATCTTCTTCAGAAAAAATGTCTATTTAGGTCTTCTGCCCATTTTTTAATCGAGTTGTTTGTTTTTTTAATATTGAGTTGTATGAGCTATTTATATATTTTGGATATTAACCCCTTATCGGTCATAGCACTTGCAAGTATTTTCTCTCCTATTCTGTAGATTGTTTTTTCATTTGCCATGCTCAATGTGTTTTCTATTTTCAGTATATTTCCTCATGAGTAGGCTCTGCCATTTTAAAAGAGTACCTAATGGATATTTCTGAAGGTCATAAGAGCTCAGACCAACACAATTCTATAAGTTCTCATATGTATTCTCCTATACCCATAGACGTAGTGGGTTTTGGGGGGAGGGCGTTTTTGTACTCACCAGAAATTTAGAATGCGTAAGGAATTTTCTCGATTTCACTGATTGACTTTTGTGCCCCTTATCCAGGTTTCTATTCATTATGGGCAGAAACATTCCTTTATTTGGGGATGTGAGCATATGCTGTATTACATTAGTTTATAGGGTCCATTCAAGAACCTCCTTTCACTTCTCTCTGATCCCCAGCAGATGACTCCTGATCTTAGGATGGTCTTACTGCCCATGTTCTCAAGTTTGTCAGGCTTTTCTACCATCAAGTTTTGAAAGTATCATTTTCAAGTTGCTGTTTCTTTTGCTATCTTAGTTGGTCTATTACTTTTTTCTGGAAAATTTTGTGTCAATTCAAAAACTATACTTTTGCCCTCACCACACATCTGAAAGGCTTATGCATTTTTTTTAAGTGTAGAAAGTTCAGGAGGATGCTATGTGATTACTTTTGGAGAAAGTAAGAAAGCTGAGAAGTCAGAAGAATAATATCTATCAGCTTAGTGTGCCTGAGAGTGAATGGGCAAAGGTGAGCACAAGAATATTCTGGTTACTGAGAAAAAGGAATACAAAAATGTCTGAATAACTGACAGCTATGAAAAGAAAGAAAAAGAAATGGTTGGGTTGGTCCTCAGAGACAATGAAGTTTCCCCAAGGGTGTAACTGTAAGCATAGCCTTTCTCCAGTAAACATGGAGATTGACCTTAACATTGGTCTAGTATTTTTAAACCATGATCTAAGTCATATAATACTGTAAATTTATTTTTTGTTGCTGTTTAATTTCATTAAGGTCTCTGTGCCTACATGAAAGCATTAGTTTGAAAACAGTTTCTCTTCAGTCTAACTAGGGTTTTGTGTTTAATGATTTTGTTTGAAGAATCCTGAGCACTTTTGTCAATGGCCAGTTCAGTTATTGAGAGAGAAAGGCAATTTTTCACAGATTTGACTTAGATACTGATTTTATTTACCAGCCCTTACTACCTTGTTCAGTTTTTCACTATTTTGATATTTATTCCTTTCATCTCACTTGTCTAAGAGTTGCCAGGAAATTTCCCAGAAAATGATGTCTATTTCTCACCTAGTGAACCTTTCTTTCTGTAAGCATAATGGGAAATTATGTGCATACATTTTGTTGCACCATGTGAGACTGAACAGAAGTAAAATTTTTTTGTAATGGATTCTTTCTCTTCCTCCTTGCTTGTGGTATTTCCCTTGCCAGGAAGTTTGTGAAGGAGAGAGTGAAAATGACAGAAGTAGCAGCTTCTCCCATTGCAGCATATGCCTTCAAGTCATCCTCCTGCCAAAGGGTCTGGAACCAAACTAGCTCTTCTTACTGTACTAGAGTGACCTCAACATCTCCAAGCATGGTGTTGGTGCCTTACATCAGCTGATCTCCTGCATAGAAATGTCTGGTCAAAAGCAGAGAAATGCAAATGACCAAAAAAAATAATCAGAAGTAAAATCCAAATGTTATTACTGTAATGTTAGATGGAGTCTCATACGTAACCACAAAATGAGCCCAACGCGCACATTGGATGGCTAAATTTTACTTGAGCACAGTGGCTATGTTCCAAATGATTTCCTAAATTCAAAGGGAATCACAGCCAGACTCCTTGAATTTTCTCAAGCATTCCAATTTCAATCATGAGCTAGTTTAGCTGGAAGTTAGATTCTTCCCACCTTCACTAGAAAACTTCTTGGCTACAATTTTAGACATTCTGGCCAAAACTTAAGCTAGGTAGGCAAAGTTAAGTTTCTTCTATGGTTATATTATCATCTTTGTCACTTATTACCACTACTTGAATTTGCTGATGAAAATCATATGACTGATATTAAAAATGAATTTGAGGTATTTTTCTTACTCATTTTATTATTTATTCTTTCAATAATTTGTTTTCAGTGAGTTCTAAAGTAAACAACTATATAGAGTTCAAGAACGGAGTTCCTCCAATTAATCTCAGTTTAGGTGCTTGTTAACTTTGTTTCAACAGACTTGTTAAGAGATTCTTTTCGAAAGAGATGATGCCACTAAGATGAATGAAAATATCACACCCACAGACAAAACAGTTTACACACATATATCATAACTTTTCCTTCACATACATTTCAAAAAATTACTTTTCTGAATAACAGAAATGTATCCACTTGGGGTAAGAAATTTTTAAATTATCTTTTGAATTTTAATCATTATAAGTGAAAAAATCACTCAAAATTATTTCATACATTTTCTTATATTCTTTATCATAGAAAATAAGCCTATATTTCACATTTTTTGGCATTAACAATGTTAGCACCGTGCACATCAGTTATCATTAAAATAATATGCTTGAAACTTTTTAGGCACTAAGTTTGAAATGCTTACCTCTTCATTATGTAACAACATTGAATATTCCAGACTGCTAAACTGAATGAATAGTTATATGTGTTAATAAATTGAGGGTAAAACCATTGCTGTTCAGTTGCCTGAGTTATCACTGTGCTGGATCTAGTGATCCCCTACCGTGAGTAGATTCAGGAGATTTAATAGAGATTTTTGCTGTTGTACTTTGGCTACTAATAGGGATTTCTACATCCTAGTTTCAAGCTAGATATTTGACACTATGCATGAAATACTAGGGAATATACAAATGACTACAGTGATGGTTGGCAATCATTTAATTTCTCTACTGCAAGTGAAATAACAGTTGTTTTTATTCTTCACTTTTTATTTTTGCCTAAATTATGTCTTAACCGTCTTGTAAGTGAAACAGTAAGCATGATGGGAAGGGAACATCGGACTTACCCCCAGGACAGGAAGTCAGAGGAACTGAGAACAGATTTTAAAAGTTTCCTTTAGGAAGAGAATGCTGTGATTACTGACTTTGGGAGGTTAAGAATTCCAAGACCAAGATAAGTTGACCTTTCAGAACTCATCAATAAAATTACACAGGTGTCTCTTAATAACACTACCAAGAGGCATAGTATTTTGTAGTCTTAGTGGCAATGGACTATGTCATATTTATTTCTGTAATGCCAATGTTTAGCACAAAGTCTAGCACAAACAATACCTTCACTTAATGACTGGAGAATGAATGGGGCATTATTTATTCATATTGAAGCTAGTGTTGTAACAGAATTCTCACTAGTGGAATGTAGCTGTATTGTGACCTAGAAATCAATAATGTGCTCTGAGCAGACTAGCTTCCAAGTGGCAGAACCAAAGAAAGGGCCAAGGTGTATATTTCCTGGGCCTGGGAGCTCAGTGGAAGAACAGAACTCTGTTGGGACTCGCAGCTTAGGCTATGTAGAACCGTTTGTCTGCCACTATCCACTGCCTTAACACCTGTACTCTTTGGGAAGAAAAACACTTTTTACAACACAGGTGGGAAAGCATGATTTCTCTGGTGGCCTGAAAGTTCTGTTTGAAAAGAACTCTAGGTTTGGAAACTTTCCTGTTGGATGAAAGAGAAAAAGGCCACACAGCAAGTTAGAGAGAATAATGGGAACTATCTAACAAACAAAGAAAGTGGCATCCTAGGAGATAGTCATTTCAGGGGATTGCATTTATACTCTTTGAGTGCCAGAAAGTTGCATTTTAATCCACAAACAGCTAACTTCTCTGTTGTAAAATAGAATATAAAAGTAATTAGATAAATCAACAAAGAAAAGACTTGGGGTTTCCTTGTAGTAAAAAAGAGTTGTTCAATAAATGAGTGAGAGAGGGATCAATGAATACCTCTCTTTATAGATGCTAGGGCCATAAAACAAAACAGAAATGGGATACTGCACCTAAAATGCTGTTTTCTATGATTCCATATATTGGTGCTCACTATGCTAAAGATAAATCAAGAATATTCACAATATTGGCCATTCTATTTTATAAGCAGCCAAATGTTATCTCATAGATGCACTATCTCACTTAACCATCAAAATATTCTAGTATTGTTATTACAATATTAGATAATATTAATATCATTTCAGTTTTTAGATTAGGGAACTGAGTCCCAGGGAATATATGTCACTGTAACTATGATGTTTATAAAGACAAAGGATGTGTTTTCCATTTCCATCAGTCATCCCCAGCACATGGCATGTTTTTCAGTCCCTGGAAGGCACTTATAAGATATTTACTAAATGGGTGGATAGATATTTATTAAATGGGTGGATAAAAAAACAAACTTTCCCAGATGATAATGTTCGATTCAAACATATGTCTTTAATTCTCCAGTATGCATTTCTAACAGAAAGAAAGAAAGTGATTTTCTTGGTTTGTGAAAACAACTCTATTTAGAGAGAAACTTGATAAAATTAATATACACATCCTCCAGGAGGGACCTTTTTTTTCTACCAAGGGTTTGAGGCAGATTACTGAGGTTCAGCCTCCTGTCTACATACCTACTAGTTAGAGAAACATGTTCATATAATCCCTTTTTGGATTTTCTTTCATTCAGTCATTCAGTCATTCATCAATTATTTATTGAGGGCTTCCTATGTGCCAGACACTCTTCCTAGCACTAGGGATACAGTGGTGAATAAGAGTCCCTGTCCTTAAATGACTCACATTCCATACTCTTATGTACTCTGACCTCTTAGGGATGTCATTCAATATAAATTCATGAATGTTACTTAATTATCAGAACTTCATTTTCCTCATTTACAGAAGAGATGGTAATACCTTCTCACAAGGTTGCTATGCAGATAATACATAAAATGTGTAAGAAACTATAAAAATTGAAACAACAATGGCAATTGAATTTTTAAAGTTTACAGATGGTCGTCTCAAACATTATCTTGTTAAATTTTCGACTAACAAGATTATGATAATATCAAGATTATGAAACAATATGGTCAGGCACACCACAGTTGGAGTCCTTCCATTGATATTATTAGCTATTTGACCTTGAGATATATATTAACCTTATTGACAAAAGTTTCTTCATCTGCCAAGGGAAAATTTCATTCTACTTTGCAAGGTTGTTATGAAGATTATTGATAATCTATGCAAATTGCCTACTCACTGAACAGTAACTATTATAAGTGCTCAAAAATGATAAGAAGTTACAATTACATTGAGCAATGAGAATTCTTATACTTTACTAGTCAGAATATAATTTAGTACAACTATTTTGGAAAAGTGTTTGGCAGAATCTTTTAAACATGAATATATGCATTTCTCATAGTATAGAAATTCTACTGTACACATGTTCACCAGAAGATATGTCCCAGGATGATTTTGTTAGCATTATTCATGATAGCCCAAACCTGGAAACTGTCTTAATTACCATCATCGGTTGAGTAGCTATTCACACAGTGGAATGGAATTCAACAATAATATCAATGAATCTCAGAAATATAATGTTGAGTGAAAGAAGCCACACTTAAAAGAGTACATACTCTATAATGCCATTAAGATAAGCTACAAAAACATGTTAAATTATGGTTTCAGAAATCAAAATTGCGGTTACCCTTAATAGGCTCTGGTAGTATAGTGATTGGAAGGGAACATGGAGAGGGCATTTAGGGTTCTAGAAAAATTGTTTCTTTTTTTTGGGTCCTGTTTTACAGAAGTATGTTCATTTTTATGAAAACTTAGTTGTCTACCAGTGCACTTTTCTGCATGTATATTTTACTTTAATAGAAAGTAAAAAATAGCAAGTATATTCAATAAATATCATTTCTTATTTTTTAATATTAAGAATATGAAACATTCATACCCAATCTAAAGATTTTTTAGAACATTTTTAATCAATTTATTTTTATTCTAGCTAAAATTCTAGAGTAAACATCTAGATTTAGGAGACACTCATCTCTCACACACTTGAAGTCTCCTTCAGTTTATTTTTCCAGGCAAATCTGTAACAAGTGCCTTCTAAATCCAAAATACTATGTCACAAGATCTTCTGAGACAAGGATGCCATTGCTTGACATGACATGAATGCCAACTACCCTGTATACAATTGAGCTTTTTAAAAAGTACATGGGAGAAACTATTACCAGCACCACAATAGATCTCTTTTAAAATTCTATCTCTTGCCAATTTTTCAGAAGAGCAAACAAATAAAAATCATTCATCACATATTGCACTTGCTATATTTATGACCACTGGTATTTCTAGTTCTTTGTAGACAAAAATGTATATAGCAGCAACAAATAATTTTCAGTATTCTATTTTAAGATATTCAATATTATCAGCCCCAATTGGAGTCCAACTCACATATTATGGACTGAATGTTTGTGTCCCCTTTAAGTTTTTATATTGAAGCACTGCCCCCCACACTCACCCACCCCATGGTACTGTGTTTAGAGGTGGGACCTCTAAGGAAGAAATTAAGGTTAAATGAGATCTTAAGAGTGGGGCCCAGGGCTTCCCTGGTGGCGCAGTGGTTGAGAGTCCGCCTGCCGATGCAGGGGACACGGGTTTGTGCCCTGGTCCAGGAAGATCCCGCATGCCACAGAGCGGCTGGGCCCGTGAGCCGTGGCGGCTGAGCCTGCGCGCCCAGAGCCTGTGCTGCGCAACGGGAAAGGCCACAACAGTGAGAGGCCCGCGTACCGCAAAAAAAAAAAAAAAAAAAAGAGTGGGGCCCAGATCCAATAAGATTGAGTCCTTGAAGAAAAGACATCATAGTCCTTGCTTAATTTCTCTCTATCATGTGAGGACAAAGCCAGAAGGTGGCCATCTACAAGCGAGGAAGAGAGCTCTCACCAGAAACCAACATTGGCTAGCACCTTGATCCTGGACTTTCCAGTATCCAAAACTATGAGAAATAAATTTCTGTTTTTTAAGCCACCCAGTCTAATATTTTGTTATGGCAGCCCAAGCTGACTGAAACACCACAGAAATGAGTTTTGACTGTCAGGTGCAAATGAAAGAGAGAGAGAGAAAGAGAAAGACAGTAAGAGAGAAAGAGAGAGAAAAAGAAAAAAAGGAAGGAAGGTAGGTCACTGAGAGTCTCTGAAATAGGTCATATTAAATGCCAGCCAAGGGTCTTCCCCAGTGCCACAGTGGTTAAGAATCCACCTGCCAATGCAGGGGACACGGGTTCAAGCCCGGGTCCAGGAAGGTCGCACATGCCACGGAGCAGCTAAGCCCGTGCACCACAACTACTGAGCCTGCACTCTAGAGCCCATGACCACAACTACTGAGCCCATGTGCCACAACTACTGAAGCCTGTATGTCTAGATCCCGTGCTCCACAACAAGAGAAGCCACCGCAATGAGAAGCCCGCACACCCCAACGAAGAGTAGCCCTTGCTCACCACAACTAGAGAAAGCCCGCGTCCAGTGATGAAGACCCAATGCAGCCAAAAAATAAACGAATAAAAATTTTAAATAAATGCCAACAAATATTTCCGAAGTTTTCAACTATAATAATAGTAATGCTACACTACTTAATTCAGAGGGATATTGTAATGATAAAAATAAGTATTGTAAGAAAAATATTCCACAATTTAAAATGTTATTCCTAACATATGTCAGATACTGTGGAATAAAAACATGAATGAAGAATTGTCACTAATATAACTTCCAATCTAAAACAAGAGACTGAAACATACCAATACAATCTCTAAATGTTCTGTATGTCTAATAAAAAACTGGATTTCTAATAGAGACATATTGGAATATAATATGTGGGGCATTCTCATCCCAGTCTGAAGGTAATTGTATAACAATAGTTATCTGAAAGGAAGTTAGAACATAGCAGGGCACTAGATATTTCCTATAGGCTAGGTACCAGCTTCACTCACACAAAAATCTATGAAATAGCTATTTCCTCTTTCCTTTGATGAGAAAACTTAGGCTTAGAGAGCTTACGTATTTCTATCATGTCACAAAGTTGGCAATCAAACCAAAGCTGGTCTGTTTCTAACTTATTTGCTCTTAATCCAGCCAAAAGGAATCTAGGACCTCAGAGGAAGAAAAGTGGGACTATGACAAGAAGATAATTCAAAAAAACCAAATTTATGTACTACGATGAGTAATTTTATATAAAATAAATATGTTTAAGGCTCCAAATAGTATAAGAGAAACTCCTAGGTCTGTTTGGGAAGCTCAAGCTTTGTACATTATTTCTTTGTTTGCTAACACAGTGAAACCAAAATGAGAACCAGAATAACATTATGCAGGAATGTATAAATTTAAAGAGCCCATTATTTGAACTCAGCAAAAATTAATAATGCTGCTTGGATGAATATCATCTTATGTTTCCTTTAAAAATATCGTAATCCACTTGATCAAAAAATGTCATGAACTTTATATAGTTTTTGTGACTGGCTTACAATCAGGTATGAACTTTTACCTCTACTAACAAAGACAAAAGCTATTTTCTTTCAGAGTGTTATGGGGTTGATACTGACCTTTTATGGTGTGGGAAAACAAATGCATAAGGATAGAAATGTCAATATACTGATTAATTTTTTAAGCCAAAACTGACATGGGAACTTTCATACCATGGTGATAATTTCTGTCTTAAATTAACCAGGGTGAATTAACTAAATCCCCACAGCTAGGCATTTTTGCACTCTAATTTTGGAAAGACATAGGTCACAGGAAGAAAACGAAATACCATCAATTCGATTAACTTCTTGAAGACCATACAGGCATCTCAGATGTATGTATGGAGCATGAACTTAGTCAATAGCTCCTAAGTGGTGTCACTAAAATTGTCAAACATTTGAAATCTGCAAAAAAAAAATAGTAGGTATCTTTTCAGTGAATGGCTAGTCATATTATAGACTATCCTTCCAGGGTTTCTGATATTAATAGGGCCTGAAACTTTCATTGTCTTTGAGCTATTTTACAACTTTGTAAGTTGTAGAAATTTGTAGTAATACAAAATTTTCTTGTCCATATGAATGCAAAAAATTGTGTCTGGTGGAATGCCATTGATCACTATCTTGTGGTTATTGGCTAGTTTTGCACTCTGTGTAAATTCATTTCAGCATTCCATATTGCCTATATATATGTGTGTGGTTCTTTAAATTCTCCTTTGAACCCATCGTAGCATCTTACTGAATCTCATTTTACTTAAAGGAGTAAATCAAATAATTAACATATGTCCATTTTATATTTATACGGGAGCCATAATTTTACCATTTTAAACAAATTTTCCTTTAATAGCTTGAATTCCTCTTCAGCCACTGACTGTGCTAATCCATGGTGTAATTAATTAACCTTTAAGCTCAGGTTCCTAATCAATAAAATGGATATTAAAAAACCACCCTCACAGGGTTGATAAGAACTTTAAATGAGGTAGGTACGGTGCTTAGCACAGTGCCTGTTACCTACTTGTCACTCAAGAGTTAGTTTCCTTTATTTCCTTATATACCAAACAACTAATTTTAGAACCAAACAACTAACTTTAGTTATTTGGGATGTAAAAGATGCTCAATATCTATTTATATTTTTATTACTGATGAAGAGAAGTAGGGAAAATTTGAAATTTTTGAAGGCGATAAAAGAAATAAACGTACATAGGTAAAAGGGTGGAGTGAGTGGTTAATATAGATTTCACATAACCTACCAGGCATTTTAGAGGCCAAAGCCACCAATCATTCGAGACTTCTCTATTTCCCTCCCCAGCCTCAGTTCACAAACATAAGCACGTAGCTCTTTCTTATCCAAAATAAAAATGGTCTGGAAAGTATGAGTCATATTCAATTTTTTTTTTTGCAGTGATATAATACTACAGAAAATATTTCTGAATAGAAATGATCTTTTTTTTTTTTTTTTGGTGGTACACGGACCTCTCACTGTTGTGGCCTCTCCCGTTGCGGAGCGCAGGCTCAGTGGCCATGGCTCACAGGCCTAGCCGCTCCGCGGCATGTGGGATCTTCCCAGACCGGGGCATGAACCTGTGTCCCCTGCATCGGCAGGTGGACTCTGAAACACTGCACCACCAGGGAAGCCCTTTTTTTTTTAGCTTTTACAAAGATGATGTATACATTGAATATGCCAGAGTAACATAAACCAGAAGATATTAAGCATAAGTAGCCATAGGGCTGGAAGAGCCTGGAGCACATGAAGACACTTTTAGAACATAAGTGCCAAAGATATGTCCCAATTAGATTGTAAAGTGTCTAATATTTCACAAATCATGAACGCTAGAGATGGGAAAACTAGCCCTTCAATATGGACTACACCAATAGGGCAGTTCTGTTCCTCCACAACCTTTCCTGAAGAATTAAGTCCTGGTTGTGAATCATTAATTCAAATTTAACCTGATTCTTTTTCCAGTCATTAATAGAAAGTGCTAGAATTATCTAGGTATTTACCTGGAAAATCAGTACTATGAAAAAATATATCAACAAATGCAAAAATAAATAAGTGGGAGTACATCAAACTAAAATGCTTCTGTATAGCAAAGGCAACCTATGGAATGGGAGGAAATGTTTGCAAATTGTATATCTTATAAGTGGTTAATATCCAAAATATACAAATAATTCTTACAACTCAATAACAAAAGAATCAAACAATACAATTAAAAAATGGGAAGTGAATCTGAATAAACATTTTTTCCAAACAAGACATACAGATGCCTAACAGGCACGTGAAATAATGCTCAACATTACTAATCATCAAGGAAATGTAAACCAAAACCATGATGAGATGTCACCTCATATCTCTTGGAATGGTTATTATCAAAAATGAAAGACATAACAAGTGCTGGCAAGGATGTGGGGGGAAAAGGGAATCCTTGTGCACTGTTGGTGGGAATATAAATTGGTGCAGCCACTATGGAAAATATTATGGAGGTCCTTTAAAAATTAAAAATAGAACTACCGTATGATCCAGCAGTTCTACTTCTGGGTATTTATCAAAAGAAAATGAAAACACTAACTCAAAAATATATATGCACCCCCATGTTCGTTGAAGTATGATTTACAATAGCCAAGATATGGAAATAACCTAAGTGTCCACCAGTGAATGAATGGATAAATACAAACACAATGGAATATTATTCAGCCATGAAAAGAAGGAACTCTTGCTGTTTGCAGCTACATGAATGGACCTTAAAAGCATTATGCTTAGTGAAATAAGTATACAGAGAAAGACAAATACTATATGATTTCACTTGTATGTGGAATATAAAAAAATTCTGATAGATACAGAGAACAGATTGGTGGTTGCCAAAGGTGGGGTGATAATGATTGGGTAAAAATGGGTGAAGGAGGTCAAAAGGTAGAGACTTCCAGTTATAAAATAAATAAGTACTTGGGATGTATATAGCATGGTGACTATAATTAATAATACTGTATTGTTTGAAAGTTGCTAAGAGAGTAGATCTTAAAAATTCTGATCACTAGAAAAAAAATTATAACTATGTGCTAACGAACGTTAACTAAACTTATTGTGGTGATCATTTTGTGATGTATACATTTGTCAAATCATTATGTTGCATACCTGAAACTAATATAATGTTAAATGTCAGTTATATCTCAAAAAACAGTATTTAATCTTAAAAATACATATATTCAATGAGTATTTGCTGCAAACACATCTGTTCTAGGCATATGCAAATACATACATACATACATCCTTTACCTCACAGTGTAGTCAGTCTTCTTGGCAAGGCAGAGATGTAAACAAATACTTGTTGCATACTGTAATGCCAACAACAGAGATATACCAGGTATAAGGAGAGAAGAGTGGATGAATGGTTATTTTTCTAAAGGATGGAATAATTCTGGGAAGAAGTGACCTAGAATTAGAGAGCTGGAGAATGCAGACATTTTCCTTTCAAAATCTTTTCCTTTTCTTTAAGTAACTATATGCCAATAAAATGGACAACCTGGAAGATATGGACAAATTCTTAGAAAAGCACAACCTTCCGAGACTGAAGCAGGAAGAAATAGAAAATATAAACAGACCAATCACAAGCACTGAAATTGAGACTGTGATTAAAAATCTTCCAACAAACAAAAGCCCAGGACCTGATGGCTTCACAGGCGAATCCTTTTCTTTATCCAAAAGGTAAGTATAGTGTTCCTCTGGCTTCTTGTTAGAAAAATATAATCTTAATTTAGCAGGAGCTCTTCTCAAATCTCTTGGGAAAAATTTCTTGTGGGGTCAGCAAACACCAAGGTTAAAATTTTGCAAAAAAGCATTTCAAAGTAGCCCCCATTCAGAAAAAAAGTTATTAGGAAGTACTCTTAGAGATTTTTTTTTCCCAACAAATTTTCGCCTCAAGAAAATTAGCAAACAAAAGAAGCAGCAGATAACTGAGTTCAGCTGTAAATGTTAATTTATGACTTTTACCCTTGTCTCTGGCATGTTAAAAAGCTCTGATGTATGAATTCAGTTGCAGGTAAAAGGAAACTTGTTATGTAGCCTTTAGTAATAGGAAAATTGTAGACACCAGTGGAGAACTTAGTGCATTTGACGTCTAAATCAGTCACTTTAAATACCCATTTCTCTATATAAGAATCATTTTCCGTAATAATCATGAAGTGCAATGAATAATAACCACAAAAGAAACTGAGAAAGTGAAAATTTTCTTTATTGGGTGTCATATATACGTGTGCCTGTAAAACAAAGAAATGAAATAAAATTAACAGTACAAAAGAAAACATCATTCTTTAACATTTGATATTTTAAATTAGTAAACTTTATTTTTTAGAGCAGTTGTAGTTTCACAGCAAAATTGAGTGGCAAGTACAGGGAGTTCTCATATAGCCCCTGCTCCTACACAGGTATAACCACACCACAGGGGTACATCTGTTATACTCCATGGACCTATATTGACACATCATCATCCAAATTCTGTAGTTCACATTAGCATTTTTTTTGGTGTTGTATATTCTATGAGTTTTGACAAATGTATGACATGTATCCACCATTACAGTGTCACACAGAATAGTTTCACTGCCCTAAAAATCTTCTGTGCTGTTCATCTCCTCTCCCCACTAACTCATAGCAACCACAGCTCTTTTTACTGTTTCCATAGTTTCACCTTTTCTAGAATGTCATATAGTTAGAATCATGTAGTACACAGTCTTTTCAGATTGGTTTCTTTCACTTTAGTAATATGCATTTAAGTTTCCTCCATATCTCTCATGCCTTGAAAGCTCATTTATTTTTAGCACTGAGTAGTATTCGGTTAGATGAATCTATAAAGTTTATTTATCAGTTCACCTGCCAAAGGACACCTTTGTTGCTTCCAAATATTGGTGATTATGAATAATGCTATTATAAACATTGCCATACAGCTTTTTGTGTAGATGTATGTCTTCAACTCTTGGGTAAATACCAAGGAGTATGATTGCTATATCGTATAGTAATATATATAGTAAAATACAGTTTTGTAACAAGCTGCCAGACTGTCTTCCAAAGTGGCTGTACCTAATTCCCACCAGCATGAATGAGAACTATTCCACATCCTAGCCAGCATTTGGTATTGTTAGTATTTTGGATTTTGGCCATTCCAGTATGTGTGTATCAGTATCTCATTGTTTTAATTTGCAAATGCCTAATGATATACTAACATCTTTTCATATGCTTATTTGCCATTTTTATACTTTCTTTGGTGAGGTGTCTGTTAAGCTCTTTTGCCCATTTTTTAACCGGGTTGTTCATTTTCTTATTGTTGAATTTTTAGAGATCTTTGTATGTTTTAGATAACAGGCCTTTATCAGATGTGTCTTTTGCAAGTATTTTCTCCTAGTTCGTTGCTTGTCTTTCTTCTCATACTCTTGACATTGTGTTTTGCAGAGCAGAAAATTTTAATTTTAATGAAGTCCAGCTTATCTATCATTTCTATCATGGATTTGCCTTCAGTGTTTTATTTAAACAGTCATAGCTATACCTAAGATAATGTAAGTTTTCCCCTTTGTAATTTTCTAGAATTTCTATATTTAGGTGTATGGTCCATTTTGAGTTAGATTTTGTGAAGTGTATAAGGTCTATATTTAGATTCTTTTTTTTGTGTGTGTGTAGATATTCAATTGTTCTAGCACTATTTGTTTAAAAGACTATCTTTTTTTTCCATTTTATTCCCGTTGCTCCTTTGTCAAAGATCAGTTGGCTTTATTTATGTGGGTGTATTTCTGGGTGATAGTTTTTTTAATACCTACCTAAGATTTTGAACTTTGATCTCTTGACTGTAGTCTTGTATAATAATACTATATGAAATACTTATCTGGTAATAACTGGATTTTAATAAAACTAAAATAATTTCAATAGATAAAATTTTGGAAGCCAGTAAATGTACCATTGATGTAACATTTAATTTTCTTAATTCATTCTTCAGTTTTAAAATAATCAAAACATTGAAAAAAATTTCTACTTTATTTCATCTTTAAATGTTTTCAAATTCAGTAAGCTATGTCATTTATGAACTAAAATTCTAATAATATTTCAGTTTTAGCAAATAAAATACAGGATACCCAATTGAATTTGAATTTCTGACAAATAAAAAATATTTTCTTTTTAGTATGTCTCAAATATTGAAAGGGAAGTATTTATATTTAAAAAAAAAAATCACTGTTTAACCAAATTCAAATTTAACAGGCCATTCTGTATTCTAAGCTCTTAGACACTTAACTTACCATTACTCTTCACATTTCATTTAAGTGTTTTACTTTTTTCACAAATAAAGACACCAAGTATTAGCATAGAATGGCAGAATTGATGTGAGTCAAGTTCTAATGCTTCATCTTCAAAATCATTGTATTATCACTGTTGATTCTAAATATCTTATTTAAACACAGAGATATGTAGAATCATGGTGTTAGAGATATATAATGTGCCCAAAGTGAGCTTGAAAAACTTGACAATTGCAATCTTATTCTCAGAAGAAATGAGACTTTCTTGACACATGCCTGAGCCTGCATGTGTCAGGGAGTCAACTGAATAAAAAAGTGTTTGAAGTTAACTTTTACGTTGAGTTTAAGTTTTGCTAAAGGATGTGTTTGAAGTTAACTTTTATGTTGAGTTTAATTTTTGCTAAAGGATAAGTAATAAAACTGTAGCTAAAATGTAGCTCACATATATATTACTGACGTTCAACCTCAGTGTAACCAGAGCCATTGTTTTGAACTTAGACCAGGGAAACTCCAGACCCCGTTATCCCTCTAGTGTTTTTTTTGTTTCTTTTTTTAACACTGACATTGTTTAGATTACCAGTGCATTGTATAGATTGATAATCCGCTGTTTAGATTGTTACCAGGGAATAATCAAAATCACAGCAACTTTTACTCAGTTTTATTGTTGTTTTTAAGTACTGTATAGATAACCACCACTTTAGTCATTCTACACAAAGTGGACATTCCCAGCTGACCCTCCCACCACCCTAACTTTCGAAAGTCACTGACCAAGACCTTATACTTGTATCATTTTTTTCAAATCTATCTGTGGAAGAATGGATCTATTAAATAGTATCCTCAGCTATGGCAATGTTCTTTGAAGCTTTCCTGTTCTGGGATGAATAATGAGGGATTTGGAACTCTTTGGTCGGTTCACTGCGGTGCAAATTGTGATTTGAAAACAACGTGGATAACATAATAATACCCTGTTTGAAAAGCCCACTTGAAATTTGTGATTTGTTTTTCCTGTGGCTAACCCACCCTCTCCTTTCCATCTTTAATTAAAATCTTAGCACTCTTTTAACGTTCTCGCGTAGCATCTTCATTACGGTTTTATCATCTAGAGTTGGAAGATTGCATTTAGATTGATGTAAATTCTTCCTTGGAGGTCATAGTCTCTAGAAATTTATAAAATTGTAGTGCTGAGAACATTTAAATATTACAGGCTCGCTTCTGTGGAAATGGATAAAGATTACCCAAATTAGAACAAGCAAATGCTGTTTATTCACAGCTTGCTATATATAGCAAGGAAGTCAGCCACCATCACCTATGTTTGACAGACTTATAGGCAGACACGGGAGTATAAAAGTTTTATAGGAGAAAAAAGAGAAGGCTTAAGGTATGCCCTGATTGGAAGTGGTTGCCATGAGGAAGCTGGAGGGGACTAACTAGAGACAAGACACCCTATGGGGTTGGTTAAAGAAGCATATTTGTCTTTCTCTGGTTAGTTCTCAGTTGGAAGAGGAGGCAGAAATTAGGGAAACTGGTAGTTGGCTAAGTCCTGACAGTTTGGAGTCAACTGCTATTCAGATTATGGTTTGGCATCCTTACAAATTGTTGCAGATTGTGGGTCAGAGTTCTATTTTTATATACCGTCTGGCCGTTATTCATTTGTACATCAGTTTCTCCCTTGTCTTTGTCTTTTTCTACAGATGAAGAAACTGAGACTGTCAAGAGCAATGTTACTTAGGATTTATAGAGATCCTTCCTTCTCAGTTTGTGTGTTTGTTTCATTTATCACTTAGTTTTTTTTATCCAGTTCTAAAATTAAGAACACATCTAGGCTAAACAAGAGAGACAACGTCTCTACTATCATGAAACTCACATTCTTTTCACACAAATAAATATGTAATGTAATATAAGGTAGTTTCATCTTCTCAACCACGCCTCACTATGCCGTGTCTCAGATACATTCATTGTTTTCTGTAATATTTTCTCAGAAAAAAGAGAATAATCATATTTTGTTGACAGGTTTTTAACTGTACAGTATTAAAGGCAGCTGTGTGTCTATTCAATTAGAGCCTCATATCTGTCATCACTCTTCCCCAGAAGTGAATTAAACATTAATATCAGCTGCTGAGGAAATGTGCTCACACAGGCACTTCTATTCTTCACCTGTATTGCTTTTTAAGTGTATCAAATGGAAACACTCAGGGAAATGAATTTGTTGCCTTGCCAGATCTTTTGGCATATAAACTCATAAGATGATACTGATATCTTGGCTGTAAACTAAGCAGAATAAAAATGTCTCTAGATAGGTTTTTCATCCTTGAGATTTTGAAGTGCATGTGTTTGATGAAGCTACCTTGTCTTTATAGAATGCAGGTGAAAACGGAGTCAAAGATGTTTTTGTGGGGAAGCTACTTTTTTTTCCTACAAACCTGAGAAAATCACAGCATGGGTTAATTGAAGGGCTATGAATGCTTTAAAGGCAATATTAATTAGAAAACAGCTATGGAGGCACATTTGTCCATAATGGCGAGTGGTGCTGATTTGCTGAATAAAGTAGAGCAGTGGTTATTAAACTCCACTGTGAGTCAGAATCGTCTTCGAATTCAGTAGGTCCAGAGCAGGGTTCTAAACTGCATTTATAACATGTCAACAGGCAGTGCTGGTAATACTTTTGCTGCTGGACTGGGAACCAAATGTTGAGAACCATTAGAGTAGAGGACTCATTGTGCATTATATTCCTGTCTGCCTTGGAAGTCCCACCATTCATAATTGGTCAAGTAGCTTAAACCAGTTTAGGATTGGACGAGGTAAAGTACAAGCCCTAAGGATGAGATCAATTTCTTTGGCTTGACATTGTGAAAGAAACAGGATTTTGCCTTGTGTGGAAAATTAAATTTTCAAAAGTTAGTATTTAGAATAAATGTGCTTTTGAGGTGAAAACCAAGACTGTTTTCTTACTAAAGAGATTTAACACTGTATCTATAGAGGTGGAATTAATAAACAAAGCCATAGACGTCTTAAACGTTAGATTAATGTCCATAAGCCTAACGGGTTCATTTTATAGCTCGAGTATATCCAAATTCTTATAACATTTAAACAAGTAAAACTTTCCATGTTAAGCATATTGTAACAAATGTGATTTCTAAAATAAATGTCTTTTACCAATTGTGTGGGTAATAGAAGATTAAAACAAACTCTTGAGAGTTCAAATGGTAATCTCAATAAACTGTTGCATATCTCAAAGAGTTTCATTCCATTACTTAAGAAACATTGAAAGAATTGTGAACATGATTACAAGGTGGGGATATAAATTTTAACTCAAATAAAACCTTTGGCCAATCTAATTAATAGTCTTCATTTCTTGAGCCCCTGAGACAATTGGAATATAAATATTACCCAAGCATCTCATCTCCATTTTAGTAGTATAAATTTCCAAGTCCTTTCCTCAATAAGACTGTCCATTTTCAAAATTAAATACCATTGTGACTTTCGGTTTCTACTTTCTTGTAATTTCACCCAAAGATAAATAACTTGTAGACTTATGTTTATTTATTTATAATCAAGTATAAAGTAAATATAAGTGACCAGATTGAATTCAATTTCTTAGCCCGTTTTACATTGTTGGTTCTTTTTATCAAGTTTTATTCAGTAAAGAGGACTTTTTCTTAACCTCAAAATTTCCACAACCTGAGGATCACTCATTTGTGAAAACCAGTAGATTATATAGCTTCATGAAAATTTCAGTGCACTGGGGGAAGAATGTGTTCCACAGCTCTGGGTATAAAAACCAGTCATATTTTTTAAGGGTTCTGAAGTGAAAAGTGACTCTATACACTTATCGTAGAGGATTCTGATAAATTCAATCTTATTCATGCTGTGTATAGCCCTTACACTTAACTACAGTGCCACAAACACATGGAGAGCTTTCATGTTGCCTGAGTGAAAACAGATTAAGAAACTCTAAACATCCACCTTATCTTCCCAACTGGATACTCATTAGACTAATCCAAGCCTCCAGTCAAAGTCAGCCTTCTGTACCTCTGTGTTCGAGTGCTGGCCTAAGCTTCTTTCCATGGCTCTAGGGAACAAGCCTCCTGTTTAGATTCTTAGCATCTCTATTTCTCTACAGCAGACATCCTGAGCCTCTCTGGGTACCCTCTGGAAATGGGTTACAGCTGATATCACCCCCCAACACAATAATTTATTCTACTACTATCATAGGGAAGCAATCTCTATACTGTGGTGACTTTAGTCCGCACACTTAATAGATAGCAAATGTACATTTTAAATGGTTTGGTTCTGAATCTCAGCATGTTCATTTTCCAAAAGGAGAACCTATTAGAGTCTTGCTTGTTTGCTTTCTGGTTCAGTGAGGTTAATAAGAAACGGGGGTGATGAGGAAGGGAAATATGAAACTTTTTCCATTCTTCTTCCATGTATGTGTGTGTGTGTGTGTGTGTGTACTACAGCCTAATGGAAGGGAGGGAGGAGGAAAGAAAGAAAGAAAAGAAAAGAAAGGAAAGAAGAAAGGAAAAAAGAGGTATAAAGACTAAGTTATTCTACTGAAGGTCTTCTATCTCCCTCTCCTAAAATAAAAGCAGCTTCCCATATCAAATAACTTTTTGATAGAAGAGTTTCCTTTTTGAAGGGACCTGAGGGAGATATTCACTAATTGGGCAGTTTTTCCACAATAACTCGTAGCTAGAGGCCTTTATTCTTCACTTAAATTCAAAGTTTCTGTCCTTTTCAACAAATACAAATAAGTCATAAGAAGTGGGACTCCCCAGGAACCTGTATTGGAAGACAAGTGTTTCCTGCATCTCAATACTGTGCTACACAGTTCACTGTAACCACACAATTATTTACAATCTTATTTTTGAAATGGCTGAAAAGATGAAAGAAAATATGCTCACCCTGCTATATGTTATTTTTAAATGATTATTATGTGTTTTTTTTTTCCTTAAGGTACAAAATTCTAGGGTATTTTCCTGATCAGTAAAAATACAGGCATTACCCCTAACAGATAATACATTTATCTTATCTTCTATCCAGAATTATCAGTATGATTAATAGAAATTTCACAAACTTTTGTCTAAAACTGAGGTGATCTTTTTGGGTATAAACCTGATATCCAGACACTTGGCATTCAATTCTCTTTAAAATTCTTACCTTTTAAGAATTTCTGCTTTTTCTGAAGTTATACCCAATTACACTGAGAGCTTAGCAAAGTGCTTGGCATGTTTTGTAAAGGAACATAACATTTTATGAATGAAAAATTAAATAAATAACCCTGTGTTCAGCTAAACTGAGCCATCTTCTGTATCCCAAACCTATACTCTCACTTCATGGTTTCTAGATAGAACAGCAATTATTGATTATTTGAAATAATTTGCTTTATGTTTGTCTTCTCTGATTGATTGTAACTTCACAAGGGCACACCTGCATCTGTCTTCTTTACTATAGTGTCATCAGAGCCCCAAAGATAGCTGATGTTCAGTAACCATTGAATGAATGCACATTGGCTGATTCATTAACTGAATGAATGAATAAATGAATGAAATGAGCAAATAAAATAATGAAAAGGAGAATACCAGGGAATAGGACTGAACAGGTAATTAGAGCATAGGTTACTGTAAGTCTAATATGTCTTGCTTTACCCTTCGCCCAGTGTTTCTAGACAATTGGAAAATGAGCAAAAAGAGATGAGCATGTCTTGTTACTCTCAGAGGTAAGATGAAGAAGTGAATAAGGGAAAAAGCAAAGGTCAAAAGCACAGAGATGATACTGACTTTGTATTTTCCTGACATATTTTAATATAATTTCTCTTACCCTACTCTTTTTTGCCAATACAGATCCTTTTCATTCTTCCATGCTCTCCTCAATCTTGTTTTCCTAGAGTGGTTCATCCAGTCACTTGTGGTCTTCACCCAGTTGAGACTTTTCCAGCATTTATCATGTGATCTAGTTTCCTGTCAGAAAACATGTACTTCTTTGAAAAAAGCCTTGAATGTATCCTTTTATCTTCTCATGTATTCATGCTTCATCTCTCCAACTCAGTCATAAGCTCTTTAGAATTAATTTTGATTTGACAGCTTTCTAAGACTTCACTCAATCAACAGCCCACCTCTTCTTCAGGTGGGTCTGAACAAGGAACAAAACATAACAGAAAGTTAATGTAAAGGCCATTATATAATGATGATACTGATATGGAGTCCAATTTGTCAGGAGTCTGGTCAAGATAAGATTTATAGAATGGAGGAGCAGAGAAAAACTCCTTTGTTGAGAGTCATCCTCCCAAAAGAATGGAACTGTTGCAGTTGAGATGAACATGTCCACTCTCCAGATTTACAATGCAGATATATTTTTCACATTTCCTTAAGGAGTAATGATCAAAGGATGGAGCGAATCCAGGAATGCATCTAGAGAAACTCCTTATGGAAACAAGAAGTACATAAAAGTGTTTTATATAACACTTAGCTATACAGATGGTCCCCGACTCAGGATGGTTTGACTTACATTTTTTTTAACTTTATTATGGTGCAAAAGCAATAGGAATTCTGTAGAAACTGTGCTTTGAATTTTAAATGTTGATTTTTCCCAGGCTAGCGATATGTGACCACATGCTCAGCCACATGATCATAAGGGTAAACAACTGATACACTTAAAGCCATTATTTACCCATACAACCATTCTGTTTTCCACTTTCAGTACAGTGTTCAATAAACTACAGGAGATATTCAACATTTTACTGTAAAATAGACTTTGTGTTAGATGATTTTGTCCAACTCTAGGCTAATGTAAGTGTACTGAGCACCGTTAAGTTAGGCAAGGGTAAGCTATGATGTTTGGTGTATGAAATGCATTTTTGACTATTTTCAGTTTACCATGGGTATATCAGGATGTAACCCCACCATAAGCTGAGGAAGATATGTACTTTGTTTAGTTGATCTCATCCAAAGAATTCTTCTTAAATGGCACTTATTTAAATATGAATCACATACTTCTTACAATTAGTCCCTCCCTTTTGTTTCAGTCTTGCATATCTTTTATTCAAATTCTCAACTTTAATATCTAGTGGGCATCTTAAATCAAAGAACTCTTAATTTCTGTTTTCACTGCCCCAAGCTTCTCCTCCATGGTCTTTCTCATATCTTTAAAGTGTAGCTCCATCATCTAACCTCTTGAGCAAACCTCAAATCCTGAGGGATACACATAAACCCTCCTGTTCTTTCAGCCTTCATATTTCATCAATCACTGAGTTCTTATGGTTCTTCTTTTAACTTATATTAAAATTACGTTTGTTTAAAATTTGCATTTCCACTAGCCATTGTTCTCTGAGAGTAAGTTTCTATATTATCACCATATTTATTTTATTCATATCACAATCTAATCACAGTCTGAATTACCCTATGCATTTATTTCTTTTTTTTTCTCTTTTGATCTCCCTGACTAGAATTTCAGTTTCATACTGGCAGTGTCTTCCTCGATTTCTACATTGCTCTATCCCTTGTACATTGATCAGTGCCTGACACCTAGTAAGTACTCTGTATATACTTGGCACATGACTGTAAATAGTTATTTCATATTGAATAAATATATATATTATATATTATTTCATAGAAAAATGAAATATAAAGTTATATAACAGATATTTGCATTTAAACGTGAGTTAGTAACTATTTTAGGAATGATTTTATACACATTTTTGTCTGATATGATCCATTACTTTTATTATCATTAAAAAGGGTGTAAATACATCTTCTTTTAAAGAAATTCAAAATAAAACTAAAAATTAATTTTTTTAAAGCTTGGGAGATTTTTACTCAAATTGTGGTTAATTTCCTACCATATATGTGGCTATGAGGAACACTGATGTATACTAATTCAATCCAGAACAAAAAAGTAGATAGGAGAGTAAGTGATTTTCTAGATCTGCACTTACACTAATTACTGTCTTTTTTATTTATATCTCTTCTTAGATTCTGTTAATTCCCCTTCTACTGAGCCACTAAGCAAATATCCTTACACACTGAGAAGGATATTCTTCTATGTGCCTAATACCAAAAAATACTTCTAACTTTCTCCCTTCCATTTTGAGGCAACTCTCCCTTACCCTCCAAATAAAACCTTTCTAAATGCTAGGTTTTTTATCCTAAAGATTCAGGCTCTATATTTTGACCTTTTGAAGTCTCCATCAATTCTACTAAGTGTATAGTTTTTTTCTCCCAATACACACTAGCACTTGTTATTCGATCTCAAACTGTATAAAATATGTTTACTTATTTTCTCTATTGTAAACATTATGTCATCATGAAAAGACAATATGGAGAGTTAAACAAGTGCAGGGAATCTGTAATCACATATACAGTTGACCCTTGAACTATCAATACATGAGTTTGAACTGTGCAGGTGCACTTATACACGGATGATTTTCAATCGTAAATGCTACAGTACTACACTGTCCATGTTTGGCTGAAACTGTGGATGCAGAGGAACCATAGATACAGAAGGCCAACTATAAATTGTATGGGGATTAACCCCTGTGTTCATCTGGTCATGACTATACACATCACTGAGTACAGTATATTCAACTCTACAAGAAGAATTCTATGAATATTTCTTAGAATGCATTTTGAATTTCACCTACCCATAATTGATGAGATGAAATAATCAAATATTTATCATAAGTTTAGCCAACAGAGGTGGCTCTTTTTATGTGTCAATCTTACTGAGCTAGGGGGTACCCAAATATTTGACCAAACAGTAAGCTGAATATTTCTGTGACAGTATTTTTAGATGTGATTTCCATTTGAATTAGTAGACTGAATAAAACACTGTCCTCCCTAATGAGCATGGACCTCATCTAATCAATTGAAGTCCTGAATAGAACAAAAAGGCTGAGTAAGAGGGAGCTTCTCCTGCCTGACTGCAAGAGCTGGGAAGTAGGTCCTCTCTGGCTTTTGGACTTGGACTAAATCATCAGCTCTTCTTGGGTCTCAAACCTGTGGGCTTTCAGGTCAGAGCTTAACACCATTGGTTCTCCTGGTTCTAAAGACTGTGGACTCAGACTGGAACTATACTACGAGCTCTTCTGAACCTCCATTTTGCCAACTGCAGATCTAGGAACTTTTCAGCCTCCATAATAACATCAGCTAATTCCTTATAATAAATTTCTTATAGATAGACAAATGAATAGGGAGATAAATAGATACATACATACATACATCCCCTTGGTTCTGTTTTCTGTTTCTTGGGAGAAACTTGACTAAAACACCAAATGTTTCAAATAATTTAATTTATTAACTAGGAATTGAGAAAATACAATCAATTCTTTGTTATACAGAATGTGGGAGCATGAAGACTCAATTTGATGTCTAGCTTCTACTATTTTTTTTTTTTTTGAAGCAAGGAATACAACTTTATTCGGAAAGCCAGCAGACCGAGAAGATGGCAGACTAGCATCTCTGAAAAACCATCTTATATGGGTCTGGATGCCAGTTTCTTTTATAGAATCAGAGAAGGAGAGGCGGTGAGGAAGTAAAGTAAAAAGGCAGAATAGAGAGGAAGAGGCGGTGAGGAAGTAAAGTAAAAGGGCCATCAGTCTTGCAAAACATCTCATGGAATGACCAACCTCCGTGAGGGAATGTGTTAATTTCTTTTTTCTTGCTTTTAACTCTGTGTTATCTGAGAGTAAGATTTCTCTGAGGCTAAATCTCTCATTTCTGAAATGTACATTGAAATTCCTTGCCTATTTCACAATATTGTTAGGTTAAGAAGTTAAGATATTTGAGATTTTATGATATACTTAAAAATCAGCCTTAATATTAAATAGTTAAAACATGCAAAGGCAATAAAAGTTTTTAATTTTAGAACAATCATAAACTTATTTGTATTCCTTTTTTTGATGATTATTTAACTCTGAGGTAATTGATTGTGATAAATCATTGTTATGGAATTTTCTATCAGACCTGTGAGTAGGTAGCTTCCTAACCCTATCCCTATTTCACTTAAACCTAAATGTCAATGAATGTAAGTAGAATTAAAAGCAATAATCTCTTAAATAAAAACCCAGTTGATCTTATCTCTACAAGAGAGTGAAGGCATCCTTTTTTCTTAAGAACAAAGTCTTGAGGGAAAGACTAAAATCTAGCTTTTATTCCTTTCTTTTAGGCCCATACCTTTTTTATGGACTAATGATCTCAAAGGGAAACAAGACAAGGGAACAGAAAACAACAGTTTTTTTTCTAAAGGAATAGAACAGAGGTCTGCGGGCCAAATCTAGATTTTACCTGTTTTTTTACGGCCTCTGAGCTAAGGTTTTTTTTTTTAAAACAGGTGAATGTTTAAAATCAGTTTGATCACAAAGAATACTAACTTTAAAGAACAATTAAGCAAAATATTTTTCAAAAATTGTTCAATTCTTCTCATTATTGGACTTTTTTTACAACAAAAAATGTACAATTATAAATACTTTGAATTCCATCAATTACAAAAATAGTGGAAATTTGTTTTCTCTCTTGTTATATAAGTACCTGCATAGTATCTTAGATTTTACATCCTGGCTCACAAAGCCTGTAATATTTACTGCAACTATGTACAAAAAAATTTGCCTCCTCTTAGACTAGGGCAATTAGTCAAATTCATTTATTTCACTTACTGTTTTCTTCTGACATCCAGCTATATCAAGTTGGAAGGCCACTGCTTCTCTGAATTTCCAAATACAGGAAGAGAGTGGGTGACTTCTTCCAAAGAAAAGAGGCACTGGAACCTCTATTTGACCAAACAAAACTCAAGGGCTAACAAAGTCTCCAAAGGAAGTAGCTTCCAAATGAGAAAAATCCGACTAGACCAGGAATCCAAAGAGATTTAATCTAAGGAGAATGTACCATTTAAGATCTTTCTCTTCACCCTGGTTTTGTCAGCCTTTACTACCATCTCCGATAGTATCTCTTGGGAGCCAATTTATCCCTGACTCATATCAACGACTGTCAGAACTATAACAAGAACATGAAGGAGTCAGAGAGGAGCTTCTCCTAGTTAGTTACTAGCACAGATTCATAAATTATAAATATCATAAAGTTCATGTACTTTCATCTAGCAACCACATTTTTGAGAATTTATAACAAGGAAATAATTTCAGAGGATAAAATTTTATGTGCAGATAAATATTGGAATACATATATAATTGCCAAAAAAACCCAGAATAATTCAAATGTCTAACAGTAATAAAATGTTTGAATTAAGGTAATTCTGATAGAGTTTTATTTAGCTATTCAATTTACAGTTATGAGGACTACCCCCCAAAATTAAATAATCTTTATGATTTGATGTTGTTAAGTGGAAAACAAAACTGAAGATAAAGTGATATTGAAGTCATATATTCCATATATAGGTTACAGTAGAAAAGGTACTATGGAAGGGACTTCCCTGGTGGTGCAGTGGTTAAGAATCCACCTGCCAATGCAGGGGACATGGGTTCCAGCCCTGGTCCGGGAAGATCCCACATGCTGTGGAGCAGCTAAGCCTGTGCACCACAACTACTGAGCCTGTGCTCTAGAGCCCGTGAGCCACAACTACTGAGCCCATGTGCCACAACTACTGAGCCCGCGAGCCACAACTACTGAAGCTGACGTGCCTAGAGCCCATGCTCTGCAACAAGAGAAGCCACCACAGTAAGTCTGCGTACCACAACAGAGAGTAGCCCCTGCTCGCCACAACTAGAGAAAGCCCATGAGCAGCAATGAAGACCTAACACAGCCAAAAATTTTAAAAAAATAAATTTTTTTTAAAGATACTATGGAAGTAAAGTAACTTTATTTTAGAGAGGTAGATTTTGTTAAAGTAGGGTTAGTTCTTTAAATTTCAAAATGTCATTAATGGTACATTAAAGTAACCTTAAAATAACAAAATATTATTAAACCTTAAAAATAACAAAAGCTGATTAAAACCTACATCTTTCACGAAATTTGTAGATTTCCTTATATTTCTGAGACAGGCAAAGAGGAGAGTTACTGCAAAACTGAGACAGCTAAGCAGCCAGAGGCACCATGAGAAAAAAAAAGGAAAGAAAAGAAAAGAAAACTGCAGGGATAGCTTGCTGTATCTGATTTATTTAAGAACAACTCAAAGGATTTGATGGCTTAGAGTGGTTTTAGTAATGGTCTGGTGAAAGTGAAGGCATGACTGTAAAACAGAAATCCTAAGAACACACCAAGATGAACTCTAAGGAATGACAGATCCTGACGCTGAGGAGCAAGTCTTTTTGAAGAGTCAGTGGCCCAAAATGTAGTAGGAACAGAAAAACACCACCACCACAACCACCACCCAAGGCATAGCAACTGTTTACCTTAATGTACCCTGAGTGTCAAACGGTGAGTTTCAGATAATATGTTGTACTTCTGGGGATGTGCGAGTCCACTGAGTAATGTTCTTAACTTGAGAATATGCCAGTGGGCATTATAGAGATTTATCCAGATCTGTGTTCTTAGGCTTGATACACTTAAGCACACTTAACAGTAGGTAGCATTTGCTTACAGATATATTTTTACCTTTTATAAATGTATTGGTTTCAGAAAGCCCCAGGCTTACGAAATAGAAGGATTTCCTGGTGAAACTGCATTAAATGGTAGGACAACTCTGTAAAATGTTAAGCTATGGCCTTAGCAAGTTTTCCTGCTAAAAAAAAAAAAAATAAAAGCCCTTATGAGTAATAGCGTACATAAACTAATTTCATCATTTAAAATTCCTGTCACTTTTGTTCTCTCATGTGTGCCATATATACGTATACACACATATATGTATAAACATATACAGAAACATACATATATATGTTTATATATAAGAGAGAAATGTTAGATTGATTCCAGTGAGTCTGGAATCCATTGATCAGTATCCTTAGTGTTTCAGAATCATAAATTGAACAAAAAACTATGTGTTACAAGAGAGTGTGAATGGGTTGTTAGATACCATCTCCCTCTTAAAACTTGGTGGATTAAATGGCCTCAAATTCTAGAGGGCGTGAGCTCTTTCTTTTCCCCATGCCCCTACCTGAGATTCAGATATTATCTAAAAAGAAAGCAAATGAGCATCTGAATTGTGACTCAAGCATTTTTTTCCCTTCCTCCTTCAGTTCCTCTGCATCTCTCAATTATTAGACTCCTAGCATCAGGCTTTGTATTCTTCTGCATAGTGTGCATTCACAGTAGGAAAACCTCTAAAAATGTTGAGTTTTGGGCTTCCCTGGTGGCGCAGTGGTTGAGAGTCTGCCTGCCGATGCAGGGGACACGGGTTCGTGGCCCGGTCTGGGAAGATCCCACTTGCCACAGAGCGGCTGGGCCCGTGAGCCATGGCCGCTGAGCCTGCGCGTCCGGAGGCTGTGCTCCGCAACGGGAGAGGCCACAACAGTGAGAGGCCCGCATACTGCAAAAAAAAAAAAAAAAAAAATGTTGAGTTTCTACCAAGAGATGATCTACTAATTTCCCCTTAATGCTAGCTATCTATAAACAACAATTGATATGATATTCTTTTGCCTATATTGCAGTATCCTCCCCTATAAGATCCAGGGACAGATGGAGAAAGGGATTTTTGTGAGTGAGTCTATTCAGTTGTAGCTTGTGTTTAAACACCCATGAAATAATATGATGAAGTCAAGAAGGGAAGGAATAATTGCTTTCAAATATGAACAGTCTCTTTTACTGTACTTTGAATTAATTGTGGCATTAGGATAAATGATGAATTGATTGAAAAAATTAAAGTGAGTTAGTATGATTCTTGAAGGTGAATATATCCCACTTGAATTGCAGCCTTAATGATTAGATATGTGTAATTTACATAAAATGTTATTTATGTATCTATATGTATTATATATATTATTTATCACATAAAAATATTTGGTGCTTATATTCCTTTCTCTCCAATAATTAAGATATAATTTCTGCTATGTATAATGATCAAAAACTTGATTTAGCTGATTGATAAGCTATTTAAAACAATACACTATTATCCTCTGTACTTTTATGGGAAAAATAAGTAATATTGGAAATAGAATACAATCTTCTGAATCATATCATTTTATTTTTTTCACTGGTGATTCTGAGTATACTGTATTGCTGGATAGTTCTCCACAATATGTTTATTTTTTCTACAATTGATGGGGAAGGGACTATTTTCAATTTTTGGCAATTAGAAAAAAAATATTTATATGAACATTTTAATTTTTGTTTTCTTGGGTACACTTGTGTGAGTTTCTTGAGGTGGTATACCTAGGAGTGTATTTTTCTGGGTATCTTCAGCTTCATTAAATAATGTCAAAGGGTTGCGTGTCTGCTTGTAGAATGTTAGAATTTCCACTGTTCTCTTACCTTACTAACACTTGACATAATCAGGTTTTTAATGCTAGGCAACAGTAATTAATCAATTAATCAATTTTAATTTCCTTTTCTCTGATTCCTCACAAGATTAGGCACCGTTTGATTTTTCTCTTTCGTGAAATATCTTTCAATGATTTTTTACCCTTTTCTTTAACTGTGGTTTCTGTTTATGCATAGTGATTTGTGAGAAGTCTCTACATGGTCTGTTTAAAAGCCCTTTGTTTTTTCATGTGTTATTTCCTCAAACTATGTCTTGCTTTTTCACATCCAGTATATACTTTGAAAGATAAACTCTATGAATTTTAATATACGTAAATATAATAATCATTTCTTTAAAACTTTACCTGCACTGATAACATGAAAATATTTTCTTGTATTTCAGAAGCTTTATTGTTTAAAATTTTTGTTTAGGTCTCTGTTCCTTCTGGAATTGATTCTCATGTGTGGTATGAGGTAGCAATCCTATTTCATTTTCTTTTCCTTTCTTTTTTTTTTGGTGTGGGTACCAATTGTATCAATTTTGTGGAAAATACGTTCTTTGTCCAAGTGCTCTACCATGCTGCATGTCAAAAATCATTGTCTGTATGTGTGTGGATATGCTTCTTGTTTTGTATGATATACCATTGGGCTATTTCTGTTTTTTCTTTTCTTTTTTTCTGGTTTCAGTGCAGTTGCTCCTAATTAAAATTTTAAAGGGTAGAAAAACATGAAGGATAAAAAAAGAGTCACCAATAACCACTGTTAATATCTGATATATATCTTTTTTTAACTCCCATGTATATATTCATATATTTTTCTTCTATAACAATTTTTTCCTTCTATAATTTTTTCTTCTATAAAAAATTATAGTTTACATAATTTAAACTGCTTTTAAATTTACAGTAATTATCTTAATTTTCTCCTGTCATTAAATAGTTTTCTAAGTCATAATTTGTAACATTGGATACATTCTCACATAGAGGGTACCATAATTTATTTAACTAATTCCTAATTAATGACATTTTCGCTTGCTCTGTAATTTTGATTGTTGAGCCTTACTAAAACCTTTTGAGGCAGGCAGTGGGTATATTTCTATTATTATTATTTTACTGATGAAAAAATTGAGGTTCATTCAGTAAGGTGTCTTACCAAATGTCACACATTTAGGATGAGGCTGAGCTAAATTTCAGACTCTAAAACCATTCCATTTACCATCTTCTGCCTCTCATAATGAACACTAATTATCTTTGTGTTGCAGTTGTAGATTCATGAAGTACCAACTAATAGAAATTAAATCCTGGTGAAAATCCCACTCGAGAACAGTATTTCCTGTGTTTATCAACTCCTTGTTGTCACTGAAGACTGGTTTAAAGGTTAAAGCCCATCAGCCACCCAAACTAAGCAGGAGCCAATCCATAGGTCAGCGTCAGCTTCATTTTTATTCTTGACGAGACATGTCTAGTCATTTTTTGTGTCTGACATTAGAATCCCTGCATAGAAATAATTTGCACAACTTTAATTTTTCCCCCCATTTAATCCATCACACACTGAGTCACTTGATATTCCCACTGATCAACCTGTGAAATTTGTCAGCTTTATCTCTGATTTACCGCGGATTCTGCTAATAATAAATGTCATTGCTGAATGTATTCTAACTTTTCTAGAGCTGCATGATCAAAGCAAGTGCTATTTTCTTTTTTAATCAGTGCTTTTTTGTTAGATGAGCACAGAAAACACTGGGTATGAAAGTATCCAACAACATATGCAACAAAAACCAATAGTTTGATGAATGCTGAGAGAGATGGTACCATATTATTCTCTTATTACAACTGCATGTTGGTCTTACCCAGGCCTCATATACATCCTTTTGTGACTGACTTTCCTGGGGAAGATAATATCAACTTTGAATTTCTTCCTGTGGTCATTCAGGAAATATTTTATAAGTAGATGTCATGTCAATCAAATAGACACTTTTGTTGCTTACAAAGGGGTTTAAACAGCATGCAATAATAATGTATAACATTTAATATGTAATGTATTTAGTATATGAGTATATAAATTAATAGTTATGCTCTACAAATGAAAGAGAAATGGAAAAAGCCTCAAACAAGCAACAGTTGATTAAATATCATTAGCAGACATTAGGGCCAATTACCTCTTGAAAACCGGCAATTAAAAAAGAAAGAATTTTACATTTATCTTGTGTGTCCTATATGAAACTGTTTTTCAGTTGATGAAGGAAGAAATTCCAGCTGGTAAATGTGGAAAGAATGATAAAATTAGAAAATCCCTATCATGAAATATGGATTGTTTATTTCAGCTAGCAGTCATCAATGAATGACACCAACAATAGAGGGATAGCTGTCACTCCCTGAACCCACTGAACATTTGTAGTATCACTAAATCAGTGCTACCAGATATTGTGGGCTTCCTGAAGGAAAACAGCAAGAAGCACACAGAAACAACTACAGTAGCCTTGTCAAAGTCAGAGTCTGGATCTAATCAAGCTTCTTGATTTAACTATCACAGGAAATACTGAGGATAGAAGAACAAGTTTGAATAAAAGTGCAAAGAGGCAAAAAGACAAATTCAGAAGGCATAACATTCCACAGGAAATTTTAAGTCAATGGCATAAAGAGCAAGAGGAGGTTCTAGATTTAAAAGGATTTAAGAGACATGTAGCTACAAGTTATAGTAGATGGATTTTGTTTGGATAGTGAATCAGGCAAACTTGCTGTAAATGTACTTTTCTGAAGCAATTGGGAAAATGTTTTTATATACTGGGTATTATTTGATAGCAAAGAATTTGCATTAATTCTCTGGGGACTATATTAGGATGGTTATATAAAAAATGTCCATATTTTCAGAAATATGTAATGACTGAATGTAGGAGTAAAATGACATGATCAAGATAGAATCCTTCCATCTTTTTTTGTTGTCCACCTTAAAAATGTAGGAGGATCACACACAGTTTCTAAACCTCTGCATCTGGTGGTGGCTTATCAAACTTCCACCAACATTCCATTGGCCAGGACTCTGTCATGTGATCCTCAAGTACTCTACAAAGGAAGATGGAAAGTGTAGTTTTCTTGAATGCCAAAGAAAATTAATAAAATGTTAAATATATATCATTATCTCTACCACTTCCTTTTTTCCTTATAGGTAAACTTATCTTTTTCCACAGAAGAGGGCATTACTGTATTAACACGTTAGCTAATTTACACTGTGTTTACTACAGATCTAGCCCTCTAAGTACCTTCATATGGATTAACTCATTAATTCATACCCACACCTATTTTAAGATAAGAACAACTAGCTTAAAAATGTGCTGCAGTTAGGGATTAAACTAGGATGTGAAATCAGCCTGATTTCTTCCTAATACCTATGCTAGGATAATATATTAGCCTGTTGCAATATGCTTCTTGTTAAAAGAATTATACTTTTTAAACCTAACCTTTACAATTAAAATCTATTAATCTAATCAAGATTCTCAGCCGAAGCCCTGAATTTTGGTTTCTACACTAATGTATAAAGGAACATATTATCCCTTATAACATAACTCTTATTGAGGGGTAATCTTGAAGTAAAGATCTCAGACATCAGAGTAAGACAAACTTTGGTTTGAAGCCTTGCTTCATCACTTATTACAAGTGACTCAATTTCTTGAGCCTTTAAAAAAAAAAAATCTATAAAGGGGATAATAAGAGCCATCTTATAAGGCAGCTGTGACAATTAAGTGTAACGTAAGCCAAGTAAATGTTTCCACGGTAAATGAGAAACAGATTCATTATAATAAGTTCAATTTATATTTAATTTGAAATACAGAATATTAAGTATGCATTGTGTTATTCATTCCTCATAAGAAACTCTAAGAAATAACTACAGAAACTATTATGATTTGCATAAGTTAGATAAGAAAACCAGGTCTCTCGGGGCATAAATTATTTCTTTATGATGACACAGCTATAAAGGTTGGGCATGGGGGTCACTCTGTTTTAACTTCTATTGCAGTGTATCTCCTTTTCCACAATATATCCTTGTCCAGTTCTTTCTTGCACATTTTCTTATGAAAAGTAAAATCTCCAGCTCTTCTCATGTACCTGAAATAGTACCTAGAGAACCTAAGTGCACTGAAAACTGCTAGGGAGTCTTTTATTAGCTAAGTAGATACTCAAAAGAACCTGGTCAATATCCACTAGAGCTACAGTATAAAAGGAGAAACTAAAAACATAATAACTGTAGATCCTCAATCAGAGTCTCTTGGAGTTAATAGATGTCAAACCACAAAGAAGTTTTAACAACCTGAAATCAATCAGCATTCTAAGAACTTTAGGCCAGTGTTTGAATCAGGATATGTAATGCATCTGAGAATACTTATAAACTATTATTGGGACAGATTTAATTATTTTAATGAAACAAAAACTCTTTTAACAGAGTTTTCATATATACATATATATGCATGTTATAGTGTGTGTATGTATTTATATATAATTTTTTTCCTTTCTGAAAGCTTCCAATCTAATCGCATGTGATTCTAAAACTTGATAACATTTATTGAGCACTTCCTATGTGAAAAGCACTTTCCAAGTTGATAATTTAATTGTCAGAGCAATTTTATGGGGGTTGTTTTCATTTTACATATAAACTTATATTTAGAATAGTCAGGTGACTTCAAGTCATACAGCTCATTGGTGGTGAATGCAGAACTTAAACCAGATCTGAAGCCAAAGACCTAGGTCTCTACCACCAAAATATAAGATCTTGTTTTGAAAAACTATTTCTGAAAAAAAATAGTTTAAAGAATAAATATATTTTTAAAATGGTTAAAAATTCTCCATTTATGACCAGGTGCAAAAATTGCACAGTCGTGTGTACCAAGGCAGCTTAGATGATCTGAGTGTCTTTTGAGTTTGAGACTGTATTGGATGTATGTTTCCATATTGATCAATTCCAATAGTAAAAAGAGTTGCAAGATTTTTTTTTTCAGTATAATGTGCTATAGTTTGAAACTTCTCCAGGGTAAAATACTGTGATTTTAACATTACACTTAGAACTATGATAAACATTTAAAGTTATTAGGAAATATTTCCACTTTTTTAAGCTACTATCTAAATTTTTATTCTTCTAATTTATCTTTCTGAGAATTTTATTTTATTGTAAAAGAATTGTAAAATTGTAAAATTGTATTTTATTCTTTGGCCATGCTGCGCGCCTTGCAGGATCTTAGTTCCCCAACCAGGGATTGTATCCGCACCCTCAGCAGTGAAAGTGTGGAGTCCTAACAACGGGACTGCCAGGGAATTCCCAGTTTATCTTTCTGAGAATTTTAAAACCTGACTTGGTTGTACCTGCATGAACTGATGGTATTATAATGCTTGTTGCTGATGTGAATTTGGAAATTTCATTCTTTATCTGGATGATGCACCTTTAAGCTATCTACTTTGACTAGCCTCTATTGTTTTATAACTCACATTTGGTTTAGTTTGGTTTTCAGTGTCTCACAGAGAAGTTCACTACTTCTTATAAATATCAACACAGTTGTTCAGCCTGATATTTCATAGGTCATTACTGAATCTGACTTTCCAAAATAGAATAAGACCAACAGTCTCGGGACTTGTTTCTTTTGTTTTCTTTGGGAAATAATTTATTTGGTCCCCTCAGTCCATCCACTCCAAGTGCCCTTGCTTCACCCTCATAATCGTCTGTGAATACCCTATAATTCTGTTGTACCTTCTAGTCCATTACCTCTCAGGCTTAAAAATTAAATGTGAAACTCTGAAGTTTTGTGCATAGATATTCTTTTCATATTACTGAGTTATGTAATTATTTCATGAGGTTTTACATGTCTTTAAAACTTGAGTGGGAGCAAGGACCATGTCTAAATACCTACTGGTATTAGTAATTCCAGTTCCCTGAATATTAATTAACACAATTTAGACATTTGGTAGAAGACTCGCATGATGGCATGAGAAAGAGAAATTAATCTATTTTATCCTTGTGCAAAAATTCTACTTAATTAAAATAACATTATCTTAAATGATTATAAAGTATTAAAGATGCCAATAATTTTGATATAATAGAAAATCTAAACAAGCTACTTATAAGTGATCAGTAGGCTAATATCCTAAAATTTATAGAGTCATATTCTGAATAATAAAATGTAATACTTTGTTGAATATCTACTACAGATACTCAAATGGAGAGACTTAGTGTACATACTCCTAATAGCTCTGATCTTCATAGCATTTTGCAAGGAGGATATTGTTGATTTTTAATGGTGTTATGCCTGTTTTTCTCAGGAAGTATTTCCATTCAAGATGACCCTCACTTCACTTCGATATTCCTGGTGATATGAGGCACAGTGCCTAATACAAAATAAGACAACAGATTAGTAGTTCTCAAACTTTGTTTTGCCTTAAAAAAAATCACATGCTCTATTGATTAAGAAGGAAATTCCCAGAAACTCAGTGGTTTTTGTGAGATGCCCATATTCCCTTTTTTAAACACATGATACAGGTAACTTTGAAATTCAAGCTCCATGGACCATACTTTGAGAAATGTTATAATTTACTGCAAAGCCTTGGTTATATATTATTTAATAAATTGGCAATGAAGTTTGATAAATAATTCCTATGTTTTGAAGAAGATACAAAAATTCTAAAATGAAAAAAAGCTTAAAAAATAAAATACAATGATTATTTAAAAGAAGCAAGAGAAAGTCCTGGCAGAAAATGGGAAGGATGCCATTCAGCAGCAGTATAGTGGTTGGCATTAAACCATCATATTTATTCCACTACAGTAATTGTCAGCATTTTCTTTTATAGTATTTTTTCCCTGATAGAAGAAAGCCCTGGGTGTTAGTCACAGCCAAAGAGCCAGTGGGTGCCATCCTTGGGAGCAAGCTGCCTGGCAGCATCAGTGTCAGTCAAGAATGATGTCCCCTCAGTTCCTGCAAAAGGTCAAAAAGAGAAAAGTGACGGTGACTCAGGTTGAGAATGGGAGGATGTGTTGTGTCATGCTCCAAAGAGCCTTGTCCCTGAGGTGACAGGTAATGAGAGAGCATCATTCATGGTGTCTTACCAAGCCCTCAATGTGGATTAGCTTTAACCATAAGGAAGACCTGAGCAGAGAAAAGACATTGAACCATTTCCTGCTGAAGATTATTTTAAGAAGCAGTTTTCTTAAATACAGAATATATCTTAATTTTCGTCTTGGCCTCTCAGAGAAAACAATTCTGATGTTGTTGTATCTATTCCGTTCATGTGAACTTACTCTTACTTCTTTCTTCTCATGTTGTGTTGGCAAGGTATGATTCTTCTCGACCTGAGGTGGCCTCTTCAAACATAGGTGATAGAATTCTGGCAAGGCAAGCCTAGACTATTTTTAAATAGTCTAAAAACTGCAAAGCAACCCCAGTTTCTGCTAAAATATCAAAATGGCTCCAAGAAATGTTGGAAAATCTGTGATGCTTGCTTTGAGCATCCCTCTCTTTGACGACCTTGCTAGAAGCCTTCTTTGTCTGGCTGCCCACTGACTCCACTGGAGCCAGAGACCCCCTGCTAATGCCCAAACATACTATGTTACCTGCTCAGTTCAGGTAATTTGAATAGCCACTCATTAAACATCAGCTGTAAGCCAGGCATCAGCTATAAGAATCAAATAAGACGGACACTGTGGCCTCAGGAAACATATTTTAGAGGGAGATACAAGCATCTGAACATACAGTAAACTGCACTTTAAATCCTCTGATAGCAGAACATACACGGTGTTCTGATTACTAAAGGAAGAATCTCTGCCATTAATGCTTTTTAGAATAAAAATCATAGGAAAACTAAGTCCAAGTTGGCTTAAGAAAAGAGAAACTTACTGAATCACATAAGAGAAAGTCCAAAAGTGGGGCTGGTTTTAGGCATGGCTTTGTAAGAAAGTCCGATAATATAGTAGGAATATAATTCTTTCTGTAATGTGACTTGACTTCACTTGTGTTGCCTCTGATTTTAAAATGGACATCGCTCATGGCAACAAAAAAGCTTCCAGTAGCTACAGAGCTATCTCCTTTCAGCTACAAATAGTTTAATAAGGTGAAAACATTTTTATCCCAGCATTACGAGAAGGAGTTTTGAGATTCATGCTGTTTAGAATTATTTAATCAGTTACCCACATTTGAATCAATCACTGAGAATGTGTTGCATTGATTGACTTTGGGTGCATCATATGTGCCTGTCCTCAAACTGGGGATAGGTTCACAGAAAGATCTTGTAGACTGAAAAGGTGCTGTTATACTCCTGAACAGAAAGTATGGATGTTGGCATTAAATTCTGAAATGATCACAGCACAGGCCTCTAACTCAGCCTATGAAGTTTCAGAACAGGGGAAGACAGCTATGTTTTATTTTCAGGCAGGAAGGAATTGACTACTCTATAAGAACAAACCACCCCCCAAATCTCAATGGCTTAAAAAACACTATATTTCTTGCTTACACAACACCTATTATGGGTCTGATGAATTCTCCAGAGCAGTGGTATATCCTGAGGTTGCTCAGATTCTAGTCTGCATTGATTTTATTGAAGCTCCATTGCAATATATGCTTTCACAAGAGGGCTGGAAAGTATGGAACTGTCAATTAAAAGCCCCATTTAATCACCACTAAATAAATATGTCATTTCTGTCCACAACATATTGAACAGAGTTGAAAACATGCTACACAGAGATGTGTAATCCTCCCATATCAGACATTTCTAGAATCTGCTTATAATCCATTGACCAGAGCTAGTTGCATGGCCTCATGTAACTACAAGGGGATGCAGAGTGGTAAAGTCTTCTCCTATGCCCAGAAGGAAAGGAAAACTAGACATGAGTGATCATTTGAAGCCACTGCAACAGTCTAGAGTCATCCAGGTGAGGGGACAGCAGGAACAGAGACATGGAGTTTGAAACAGTGTAATGAGTTCTGGGAACAGCACAAATTCTGGCATTTTTGAAATGAAAAAAACACAGAGAATGTGGAAGAAGAGGCTAGAAGGTTGTACTTTTATTGTGTTTTATTGTGCTTCACTTTATTGCGCTTTGCAGATACTGTGTTTCTTATAAATTGAAGGCTTGTGGCAACTCTGTGTTGAGGAAGCCTATTGGCGAAACTTTTTCAACAGGGTTTGCTCACTTAGTGTCTCTGTGTTACATTTTGGTAATTCTCACAATATTTCAAACTTTTTGATTATTATTGTAGTTATGGTTATCTGTGATCAGCGGTCTTTGATGTCACTATTGTACTTGTTTTGGGATGCCACAAACCACGCCCTTATAAGATGGCACACTTAATAAATATTGTGTGTATTCCGACTGCTCCACCGACTGGCTGTCCCCCCATCTCTCTCCCTCTCCTTGGGCATCCTTATTCCCTGAGACACAACAAAAATATTGTGATTAGGCCAATTAATAACCCTACAGTGGCCTCTAAGTATTCAAATGAAAGGAAGAGTCACGCATCTCTCACTTTAATTCGAAAGCTAGAAATGATTACGCTTAGTGAGGAAGGCATGGTGAAAACCAAGATAGGCTGAAAGCTAGGCCCCTTGCACAAGCAATTAGCAAAGTCTTGAATGTGAAGGAAAAGTGCTTGAAGAAAATTAAAAGTGCTATTCCACTGAACACACAAATGATTAGAGAGCAAAACAGCCTTATTGCTTATATGGAAAAAGTTTTATTGGCCCTCTGATTCTGGGGTCCATATTAGGATCCAGCATAGTCTTTATCATTTCGTTAGATTTATCATTTCATTTGCTGGATAACTATAGTTTCCATTCTGTCAGTCAGGCACATGAACCAGGATTACAATTCATTTTAAAATGTTAAAAAGGTGAAAATTCAGAGATAAATGCTAAGAATGAAAGGTCACATTTGATTATGTTTTGAACTTGCTGCAAATTTTGTTGAGGAATTAAAATTTACTCACAGAGAATAAACTTTTTAAAGGACCGCTTATCCACTAAAGAAGATTCAGAATATTTAGCTTTCTAGAAGAATGAAGGAAGTTAACAGGGAAAAGAAATGTAGGGAGAAGTAGAGGAGGTTTTGTAAAAATTTTGCTAAAAGTGAAAAGTCTTCTGGAAACCTTTTTTGGCTGATGTCTAAGTTGGGACAATGGGTATCAAATGTGTACAAATCATTTACTTCTTTGGGTTTGTGTTTTCACATTTACACATGAAAGGTATAGGAATGGACCATTTCTAACAGGGATTTATGAAGGCATATATTTTCCTTTCCAAGTTTAATATTTATTGAACACTAACAATATTTTGGTTTGGTTTGGCTCTGAGTTTACCTGGTTAACATCTCCAGCTATCGTTTGATTTGAAAGAAATTTTCACCAAACGTCTGAATGACCCCCTCCTTGCTGACTGAGTGTGGTCAGTATTTGGATGTCTTTAGAAGGGATGTTTGCATAACTTGAATATGTTCTAGGGCTTCACTAGGCTTGGTTTCTGCATGGAGTCATTACAAAATTTCACATTCTGATAAATAAACAAAAAAAAACCATAAGGTACTTCTTATCATTATTTGTCTCTTTAAGAGCATTAAAGTGTATATTAGCAAACCAGAGTAAGAATTCTTAAAAATCTTGTTTTCCAAACCCAGGTCTGCCATAATCCATGGTTGCTCCAGAGATTCCCCCACAAAACCCCTCTAGTGTGGTCTGACTTTTCTCTTTCTTTATTCCCCCATGCATGCTACAGCTGCACCATCTCTCTGATAGAATGGCTACCGGTAGCCTCACTCCTGCCTACTGATGGTGCCTGGCTACTCCAGGATGGCTCTACCATTCTTACCCTGTTCCTCATGGACAGCAATGCAGAGGACCTCCTGGGATGAAACACTTTATTTCTCTCTTGAGATGTTCTTGGTGAGAATTTCTGATGACAAGAAAAGAGACACACTCTCCATTTCACTCATGGGTTCCTCTAGTGAGTGGTAGATCCTCTTCCTGCTTTTCGTTTTGTATTACTGGGATAGAAGGAATTTCCTTTGAACAGTTCTGGGAGCATAGTCAAGCTTAGACTGGCTGGTTCTATTAGATAATCCCTCATAAACTTGCAAAAGGAAGAAAGGAAACTTGTCAGTGAAAAAGTTTAATCCCTGCTCACTTAGCAAGCAATGACTAAGGCAAGTGAGGAAAGATGGTATATTATGCCATTCATAGTTTAATTATTTATCACTTCCACAGTTGAAATCGCCATAAGATTATCTTGCATTCCCCCAATTCTGGGGAGTACAGGTTTCATTATCAAATTTGTCCCACCTCTGCTGTTTCTTTAACGGGCCAGAAAATGAGCAATTGAGAAGTCAAAGTTATCTTGTTAGTTCCCCTTTGTTCACACTGGAAGCAGACTATAAATCTAAGATCTGGGTAAAACTCCATCCTCAGAATTGGAGAACCCATTTATGCTTCCTGCTGGAACCTCACTTTGGGAGATCTAACTTCAAAAACAATTGAGATATTGTTGTTTATATGTCTCCCTATCCAAATCTGTCCCAGTGATTAAGATGTAAGATTAAGTGTGGTCTTGGTCTCCATGTTTTTCTTCTTTGTTCTCGTACATTCACAAACAAGTGCAATTGATCTGTCCCTCCAGTGTTACCTTTCCTTTCTTTTTAAATTAAAGCAAGATTGTATAGCAAACCTTGCTATGGAGAGCTTCTGCATGGACCTAACTTGATTCCCATTCATCAAACTGTTTTTTCCCTCACCTTACAAAAATTATTGTTATCTTATTATTTTTTTCCAATTTGAACTAGACAGAACAGTTTTTCTTTTCCTGCTTATCTATAAACTTAACACATAAATGCTAAATGAATTCTGCTGAGCCAAATATATCTCCTATGAAGTGAGTCTACATGGAAATGGAAACCATTATGTCATTATGTCTTTGAGTCCATGGATGACTTTTGTAGGCTTCCACTTACATAGTGGGCCATATGAGCTTCAAAGAATTTCTAATGCTGAATTATGCTAATAGAAAATTTTAACTACAGTTGAAAAGCATTTTCCTTGACTTTTGGCACTGTTACTTTCTGTACATCTCTCTAGAAACTATGGTCGATGGAGCTCTCCAAACCATTTTTGTGAAGGTGTAATACATGCCAAAATACTGCTCCCTTCAGTCCTTAGGGAGGGCAGGTAAACTCTGAGGTCACTTTTAGCTAAAAGCAACCTTGTTGCTTCAGGCTGAAGCAACCTTATGAAGCAGATTGATAATTGTCTTCTCATACCTTTATATCCTGTGCATGGGAAACACTTTGTGCACATGGCTCATAGCCTTATTCCTTTCAGTGAAGCTTTCTCTGACCATCCCATATAAATTAACTCCTCATGCCTGTATGCCCTAATGTCCATACTCTGCTTTATTATTTGGCATTACATTTGTGACACACGAGACTTGGTTATTTCATTTTTTTCCCCCTACTAGAATATACATTCAGAAGACATGGGCCCTGTTATGTTCATTAGGCTATTGCTGAGTTTAGAACAGTACCTAATCAGGAAATGTAGAGTATAAATACAAAATGGATATCGAATCAATTAGCTTGTATTTCTTTTCTTTTGTCAAATATCTATTCAGCTGTTTACCTTTTTGTTGTTATTGTTACACTTTCTCTAATAAATGTGTCTGGGGTTTTTATACTAATGATTATTAATAGTTTGTCTAAAATGTGTTAAATTCCCCAGAGTGCTGATCATCTATTCTTATTATTTGTGATATATGATGACACCGATATTTTAGATTTTTATTTATGGGATTGTAAATAGTCTACTTATAGCTTCTTTCTGTGATTCTGTTTTTAGAAAAGCCCTTTCTTTTCCAGGATGATATAACTATTTATGTTTATTTATACTTTATTTTTATAGGTTATACTTCATATTCATACTTTACTTTTTATAGGTTATACTTCACATTTAAATTTTGAATAATGATGAATTTTTGTTTTACTATGTAGAGTAAGAAACATAGCAAGTTTTCTCAGTAGTGTTTATTGAATAAACTATTCTTTTTCCACACTTTGAAATACCACCTTTACTACATTCTAGATTCTTATATACTTTGGGGTCTGCCATAAACATTCCTCTTATGTTCTTTTGGATGATCTTTCTGTTCCTGCAGCTGTACCAAAGTCTTTGCAGTATCCTAAATGTATAATGTTTTCTTAATTTAGGGTTAAAACTCATCCCTGTTTCCCAAATTTATTTTAAATATGATAATATTTAAATAAATGTATTTATTTAAAAGTGATAATTCTTCCAGATATAATTTAAAATAATTAAATTCTCCCTAAACCACCCACAAGAAATCTGGGAAGTTTAATCTGTACATTTGGTAGTGACTTTGGTGAAAACCAACATATTTTCAGCATTACATTTCCCTATTTAGAGATACGGCATGCATTTCTATTTTTAGGGTATTAAATAATATTTTGTCCTTTAAATTCAAAGTTTAGCATTAGATTCTTCTTAACCACAACAAGATTATTATTGCAGAACACAGGAAGTAATAATCAAAAACCTAGCGAAAAGAACGTGAAAAGTAAGTGGAACTTAAATCCTTTTTCCTCATCTCTTAATAAGCCATGGAAAGTCCTACTCACTCCTCTGAGGTGAACACGGGGAACATTTTATAGTGTAGCATTCTAAACTTTTCTGTATGTTTAAGCAAATATGGGTACATAAAGCATATATCAAAGCATTTTAGAACTTGTTTTAAACTTGAAATCGTTTTTTATAGATAATGGACATGATTATAAATCATTACCTGTAGTTCTATATCATATGGTTAATACTCAGTTGTGTATATCAGTGGTTCTCAACTCTGGCTGCGTATCAGAATCCTTTGGGAATGTTTGCAATAATACCAAAGCCTAGACCTTATCCTGACTACCTTTAAATTTCTGATGATACTGGTGGGTGGTGAACCCCAAACACTGGTCTTTTAAAAAACATTTTTAGTGATTCTAATGTGTACCTAGGGTTGGTAACTGCTACCATGCATGAACCATGATTTCTTAACCAGTTCTCGTTTAATGAATATTTGGGCATCCCCCTGGATTAACTCTGTGTAAGGTTACAGTTGATCCTTCAACAGCTTGGGAGTTAGGAGACCCAGCCCTTCATGCAGGCAAAAATCTGGTATAATTTATAGTCTGCCCTTTATTACAGGGTTCCGCCCTATCTGCAGTTCAACCAACAGTGGATCGTTTAGTACCATGGTATTCACTATTGAAAAAAAATCCACTTGTAAGTGAACTCATGCAGTTCAAACCATGTTGTTCAAGGGTCAACTGTATTTCTTGCTTATGTTATGTTTCTAGTACAGGGACGTGGGCTAGAGGCTGTGATTGTCATTAGTACTGGTCACAGATATCTGGTGCTGTTTGTCCAGGCAGATGGCAAAATTGCACTTCTCCACCCCCTGGAACTCAGTCATCGCCATATAAATTGCTTTGACCAAAGCAAAGTGAACAGAAAATTTAGGAGCCAGTCAGCACTTTGCTCTCTTTTCCTTCTTCCATAGTTACAAGCAATGCAACAGGTGGTAACTGCTCCCTCACTTCCAGGTGCCAATGTAAAGATGATTACAACATGAAGCAGTAGCCCATGAATATTTTGCATGAGTGAGAAGTAACTCTTTATTGGGTTAAGCCATGGAGAGTCTGGAGGTGTTTTATTATCACAGCAAATTCTGACCTGGCCAAACTAAAAAGCGCATTCTCTTCATTGGAGTTACTCAGAAACCCAGGTTGAAAAATGCTTCATCTCAACCACAACAGTCACACAAGAATGGAAAGGGGATGGAGTGAATTGGCACTGTTTTTTTAAAGTTTAACCCGGAAATAACACATGCCACTTAATCTCATATTTCACTGGGCCAAAGAACAACCTAACCCTCAAAAAGTTTTGAATTCATTATGTGTTTGGAACATAGAAAGCCAGATATCTTTTGTGAGCAACAGTAATGACAACCACAGGTCAATGCCCTTCCTGTGTGCAAGAGGATAACAAACAAAGGATGCATGTATTTACATCTACATGTTTAGATTGTGACATTAAAAGAATTAGGATCTTTTTTCAGGGATGTCAAGTATCCCAGCATCTGGTGGTAAATTGGTTGGAAAAAAATATTAGACATAAGGTGTTATTCTTTTTTTAGGAAGTAACAAATAATAATCAATAATGATTTGCCTCAAAATTAAATACATTGTATAGGCTTGAATTACCATAAAGTAGGAAGGTAATATAAAAGAAGTAAAAATGTATGGATTATAGGGCCTGAAAACTTTAGGCCCAAATTTCACCTCCTTGTAGTTACTAATTAATAACATCAAGCCATGAACTTCTTACCAGGATGCAGGGTAGCTCTTTCAATTATGGGAGATAACGTATATAATACACCAAGTACACAGTCTACTCCATAGTAAAAGCCCAAGAAATATTGTCCTTTCCCCCAACCCCCATCTTTCTCCCCCCCCTCCTGACCCTAATACCCCTTAAATAAATAAATAGGAATGTGATTATCATCTCATAGCTACTTCAAAATTCAAAAAGTATTCAGTGTTTTGTTGTATATTTCCAAAAAGGAAGAAAAAGAAAGAATAACGTGAGCAAAAGTAAATTCCCTTGGCACGAGAAGGTCAGGCCACCTGGCAATAAATACCCCTACGAGACATAGGACTTCCTCCACCTTTTAAATTAGATTGGTTTATTTACAGACATAAAGAATCAACAGAAAATGCAGACCAGTATGTGCAAGAGAGGAAGGTAAGGTCGAGTGATAGTTCCACGGGAGCCACTGTGACCTGTCCTCAGTCCTGACAAAGTGGCGGGACATCTGAGAAGTCTTGATTCTGATTGTGCCGTGAAGGCAACCAGCAACATACTTGGTATAAAGGCAGATGACACCTGTTTATCACGTATTTCTTTCAATACTTTTTCCCCGTACAGGCAAGGACACAGAATTAGAACGCCTTCTTTTCCCCTCTATATACATCGTGTTATTTTGCCTTTGTTTGTGACAAGGTCTTTTTCTTGTCACTTCAAGAATAATTTCAAAAACTGGCTAAAAACCAGCTGAAACTGATTAACACTGTGTCCGAATCAAATCTTGCATGCTTTCTGTTTGACTCTACATTTGTGAGGCACATTTTCCTTATAAATGCAACAAATGCTTACAATTAGTTCTGAAAATCTGATTGAAGAAAAAAATGAAGTTACACACACAATTAAGGAAATAACCTCACTAGAGTTTCATCTAAACATTGAATCAGGAAATAAAAAACAACAGCAATGAGTTTTATTACACAAAACATGAGTAGGCATCTTTACTATAGTAGGACAAGTAGTAAGTACTTCAAGGTTATTAGATGTTGGGCAGTGATAGTTAATGACCAGACAATTTAATTAGGCTGCTTTGGAATTCTGTCCTTTGTATCACTAATATTTTCTCCTAATCATTGTCTTGCTCGAAGGTAAAGATGGCTTATTTATTAAATTCCTTATAGCATAGGACTTAAGAGGAGAATCAGTGTGTGAAATTGCAAGACAGAATTAGTGTTCTATATCTCCACCTGCTGGAAATGAGGGCCAGGCCAAATAACATGAATTGATAAAGATAAATATAAAGATACTAGATCAAGGAATTTCAGAGCAGGAGGGGACTTATAAGATTAGATAACAGGGCTTTATTTTTTTTTTTAAGGTAACAAAATTGAGGTGAGAAAGTAAACCACAATTCTAGATGTAATGTAAAAAATTAGCTTTTTGAGTTTAGAAGAGGAAACGTGTTAAGACAGAAAAGGTAAGAAAGACTTCTGCTCAAAGTGAAAAACAGTGCTAAGCAACTGGCTATAAGGTCAGTTGGTGAAATTTGAAATATTGGATTGGCCAAAAAGTTCGTTCAGATCTTACGGAAAAACCCAAACGAACTTTTTGGCCAACCCAATAGAAGCATAGTATCCCAAAAGAGAGATGTAATAAAAGTCCTATTTTCTTTTGCAACAGGATATCTGTATTCAGGAAGTTCTGGGTCACACTTTTGTGAGGAACATTAACAATCTGGACTGTGTCTCAGAGAACAATAACCAGGAAGATGCGATTGGCTCAACTTCACATTATGTGTGGGAAAGCTAAAGGAACTTAGACTAAAGAAGGGTAAATTTTTTTTAAAAAATGTTGCATTCAAAAAGTGTTAGGGCTGCCTTTTAAAACAAAGACTATATATATATATATATATATATATATTTTTTTTTTTTTTTTTTTTTTTGCAGTACGCGGGCCTCTCACTGTTGTGGCCTCTCTCGTTGCGGAGCACAGGCTCCGGACACGCAGGCCCAGCGGCCATGGCTCACGGGCCCAGCCGCTCCGCGGCATGTGGGATCTTCCCGGACCGGGGCACGAACCCGTGTCCCCTGCATCGGCAGGCGGACTCTCAACCGCTGCACCATCAGGGAAGCTCCAAAGACTATATTTTTAATGTAAATTCATATTAGTGAAAATCATGGAAACTATAGGAAATGAGTCTTACTATAATTATAAGGGAAATGCTTTAAATAGGATGATAGATAATATGCATTGAGAGCTTATACTGTTTGTGGCATCATTCTATAAATTTTAGATATATTGATTTAGATCCCATTTCAGCTTTATGAATTAGGTACTAATATTTGTGCCATTACACAAATGAGGAAACTGAAATTAAAAGGTGTTAAAATATTTGCTTAATGTCACACTATATGATAGAGCCAGGATTTAAACCAAGGCCATCTGACTGAAGAGATGGTGATTTTTAACTACTTTTTTATTCCAGCACTTGATGTAGTCAGGGTGATGAATCCAAGACGGTTAACTACTGAGCTTAAGCCCTATCCAGAGTGAATATGTGATAGACTTTCAGGGTAAAATATAAACTTTTAAGTAAAAATTTTTTCTCTAAAACTATAAGGTATGCCTTAGAGCCCATGTGACAAGGTGCAATCCCAAAGGTAGAGAGGACGTCTTTCCTTTCAGTTGTGCAAAAATTCTAATTTTTTCATGTTGAACCAAGGATTTCAGAGGATATATGAGCACTTACTCAGGCCCATAAACTTATGTGACTGACTTTCATCTTTAGTTAATTTAATTTTCCAAACAACTCCATGAAGTAGGTGTTATTATCATTCTCCTTTTATAAACAGAGAAACTGAAGCACTAAAGAGCTAGATAATTTGTCCAAGTTCACACAGCTAGTAAGTAGTGAGGCCAGGGTACGAATACCTGCTTTAGAGTCCTTAAGCTTAACCACCAAGCTGGATTTTATCTCACTATTTTCAGCTTTTCTGGAGTAGCCAGCACAACGGTGATAAAAACGCCTGGGAGAAAAGGTATATATGTGCTAGCCAAAGTTGACAAGACCTAGTGGATGAGAGCTCAAAATTACAGCTACCATGGGGAGGGAGGGAGGTAACTTTTATTGGGTTCTGAGACAGTGGACACATATATTCTGACATTATGGAAGGTAGTAATAATTCTTCATGTCAACTATATATAGACTGCCTTAATATGTTGACCACAGATACCACATTTATTAGTTCTCCTAGAGTGACTGGAAACCATTGGAGCTAGAGATGAAAAAAATCACAAATCCTTTCAGGAAAATCTGTAGGTACTCACAGAACACATGGACAAGTGCACAAATAATTCTCCAAAGGAATTGGAACCCTAAATAGCAATACTCTTGGAATTCTTGAACCCTTGGGCATGATCTTTCCTGTGTCGCCCCTCTCTTCTTCTCCCTACTTAAAAATTGCATTGAAACCTTGTTAAGGTTGTAGAGTGTGAGAGCTGGGATGGTTCATATAGCTTAAAGAGCCATGTCCCTTAGTGATGTGGGCATCCAGTGAGTGAAGTGGCATGTTCAAGGAATACAGGAATACAAGAAAAAGGACAAGAACCCCAGAGTCTTGAATCCCAGGCTGACAGATTTTGTTTTTCCTTATCATTAGTATGTTCCATTCTGTTTGCCTCTGTTGCCTTCTCTGACTTATCTACATGGCACCGTTTAAAATACTAAGCCATCCATGACTGAAGAGGAAGCAGGTGCTTAGGAGTAAATCCAAGGGACTGCTCAATGGCATTGTTCAGTATGCTACTAAGAAATGAGAAAAAGCTCAGCAAAATAATCTCATATTACTGAGTCTGTATGAGTTAAAGATTGTTAGGCTGTGAAAGTCTTCAGAATGGAGGAAGGAGGCTGTAGTTTCTTATGTGATTCTGATATTTTAGATGGTATGCAGAACCAGACTATACCCGGTCAGTGAAATCAAGGAAGAAGAAAAAAGACAAGGAAAAAGAAAAGGTAGGAAAGGAAGAGTATCTAAGGCAAAAGTGAGCGTGGAACATCTAGATTTCACCCTCCTCACTTCTTACCCTGAAAACTACTTCGTCTTCCTTCTTTCCTCTCTTCAAAAACAGTATGGATTTAACCAATAATATGTGCCAGGCAGAGGTAAATATGTGAAGAGTGCAGACCTAAATGATTCAGTTACCTTACTGTAGGAAGCAGCTACAGAAAAGGACAAAATATAATTTAGTAGTAGAGGTATGCATATTATATACAAAGTGTTGCCCTCTCCCTGTATTGAAATGGATAGTAAATAACATGATTATTTCAACAAACATGGCATAGCATTAGCCTGTGAGTACAGACACAGTCCTGGCTCAGGTTGCAGTAGATAAAAGAAGTATTCTTTTCCACACAAAAGTCTCACAAAGAGGAACCTCTCAATTTTGTCACTTGTAATTGTCTGGCTGCATCTTCATGAAAAGCATTTTTTTTCTTTTTTCAATAGTTGAATAGATTAAATTCTGTTATACCACTATACCTTTTTAGTACAAACTGACCGCCCTACAACTTGTCACCATAAAAGTCCCTATGTATTGCATCAGAACTCTTCATAGTCAGCTTGATATCTGTATTATATATCTAGGAACTAGTACTTATCCTGGGGAATGGTATCATCAAATATAATTGTTAACCATATTTATTGCTGATACATGAACATTCTTCTTGGTAAGACCTGTGGGAGTTGATTCATCCCGAATTTAGCCAGAAATTGGAAGAGAGTATTAGGATTTCATAAGCAAAGTTCTGGATCTATTTTGCAACTTGACTGAATTATCTTCTTCAGTAAGAGAGTCAGAAGAACATGCAAGAAGTATTAAGAGCTTCAGAAGGATTTGGGGTTTCAATGAGGTCAGTTAAATGATAGCAATCAAGGCAAATTTGTGTTGTGGGGAAGGAGTTTACAAAACTAGGAATCTGAGTGTTGGGGATGTTATCACAGCCCAGATATAGGCATAGAAAAGACAAGGTTTATTTTGCTTCTATAGGTTGTAACTTTAAAAATAAAAGAAATTGTCTAAGGGTTATGCTGCAGTAGTATTTCTTAGAGGAAACTGTTCCTTAAAGCCAGGAAAGGGAGTAGGCTTGTGTTGGCAAAGGTGTTAAATATAGCAGTAGAGTCTGTTATGCTAATAGTGTAAGTGATATGACTGTTTTTCTTTAATCTTTTCATGGTTACACGTATGTAGTGCATTGTATTTTATTTGTCCTTTTTTTTGTTAAGGAAATTTGCATTTCTAAAAGCAAAAAAACGCAACCCCATTTCAAGTTGTGCATTAATTCTGTCACAGCTTGAACATTTTAGTCATTTGTAAATCTCTCCATACTGTAGCGTTTTCTCCTTTTTTAACAATATATTATCCTAATTATGAGGTTATTTTGTACTTGTCTTAATACTTTGAGGGTAATAAAAATGGCTTATGGAAAAAATTGTTACATACAAGTAAAAACTTTGACCAAAAACTATTACATAAACTTGGAGTAGAAGGAGAGTCAACCTCATCCTGAATTTGTGAGTAGTTCAAAGAGCTACTCACATGCTTTCTTTCTACAGCCAGGATTGACCCCAGAGACAGTTGCCTGCTGATATCTGCAGGTGGTGGTCAGTGCAGGAGTTATATCTTACTTATCTGTCTATCTAAGAAGGCAAGACAGCACTTAGTACATAGTAAATGCTCAAAAAAATTATATGGAATAAATACTAAGCAGGTGTGCCAAATATAATAATTAACCATATGTTGATCCTGAGCTGTTGGGAAAAGAAACAAACAAGTCAGTCTGAGATGGGTCTTTGAATAATCATTACCACGGAGATGATATGGAAACCAAAAAAAAAAAAAAAATTAGCAACTAAAGGGGACAAATCATATACATGGCACAATCAAGTCAGGAGGGTGATGATGGTAACTACATCATTACATAATGTGCTAAATATGTTATATAAGTTATGGCATCTAATACAAAATCTTATTACAAAGGAAGGTAATATTTTATTTACGTGTTAGGAAATTGGAAACTTTTGAAACTAGAATACTCACCCATGGTCACTAAGCTAAAAAGTGGCTGACCCAGAAATCTAACCCAGATTTGTCTTACTTCACAAGTCTGGTCAGAGTTTACTCGTCTAGAAGGGGAGATCTGCATTTCTAATCAAACTTGAGGGCCATTTGGCATATGTAGACTCTGGATCTCACTGAGAAACATTGCGTTTCCTGCTGCTGAATGCTGTGTTTTCAAAGTGCTTTGTTCCAGAAGAAGTCAGTTCCTCCTTAGCTACCTAGGCAGCGAGCTGTATGTATTATGACTCAAAAGCAAAGAATCTCTCTTTCACCATAGATAAGCTTCCATCTGAGCAATGCAGGAGAAAAATAGGACAAAGTTAAATATGGCTGAGGGCATCAATAGGACAGACTGCTCAGATACAGAACTAGAATAAGACTTGTTAAATCACTATCTCTGAGTTCTAAATGTATAGATAGACATTTTAATGGTATATATTTCCTTCTCAAATTTGGCTTTTGAGGGGACAGAGGTTGGAGGAAATGAACTAGTGGTAAGTGGCTAGTTGTTTTTTTTTTTTTTAATTCATGGAAGACAATAATGACAGTGTAGTAGTATGATGGAGGTTGTGGTTGGCAGATGTCTAAGGTAGCCTCCAGTGATCCCTTCCTTGTGGTAGTAACACCCCTTGTGGAATCCCTCCATTTGAGGGTGGACTAAACCCAGTGACTTGTTTGTAACCAGTAGAGTACAACATAGGTGATGAGATGTCACATGATTAGGTTACAAAAGATTATAATGTCTTTCTTGATGGTAGACTCCCTTCATTGCAGTTTTCACTTGTACACCTTGATAAAGCAAGACATCATTAGGGAGAGGTCCACATGGCAAGGAACTGAAGGAGGTCTCCAGCCAACTGCCATCAGAAACTGAGACTCTCTGTCCAGCAGCCGTTGAGGAACTCAATCACACCAGCTGCTACCTGAGTGTGCTTGGAAGCCTGTGCTTCTCCAATGGAGCTTTCAGATGGGACCACAGATGCTTTGTGGCACATTGATTACAGCCTTGTAATAGACTATAAAACAGAAGATCCAGAAAAGCAGTGCCCACATTTCTGACTCACAGAAACTTGGAGATAATAAATATGGGTTGTTTTAAGCCAGTAGACTTAGGGTACTTTGCTATGCAGCAATTGATAGCTAATACAGAGGAATTTACTGATAATGGATGGTTAAGTCAGCAGTCCTAGAGTTAATTGTCTTTCTCTGGATTGATTATGTATCAAGCCCAATTTCAACCATCCTCAAAACCTGGTGTGGACTCAACAGCAATTGCAAACCACTTTCAACTATCTTCTGTGTGTATCTTGGAAATGAAATATTTCTTTTCCGTCATCTCCATTTTGCAGCCTAACCTGAACAAAGCACACAGAGCCTTTAAAAAGGAGGAAGGTTGAAAACGGAAATGAGATGTGAAAGCATGAATTCAAAGAGAGAATATCCCATGTTGTAGCCTGTAACCGTGGAAACAGTAACTCCAGTACTTGGGGTTCCTTCCAATCATTTTACCATAAATTATAATTGGAATGCATTATAAAAGAAAAATTGGAGTCAACTTACATCACTAATTTGGGAACACATTCTTTGTGTAGAATTAATTGAAAAATTACTTTTAAACAACAGACAGTTGTCTTATTGTGTTAGTTCATAATTGAGGAAGTGCATAACAAAAGACATTTCCTCTGTCAAAGAAAAATTGAGGTGAGTTAAATATTTGATTATATGGATATTGTCCTCTTTTATTTTTTTGTACTAAATCCATTTTTAACCTATTATAGGAAATGATATAAATAGTAAATGAGAGCCTATATTTTATGGGGTTATATAATTCAGTTTCACAGCCCAACAGTATCTCTTTGCAGTTTCCCTTACAAATCTAACTTACCACAACAGGCAAAACTTTTTAAAAAGCTTAAATGGATAGCCTTTTTCCTTCAGAATTTCATAGATCTTTAAATATCTCAATTTTCATTGTGACAACTTAAAGGAATACGTTTTTTTTTTATGCAGATTCTCCAGAGTGGCTCTCTTAACAACCCTCTGAAGTAGTATTTTATTGATCTCAATTTACATATGAATTGGCATACAGAGGCATATAGAGAATAAACAACTTTCCAAGGTCAAATAGCAAAGGATAAATTCATACACAGGCAACCTGTTCTCAAAGCCCATTGACCTAAGCTTTATGGCATACTGGCCAGTATCACACATTGAACACTGATTTTTTTTACCTGTGCTGCTTCCTCTCTCTTGATCGCCTCTCCTTCCCTCCCTTTCCCTCCCCTCTCCCCCCCACCCCTTAATCTATGTATCTATTTCCACCCACCCCCCTTCTCTGCAGTTTGCAAACTTTGTAAACATCTCTTATTTTACCTATTTTTCCTGGTTATTTCAGACTGTCAGCTTTTACCAATAATGAATAAACATGATCTTACAAAAGTTTCTACCACCAACAATATTCATGCTATTTATTTATGCTCTTTATTTTGATATCCACCATTAACTAGAATCTTAAGATATTTTAACTATGAGCAGACCCTGGGCTGAGTTAATAAGGAAGATAGCAGTTTGGTGTTTCTAAAAACTGAGTAAAGAATATTATAAATTACAAACTCTGCCCCCACCCATTACGTCTACTTGTGTCCCACTTCCAGCTCAAACAGCTAGTGCTCCTGTAACCTCTCAAATATCCTCCTCTTTCAAATATTTGAGATGGAAAGCTGAGAATAAAGTCTCTCAGGGATAACCTCTAAATCTTGATGTAGGTTTCAGCCTAATGAACATGCTTGGCCAAAGCAGTTGTACAGGTCCATTATTAAGACCAGGAATATGAAGCTACACTGTCTGGGTCTAAATCACAGCATCTCCCATTCTAGCTGGGCAACCGTGGGCAAACTACTTAACCTGTCTGAACCTCATTTACATTTATAAAATTAAGATAATGGTCTTTCCCTCTTAGTTTCATTATGAAGGTTAAAAGGGGTTGATAACAAGTGCTACGTAAGTATTTATAACATAAAAATATAAACTTGTACATGATGAAAAAGTAGAAGATATCAATGAGAGAAATGGACATGAGTAGACTACGCAGCCCTTGTAAGATAGGCAAGTAGATTTATATCCCGACTCTCCAGTTTCTGAAGCCAAAAGATGTAGTACTGGACTCTTAGGAGCTTCCTTTGCCCTACTACGATAAATTCTCCTTTTTTACAATTTAAGCTATCATGGATGAGTTTGTCTTACAACGAGATAGGATTTATTGGAGTAGAATATTACTAATATAGAGTGAGAGGATTCAAATTGTTAATGTTGATAAAATGCTTAGCACAGTGTAAAGCACATAGAAAAACTGTAATAAAAGACAAAGTGTTGTTTCTCCCAATTCACTTTACTAATAGATTCATCTAACGTAGAGAAACAAAATCTATGATTTTGTCATGTCCTGCTCAAAAACTGCAGTGTCTCAATATGGCCTAATGAAAAACACATAATCTTAGTTAGGTTTTCAACAGTCCATTTCTTGTTACTTTCCCAGTAGTTAATCTTTTTTATTTCCTTAGAAAGGGCTCAATTGTGCGTCACCTGTCCTGCTCTGCCACACATTCTGCTTCTTCGCCCAGTCTTGATTTTTGTGATTTCTGAACAAGAAAGACATTTTCTTTGTTATTCCTGTGCTGTACCTTTTTGCTCTTTATCTTTGACATAATTTATGCACCTTTCCTTTACTAGAAATTAAAGTTTATTGTTCTTAGCCACACATCTAAAATGCCTTGCCCAGTCAAGTCCAAACAGTAGGTTGTTGTCATACTGTAAATCCTCAAAACCTGACTCAGCACTGTATCTAACATCATTTTGTGAATAGGACCAAGGCATAATCAAGAGATTTCACAAAGGACCAGTCATTTCATTGAACTGTTACTCCTGGTAAATGCTTGGAGGAGGTTCATTTATTTTTTAATGTCCTCCTACCATGGGTCTTAGGTTATCAGAAGGTTTGGGAAATCAGCATGTATACTAAGCTCTAGTTCTCTCCCTTAACTGTACTCGTGAGCATAATGAGGTTGGCATTAGGAGTGCTTGTAATCAAGAAGTTGGCTCTCGAGGGTGCTTCAAAATCTTGAGCATCTGCTTTATTTAACTGCTCACAGAATGTCATGTTAGCATTAGCACATTTATCCATTTATAAGCAAGATTTTTTTTCATTAAAATCACAATTATACTTGATCCAGCTTCCTTTTTTATTCACGTTATATGGTGATTTATTATTTGAAAGTATTTAATGAAAATATTTATGGAAGTGTATCAGGAGGTAAAATCAGAATTGCCCAAACTGAAAACTATGAATGAATAAAGGTGATTCTTTTTTAAAAAGCTATGCAAAAACAACCTTTCCCAGATGGAATTTATTTTCTAGTGAAAAGCAACCCCATGGATTGGTGAAATGCAGAGATCTGTTTCTTGATTTGGCTGAATTCTTTATTTTGCTGTGGCAAGTAAAATATCTTATTTTGAAAGTTGAAAATGTGTCCAAGTCATGTCAATCTACTGGGAAAAAATATAAAAATACAGATGCTAAGGATCATGAAGCTAACTGAGTAATTTGACTAACTCTGTCTGGACAAACAACTTTTTTAAACCATTTAGTCACAGTGATCTAAGATGGGGATGACAGATCCATTTATAAATAGTTCTTTCCTTGGTCTGTAGCTCCTCTGTGATCTCTGCAGCTCTTGATTTGATTCATTCAGTAATTATTAAATGCAAATATAAAGGACAATTATTCTTGCCCACATTACTAAATTGCCCACTTTGACATTACATAAGAGTAATTTTGATAGTTATCATCCAATAATACCATCCTTAAAAGACTAAACCACTGTAGATGTTTTTAGAACATTGGCTAAATATGTCTTTATCTTTCTTGTATCCCCAAGCTTAGAAAGCATCATAGAAGAATTTTTTGGAAACTATTTATTCAACATTTTCTTAAACCATCATTATATTTTCTAAGGTATATATTTCACATTTCTTATCAGATCACAGAACACATCAATCCCAGTGATTTCCCTTTTATTTCTCTTTATTTTCCCAGATCTAGCTTGTATCTTTGGGGATTTTCCTCTTTTAAAATTTAAGTCAGTGCTTTTTTCCTTGTTATAAAATAATATTGGATATCTTTTTGCAAACTCATAATTACCATAAAATTTCCAAGGAAGAATTTCACTTCAAGAAGTCTTGGATTTCCTAGCTCATCTGCTTTTATCACCCATTTGCAGTTTGTATCTGTTAGGAAATGACCAGAAACATACAACATACACTCAAAATAGTTGTTAGAATATTTACATTGTAAATAATATACACATAGTTTTCTAAGACAAACTATATCCCTCACCCACAACGCACACACACACACACACACACACACACACACACACACAGCCCTACCAACCAATTCCTTAGAATTCTATGATACCAATTTTACTCTAGAGTGAAGGGTGTATGTTTGCTGTAGAAATGACATTTAGCAATATCCATTTGCCTGATGTGTATTAAGAAAGCAAAGATAAGACAGTTCTGCTCCTTTCACGTATATCTGGTACAGCTTTGTCAGACATGTGAAAGATTAAGCACTAGGACTGAACTGAAATTTCTAAGGCTAGAAATAATAACAAACTTGTATGGTATAGAGACCAGAACCATTTGTTTTTCAGCTTTTACAATACTACCCATATGGTATACACACTGTTTTGTTTTCATGTTTACATTTTTCTACTTCTTCCATACACATGGTGTATATGGACCTACTTTGAAATGTACTTACTTAACATGTGGCTGAAGAATATGATTGAGACAAAATACTGTTTTTTAGATGAAGTAAATCCAAATAGCTCACAAGACAGCATAAAACCACTGCATTTCAGTGGGTGGTTTTCCCAAACATATACCTTACATTTATGTATGACAGAAAAGTATTATCAATGTTATTGTATATCATCTAAATGGTTCCGCCCTTTGATAAATATGTAACTTAGAAAGATACTCTTGTTTCTTAAATTTATAATTCTTGCAAATCATTTTGTAATAGAGTTTGGTAAACTGATGTCTGATGAAGGAGGTTTCTATAGGTGCATGGATTTGGCTCGTCAATGTTTTACATTCTGCTTTATCAATTATATCTTTTCCCCTAAGGGCAATATGATTCCATTTTAAAAGTAAGGCACCTTTAGGGAAAGTAGCAGTGGAATAGGAAAAAAGAAATCTTTCTTCAGTCTCAAAGGAATCTGAGTTCAAATTTTAACACCACCAATGCCAATTGCCAATGTGAGTCAAGTCACTTGTTCTCTCTTATCTTTAGTTTCATTAACTGCATAATAGGGCAGTGGCATGGGGGAGGGAGTGGATTATCTCCATATTGGAGGGCTCTAGCAGAGTCCAGTGATTATCTACAGAGTTCCTAGCATAATCTCCTGTTCATAAGCAGTGTTCCACAAAAGCTAATGCCATATTTGCGTTTCTAAAGAATTTTTGAAAAACCTTTTTTTCTTTATGATTTTATGCTAAGAGATATAGAGGGGATGTTTTAGTTTATTCTGCTTTGCAAAACAAAACAAAACAACAAAAACAGTAAAAAATATACTCCTTTCAAACTTGAAAATTGAAATTAGAACAGAGTACCAGCCTTGGATTAAAAAGAGATCATGGAAGTTTTGTCAGAGCTTTCAACTACCCTCTCAGAACTTGTAAACAAATTCCATAAGATCAATGTGTTTTAAGAAATGAAATTCAACATAATATGACAGCCTTTCTTGGGAAGTCTTGGATTTAATTAACCAGTGAAACAAATTTACAGCCAACCTATTTATTGACTGTATCCCAAAGCTTTGCCAAAGCACAGTACGGACAATATAAACCTCCCATAGCAATATCTTGCTTCACATAACATTTTTTCAGCTCCTTGGGGAATATTCATGAAAGATTTTCTCTGAATTGTATTTATTTGTACTGAAGCATGTCGCTATTAAAATGATTGCATCATCGGTTGAGTTATGAACAGTGCCATCACATAATTATGCGGGCTCTCAGGAATAGCAGGTAAACCTGAAAAGCATCAATATATACTGTCTTAAAATAACTGTACACACAAATACACAACAACCCGTTTTACACATGGAAACTACCCACTGCAGGCTTACTACTTTGAATTTAGGAATAGTGGTAATAAATATTGTTGGTGTTAATGCTGAGAATTTCAGTCTGACAGTTAAACTCAGCACTTTGGTTTTAATGGAATGTCCTGAAAAACAGCCCATACTTTTCTGGCAGATATAGCTCCAGTTACTAATTGCTTTAATTCTGCCATCAAAGAAATCCATCAACATCCCCTAGTCCTATATACTTATTTAAGCTATCACTTTGGGATTCACACTGGCACAGAGATATAATAATTGAACTTAGAGGGTAAGAAAGAAGATAAAATAAATCATATGCCAACTGAGTGTAGGGATTGAACATGGAATGTCTCCATATTATTACAGCTTATCTTCTGAAGAACGCTTACATTAGATAGGTATCATCATCTGATCATTCTGTAAATATAAACAAAACACATTCACAGACGTTTAGGAAATGGCCCAAGATCATATAGTTTGAAAGAGACAGACACCTGATTTAAATGTGTTTCTTTTCAAACAAATGTATATAACAAAACAGAAACAGTCTCACAGATACAGAGAACAAACTAGTGGTTACTAGTGGGGAGAGGGAGGAGGGAAAGGGCAAGATAGGGATAGGGGATTAGGAGATACAAACTACTATGTGTAAAATAAATAAGCAACAAGGATATATTGTACAGCACAGGGAAGTATAGCCATTATTTTCTAATAACTTTAAATGCAGTGTAATCTATAAAAATATTGAATCACTATGTTGTACACCTGAAACTAATATATTATAAATCAGCTGTACTTCAACAAAAAACAAATAAATAAATGTGTTTTTCATGTGACTCCAAATATTAGCTCTACCTGGCCTTGATCTTAAGGGAAATAGAAATAGGTAGAAGATGTGGCCTGTAACAGACAGATACCCATACAGAAAGAAACTAAGAATGTAAACTAATACTGTTCTATCTGGCTCTTTAGCAATGAATGATTTGTTTCAAAGCTGCCTCAAATAAGTAGACTGAGGGTGTGTAGACTAGCTGACTGAGATGGAGACAGGTCCAAGATGACCTGTGGCCTCTCCTAGAGAGGAAATGTGAGGTGGTAAAGTGGGCCAGGGCTCTGAGTCTGATGGAAGTGAATTCACGTCAGTGATGCATTATGTGTCCTTGGGCAAGTGACTTGACTTCATCTGCCTCTATCTGCCTCTATTAAAGTGGAGGGACAATGTGAGCGAGAATTACTGATAAGTGTCTCTCAGCATGTTTGAGAAAGAAATGAGAAACATTTGCAGCATCTTACACAATCCATTACACAGAGTATGTATTTAAACTATATTAGCTAATTATATTAGCTCTTTCCCTACTCCTCTTGATATTTTTTAAAGTTGTTTCTTTCTTTTGGATCCTGTGAGATAGCTACAGTTTTATTTTTAAATCTGTTTTTTTCTCTTGGCAAGCGAAACAGCAATCACACCTTCATCTGACTAATATGCACATGTGTCATCCAAATAGTTATTTGTTCCCAATGACAGTGCTTACTAGAGAGGTATGATTGTCAAAATACTAGCCATTTGGAATAATACATCCACATATTACGTAAACACCTCTTGTTCCCAAGTGTTTGATACATATGTTTAATGTATGAAAGTGAGAGACTGATATGCATATATAATTGTAGCAACTCAGATATGTAATGGAGAAAAATGCCACCAGAACTACATGACTTGCAGCTGTTGTGTTTCCATTCTGTGAATAAGATATGGACAAAAACAATAAAGAAAGAAAGAAAGTAGGTTAGCATGAGTGGCTAGAATTCCCGAAATTCTATCGGTAAAATAAAAAGTACAGTTCTATGGTTAAATTAAAAACGCAGAGAAGGTAGACATGTTTCAAATGAAGTATGGGCATCACTAATTTCATATTCTTGTCAGTGTTCTTCAAGCACTATTGCTGAGAATGGTTAGGAAAGAATTGATCAGATAAATTGGCATGTATGGGGGATAAATCATGGAAAACGGAGTGAATAAAAAGAAGGAAAAGAATGGGAGCAGGAAAGTTGAATAGACTAGATAGACACACACTGAATGAGATCCCAGTGACAACAGAATGTACTTCCTACGCTCAGAGCTCCTTTTTTCCTTCTGGAGACGTCCATCAGCAGACCCCTTCATGCATTTGATCAGCACTTTTGAAAATTGACACCAATCTGTTTAGATATTAAAGAAAAAGGAATGTCTCAACAAGTGTCAGAAATGAGGAATTATGTGACATTAAAATGATTCCCTTATAACATTATTACCAAAGGGTCTTGATTATACTAATGTTCATCACTAAAATCCAAAGTAGATAAATAAGATGTGGATTTCTAAATTTATTCAAAACAAAATTCCTTCACCGAAGTGCTTATGATGGAAACTAACAAATATACTCTAAGACGTACATTAGACACTTAACTTACAAACATTATGTGTAATTGCTGTATGCTAGAGCCCTTGGTTCTCAAAAGATGTTCTGTCCCCTGCTATCTACCCCCACGTGAGGTCAACTAGAAATGCAAATTGCCATTTTTTGGATTGTCACAGTGACTGTTGGATGGGGATGGCTAAGGGTATATATAGTTCTTCAAGCCACAGATACTAAATGTTCTACAGTTCCATCCATTAATGAACTGACATCCTTGCCTTCAACCCCTAATGCCAATAAGGACCCTATTTACAAACAACTTGCTAAACACATATTTGAGGATGCTTTTTAGTGGAAAGTCCCACTTAAAATACATTGATATTTGTTTGGGTCATTTGTTAATTCTTGTGTATATCTCTTAAGCAATGACTGTTTGTATCACATAAACAATATACATATTTGATGCTGAGCGATGCAGGTTAAAAATTATTACAAAATGCAGAAAAGTATATTCAGTGTATATTAAGAGGGTGGTACCACAGAAACACTGGGCTTCCTAAATTGCTTTCTGATCATGTTAATCCACTTCTCTGAATCCATCACTGAATCCTTAATATTTATATAAAAAGTGAAAATTACTTAAACTGATATATTCAAGGTTCTTCAGTCTGCCTTTGCAGATCTGTTGCTTATTAGCCTCTTCCCAGAATTCCTGTACTCTAACCAATTCATTGCTTCTCTTACATACTTTTTATTTTCTTGTCCTGTACATTTGCCTGCATTGTACTTTCTGCCTGGAAAACCCTTTCCCAGTCTTCTTTACATGTCTCAGTCCAACCTATTTTATCATTCTAAGCTTTGCTAAAAAGCCAAAATCTTCATGAAAATGTTCCTCATCCTATTTTCTGAAAATGGAAAATAATTTCTTACTTTTTGAAAATTACTAACTATTGTTTTCTGTGCTTATGATATTTGTTATTCTCTATGTTGTATTATAATTACTTTTGCATATCTCTTTATTTCTCGATCTAAATTAAAAATACTTACAGAAATGGATTTGTATCTTCCTCATCTTTGCAGCCTCATAGCACCTTAAAGCCTCCACACGCATAGTTGACACTTAATGAATAATTGCTGAATTAATTACGAGGCCTTAAAAAGCAGGTCTAGGGGACAGAAGTAAAAGAAGTGACTTAAGAGGAAGGAAAGGAGTTAGTACTGGATAGTAAACACACTTCTATGCATGGTTCAATGGCTTCTGAATTCACTGATGTGGAATTTAAAGGAATTTAAAGGAGTTGAATTTAAACTCTTGTCATCAATCCTTAGATCACCCAGTTATCATCCGAGGACATACTGTCTTGTCCAGAACTGACCAATTTGCTCTCATTTTGAAAGGTATTCATCTTTTGTCAAGGCCTTTCAATCTCTGATCCTTGATCTTGTGTCATACTCAAACAACTATCAACCCTGAATCAATCTTCTCATAAATTGTTTCATGAAGTTTTCCTCTTATTCTGTAATTAAACAATTAGTTATTAGTAACTCCTTTCTTCATAGGTTATTTTCAGTCCTTTATATAGTAACTATTCTCCTATTTGAAAATGCCAAATGGTCTCTTTTTCATTTCTTCAAATAAATTAACAGCCCTTTCATAATTTTTATTATACTAATCCACTTTTAAATCTTTCAGTCATCTGTGCTTCTCCCATATGCAAATGTACAGTCTGTTACCTGGGACATAAGGTTCTTAACCAGGTATGGTGTTGTGTGACTCAGACTTCAATTGGATTCTGAAAGCTACTGGTTAATAGCCAATAAATTGAATGATTATCCCAGTCACAGAGTATATCAAAATAAATATGTTCTAGTAAAACTTTGAAGTCATCATAGGAAGTAAAGCATTTTTCAACATTTGATATATTTCTCTTTCTGACATTCATATTATTTTTCAGGTATACTAATCTTGTTTTGTTAAGCTGGATACATGGCTGGCACACACTTCTCCCCTTAATAACTGTTAGTTCTGTATGGCTGAACCTAAATATCAAAAATGATGGGAGAAAGATGGGGTGACAGTATTGGAAAAAACTGTCTAAAAGGTTTTGAATTGTGCTTCAAAAATAAGGCAGCAAATTCACTCTTTCTCTTGTTAGTAAACCATGCCATCCAATAGAATCAGTTCCTTCTGTTCATTAATCTCAAGGTTTGCTGTCCAGCATGGACCTCTTTGCATTTTGTAGGTAATGCCAAAAAAACCCAAAAATAAATTCTCTCTTTAGCATCCAGTATGGTTTATTGCTGTCTGCTTTTTGACATTTAACAATGATCTCACTCCTACCAGTGATAGGTCATTGAAACAAAACACATAATATACCCAATCAAAATCTTATCCTCCTCCTTTAACGCAGGCTCTTTACATACTGTCTCTCTGATATTTGCAGCCTCTTGTATGGAAAGAGTCATTTTGTGGATTAATAATACAATAAATCTTTGTAAATAACTTGATTTCTATCTATCTTTCTAGAATTGGTGATATATTTATACTCTTTTGTATTATTGTCAACACAAAGTAGGAAACATATATAGGGGGATGAATTGTGGCCCCAAAAACATAAATCCAAGCCCTAAATCTGGTACCTGTGATCTTTTTTTGGAAATAAGATCTTTGCAGGTGTAATTAAGTTAAGGGTCTTGAGGTGAAGTTACCCTGGATTTAGGGTGGGCTTTGAATCCAATAACTGTTGTACTTATAAGAGTAGAGAGCTGGAGATTTGAGACACAGAAAAATAAAGGGAAGGTCATGTGAAGACAGTGACAGAGATTAGAAGTATGCAGCTACAAACCAAGGAATTCCAAGAGTTTCCAGGAGCTACCAAAATTTGCATCAAGAAAAGATGTACTTTGAATCCTAGCTTGGATGTCTTAGCTCAGAACCTTAGATAAGTTACTGAAATTATTCGTCTCTTTATTCATAAAAAATCATTCTCATGGAGTTATTGTGGGGATAAAAGAAAATTACTTACATAACTGTCTAGAGTTTTGTGGTTTTATTTAAAATATAATAAATATTTCTTCTTATCAAAAATATTTTTCTCAGAACTTTTCAATATTTCATTGAAACACAGTGTACAAAATGCACATGCAAATTAATACTCTTTTCCTTTAAACTCTTTTTAATTTGAAAATAATAATTGCCAAGTCAATCACTTATCTCAAAGTGATGCTTCAGTTGAAGTCTTTTCTAGATAGCAAAGCATTCATGCAGATAAAAATGTTTCTTACTTCTTAGCCACTGTTTCTCACATCTGATTTTGAATATGCTTGGGAGATGATATAATTATAAGGATTAATTAGTAGTCAGCAGAATAAAGTCATATTTCTCCACATTAGCAATATGTCAGTACAAAAACACTGAAGCTTTCAGAGAAATGAGATCACAAATGTTTAGTGCTTGTTAGGTCAGACAACCCAATGAAAATGTTTTTTTTTTTTTGCGTGTATGCTGATTTACAAAAATGTAACAGAGATAGTCAGATGAAGGGGTTGAAGATTCATTAAGTTTGCAAAAAACTCTTTAATTGCTAGTTAGATAGGAGTACATCAAATTCAAATTAGAAACAATTAGCTCTCTTTCTCCTAAGCAATTAATAATAAGAGAGAGAAGATACTTGAAGGGATAATGATATTTCGAAGCTCTCTTTTGGGTAGATTTGAGTATCAGGTATTTCTTTCCATAAAAGTAATTTAACAGCAACAACAGCAATAGGAGGATTGTTTCTTCTGGAAAGACATCAGTTAGTCTATCTTGACAGCCCTAGTGATGGGAATATGTACCTCCAATGTGCCCCAACACTCCATTTACCTGTACTTTATTTCTTTGCCTCCCCCTAAGCTGAGATCCTTGAGAGCACAGGCTGTGAGCAGTTCCACACTGAGTTATATTGGAGGGTGAAACAAAAGAAAAATCAGTAATACTTGTCCTCTCTTGTAATACTTGATATTTTGTTCATCACAGATTTTTTGCACTGGCTTTCATTTTTTTTAAATGCTGCCTTAAAAACTATTATTTATCTCGAGTACTGTGTTTTTGGTACCTCCTTAAATGCCACACTTTAGGAGAGGAATTAAGGCAAAATTCAGTGACGTTTAGAATCCTCTATATTGGATTGGGGTCCCCTGTTATTTGCTATATGCATTTTGATGATATGAAAATTTATTTAATATGTTGATCTGTAAATTTGCTTTAAATAGGATTAGGGATTCTTAATTAATGCAAATCTAAAATTATATTCCGCCTAGGATGAATATTGTATACAATAGTATAGCATCATATATCTATTGAAAAATTTGTCTGTGCAAGAAGCAACACATACTCATTCTAATCTAACTTGGCTATAGGAAATTTGTAAAAAAATGATTTGTCCATGCTGTTAAAAAAGCAAGCTTACAGAGAAAATGTGATTTGAGGTTTGCATTTATGGTTCACTACAGATTGTACATTATATTAAAAATACATTGAATACTAAAACTGGTAAATCCTGTCAGACACTAGTAGTGGCTTTCAGACCAACATACCTAGTGTCTTCTCTCCTAGTTCAGCTCTGGCCTCCTTATTGACTTGTATAGGTCAGAAAAATTAATATTAAAAAAATGGAATCACATATCATAACTACCTGACATTAAATTCGTTCATTTAGTCAAGAATTTTAAGAATATGCTCTGAGAATAGTACTCACAAAAACATATATGATATGATCATAAACAAATGTTCTGGAAATAGAGTGGTGACGAGTGGGAGGGGAATATTTATAGTATTGTATACAAAGTAACAAATTGTTTTTTCTAGTTCAGAGCAGTGTCTCTAAAATGATTCTTGCCTTGGAATATCATCTCTAATTTCAGAAGTCAAGGAGGTCTGTAGTCTTTCCATCAGAGAGAAACCCAATTTTGTAATAGTATTAGTAGTAGTAGTAATAATAATAATAATAATAATGTACTATTCAATAACTGCAGGTGATTTTACCAAGTGCGTTTCAGCAGTGAGTCAGCATTCCTTGAATGCAGCTTTGCATGAATCTGTCCATTTATTAAAAGGGAAAAATAGCTATAAATAGAGTAGTATGAATGTATTTCTCCTTTAAATTCTGAACTTTGTGTAGTGTGAAGAGAGTGAGAATTTTGTACAATTTTAATACACTAGTTATGGAACTAGAAAGTACAGACCAGACTAAGGTATGAATTAACATGATAGGAAGCAGAAAAGTATATCTATAAAAAAAGAATAGAGTCCGGACACAAAGAATCAAATTTTGGCTGAGATTTTCACAAGTGATATAATGACAGGGATTGAAAATTAATTTAAGAACCATATCATGGACGTTGACTGTGTAGCTTTTCTATTGCTGCATTATAGGCCATAACAAAACATAAGGATGTAAAACAGCAAAAAAGGTCCTTGTCTCTCACTAGTCTGTGAGATAATTTGACTCAACTTTGCAGTTTTTCTGATCCATGTGATATTGGCTGGGCCAAGGTCAAATGGCTGTGGAATGTCAGGCCATTAGGACAATCCCAGATTGGCCTGGAACAGTCAAGATTGTTCACTACCATGGTTGGCTGCTGGCTGAGAGCTCACAGGGGACCTGCAATAAGAGCAAGTTAGTTCTCCGTATGTGACTTGGCCTTCTCACTCTGCAGCTTCAAGATTCAAGAGGAAGAAAGGAGAAGCAGTCAGTCATCTTAAAGCCTGGGTTTCTAGAATGTCACTTCTGCCATATTCTGTCGGTCAAAGTCAGTCAAAAAAGCTAGCCCTGATTTAAGGGGAAGGTAAATAAGTTCTACCTCTTGATGTGAGGTGTGGCATAAGCCTAGAGATCAGAGTAATTGTTGGAGGCTGCCATTGGACAGTGTCAGCTACCACATTACTTAATATATGTTTATCTTTAAGTTGACAGTTTAATAGCCTGGGTCTGTTTCATTGCATAGCATAGGCCCATATTTTCTAAAATTGTCCCATTATTTTTGTTTTTATTTGAAAATCTGAAATTAAAATAACTCCTTTATTGATTTTTAAAGATAGCTGTTTGAACCATACAGAATCAGTTAATAAATCCTGTAATGTTAGAATGGGCAAACCAAGTGTCTATATAATAATATGGCATGTACTATCCATGGCAGTGTAGAAAATACAGTCTTTTTTATGGTGTTGGAAGCTACAGGACTGGAGTTATGAAAAGCTGCAAGTAGAGAGTTGGCTTTAACTCAGGGTAAACATTGTTAAGTTGCTTGATTTCTTGGAACCTTTGTTTCCTCTTTTATTAAAGAGAAATCCTAACATACTAGTGAACATTTCTTATCTAACAATGTAGCCACTACTTTATAACTATCCTCATCTAATAGCACCCAAATTTTGTTAGGGTAACTACTCATTCCCCAAACAGCCTAGTGTGGGCCTTTCGTGATTTAACTAATTTTTGCATTTCACCCTTCTGGCCAAAATGATGGAGTCAGGAGTAAACTTGTAACTCAAACCATTCCAAAGGGAATAAATTTAAGAACAGTTGGAAGACTGAGACAAAGAAAACATTTCTTTCTCTGGACATAAACAAAGATCATGTAGCACTAGGAGTTGTTACCAGTGCTATTCCATACTGAAGGAGAACTGTCTTACCATGAAGATGATGATATGGAGTTCAAAGAAGAGGAAATGAAAAACTCCATCCTTAGTGATGCTGTTGTGCTACTGGACCTACCTTTTGAAACTGAAGCTACCTCTACTTTAGGACATTTCACATTTGAGAGTCAATAGGAACCTTATTGTTCTGAATCTCCCTGTATTGGAATTTCTGATACTAGCAAAATTAAAAGTCTTAAAAATGTATGTATTTTTCATAAGGTTGTATTGAGGATGAAATTTAATAATTTTTACAAAACATTTAGCACAGTGGCATATAAACAAAGAATCTTTTAGGGTTTTTTTTCTTTTACTCAGTATGTTGAAATATGGCAATATTTCTGGTCCATCAAACTATTTTAATGTTTTCTCAGGAACGAGATTAAATTTTTTTTATTTAGCTATTGAACAAAAGAAAAAATCCTGAGAGTTTGACTCCATTTGACTTTAATTTAAATACATAAGGTAGAGCTGTCTGCAGTTACAAGCTTACCTACCAGATGAATATGGTATAAATAAAAAACACAGTAAAAATGTAATTACAGAAGCTGGTTAATTTTTTTGAAAGGTGTTTATGTTGGATAAGAAAGAGCTGATTTCTGCTATTTTTTATGATTACGGTATTCTATTTATATTCTCAGCACTGAATTAATTTCCTTGTCTAATGCTCACCTTGCTGAGGATCCTTATAAAATACTTTAATGACTTGAGTACATAAATCATCTGTGAACACAAATACTCTGCAGGGAGCTTTTTTAAGATTTTAGAGTGGTAGATAAGTCACTCAAAGTCTTCATGCCCCATTTTTTTTAATATATCAAAGTGAAAAAATAACACTTGCCCTTTTCATAGACTTAACAGTGGTGAAACCTTAAAAAAACATCAAAAGTAAAATAAAGCATTGCATAGAGAGCTATGTCATGTATTATAAACAAAGTCTGCCAAACATAGGTTTAGCATTAGTGTTCACTTTTGTGATTTTTAACCATAAGCTAGCCTCATTCCTGAATTGTTAATGAACTTTATGCCTATAGGCAAATATCCCTATTATGAATGAGAATTTCCTGAAGGCTGTACTATAATATAGTTGGGCTGAAATTTGAGAATTCACAGCTACTTGTTAAAAACCAGACTAAAAACTAATTCATTCACATCTTTCATTAACTGTAGATATTCTCATACATTGTTCTGAATTCTAATTTTTAAATATTTTATATATTTTTATTCTATATAGAAGAAAAATTTCTTAAAATGCCCAGCCTTTCTTAGTTTTCTCTGCTTTGATCACCAGAATCAGAACCAATACAGGAGAACATCAATTTTAAAATAAATAAGTAAAAGTGTTGTAGTTCTGTAATGTGTGTGAGTCATAATTAAATACTTAAATTTATTAGAGGTTCTCACACATGTAACAAGTTCATTCATTCAGGTGGCAGATACTTGTCAATCACAGGGAGAGTTACTAGGTATTGAATAAACCCTCCTTAATTTACTAGTTGGTAAAACTTCATTTTCATATATTGAATTTGCTTAAAGTGAATCCCATCTATATTCTCATTCAGCAGAAGCATCACAAACTTCCACCTGCATAGACTCACCAAACTTTTTAATCTAAATTAGAATCATTGAAGGGAACATAAAGACTCATCTATTATGTAATTGGTAATATAGTTGTAACTTTCAGTTTCTTTAAAACCGTATATCTCTTGCAGCCTGCACATCTAACTCATTGTTTCTTGGAGAACTGAGGAAAGCATATTTGTATAGGTTGCTTTATTCTCACCATTCATCATAGAGATAAAATTAGGCAACATCAAAATCCCATCAAGACAGAAGGGAATCACAGGTCAAGATCATGAAAAGGAAATTGATTCAAGAACCATGATTCTGATCTGCGATCTATAACAATAATCTAGCGTTTGTGGAATTTAATTTCTCTAAGCCTGTGTTTTACTTTTGTTAAATGAAAGATAACAGTAACTTTTAGGCTCTCAAGGTAAGTACATAAAGAATTATTAAGCCAAAGATGAACTAACCAACAGAATAACTGTTCAGGTATAAATCAGAAGGTAACATACCAAAAAGCTATTTGCAAGTTCTATATTCACACTTTAACTCTCTAGGAGAGCTTCTGGGTCTTAACTACGTAAAACATTCTGCCTCTTTGATAATCTAGCTAGGTTTCCTGCTTCTTTTCACTCTACAATAGCACAACCAATTCTTAGGACTTTCCACTGACCACCACCACCATCATGTTATTCTGGTCCCAGTATTTAAATCAGTCCTTGTCTACTGCCTGATTCATTTCTTCATCATACACTTTGATCAATCCATATCATGAGCTCTGGCCATCTAAGAACATAATTATTTTGTTATAACTATTACGGTTTAATTTTGATGGCTAGTGAGAAGACCAAGAGAAAGAGAAATATTTTTCACTAGATATGTAATATTTCATTTTTGATTTCTCTTCTCCATATAAATATCTGAAAATCATTATTTTGTCATAAATGACTCCATAGAGATAAATCCAGTGCCTTCAAAATTTCCTTTCCATGATATGGGATATTTGAAATGGCTTTTACTGGTACCTGTGGCCTGTTAAGATAGCTCATTCCTTAAAAGGCTGAAGAAGAAAATATGTAATTATTAAGGATTCTTTTCTCATGTTCAGATGAGGTGGAAGGAATTGAAAAGGAATAAAAGCTTACTTACATAAAATGAATTTTCTACTTGAAAAGTAATAAATATCAATGAACTGTATCATAATTATTAAAATAACCAAATCTAATTCTAAAGTTTTCTGAACATAATGGAAATCATCTTAACCCTTTTCCCTACTGATAACCTTGCTTTAAAAAAATTACATCAACTTTGAAACAATCCCAAAGTATGTGGAATAATTAACAGAACTGTAATCACTGTTGTAAACCTCCTGAGAACAGTCACTGTAGTAAAATTGGCATATTAAGTATACAGAAAAAAAAATCTGGTGCAACTAAACATGATTAATGATAAACCAACTAATTTCACATGCAAAGAATATTAAACAGCTGTGGACTTTGACTAGTATCAAACTTCCCATTAATCTGATCCTTTGATAAAAGCAGACATACCAGCATATACCTTATTTTGCTCAAATATTCGAATCTTACAATCTCGCTGTTTTATAGTGGATTTTTGTTGGCTACTTAGAGTGGAAATAGACTCTCAAAATTTGATGAGGCACTAGTACAGAAGGTAGCTTCCAAGATTCTTAAGTGTATTTTCCAATGCTCAATCCTGAAAGAAAAATTTGGAAATCCCTCATTTGTCCCAATGTTATTATGTAGATAATCTCTTCTAAGTGACTTCAACATCGTGGTCAGTGTGTCTCCACGGTCTTGCAATTTTTAAGTAATTTGGTGACTAATGGTTATGCCCTTAGCTCTTTCATAAGCTCATTTTTAGAAAAATTCTAAAATTGAGAGAAATAAATTTCATAATGTCTCACCCATGTGTTTTCTATTAACCATGGAACTTTTATCCAAATAAAGGACAGGAAATGGGCATAGTCATTATGTTAGAGGAAGGACAGTGCCTCTTTATTATGCATCATAAGTCCTATGATTCAAAAATGGTCTTTTTTACTGTGTAATGAACTACTTTTGATTCCAGTGATGTTTTCTCTGAGGAAGCTTCTGCTTTTGCAGTGACAATAACTAGGACCATGATATGAATAGGCTGAATGCACATTATTTATTTGGCCTGAGGAAGGTACCACCCAAGATTACTCCCCTGTATATGCTTGAAACATAACCATCAACTGTACATTGCTTTGTATTTCAAGGATCAACTTTTTGAATTTCTTGCTCTTATGTTCTTTTTCACTGTACTTTTTTCTTTGCCTTTCCTTTTATGTTTCTTAATTTTCATAGCCTTAGTGTTAATCTCTTTTAAAGTCCATAAACGTATATTGGGACTACACATGGGAATTGCACAGACATCTTTAAATTACATCCTTAATATTACTGGTAGCTGCCTTTGGATTTTCAACATGCAACCTGGTCAGCAGGAGTAAACTTGGGACTCTAGCTGAGGGACTCAACCCAAGTAATAGCAGCAATGACAGCAAACCTTAACTGAGAAATTAATATGCACCAGACACCTTGGTAAACATTATAACAAGAGTTGCCTGACAGTTATTAACGCTACAGGAAATGAAGGCTTAATGGGCTTAGCTATCCTGTCCAACTCATAGCTGGTAAGTGGTAGGTCCAAATCTTTCTGAGGCCAACTACTACCCTAAATTACTGACCAGCATGACTGAGCCAGTGTGCCCCATGCTTGAAGCAACCACTCCAGCCTTTACAAGTGAGTCTTCATTGTAATTGAGGCTTGCATATGGGATTTCAGTAGAATGACTCATAAATAGGATAACCTCCTTGAAATTAATTCTGAGTATATCTTGAAATCAAATATCTCCTCTGTGTTCTCTCTTTTTTTTTTTTATAAACCCTGGTGCCTACTTACTTCAATAAATGGGATCTTTCTTTAATACAAACTAACAGTTTTTACTGGGATTCTAAATAAATAACAGTTTTTACTGGGATTCTAAATAGTGTTGACTATTTAGCCTGTTTTATATACCTGTGTACTGGGATATCCTTTATACTTGCACAGAAGCTTATTTTATTTTTACCTTTTGCTACTATTTATTAAATATAAACGATAACGTTGTTGATATGATTATGTTGTATAGGTCTGATTCTCTTCTAGATTTTTTAAATTAACCTAATTATTTTTTTTAACATCAGATCATACTGGGGAAATGTCATCTATCTTTTTATGAGAAACTGAACTCAAAATTATAGTGCCCAGAGTAGTTTTGGCAGAAAATTCATAATGTATAGTTGTGCTGAGGACTGAGTCACAAGAAATTGTCACCACTTACCACAAATTAAACATTGTCTTACCCCTATATGCTTTTTTTGTATCTCAATATATTTTTAATCTGGCCAATTTCTAAATGTAAATACAGACTCCTTGTTTTCTTTTTAAATTATTTTAAATTAAAGAGGAAAAAAATCAATTTAATTAGACTATAATGAATGTTTACAGTTATTTCCTTGTTTGGTTTACAGCATCAAACAAATGTATCAGAATGCAGATAATAGGAAATCCCATCAAAATTGATACTATCTCATTTATATAAATTGGTATACTGACAAAATTAAGTTAAAGTGGTTTTTTATCTTTATATCTCCTTGAGTCTTAAGTCACTTATAGTTTCTACTTTTTATCACTTTTTTAAAAAATTTTTACATCTTTCCTAGTCTTACTCTTTTTAGCTGCTGAACTGGAATGGTAATTTTTGAACTGCTACTTTTCTGTTTCTTCTTTTAGCTTGGCTCTTGTTTCCTTCTCTCTGCACCATCACATCACTACCTGTCACCCTCATCTCACTAAAACATGGCATTCCTTTTTGTGAAACTTTGGTCAGATCTCTTTCTTGTGATCCTTAGCTCGAGTAGAGAAATTTCTCCCAATACACAATGATTAAAATTAAAAAAAAAGAGTTCTCAGGTAACAAAAGAGACATATGACAGCCAATGAGCTTAAAAAAATTAATGTAGTAGAATTAAAGATGAGAATAGGAAATGGATAGGAAGCCAGAAAAGAGCTGAAAAGGTATTTGGTGAAAATTCATATTACTGCCTATAAGAATTAGTGAAAAAATCAAAATGGAAAATATGTACCATACCTGCTCAACATTTTTTAAGCCTCTCAATGAATTCAAAAGTGAGAATCTTTAAAGCATTTGCTCCTGAAATTTTCAAAAATATAAAGAACTATCACTATATTTCTTGGGAACTCCCCAACAGTGAAGCATATTTACTGCTATAATAACAAAATGACGGTTTGTGCCAGCCTAGGCTTTGTGGCCCATTCTTCAAGTATACACAATCAAAAGTTGAAATCCAGTAAGATTTAAGAAGGTAGCTTTTCAAATAGTTTCAGGAGCTGCTGGAAACCAGACTACTTGAAATTGGCTTTAAAAATAAATAAATAAACAGGCAAACAAACAAACAAACTCCAAACACCACATGAAGGTTGTAGAAGGGTATAGATGTTCAAGAGCAGAGGAAATTAAATTACAGCCAAGCTAAAACCCATGCAAGAGCTATCATTTGATGGCTACTCATTTTATCTGTACTCTCAAATGTATGAAACAGAATAGGTAAAAAATAAAATGACTCGGAAAACAGAATTCTCCTGTTTTGGTTCCTTAACAGTGTACTTTGGGCATTCAAGTTAATACAAGAAAAAGCGGAAAAGAAAACAGGCTATAACCTAATTAGTAATAATATATGTTGCTCATTTATCCTGTTTTACAATATAGCATGTATAAATTAAACCACTTTACGTTTTCTTTTTTCCCCTCCTAAAAAATTTGTACATGAAAGAAAAGCAAATCTAGGGTCTGATTCTTTTTCTGTTTCTTTAAAAATACAATTTATTTCCATATACTTTGTATGAGATAAAAGATTAAAAATTGAGATTTATATCATATATGCCTCATTTTCAAGTAACTTATCTATTCTTTTTTCCTTTGTAGGAACAAAACTATTGGATTTAGTTATTTTCAATGTGGCAACAGAAAGATGGCTGAAAACTAGAATATCATAAGGTGAAGTTTATCTCTCCTCCCCCTAAATCTGGACTGACCTATGACTGCTTTGACCAATAGAGTGTGGCAGAAATAATGCCACACCAGTTTGGGGCTTAGCATTTGAAAGAATTATAGCTTCTGCTTTGGTCCTATGGAGCCATCAGCCAACATAAAAGTATGACTGTCCTGCTGGAGAGACCACATGGAGAGGCCTGAGATTACATGGTGAAGATGAAGGGGCCAGCTGAATCCTGCCTTCTAGCTGTCACCTCCAAGATGCCACACATGTAAGTAAAACCATCTTGGACACTCCAGACCTGCCCTAAGTCACCCTAGTTAATCTCAGGTGAGCAAATAAATTGCCCAACAAAGTGTTACCTGCATTCCCTGACATACTCAACTTGGAGATACAAGAAATCATATTGGTCAGGCCACTGAATTATTTTTATTTTTGGTTGCGTTGGGTCTTCATTGCTGCGTGCAGGCTTTCTCTAGTTGCAGTGAGCAGGGACTACTCTTCGTTGTGGTGCGCGGGCTTCTCATTGTGGTGGCTTCTCTTGTTGCAGAGCGCAGGTTCTAGGCATGCGGGCTTCAGTCGTTGTGGCACGTGGGCTCAGTAGTTGTGGCTTGTGTGTTCTAGAGTGCAGGCTCAGTAGTTGTGGCGCACAGGCTTAGTTGCTCCACAGCAGGTGGGATCTTCCTGGACCAGGGCTTGAACCCATGTACCCTACATTGGCAGGCAGATTCTTAACCACCACACCACCAGGGAAGTCCCGGGCCACTGAATTTTTAATTAGTCTTTTGTGCAGCCATATATCACCAGAACACTGGGCATACAGACTGACTTTAAGCAAAGGAGAAAGCCATATCTGTAAAATTATTTCAGAGTTCAGAAAGAAAAACCTACTTCATTGCCCCATCTCAAAATTGGAATGAAAACAATATGGTTATCTCTTCACCTGTTTAATCCAGCTGGAAGTTCTTTTAACTCGGAAGTAAGATGGATTGGCTCCTGTCAGAGATAAGGATAATTTGTCAAGTTTTACAATTAATGTATGCAAAAATTTAAAACAACTCAATATATTATTGTTTCTAAGTTGTAAATTCGATTTAGAAAAAAAATGAGTAATAGTACACCTTATAGATTTTGCAATAGTGTATATCAAAATGTATGTCCATATCTAATGAATTATATTAGCAAATATTTATTGACCTCCCACTACACACAAGCCCTACTCTAGGCAATGGAGATCATATTTTTCTAAATATAACCAATATCACTATGGTAGCTAAATGCCTCATATGTGTCCAAAACAGTAACAGTGACCAACTACCAACCATATGTCATTATATTTCAGTGACTTTAGTTATATCATTTAACTCCCTTCTCATTTTAAACATTTTTTACAATTATCATGTATTATTTATATATATACAAGAAAACAAATACATCTGTGTACTTTTAGAAAGTCAACTGAGGAAAAAGCACGTAAGTAAATAGTAGAAATGTATGTGATGATTTTGTTTTAAACCAGAATAAATTGTAGTGGGAATTGCTCAAATGATCCCAAGAGTAGAAAATGGTTTGGAAAGAAAAGGTTAAAAAGGGAATATTACCCATACATCTTTTCATCCTCGACCAACCCCAGAAATGCAGGAAAACATTTTTACCTACAGCCAATGTATTCTAATCAGCTTGGGAAGGGTGGTTTGCTTGAAAAGAGTGTCAAAATTTCATTTAATAGACTTGCATGAAGTAATGTCTCAGTGCAAACATTCACATTAGTGATATTAATGTCCATACTTTATGTGGAGGAACAATATTGGTGTAACCTGGTCATGCACATCAGGAGACTCCCCTTTTATAATAATAACTTCTTCTCACTGCAGTTTGATCAGGCTCAGTGACCTGGAGGTAATAAATAAGTAAACAAACCAAACAACAGATAAATAAATCCCCTGTCAATAATGTTCTTTCAAACCATCCAATCCCCTGGGACTGATATTTTTAATTAAGGAAAATAAATTGTACTGTGCTGAATCACTAATGATGTAGAGAATCAAATAGTATTTAAATGATTTGTTTTGCAGTATTTGTGTACAAATTATATTATTCAATACTGTATGAGCAGGGAAGATAAAGGAAATAGAAATAAGATTTATTTTATCATGTGGTGGATTTTGCTTTATGAAATCATGAGCCTTTATTCACTTATTTGAATCAAAACAGGAAAATGAGAATCATCATGGCACATAAAAATTATATTTGTTTAAGTCACAGTTGTAGATTTAGGGTGCCATTTTGCAATGAGCCCACCAAACTCATAATTTTGGGTCATTATGGTGAATACTTTTCATTCTCTCAGTGAACACACTGTGATTAAATTAGGATGATGAGTTCCACCTGACTTAACACATTAACAAATGAATAAACAAACAGAATAGAGTAGACAAAATAAACAGAAGAACAGTAAAACCACACACAATACAACATCTATTGGCTCCTGTAACTAAAATGTGTAGAGATTTGGGTAAGGTTTAATGCATAAACCCAACATTGTCTTAAAGGAATCCTTTTCTATCCATGTTTTCACTGACTCTTACACTATGACCGCAACTCCATATGATGACCTGTTATATAGGGTAAATATTTAGGAAGTTAGACTCTAGAACCAATGCCCTATATTTTAATCACTGTGTAGCCTTGGTTTCCTTATCTCTGCCTTAGTGTCCTCATCTGGGCCCTAGTATCCTTATCAGAAAGAGAAGACAACAAAAATACCTACCCCGTATTATTGTGAAAATTAAATTAACTAATAATAAATGTAAAGCTCCCAGTTCAGGGTCTGATGTAATGGATTGGCCAAAAGGTTCGTTCAGTTTTTTTCTTAAGATGCTCTAGTAGCACTTAGTTGTCTTTAACTTTATTCAAAACAATTTTGTTAGATTTCTCAATTTCGAATTGGAGAATATGATACAGCATTCTATGTTGCAATTGGTGCAAAAAATTGACAAAAAGAAATCTTTTATATGAAGATAGTAAGAACGTGAACAAGACTGCAATAGATAGTGTATGTGAAAAGTAATAGAAAATAAAGTTGAAGGAATATTTGGCTTTGCAGTCAAGAGAGGGAAATTGGACTTGATCCCAACTGGGAAGCCATAATAAGTCCTTGAGTCTTTTTCTGACATGATGAAACCAATGTTTAACAAGAATTAGCCTGACTGATATACACGGAGACTGCTGAAGGTAAGGGAACTAGTTAGCAGATTGTATAGTAATTTAAGATTGAGGTGATATAGAGCAGTAGACTAAAGTAGCAGCAGTGGAGCAAGCAGGAAACAAGGACAAGCCTTAGTGAAAAATTTAATTTAGAATATGAAGGAAAATGTCTAGACCAATATTTTAGCTTAGTAATGAAAAATCATGGTAGTATTGATGCAAAAGTGGGGAAGGAGAAAAGTTAACATTGATATGTTTGTTATGTCTTGAAAGTAGGAATTTTAAAGTAGAGAAATTCCAGCACCAGTTGAATATATAAGGGTGAAATTCATATGAGAGGTCAAATCTGGAGCATCTCAAAAGAGTCATCTATTTCTTCACACATTTCAAAGCTAAATTGAAGATTCCAAGGAAAGCTCATTTAAAATGTATCCTCTTGTTAGGTCACCTTTTATTGAATCCTTTGAATTATCTGGTAAAAAAGAAACAAAATGTCTTCTCACAGAATGATTCCAATGATTAGATTCAAACTTATAATTTACACATAACTGTGTTGCCATTATTTTGATTAAATTTGGTTTATTATAATAATCAGTGGTAAACAAGAGTTTGCACTCTATCTCCAAAATTTGTCTTTTTAAAGTTTTTCTTAATCATCAAAGAAGCCAAGGGCATGGTCTAAACTGTGGAATCAGCAAGTTTGCTTGACTAAAGTAGGAGAGAAATTAAGTCATAATCCATTTATTATCTTCTGTTGTCAGTAGGAAGCAAGAACTTCTTACTGTATGCTGAATGCAAAACAGATGTTGTTCAGTAGGTTTGACTGTGGACTCTTTCAATTTTTTACTTTTAAGACAACATTTAAAGGTGCCAGATTGCTCTAATCACAAGTGGCAACCATTCATTAGCTTAATGGAAAAGGGTAACAGATTATGTATATAATAGTCACCAAGGGAGAAGATACATATTTACAACCACAACACTTATGTAGATAGATTGTAGACAAAATAATCTTCCACAGGAGGGAGAGAGACAAACAATTACTCTAATGGAAAGCAAAGAACGTGACTAACATTAAATGCCACCCAAAGACAGATATTTGTGGTGGGAATGACATGCAGGATAGGTGTGTAACTTGGCCTTGAGTTTTGGGCAATAGAGGTAGGGAAGATAATAAATGTATTGAGATGCTGCAGTCTGAAGGAACCATTGTAGATTTGCCTTTTACTTTTTGAAGTAATCACACTGTTTTTTTTTCCTGGTGTGAATTTATAAAATGGCCTCCAAAGATAACACACCTTAATTCCCTGTAAATATGGTGAGATATCACTCTCATGACGATGTTACGTTATATGTCATAGTTGACCTTAGGATAGGGAGATGATCTTGCTGGGCCTTATCTAATTATATGAGCCCTTAAAAACAAAGAAATGTATTTGTCTGATGGCAGAAGTCAGAGGGATTTAGAACAAGGGAAGGGCTGGATGTATTGTGGGATTTAGGATAAAATGGATGATGTGAGAAGAAATGTGGCAGTCTTAAGGAACTGAGAGAGGCCCCTGGGGCTGAAAGCCAGCAAATTAAGGAGAGCCTTGGTCCTCTTACTGCAGAGAAGTGAAGTCTGTGGAGAAAAGGAATGAGCTTGGAAGAGGACCCCAATTTCCAATAAGAATACAATTGGCTGACACTTGGATTTCAGCTTTCTGAGACACTGAGCATAGAACCCAGCCAAGATCCCTGGACTTCTGACGTATAGAACTGTGACTTAGAAAAAGTAACATCAGAGAACAAATCCATGATTTTCTTAGAGCTGGAAAACCAACAATTTTGCTATATAGTAAACATCTACAATATGGATTTAAAAAATAATTTCAGATATGCAATATGGATAGCCATGAATAAGCAAAACATAGATATGCCGTTATCCAAAACTGATTTAAAGTGGAGATGGTTGGGAAAAGTGTAATAATACATCCATATTCATTTTGAATAATGGGTGTTAAATTGAGAAACTGAGAATTTCAAGAAAATGTCTTTGGTTTATACTGTTGGGCCTATTAATCTATAATGAAATGCAATATGTGGCCAAACATAAATTTTGAGTTTTCCTTTTCTTTGAATTACTATGATATTATTTATTAAATATCTGATTTATTTGTACTTACAAATGAGAGAAATGATTGCACTTTCTTTTTTAAGATGTTGGGGGTAGGAGTTTATTAATTAATTTATTTATCTTTGCTGTGTTTTGTCTTCGTTTCTGTGTGAGGGTTTTCTCTAGTTGTGGCAAGCGGGGGCCACTCTTCATCACGGTGCATGGGCCTCTCACTATCGCAGCCTCTCTTGTTGCGGAGCACAGGCTCCAGACTCACAGGGTCAGTAGTTGTGGCTCACGGGCCTAGTTGCTCCGCGGCATGTGGGATCCTCCCAGACCAGAGCTCGAACCCGTGTCCCCTGCATTAACAGGCAGATTCTCAACCACTGCACCACCAGAGAAGCCCAGGATTGCACTTTTGATCTGTAGTCGTCTCATGTAGCAGTTCTTAATAAGGAAATAAGTATATGAGAAATTTCCTCTTTATTTTACTCTCCATTTTGATTGTGAAAATGATTACACGAGATAATAAATACTCATTTCCATTTAAGGGACTGCAATTTCAGATGTACTATGGCAGGTAGCAATATGGAGCTTTGTAAAGTTGTAGATGAAGAAGGAAAGAAAATAAACCACTTTTTTTTTTTTTTTTTTCGGTACGCGGGCCTCTCTCACTGTTGTGGCCTCTCCTGTTGTGGAGCACAGGCTCCGGATGCGCAGGCTCAGCGGCCATGGCTCACAGGCCCAGCCACTCCGCGGCATGAAACCACTCTTTTTTAATAGAACACAACCATCCATGTATATGCAATCAGACTAATGGGGAACTTCTAGGTTTGAGTAACTATTGTGGTATTCCCTCATGCTCTTTTCTTTTGTTGGACACATTGTGTTTCCTGTATTTTTTTCATTTCTCTCCTATAACTATTGCCACTAATTTCTAGGAAAATATGTCCATTACTATTGAATTTGTGGTAGGAACTCATAATAATTCCTTATTTCTTACTTCATTTTTTATTTTTCCCATTTTTTCTGCTATTATTATAAAGCTTTGTGATTTTGTTGAGTGTGAATTTTTTCTATATGATTACATTGGGGAGCATAAAAATATTAACATTACTTTTGTTTTTTCTGTAACAGTTGTTTATTTTGATGGCTCTAATATTAAGTGATCACCGTTTTAAATCATAAATCAGGAGTAATAGATGTGACTTGATCTCTAGTTGACTGTACAAATGAACCGTGAAAGTGATTCAGTGTGACTTCCAGATGGCCAAATTAGAGAACACTTTGAATTGCGACATAGTTGATGCCTCTGAAGGGAGCTGATAAGCTGTTCTACACTCACTCCCTCTCTCCACTGTCTCTAGTCTTTTCAATGGACTCCAATTTGGCTTCCTCCCAAAATAATACACATAAGCAATTCTCAGTAAGGTCAAAAATCTATGTTTCTAAATCCAACATGCTTTTTTGAACTTATATTATGGGATCTTTCAATATCTGATACTACTGACCATACCTTCCTCCTTAAATCACACATTCCTCTGAACAACTTGAGTTCTTCCTATTCCCCACATCGCTTCTTGTCTGTATTTCTTTGTGTTCCTATCCTCTTCTTCCCAGCCATTCAATGCTGAAATCCCCAAAGTTCCCAAAGTTTCTTCATAGGCCTAATTTCTTATTCTATATTCTTCCTGTAGGTGATTCAACTACCAGTGACATGCAGGTCACTCCCTATTTTGCATGTCAAATCCAGACTCTCCTCTCAGCTCCCGGTGGATGTACACAACTGCCAGTTTCTAATCTCCTCTTGGATATTTGGTGGCCGCTCAAACTTAATATGCCCAAAGCCAACCTCAGAGACTTCCTGCAGGTGTTAGTTATCTAACTCTGTGTAACCAATTACCTCAAAACTTGGAGGCTGAAAACAAATCAAACATTTACTTTCTCTCACAGTTTCTCTAAGTCAGGAATTTGGGAGTGGCTTGACTAGGTTATTTTGGCTTGGTATTCAGTCAGATGTTGCCCATGACTGCAGGCATTTAAGGCTTGATGAAAGATGGAAGATGAGCTTCTAAAGTACCTTATTCACAAGTCTGGCCAATCAGTACTGTCAGTTATCAGAAGGCCTCCCTTACTCTCCACACGGGCTTCTCCTGAGGGCTGCTGAAGTGTCTTCACAATATGATGGGTGGTCTCCCCAAGAGACCAACACAGGTGCTGCAATAACACCTCCACAGTATTCTCTCAGGTACTCAAGTCAGTCATGATTCAGAATGAGAGGGGGGTAATACCAGATAGTAAGGATTGTTGGGGGCCATCTTGGAACCTACAAGACATAAGCCCTTTTATTTTTTTCTAGGTTTTTAATGATAACAAATAGGCAAGCCAAAGATCTAGGAGTCACTCTTGACACCTCTCTCACCTTAATTCAAATATGTTTTGAATCCACTGTTTTATCAAATCTACTGCTACCACCTTAACCATAGTGGGTCCAATTGCATATATTTTCATCTTATAATTGGTTTATTTGCACTGCAGTTCGAGTAAACTTTTTAAAACACAAATTAATTTGTGTCATAATTTTGCTTAAAATATTTCCTTGGTTTCCTGTTGATCTTAGCTAAAGACCCTAACATGACTTTAATATTACTTTCAAAATCCTATGTGGTTTGGCATCTACTTACTTCTACAGCTATGGCTCATATGATATTTCCCTTTCTGTCTGTTATTAGACATACACTAAATTATTCAGTTTCTTTGTCATGCCATTCTTCTGCACATGGGGATTTCGCTATCCTTCTAACTGGATAACTTTTTCCTTCTATCTTTTCTTAGTTAACTAATATCATATTATTTTTTAATATCCTACTTCCTCAAAGAAAAGTTCCCAACCTCTCTGACTAGTTTAAATCTTTCTGTAATATGCTGCTATTTTATCGTGTACCTCACATTCGTACTTCTTATTGGACTCTAATGCTACTTTCATTTTTATGGTTTTCTGTTAAGTACTTTACCTGTTTAGCTACATTAGTGTTCACTGTCTTAAGGCTTATCTGTCTTTGTAAACCTCTACTGAAGCAAAAGTCAATAGGAAGATGAGAATATTGTGAGTTCTTTTCTTCAGTTTGATAAAGCTGAATTTCAATACACTAACAAATACTGAGTAGAAGCCCTGGCTGGTACTATGATGAATACAAAAAATGAGTTATGATGTCCACTTGGTTACAAAAAGGTTAACATAAAAATGGAAGAATCAGGCTTAGGTAAATATGTCAAGGTACAGGGAGATTGTATTATGAGTGAGAGAAACTAGAATATCTCCCCTGTATTCTAGTCATAAAATTCTAGAAGCTCATGGTAGTTAATTCAACTTTTTTTGTCTTTGGCTATATTTGTACAATACCATGTTAATATTTTTGGATTATTTAGACATTTGGTAACAACTATTAAAAAATGAAAATTATAGCCTGCCAACCCACAGCCAAAATAATCATCATAGCTATATTAATATTTGATCTGGTGAACTAATTAGTTAACTCAAGGTAGCAAAATAATCTTATGAAGACACTGAACTCAAACACTTAAGCACCTGATATATGTAAAACATCAGGTCATGTGTTGAGCTGCATAAAAGACCATATGATATGTTCATTCAAGTTGCTTAGTTTATTTACAAATATAAATTGAACATAACTAACTGTAATATAAGTTAAATTGTGGAAAGTGTCCTAATATGACATAGGGTGTCTCCTTTAAGTTCAAGAACATTTTCTAGGAAGTTTGGGATTGTCAGGCTCTTCACTTGCCTTCTCCCATCTTATCAATTCAACAATTCTACCATTTCCATTATACAAACACAAACCAGAAAAAAAAAATTTGTCTCAGTTAATCAGGTGTTCACTTTTATTAAAACGTCACAGAAACTGTTGTGACAAGAAAGTCACAGAGTGATATCTGACCCTGTAATCCTTAGCCCCAAATTTCTAGAGACAAGTTAAACACTCTGCTGGAAGCCTGCAGTTGTGTGAATTTTCACAGGCAACCTCTTGACCCATCTCCCCAGGCCAAAAACATCTCCAGCCTCGCAGAGTACCTTCTTGCACTTAGTGACTATCATGAAACTTATACTTACTTCCTCCTTTATCCCACATAGAAGAAATTGCTAGAATATTATAGAAATAAAATTCATTCACATCTTTTAAACTATGGTAGATTTTTAAGTTTCTGATTGTTGTCATTATATTTATACTTATTTATATTTGTATGGTGAGTGCTAGCTGCCTTGTGAAACATGATTAAGAGGGTTCTTTCCCAAACATAAGTTTAATCAGAAAAATGAACAAAACATAGTGGAAGAAAAAAGGGGGGGCCACAAGAGGAATTGAGGGGCAAGGTGAAGTGACTGATGTGATTTCAAGTGGATTCAGAAAAGCTACCTGAAAGAGATGGTATGGGAGTATTAAGAATGGGTTATTCTACGGAACACAGACATACATGGAAGAAGGTGTTCCAGGCACCAGGGCTATCATGAACAGAGCACTGAGTTAAGAAAGTGCCAGGAACATTTGGAAAACAGTATTAGCCTCAACTTGGTGACCCTAGAGTATTCTATATATGGCACTGTAAAATCAGAGACAGTGCTGTAAATATAAGTTATTGCTATATCATGCCATGTGTAAAGAAATGGATTTTTTCTGAAGGCACATTTCATTATGAGTACATAGCCTTGGAACCTGTATACCTCTGAATACAAATAGTATCAAAAATTTTGTAAGCAAATCTGTTGGTTAGCATTCATCCTTTAGAAATTTAACAATATAAAATTAGATATTCTTACTTCATTTAAAAAAATGTTTGTAGGGCTTCCCTGGTGGCACAGTGGTTGAGAGTCCGCCTGCCTATGCAGGGGACGTGGGTTCGTGCCCCGGTCCGGGAAGATCCCACGTGCCGCGGAGCGGCTGGGCATGTGAGCCATGGCCGCTGAACCTGCGAGTCCGGAGCCTGTGCTCCGCAACGGGAGAGGCCACAACAGTGAGAGGCCCGCGTACCGGAAAAAAAAAAAATAAAAATGTTTGTAGAACTTAAGCTAACCCTCACAAGAAATCAATTTGTTCTTATATTTAGACTAAATATACTCTGGTTTCTACCTTGTTGTTAAGAGCAGAGTAGAAGGAGGCACTAGATTAAAGAATGCTTGTTTAAAGTCTGTCAACATCTCTTCTTCAATTTGTCGATCCCTCCTCAGCATAAACTAAGAGCCCCATTTGTCTTCTCACAACTCTCAGAACTTCTTAGAACTGTTTAATCACATATTATATGATTCTAGTGGGTTATAACAGTTAATGCTAAAATTAGTCTTTTGTGCTATCCAAAATGTTATTTCTCTAAGCAAAAGGTAACTTGTTTTATCTTGGTTGTATCAAAGTGAGCCAGAGCTGAACACTAGTTAAAGTGGTAGAAACAGCTTTTATTCAGGAAGTACTAAAATAGAGGAAATGAGACCCCAGTATAGAAGCGGGCTCAATTCTGAACACAAGGAAAAGTGTGAATTTATAGTCAAGGAGCTGGGTGGAGGGGTCAGTGGATGAAAAATTACTGGGAGGAAGCATCAGGGGTAGAGTGGGTTCTAGCTAAAGGGACTTTACAGGATTCTCTCTGAAAACAGGCCAGGGTGAACTGTAGGGATAAAATTTGATCAGATATTGAGGGAGATCAGATATCCAGGGTGGGATTTCTTGCTAAAGTGACCTTTGGGTAATGTAAAGAGGAACACAGAATTCCCCAGGAGAATAGGATTCAGAGGAGACTGACAAAGCTTGGTCAGGGAGGTAATCTTGTCATTTGAAACATACACATCTAAGCCGAATGCAGAATACTAAGGAAAGATTGACAGTACTTTGCTAAAATCTCAAGAAAACCGCAAATGCCACTGTGAGCATTCAGTGATATCAAATGTTATACATTCATCCTTGGTTTATCTTTAGATATTTTTATGGACATTTTTTTCCTGCCTTTCTGAAAGGTTCTATGAGTCTTAAGTAATTAAAAGCTGATTAATCATATTTGTAGTACCTCATTTGGTTGATATTTTTTTCTCTGCTGAAATGAATTCTACCTTTAACTAATGGATGATGGTGTTGATATCAGAGGACATTTTAATCACTGTGCTCTGATGATAGATGGTCATTCCATTTAATCAAATGTTATTTGACAGAGTATTGTCTTTGGGGTTTGCTCAGGTAGTGATTCAGAGATGGGCAGCATGTGGTGGGGTAGAGGAAACACTGTAAGTTTCTTTAATAATATGGTTAGGCCATGACGTGAAAAACAAGACTGAATCTTAGAAAATTTCCAAACCTGCATTTACTATTAGTAAAGTGAACTATGATTTTTTTAAAAATCCTATGAGAAATACTTAAACATTAAATGCTGAATAGCTTTCAAACCATATTTATATTTTTTTCTTTAATTGAAATTCAACCATATGCTAGGAGAATGGTCAGCATCTTATGCATTCATCTCTTTTGTCATCTAGATAGTTTCTATATGTTTTAAAATATGTATTTATTATATATTAAATTCCTGCTGTATAAATCTTTGTCTTGAAGACTAAAGATTTTATATCATACATGGTATACAATTTGCTGAATAGCTCTTGCTTCAAATTTAAGAGTGCTTTAAAATATTTTTTTCATATCTAAAGAGAGAGGTACTACCATGTTTAAAATAACTGTGCGGCTTGTTTGACATAGTAGAGTAAAAACACAGTTCAGAACTTCCAAAATCGAAAAAATAAATGAGCAAAAAGCACCAACAGTACTAAATCAGTAGCTAACAGAAGAAAGAGTGATGTCATACAAAAGATAAATAATCTTTAAAGTTTGGCTTGATGCATCCAAGTGAAATACGTAGGAGCAGAGCCTAAGCTTATACCTTCTTCCAGAAATCTTCAGGGACCCATGCTAAACCAGGATAGCAAAATCTCTGGCCATAAAGGAAAAGGATTTGTCACTGTACAAGTTATTCCTTGAGACAACAGTGCTGTGTAAACAGGCACCTCAAAACTCAAACATAGAACAGATAGTCATTTATTCTGATAATGCTTCTGCAGTTCAGTGATTTAGGGGTGTGGCTGTGTGGCTCATCTGGTGCTGGAACACTCACATATCAGGCATCCAGTCGACTGTAGTCTGGACAAAAGGGAATGGAGACAATGGTGCCTGTGATTCTTGCTTTCCAGCACATTAGCCCAGGCATGTTCTCATGGTAATGACAGATGGAATAAGCCCAATCACCCAAAGCTCATGCGTGGAGCAGGATTTGAGAGCCTGGGGGGAAAATGACAAAGCTATTACTTGAGTTACGGTTACCAGTATTGCACTGGTCACTAAGTCAGACTGAGAGAGTACAATCAAATTGCATGGCAATAAGGGATGCCTGGGGAGTGGTGAAATATTGATAGTATAGCTATTAACTCAGTTAGCTGAATCCTCTACCAAGTGTCCAGAAACTTGTTAGAACATACTTAGCAGAATCACAATGAAGCCGTAGTGGAAGGCTTGACTTTCTCACTGCCCATTTTCCCTGCCCTGTTCTGTGAGGTACAGAGAAACTGGTAGAATTTAACATCTGGCACCTCACATTGTAATGCCCTGAGGAAGATACATACATCTTAGATAAAGTGTGAACAGAGTAAAGAAAAATCCACTGAGCATTATATCAGTGAAAAGAGAAGAACTAGACATGACTGTGTTCATTCAGTGTGATCATGAATTAACAGCATGAATTGAAAGCCTAGGTTGCAAGGGAAAGGGAGGAATGGCATCTTTAGAATTAAAAAAAGAAAGAAAACTAAGAAAATATTTGGAAAAGAAATGTTAAGAATACACAGTTGAAGAGAATATAAAGCAATAAAATGAAGACCGTCTTTATTTGGATTATTTACAGTATGGGGCTATAATGAATAAAGCTGCTATGATTTAAACACAAGTTTTATACAGCCATATGTTTTCAATTCTTTGGATGAATGCTTAGGAGTGGGATCTCTGTATCATATGTTAAATGTACGTTTCCCTTTGTAAACAAAAACTGTCAATTGTATTTAAAATTGTCTGTGTCATTTTGTATTCCAACTAGCAATATACGAGAATGAGAGTCCTAATTGCTATATATTTTTACCAGCACTTGGTATTGTCAATCTTTTTTACTTTTACCATTCTAATGAGTATAGATTTAATATGAATTTTACTAAAGATTAAGGACGTTGAACATATTTCATTTGCTTGTTTGCCATCTTAATATATTCTTTAGTAGCATATACATAAATATTTTTCCTATATCTTAAAATTGGGCTCTTCATCTTATAGAGAGTTGTAGGATCTTTTTATATATTCTGGATACAACTCTTTAACAAATACATGATATGTTGTGAATGATCTCTTCTAGTCTGGGGTTTTTTTCTCTTTCATTTTCAAAATAGTGTCTTTCAAATGGGAAAAATATATATATTTAATCTTTAGGAAGTCTAACTTAGTGGGGTTTTTTGTTTGTTTCCTGTATTTGTGTACTAACAAAGCTTCACCTATCAGAGATCACCAATATTTTCTAAACAATTGATACTTGCAGCTCTTACATTTAGGTCTGTTATCCATCTCATATGCATATTTGTTGTATATGTTGTAAGGCTCATTTTTCCCATTGAACTATCCAATTATTCAACACCATTTTTTGAAAAGACTATTTTTCCCCCATTGAATTCCTTGGCATCCTTGTCAAAAGTCATTTTGTACTGTATATAATCACTGCACTCTAGATGGTAAATTTGTTATTTAATCAGGGTACAGATTAACACTTCTGAAAGTACTTTATATGTATACTGTGACTGAACAGATAAGTAAATAAATTATAGATAATGGGAGCCATATTTCTCAATGTCTTAGAAAAAATTACAAATAAGTAAGTAGAGAGGCTAAACCGAATCCTATTGTGCTGATTAGATTAGGGGGTTATCAGTATAAATGCATGCTTATTTTTATTAATACACATGCAGATATAGAAATAATTACAGATACATACATATATTTTCTAGCTCTGTCCACTGAGAGAGCCTAGAGGTAGTGACATCTCAGTAGCAATGAGCATATATAGCATTCATTTATTACTTTCTAAATACCATTTTACAATAAAAGGAACCTTGGCTCCCTGGAGGAATGGCTGATTCTAGGGCTGGAGCAGAGAAAATATAATATGATCTTGGGGCACCTCACAAGTGTAAAAAATAAGGCAGTGCTAAAAAAAAGAAAGAAAACGTATAAAGACATGTTAAAAGAAAATAAAATTTCCCAGTGGCTGAAGATGGAACAATTTGAGCAATAAAATAGACAACAATAGTATTGGTTATAACCAAAGAAAAAATTAATACCATGAGTCCATATTGATAAAAATAAAATATTAAATAAAGAAGAGGCATGGAAAAATATTTCTTAGAAAAAAATTCCAAGTAATACGAATGATACATGTAAAAATCAAAATTATGAGAGGAACAGAACATAGTAATAATTGCTATAGGCAAGTTTCACAGAAAAAAATGCTAAAATTAGTGGGTGAAATTGTAAAGAGAAATGGGATATTTGCATGACCTCACATTATCTCCTCCAGAATTTACTAACTACTATGGTGCTCTTTACATATGATTTGAAATTATTTGATACTCCTCTTTCCCATGAGTGTGGTCTGGACCTACAGGCTTGCTTCTAACAAGTAGAATAAGGGAAGGAAAAATAGTAACTGTTTTGGAAAATACAACTTTAACCAAGTGATTAATTCTAGTATTACCAGTAATAAATCATGTTGATACATATTCCCTGATATAATGCTATGAGTGTTATTCTTCATCTCTGCATTATACTTCCTGAAATTCATAAATCTATTCTAACCATGAGAAAACATCAGAGAAATCCAAATGGAGGGATATCCTACAAAATAACTGATCAGTAGTATTTGAAATTCTCAAGGTTATAAAAAAAAAGCAAGGAGAGACTGAGAAACTGTTACAGATTAGAGGGGATAATGGAGGCATGGGGACTAAATTCAATGTGATATTGTGAATTGTATCATTAGAAAGTTAAAAGGACATTGGTGGAAAAATCTGTTGAAATCTGTTTGAAGTCTGCAGTTTAGTTGACACCGTTGTACCAATGTTAATTTGTTATTTTTGATAAATGCCCCATGGCTATGTAAAATATGAATTTAGGGGAATTTGGGTGAAGAGTATATGAGAACTCTCTTTAACAATAGGTAAGTTTGGTAGATTGGACACATCAAAGGTGATTCTTGAACTGAAAGTACCAAACTGAAATTCAAAAGGAAAACATACAGAATATTTTTCAAAGAGTGTAAGAGACATGTGGGGTGCAATAAAAGTTTTTTAAATGATTGAATTTTTAATTCCAGAAAGAAAGTAGAGAGAGAATGGGACTGATGTAATATTTGATGTGATACTTTTGAGAGGTTTTCCAAAAATGGTAAAAAACATCATTCTGTAGAGTCAAGAAACACTGTGAATATCAAGCAGAATAAATACAATGGAAACCATACCCAGAAACTCCAGAGCCAGTGTGCTTAAAACTAAAAGTAAAGAGAAAAATTTTCAAAACATTCTGGAGTTGAGTGGGAGGGAGCAAAATAACATAAAAGCACAGCAATGAGACTCAACAGAAATGGTAAAAAGCACAAAAAAGGAATGATAGGTGAAGAGAAAGAGCAAGAGAAGAAATTGCCAACCTAGAATTCTATACCCAGTGAATATGTTCTTCAAAACTGAGGGCAACACTATTTTTTTTTTTTTAGACAAGATAAAACAGACATTTTGGCACTGGCATGCCTCCATTACATTAAATCCAAAAGGAGGTTTTTCAGCCATGTGTGTGCTAGAGGAAAAAAAATGATAGAAAGGATAATTATATGAATTAACATAAATAAATGTTGACTATAGCAAGCAAAGTTAGTAATGTGTCATAATGTTTAAAATGGATCTAGATTGAAAATGCATGATAACAGTAATGTAAAAGGTAGCATCAAGGTTTCAAATTGAGGAAGAGTGCTGTTTCATGGGTATGAAGTTTAATTATGCAAGATGAACAATTCTAGAAATCTGTTATACAACATAATACCTATAGTTAACAAATACGGTATTGTATGCTTAAAATTTTGTTAAGAGGGCAGATCTCATGTTAAGCATTCTTACTAGAAAAAAAAAAACATAAGAAAACTTCTGGAGGTGATGAATAGATTTATTACCTTGATTGTGGTGATAGTAGCATGGGTATATACATATGTCCAAATTAATCAAATTGTGTGCATTATATGTGCAGTTTTTTGGTATATCAATTATACCTCAATAAATGATTCTAGCAGGAGTTGCATTTAGAGTGCTGTAAAATTCATGTTTTAATCTCCAAGATAAAAACTAAGAAAACTATTATCTAAGAAGTTAATAAGAAAGATTAAATGATAAAAACAATAGATCAGTTTTTTAATGGCCAAATGTTTAAACAAAACTTTTTAATTGGTCTAATAGAAAACAAACAGAAGGGTGTTGATATAAACACACCATATCAGTAGTTACAATAGATGCAAGTGAACCACATACTACAAGTAAAAGAATAAAATTCTCAGCCTGTAAAAATGCAAAACCCAAATATATATGCTTCTTATAAAAGGTATACTAAATATAAAAAAACATAAATTGTAAAAGAATGGAAACTGATATGAAGTACAATGGCACTCCCAGAAAAATTGGCATTTCTATACTAATTTCATCCAAAATTGAGTTTAAGGCAAGAGCATTGTTAAAGTCAAAGATGATATTTAGAACCACAAAAGAGCCATTTCATTCTGTATAACACTTTTAAATATGTGTGCACCCAATAATACAGAGTAAAAATAGAGATAAAAATATGAAAAATAAATTAAAGAAAAATAAATTCACTATCATAATGAAATAATTGCAGGCATCTCTCCTAAAAAAGGAAAGAACAACCTCACCATAACCTGAACTGAAAACTGGAGCCACAAAGTTAACATGATTGATCTAAATGAAATATATTGAATTCTGAAACCAGAAATATAACCATTCTTTTCTAGTCCAAATAAAAAATGTACCAAAATTAACAATATGCTAGCTCATAAAGCAAACTTCAAAAGTTTCAAAAGACTGAAATTATTCAGAGAAACTCTGACCACTGTGAAATTAAGCTAAAAATCAGTTCAATTTTACAACTAGAAAAATCCCCGTATATTTTGAAATTAAGCAAAACACTTTTAAATAAGCTACAGGTGACAAAAAGCACAAAGGAAGCATGGAAAATGGGAAATATAGTTAACTAAGTAATGAAGGTATGACATAAAGAAACTTGACGGATGACCATAACATAGTAATTAGATAAAAATGTGTAGCTTACAATGGATAGGTAATAAAAGAAAAAGACCTGATTATCAATTATCTAGGTATCCACCAAAAGAAGTTAGAAAAAGAAGATCAAGTTAAATTCTCAACAAAATTAATAACGTGCAGAAATTACTGAAATGTAATAATGGATAAGAAATAAAGTGAGTAAAGCCAAAAGTTGGTTCTGTGTAATATTAATTGAAGTTACAAACCTATCGTAAGAAAGATAAAGAGAAAAATGTTAGAAAACCTCAACTGTCAATAGAAAGAATGAAAAATGGATATTGCCACCAGTGATACAGACATTTAAAAATAGAGGATATTCACAAGTATTTGACAATTAAACAAAATGGACAACTTTTTAGAAAAACAATACCAAAACTAATGCATTAAAAAAATAGAAAATCTGAGCATTACTAAATCTAGTTTAAATAATTAAATCCACTAGTTAAAACATTCACACAGAGGAAATTCCAGGGTTTTGCCAGGAAATTCAGCCAAACATCTATGAAAGTAATAATTATGTTTTACACTAGCTCTCCAGGAAAATAGAAAGAGAGCAGATTTAAGTGTGAAGGTAAAACAAAGAAGCTTTTAGAAGAAATTCTAAGAGAATATCTTTATGACATTTGGTTAGGGTAAGCAGGAATGTCAAAAACAGTACACACAGAACTGGTAAAATAGGATGCCTTAAAAATTATGAGATTGCTTATTCATTTTTACAAAATACAATCCAATTATCTAATTTTTGATAGTTGGCATGAACAAAATGCTGTGGAAGTATTGGGAAAGAATTGATAAATTCCACCTGGGATTATTTGAGACCCAGGGACCACAGAGAACAGTTCACATTTGAATGAGACTTTAAAGATGAGCAAATATTCAGAGGATGGGAAATAAGAGAAGGGATATTCCAGGAGGATAGAATAACATGAGCAAAGGCACAGAGAGTGAAAATGCATTCACATTTAGAGAACATATTTAACAAATAGATTAAATTGGTTAAGTGTAAAATAGACTGGGTGTATGTCTTCCAACCAGGTTTTCATGAAACACATTGAATCATATTATTTTTCTGTGTTGTTATAGATCCAAACAAGTTAAAGTAAACTTTAACTTCAATAAGCTGAAACGAAGTGAGAGAGTGGTATTGACATACATACATTACCAAATGTAAAATAGCTAGCTACTGGGAAGCAGCCACATAGAACAGGGAGATCAGCTCGGTGCTTTGTGACCACCTAGAAGAGTGGAATAGGGAGGATGGGAGGCAGACGCAAGAAGGAGGAGATATGGGGATATATGTATATGTGTAGCTGATTCACTTTGTTATAAAGCAGAAACTAACACACCATTGTAAAGCAACTACACTCTGGTAAAGATGTTAAAAAAAAAAGTCAAAGGAAACAAAAAAAAAAGAAAAAAAAATTAAGTAATGCAGTATTTCCCTCAGAACTATTTCTAATGCAGATTGAATTATTTTATGTAGATTAAATGATAGAAAAGAGCTGCCTTCATCCTAGTCATCAATACTCATTACCAAAAGAAAGCAGTAGACAATTAAAGTAAAAGAACTAAGTGTTGGCCTTTTAAGATGTTCTGAGCAATCCAGAGAGAGCATCTAATTCACACCCTTTCATAAGATTTTTTATAGTAAAATTCCACTTGGTTCTGTCTATGTTATAAACATCTCATCTTCTTTCTTCCTTTTAAATCCTATCTATGTTATAAATATCTCATCTTTTTTCTTCCTTTTAAATCCTATCTATGTTATAAACATCTCATTTTTTTCTTCCTTTTAAATCCATAAATGAGTTATAAGAACTGATTCATTATAAAAATTATATACTCACTATTTGTTCTCAATAGGTGTGTATTTGTGAGTCTCCTGTTTTTCTATTTTCTTAATTATAAACTCTTTAGAAATAGAAAAATAAATAAATAAAATACATAAGAGAAAACACTGTATCAAAACTATTTTTAGACGATCGGGGACATTTTAATAATGACTGGATGTTAGGCAGTATTTTTAAAAGTTGTAATTTTTAAAATGTGATCATTTCACAGGTATATTAGCAGATGCCTTTATTTTATTTTTCACAAAACTATTTAAAAATATTCCCTGAAGTATTTATGGGTGAAATGACATGATGTCTGGGATTTGCCTTAGAATTCTCCTATAAAAAAAATAAAAGGGAGAGAAAGCAGTAATGATGAAATATTTTGCTACAGATTTGATGGTTAAAATCATATGGGGGTTGCTGTATTTTCATTTTGGCATATATTTGAAATTTTTAATTACGACATATTAAACGTAATACCTATCATGAAAAAAATGAATAAGGAAAATAAATATTTTACTAAATATTCTAAGCATTCTATTGCTGCATGAGTAATTGTTATTTAGAGTATTCTTAATAATACATTTTATGTTTATGACTAGTTATTATAAAATATTATAAAAATCAACTGAACCTCCTAGAGTTTATTTCTTAGAAAATAGAATAATCTTTATGATGTGATATTTTTTAATGAAATATGGCTGCTTCTTTTGAGACAGATCAAGGCATGTATATATTTTTTAAATTTTGTGTTCCCAGTAAACAGTAGAAATATCATACTCTTTTCTAATTTACATTCATTGAGTTCCTTCAGTTTATTAGCACAGTTGCATATATGCAAAGAAATATTTCCTCACTCCTGGGAAAATAAAATCCAAATTTAAAATACACCGTATAAGAATACAGTAAGAATGTTCAATCTTCAAAAGTCTCATATATATATGTATATATATATGTATAAGCTATATATATATAGTTTCTTTGAATCCTTCAAAGATCGAATTGCCTTTGAAAACAATCACCCTGGGTAAAAAGTATAAATTTCAGTCAGATTTTAAAAATGGAGGGTGATCTTTAGTAATTCATAGAACTTTAAGAAAAAAAAAAAAAGACGTTGAAGTGTTATTTAATATATTCTCAATAACTCTAAAAATCAATGTTTAAAGTAACTTCTATTAAATTTTATTCATTTTTTTCTGAAAATACAGTCCAGTGATGTTGAACTATGTTGGTCCAGCCTCACTTCAATTACATCTCCACAGCGAACATTGAGGGTATTTGAATTATCTCAATCATTCAGAGTGCTATTACAACATGCAAACTTATGTCCAAAATGCAATATTGTAGTATGTAGAAACACAGCTGGTTTAGAGAATTGGTCCAGAGTTTCTTACCACATTTGGATCTAATAAACTATATAGAACAAATCTAAAGAGGTGTGATAATTTTCTCCCTCATGGAGTTGAAACCAAGGAGGAATTGAGTAAGAATGGGAACAATACCTGAACTCTTCATTTAATATCTCCAAAGCCAAGCCAAAATATCACGGGGATTCTTGGCTAGCTTAGAGGTATTTAGGTTGCTTTAGCATACAGTTGAAGATAGACTCTATGTAACAACTTGTTAAGATATATTTGATTTGGTCTAAGGTTAACTTTTATCACAGTAACTAAGTGCAAGGTTCAAATTCAGGACTACTTGTATGTCTGCCATCATGTAGCTCAGCACAATGAAGTCTAAAATGCACTTCCCAGCTGCCATTTCTTAAACAACCTGCCTATGAACATATTAAAAATTGTACAGCATTTGCATACCTTAGCACAGTATCTTGTAGGCAAAGACATCTGGGAAAAGAACAAGAACCAGGGGTCAGCTTCTCATCTTCTTCCTGCTGAGCCCATCCAAGCACAAAGCTTCCTTTTGAAGACAGTGGGGGCTTTGTGCTTGGATCTGCTCTGCAGGGAAAGAGCCAGAGAACTGAAGTCAATAGATGCTGTGTGTGTTTGTGATTGCAGAATGCCCTCTCTAACTGGTGTCACATTTAAATGGAATCTGCAAGCCCCTTGTTCTTTCAGGTGATTCTCAAAATTATCCTGTATTCATTCTCTGTGGCTTACCCACCTTTTCTCCCCTTTGATGAAAACTCTGCAGCTCAGGACTAAAATACTGAAAGCTAGAAACAGGTGACTGAAAGCAGAAGTTGATACAAAGGGGTTCACCATGCCTGTAACAAGATTTGAATTTGTCACAGAGTGTAGTGTTACTGTTTTTGTTATTGCTACTGTTATTATTATTGTTATTTTTATTATCTTTTATGGGATGAAAATTTACCTTGCATCTCAATTAACCAACAAATATTCCAGAAGGGACTGTTATGAATTAACATTTTTACTTTCATTTTGGGGACCTTTACCTGGGTTTAAATTTCTGTCCCCAAGTCAGGCTTTCAAGCCAGAGCTATAGATAAAAATGACTAAACCTAAAGATATTCTTCTCTTATAATAGTTGCTAGAAAATATGTAATGCTTATTAAGTGCCAAGTACTTTGTTAGGACTTTACGTTTATTATTGAGGACATATGAATCAACTGAGGCACAGAGAAATCAACTGAAGCACAGAGAAATCAAGGCACTTTCTAAAAGTCATATAATGTATAACTGGTAGATTCACACCCAAGATTGATTTTCATTTTTCTTTTCTTTTTATTTCCAAGTTGGGTTTTATTTTTATTCTGTAAGGGACTCACTTTCTTAATCACCACACCTTACAGTTAATATAGATAACATGGCATTTGCACAGTTCTTAGATTTAGATTAATTTAATGAAATTACTAATGTAATGCATTTGTTTTATATAAGAAATAAAATCATAAGTAGAGAATCATTCAGGATGCCTCAGTAACTCATTTTCAGGCATACATTCATTCATGCCCCAAATTCACTTCAACTACTGTGTCCCAAGCCTGGTGTTAGTCACTGAAGGCATTTATCCTTACCTCCCAGAAAGTCAGGCTATTTAGTAATTTTCTCCAAACACCAAATAATTTTGTATTATTTCTAAATTACCTATAATTGGCTGGTTTGACTAAATAAAAACAATAGGCTAACATGAGGTACCTATTGCAATCTATCATTTCCTTTCAGAATATAAAGTGTTTCTCAGTGGTCCAAGTGGGATAATGCTGCCAGATAGTTCCTATAGCAAAATACAGCGTTCAGTACAGGTATAGCTGCTGAAAGAAATGAGGAGCTTGGGTGAAGGGCACTGGCAGCAAATAGCAGCACAGGACAAACCTGGGGGTCAGGGAGAACAGGCTTTGAGCTATGCATAAGGCAGTGGAGAATATTGATACATCGGAGATGAAACAAGAGCAGGTTATAAGAGAAGAGACATGTTCAGAAATTTTGATTCAAGAATATGATCAATCAGTCATCAGTAACTTTAAATATTAGCGAAGGAGTTCTCAAACCAAAACCACAAATCATCTAGTCACACTATTCCACACTTCCAAGGCAGGAAACTTCTACATAGGTTAAACAGGAAGCTTCTAGACGAGTCAGAAGTTGGTTTGAATTCTGGCTCTATAACTTAACTGTAGCATGGAATCTATTTAACTAACTAACCTCCTTGAGCTTCAGTTTTGTCATTTAAAAAACGTATACACCAAGACCAACTGAAATTTATTCCTAAAATGCAAGGATTGTTCAACATGTGAAAATCAAATTAATGTAATGCATAACATTAACAGAATAAAGGGGGAAAATATGGTCATCTCAATTTATACAGAAAAAAGCATTTGACAAAATTCGATACCATTTCATGATTAAAAAAAAAAAAAACTCCCAACACACTAGGAATAGAAATCACTAATCTCAATGTAATTAAGACCATAGATGAAAAGTCCAAAGGTACTATCATACTCAATGGTGAAAAATGAAAGCTTTCCCTCTAATATCAGGAACAAGTCAAGGGTATCCTCTCTCACCACTTTTATTCAACATAGTACTGGAAATCCTAGCCATAGCCATTGGGCAATAAAAAGAAATAAATACACCCAAATTGGAAAGGAAGAAGTAAAACTAATTCTGTTTCCAGATGACATGATCTTATATCTAGAAAACACTAAAGATTCCACAAAAATTTTGTTAGAATTAATAAACAAATTCCACACATTTGCAAGATACAAATCAACACACACAAATCAGTTGAATTTTCATGTACTAGAAATGAACTATCTGAAAATCAACTTAAGAAAACTGTTCCATTTATAATAGAATCAAAAATAATAAAATACTTAGGAATAACTTAACCAAGGAGGCAAAACACTTGTACACTGAAAATCACAAAACACTGCTGAAAATAATTTAAGAAGACACAAATAAATGGAAAGACATCCCATGTTCATAGACTGGAAGATTTAATATAATTAAAATGTCCATATCACCCCAAGCAACATACAGATTCAGTGAAATCCCTACCAAAATCTCAATGGCATTTTTGTCAGGAATAGAAAAATAATTCTAAAATTGTTGTGGAATTTCAAAGGACCTCAAATAGCCAAAACAACCTCAAGAAAGAAAAACAAAGATGCAGACTTTACACTTTTTGATTTCAAAATATATTACAAAGCTATAGTAATCAGAACAGTATGGTACTAAAATAAAGCTAGACATCTTGACCAGTGAAACAGGATACAAATTGCAGAAATTAACCATCATGTAAATTTCAAATGTTCTTCATCATGGGTACCAAGGCTAACAAATGGGGAAAGGGTAGTCTTTTCAATAAATGATGCTGCGGAAACTGGATATCTATATGCAAACAAATTAAGTTTGACCCTTATTTTACACTACATATATATATATATATATATATATATGTATATATATATACACACATGTATATATACATATACATGTATATATATATATACACACATATACATAAATTAACTCAAAATGGATCAAAGTCCTAAACATAAGACCAGAAATTATGAACTCCTTTTTAAATTACAAACATAGGGATATAGTTTTATGACATGGGATTTGGCACCAAAACAACAGGCAATAAAAGGAAGAATAGACAAATGGGATTACATTAAACTTAAAAATATCTGTGTAACAACAGAGTGAAAAGAATGGAAGAAAAGATTTGCAAGCTATATATCTAATATATCTAATAAGGGGTTAATATCCAGAGTGTATAAAGAACTCCTATGCCTTGACACCAAAAACAAATAATCCAGTTTTTAAAATGGGCAAGGTGTTGAATAGACACATCTCCAGAGAAAATACAAAAATGGCCAACAAGCATATAAAAGATGTTCAAATTCAGTAGTCATCAGGGGAACGCAAATCAAAACCAGAATAGGATATCACCTCTCACCCCATTGGATGGCCCCTTTCAGAAAAAAAAAAAAAGAAGAAAGGAAAGAGAAGAGGAAAGAACAAGTGTTGATGAGGATATGGAGAAATCAGCCCTTGCACACTGTTGGTGGGAATGTATTATAAAATGAATAGTGTACTCCAATGGAAAACATTATGTAGGTTCCTCAAAAACTAAAAAAGAGAATTACCATATGATCCAGTGATTTCATTTCTCAGTATATATCCAAATGAATTGAAAGCAGGAACTCATAGTGATTTTTTCACAACCATGTTCATTGCAGCATTATTTATAATAGCCAAGAAGTAGAAGCAACCTAGATATCCATCAATGGATGATTGGAAAAAGAAGATGTAGTATACACATACAGTGTTATATTCAGCCTTAATAGAGAAGGAAATTCTGCCATTTGCAACAGCATGGATGAACATGGAGAAAATTGTGCTAAGTGAAATGTAGCAGGCACAAAGGGACCTAAAAAAGGTGTCTAAAGTAGGCAAATTCTTAGAAACAGAGTAGAATGGTGGTTGCTGGGGGCTGGAGTAAAGGGGAAGAGGGGAGCTGTTCAATGGGTGTAGAATTTCAGTTTTGCAAGATGAAATAGTTCTAGAAATCTGTTGTAAAGTAAGGTCCATATAGTTAACACTACTGTACTATACATGTAAAAATGGTTATGATGGTAAATTTATGTCTTTTACCACAGTAATAAATGTGGCCTTAGCACTGAAATATTGGGAAGTTCTTAAACATTGAAACATAGTATATAAATTATGCATTTACATTATTCATAGGAATTATAATTTATGTTATTGATATTCATTTGAATGGATATTAAATACCTTTTATTTCTACTTATACACTCACACAATGTTCATCGAGCACTTGCCGTCAC